>NC_135504.1:125902062-126579074 GCF_052857255.1 Amblyomma americanum
ATTAAGGAATGAATTTCATCATACATAATTACAACTCTAGTATATCTGACCTGATTATCTATCTTCCCATTTCATGAACAACACACGAGAATGTCCTTCTCTCGACCTCACCAATGCAATCTTAATTCAGTTTATTCCTTTAAGCCAGTCTGCACTCTTCCCGTGTAAACAGTAATCTTCGATCACATCTTTGCGAAACTCTCAATTGGAACCAGCTGTTCCCTGGGAACACCTTGCGCACGTTCGCCGACGGCGTCAAGATCTGTGGAATGGAATGAAACATAACAGAAAAAATCTATACTTAAGTTCTTTCAATTTATCCTTCTTAAAGCACTAAAATTTGTGCACGAAGTTAGTTGGACGACCATGTCACGCTGGTTACACATTATCAATCAATTTGTATAAGCATATTAAGCGAAAATTTGTTTCAAAGCATATTTATTCAAGACACAGTTGTGGACGAGATATGAAGCTAAAGGCTCTATAATCTGACATTATTTTCTCTCCGTATTGCGAGTTAGATGCGCATAAGCGACTAGGCTAGGATGACTCAAAGCTCTGCAAAACATTGCACTTTTAATATATAGTTATTGCCTCGAGGAACCAAAACATAATCTTTAAATATAAAACAGCGTTTTCTCATGAAAATAATATTTCGTGGTATTTGATGACGAGAGTGCAACCACTTTTCTGAAGTTTCACATCATTTTTACATGTCTCGGAAAGGAGGATTACATAAGCTTTTTCACCACACTTAAACTGACAGTGATCATAAGCCACTAATATATTGTAGTGTCTTCATGTATTGTTTGTCTCGTTATGGTGTAGCGGACCTTGTATATAAAACAGGCAGCGTGAAAGAGCTGCTGTGATGGGAGAACTTTGTGCAACACAGTTTATATCAACTTAAGCAGGGCCTAAATTGCGGCGTTTTTAATTGTGACCATTCTGTGTCATGACCTCATTGCACACAACTCTTTCTACACTTTGAAACTCCAAGTAAAACACAAAAATTGCTTTCCGTGTTCTGTGAGAAACCCTTCAAAAAGTCCATTTAATTCTAAACAGCCAGAATTTTCCTCCACAAAAAGTTCTGCTTTCTTGTTGCCTTTCAAAAGATTCAGTTCCGGTTGACGTTGGTGCTATGCACTGGTGCTGTTGCAATCTCTGTTTCCCCGCTGAAAACTCAATAAAAAACGTTTCCTAGGGGACACATTTTCAGTACCATGTTTTCATTTATTTTGTGTCTTGAGGATACATCCAATGATGGAGGAGTTCTCTACCAATGGGTCACGTTCATTAATTCCTTTATTATAAGCCCAGTCTGAGGCTGTTCACCGGTCCACCCCGTTTACCGGGGCTGCTCAGACATACGTTTAACAAAAAGAAATTAATAATAATAATTGGTTTTGGGGAAAGGAAATGACGAAGTATCTGTCTCATATATCGTTGGACACCTGAACCGCGCCGTAAGGGAAGGGATAAAGGAGGGAGTGAAAGAAAAAAAGGAAGAAAGGTGCCGTAGTGGAGGGCTCCGGAATAATTTCTACCACCTGGGGATCTTTACCGTGCACTGACATCGCGCAGCACACTGGCGCCTTAGCGTTTTTTCTCCATAAAAACGCAGCAGCCGCGGTCGGGTTCGAATCCGGGAACTCCGAATAAGTAGCCGAGCGCCATAACCACTGAGCCACTGCGGTGGGGTCCAAAAAGAAACTGAAAATTGGTTTTGATGGAAAGGAAATGGCGCAGTATGTCTCACATATCGGCGGACACCTGAACCGCGCCGTAAAGGAAGGGATAAAGGAGAGGCTGTGAGTACTAAGGAAGGGGTGCCATAGAGGAAGGCTTCGGAATAACTTCGACCACCTGGGCGCACAGCGTTTGGATGGGGGCGAAACGCAAAGGCGCCCGTGTGTTGTGCGATGTCAGTGCATGTTAAAAATCCCCAGGTGGTCGAAATTATTTCGGAGCCCTCCACCATAACACCTCTTTCTTCTTTTCTTCTCTTAGTCCCTCCTTAGTAACTTCCCTTCCGGCGCGTTTCAGGTATCCGCCGAGATGTGAGAAAGATACTGCGTCATTTCCTTTCCCCCAAAACCAATTATTATTATTACGTTCAGCACTGAGAGGTGAACGACAAGACCACGAGGAGTACATAACTGGGAAAAGGAGCAGTGTCCCTTTTTTGTCTATGTACCCCTTTTTTTAGCGCTGGTCAACTAAAACTACTTCAACGAACAACCGAGCACAACAGCACAGATTATGGGAAAACTTTGAATCGGCAAAGGGTCTATAAGGCGTGCATGGGCATTGCAAAGAACAAAAGCTGCGGACACTCGCCTGCCGCAGAGTACGGCACCCAACAGCAGCCACGCTCCAGGCAGCTTTCACGAGTTGCGCCAGGATCCGGATGGCAATTCACGCTTGCCGCATGCTCATAGAAATCCTGTGGGCACGCCATTGACCTCCTCTCCTTTGTCCCCTGCGTATTAACAAAGTGGCCCGTAGGCACCAAAACAAATTTAGGAAACACTTAGGCGCCGCCTTAAATGTGGCAGATGAAAATCAACTTCAGCAAAACAGTTGTCATGTCTTTCACCAACCGCCTATGCCCTTCTAATTACAATTATTCATGCCCTTCTAATTACAATTATTCATGCCCTTCTAATTACGATTATTCATCCCTGCAAAGGGTACATGAATATAAATATCTTGGCGTTGTTTTTTCACACAATATGTCATGTTCAAAACACATCGATCTTATCACAGCTAAAGCTCTTAAAAAGGTAGGTTACTTGAGGCGCACAGTACGGGATGCTCCTAAAGAGACGAAACTGGTCATGTATAAAACTCTAATTCGCCCTATTCTTGAATACGCCTCCAATGTTTGGAATCCATATAAGCAATGTGAAATTGATCAAATAGAATCTGTACAACGAAAAGCTGTAAGATTTATTTTTCGCCGCTACGACTTTCATTTTTCACCCTCATCTGCGATATCTTCCTTAAACTTAAGTCCGCTCGCATCCCGCCGGAAAACTGAGTCCTTAAAACTTCTTCACTCAATAGTGCATTCTGCTAATTGCCTCTCAGAGAGTAAGCATATCACGTTTTCAAAACCATCTGTAACCAGGAGCCATCACGATCTTAATATCCAACCCTTTTTTGCCCGTACTAACGTTTTCAAATACAGTCTTTTTCCGCGTACCGTGGAGAGTTGGAACTCTTTAAATGGAAATATACGTGCCTTTTCTGTGTCTGATTTTGCGTCCGAAATTGAGACGTAGCATTATATGATGTTGTATGCAGCGTTTGTTTCACATTTTGCCATGTACCCCTTTATGCGCGCAACTGTACCGCATGATATATGTAACCACTCCTGCTATAGCCCCTGGAATGGGGCTGCAGTATTTTCAAATAAATAAATAAATAAATAAATAAATAAATAAATAAATAAATAAATAAATAAATAAATAAATAACGTCAATGGGTTCTTGAAGTGGTCTGGGGTCTTCTTTCACTTAACAGACACGGATGCCGTTGTTTCTTTCACATTAACATAACGGTTAACCTACCCTTAAGAGTTCAATGCGAATGTACTAGAGCTCATCCCCCGCCTGCTTCGCGTCTACAACCGCGCAAATGCTCTACGACTGTCGCGTAGTTTCTGCCTAAATTTAGATATAACCCAAATCAGTGACTCCCTGCGCGTATAGATCGCTGAGAGTCTTGATACCACTCCTGGCCCAGTGGTTGAGTTCTATCGATGTGCCAATGTTCTGACAAGTCTGTTTCAAACACAGCCATTGGTGGGGTTTGTGAGACCCGGGTACTCTCCCCAAGTAAACTATCACAACAAATCAATTATTTAACTGCTGCCTGCCATGCGGGGAGTAATTCGCTCACAATCCATTGGGTAGGCTGCTACCTGCCACGGTGGGTAAGTTCCGATTACCTACAAGGCCACGTGAACTATGTGGCGGCTGAGCCACCTCCTTCTCCGGCAACGCTCACGAGGATGCCGACTGCGCTGGATTTTCTGCAGAATGGCAACCCTAAAGGTGCACTAAAGCGGTATGTGAACTCGTCTTTTTTACCGCGGGAACTCGATCTACACGTTCCGAGCGTTCATAGAAATTTCGAATTATTATCTTGTGCGGCCGATTTCCTTAATTTAAATCAGATTAAACGCCCCGGCTCCCGCCTTTATTTTGAACTTAATTCCGTGGGCCTAGGTTGCGGCTATATTGTCTGCGACTGAAACTATTTCTTAACCGAACCCTAAAGAACAAAATAAAAGCGAAACCGAAGCAGCCACGGGACTGGCTGAAAGGCACTCCACGCGTTGCTTGACTCATCCTACCTTCAGCGCTGAGTTCAAAAGAAAGGCGGGAGCCGGGACGTTTAAACCGATTTATATTAGGGAAATCGGACGCATAGGACAATAAATTAAACTTTCAAGAATGCTCGGAACGTGTAGATCGAGTTGCCGCTGTAAAAAGAAGAGTTCAGATTCCTCTTTAATGCACCTTTTAACGCTATCACGTTAAAAATTTCTCACATCACGCTGACCTTTAGCTTTCTATGAAGTGCGAGTAGGAGGCAGGGACAGCTTGAGCTGCTGCCCTCCGCTTTGCCACCAGATATGGTCCACTTCTATGCCTGCCAGCACTGCTTTATTCCGAGGTTTCACACTCTCGAGGGCGGTCATGCCCTCTCCGTTATTAGTCTAGTTGTTGAGGGCGACGTGGGCACTACTGCCCCATGTACAAGTCAAATGTATTGCATTGCTATACTAGGTCGCGTGTCGTCGACACGACGTTTCTTTTCAAATGGGAGGTTGAAACAGCAGTGAGAAGAGAATGAACGACTGATACAAGAAAGGACGAGGGCTTAGTAGCAAAGAAATTTGCTTTTTCGGAATGCATGAAGAGTATACACGTCTTTTCAGAAACAAATATTTGACAACAAAATTCAAGAAACAATAGTAATCTGTTAATAGAAGCCGCTCTATAGAGAGCACATTCATTTCCAGAAATAGGGACGGATGCCTGGCTCGCAGGATGGTTTCTGACGACTCAATTTTGTACTCATTGTTAATCCCACCACTTACATACCTGATGTTTTATATCCTGTTCCAGGCAAAAAACTTGGAAGGGAAATTTAGGCGATAGCGTTTTGGGTTAGCTCCCATACATGCAGATGGTCATATTCTACTATTGCAGTCTGTGCTGCACATTTAAGACGTGCGTGTTCAAACGAACGGTACCGCACGACTGCTGTGTGAGCAACACTTCCACTACGCGTGTGGAACCAGTCCGAAGAAGAGGTACCACTCGAAAGCCGCTTCTTGAGAAGCAGCTCTCCTGCAATGCATTTCATTCTCATCCTCACCCCCCAATGAACGACAAATAGTATTTTGTTTTCTCGCTGGGCGAAGACGTCTGTAAATTTTTCTCAAATTAGGTGATGCAGCAACACGTACGCATATTTCTTTCGAGCAAAGAAATTTGCATCTAAAATAGAACCTGTTAATGATTGGTTTTGCAGAATACGATTGTTTCTTCTATATTACATTAAATTATCTAAAAACACGTGGCTGCATACCAAGCTATTTAATTCGAAGGTATTGTTATTGGTCAGCTAACCTCCTGGGAAATCTTTGCGGCTTCAAAATTTCGCGCTAACTGTACAGCTTTGAATGCATACCAGGAGCGCAAATGTCTTTCCTCTCCACATACAACTATCGCTTCAATGAAGAAAGGAAGTAGGCAGATAGAAGCAAAATAAGGTGAAAAAAGAGGGCTAACATTATATTATATCTCGTTAACTACTCTCCACGAAGGGTAGTAGTGTAAAGGGCCGAAATAGCTATGTACTCTGAATTTTAAAATTGGAGTCAGATCTTCCTTCGCTTTTGTACTTGTTTCGATAAGGACTAAGAGGAAACGACATCAATAAATATTTTATTATCTAGAATTCCTCACGGCTGCACCTGATTTACGCTAATGAAATCAATTCTAAAGCCAGTTCGTGCTGCACGCCTTCATAAATTGTACTTCAATTGTCCTCAGGTCGTCATATAAACTTGGGTGGGAATGAGGAAGGGGTAACGGAAGGATAATTAGTCAATATCTTGCGTAGACATTTTTCTACGCGCTGATAAGGCTTCGCCTTCTCCTCAGTGCATCTGGATGACTTTTTGTACACCAATTAACTTGGCAGCAGATACCGCAGAACATGTGAAGTTCATTTTCAGTGTTAATATATATACCAACTCTTTCAAACATCTAGAGCCTGACTCGCATGTTGCCAGTGTGCATTTACATGTGCATTTTCCCATATCCTCGCAAAGGGTTGCATAGTCACGAAATGCGTTTACAGCACATGGACTGAGAGCTTGCAGGAGCGGTTCTTAGATTGCGTTCAGGTGATTCTCCCTCTTATTTAATCGCAAGAGTTGGCCGTGAGGCAGCATGCAGCACAAGTTTTGAACATGCAGCAGCACTCACATTGGTTGACTGCGGTCTGTGCAGCTTTTCGGGAACGCGGCAGCTCCGATGGTCGCTTGCCTCTGTGGCTCGTTCGGGTTCGGGTCTGCAGCGACGCCAAAGAACAGAAACGAGATAATTTACGTATGGACAGACAGACAGGTGGGTGTACGGGCGGGCGGGCGGGCGGGCGGGCGACCGACCAACCGACCGACCGACGCACGCACGCACGCACGCACGCAATCACGGTCAGAAGTGTCCCTTTGAAACGTGGTCGTTGTTTGTGCCACCATGCTCTTCCTTTATACTCAAACCAAACTGTCAGTTGTAGCAGTATTATCTATAATTTCACCATTTACATATATAAACGCTTTCACTTTCGTGTTTCAACAATTTTTAATCCTGAACCCATATCCTGACGTCACAGCACCTTTTTACAGACACCAATCTTCCAAATGATTTTTGCCAACGTCTTCCAGATTTATTCCCATTACCATTGGTATTTCTAAAACCTGGTGCCTCCGGGATAGCGACGCGCTCGTACGAGATCTGAGTTTTTACTGCTACATTCTAGTAAAATGTCCTGCTGTTTCCACACACTCGACAAGTGTCATTTTCTGGGTAAATTGAATTTCGTAGTTTCGCCTTCGAAGGCGCCCTGATGTCGGTTCAAAGGGTACGGCGCGTCTCTTGAGTAATCATATATCGATGGCATCCTCATTTCACTTTTCCATTTCCTATACATGACTAGGATCTGCTTCTTGAGTAAATCTAGTCGTCAGCATGCTGAATTTTCGGCGTGTCGTTTGACACTATTTCTTCGTCCTGGTTTAATCCATACTAACTGCTTAGCTTCCCACTTCTTTTCGACTATAGTTTGAGTAAACGCTGTTTGCGTACTCGTATTTTGATAATTTAACTGTCCATCTGCAATCATCAAATTTTTACAGGCATTTTTCATCCAGCATTTCACTCTGAACTTCCCGTGCTTATATGGATGCCCAGACGATGTCCTCCTGTATTGTCTCATTCGTGGCATTCCCGTGGCACCCAGTGCTAATGTGTCACAAGCTATGCCAGCGCCCTTTTTTTTTTCAGAACACTTTAGGTGAAATATCCGGTCGATTGGGTAATCAATAAAAGGCTATCATCTGAGTACCCGGCGCTTCTGAACACATCGGCGAAGTTATCTAGAATAATTTACGACTTCCTATCAATGTCTGCATTTTTATTTCAGGTTTTTAACCTCGATCCTTCTTAGTAACCGACATTATTTTAATCGCTGCGAAGAACTTCAAGTGATTCCCATCTACTTTCGCTTTGGAGATCAAATTTATTCTTTTCTGTTGCCAGCTGTTCAGAATTCCCTTTTCTTATATCAACGTTTTTCATTCTTTTAAAAAAGCACCCATCCTGCTTGGACGAACTCTATTATTAGTTTCACTGGAATTTCATTTCGCCATCAGGTGGTTCATTTAGGAAAAAATTTTCTACACCTTTTTCCAGTCAGGATCTTTCAGGTTTAAACTTCTTTCTATTACAGTGCCCTGTGCTACATCTGCAATCAGGCCAACATTTCTATCACCCTGCTAAATGTCTGATGTGTAGCTGATGTAATGCTTTTCACAGCTTCGGTCCCTTCCAAACAGTAATAGCAAAAGCAGTGCAGCGCCCGCTCAAGGCCTAGAAACAATACATTTTCTCTCTCAATTTGTACGTCCATCTCGTTGCGACGCCAGCTCCAATTAGCGCTATCACCTTCACTGACACTTACTGAAATGAACACATTCAGATTATCTCCATTATTTTTAGCGGGATATGAAGGGCATGTTCTCTGGAGCTCTGACTCATTGGCGCACTTTTTAGCCTTCTCATTGGTTTCCCCTTTCTCACTGAACCCCACGCCAGTGACTAAAAAGCACCGCAATAGCAAGTTTACACTAGCTTTTGATGTATTTTCGCCTCTCTCTAGTTTTACTTTCCATGTGTTGCATAGTTTTGAAGCTCACCTTGCCGGATAGGTCGGGGTAAAATGAGACATGGGGCAAAATGAGACATGTCTCGTCTAGCGACATCTAGCGTACGATCTTTTAGATTAAGTAGGTTTTTTAAACCACCATTAGGTGCCGGTAAGTACGTGTCCACTAAATGTATGTTAAAAACGGCGGGAATCTTGTGTTGCCCACTTCCGGAAAAAATTTCTGGAGCGACTTTCGTGGATTTGCTGTCCCGCCAGAAAGGTGCGAAATTCTGACGTCCTGTTTCTTTGGACCTGTGCAGCAGCGTAGGCGTGACCTACTGCTACAAGGTACGTATTTATGTTGTTACTGCATCTCATTGGCTAGCTGTCGAAAAAATTACAGTTCCTATGTGGTAATCTTCAAAACTATAATATTGATCGAGTATGAGCCTATGGAAGGGGCAAAACGCGATAGTTCGTCGCTCGGAGCAAGCAATTGCAGTCTCTGCTCGCGAAAGTGCATTCTTTAGCTCGAACTTTTTGTCTCGTTTTCTAGAATGTCCGGCACGTACAAACGAAAGACGACGAGGGCTGCAAGGGGAGAGGCCAATGTGAAGAAGGCTGTACAAAGCGTGCGCCAGCGAAAACATTCTATTTGCGCTGCACCGAAAGCCTTCTCTGTGAGTAAGGATGCCCTTCAACGGCGAGCAAAACGACTGGAGACGCATGCTCTATACGTGCTTTGCAAGAAGGAGCTTGGATCAAACACACAAGCTACAGCCCCTTTACGTAACCTTTTTCAAAGCCTTCAAAGCTGCCTGCAACAACGCATGCCGGGAGTGGCTGCTGAGCAACATTTGGAGTCGCGTCACGATGAAGAATGTAGGTGATCTGGTAAGCAAAGCCTTTGAACGATCAGGAAACAATAGTAACATAACCAATGGAATGCGGAAGTGTGAAGTTTGGCCATTTTCTCGTCCGCCGCTGGATGATACTGTGTTCGATGAAGCACCATTGCCAAGCACAGCGGAACATCAGACTTGCTGTCAACGCCAAGAATCCTGCGCTAACTACCCCCCGCCTGCTTCTACCGAAGACAATTAAGAGCCCGCTCATAGTGACACGACCTTTCAAGTTCTTTCTCCTGTGCCTGCTATAGAAAAAGTAAAAAGAGGGAAGTCGGAGACAAGCACCGTTTTGACCTCATCGTCTTACAAGGCGAAGCTAGTTTCCGCAAAACCTCCCAAGGAGTCAGGTATGGCCTCAAGAAAACGACGCGGGAAATCGAACGAAAGGGTTGTTGGCGGCAGTGTTCAATCGCCGGATGTCGCACTGAAAGGAAAACATTACGCGAAGCGATTAACAAGCAACAAATGCGACTGGGAGTGCCTCGTGTGCAAAGAATTATGGAGCAACACAGCGCCTCGTTCTTTGTGGATCCAATACACGATGTGTCACGAGTGGGCTCACAAAGAGTGCGCAGGGCCCCATAGATTGTACTTCAAGTGCTCCGAGTGCAAGAACTGATTTTGTTTGCTATTGCCAAAATGTCTCGTTTTGCCCTGTGGGTCGGGGCAAAATGAGACAAATGGGACTTTTATATAATTCATGAATATTCATAGTTGTGATGTTTCAAGATTTCTTAGTTTTACTGACCACATAGATAAGATGCCAAGGAAGGCTCCTGTACAACGTTTTCAGGTTTTGGAATAAAGAAGTAACAAATTAGTTTGCAAACTTTTGTCTCGTTTTACCCCGCCCTACCCCACGTGTCATTACAAGTGATTAGAATTCCTCTGTGCCGTTTCTTTGCTACATGAAGCTTGTTTTGTTTGCGAACCTTTGACTCCGACCAGTTCTCTGGCTTGCAATCGGCGAAAGCTGGGCACCAAACGACTACACCTCTTTGCTACTTGGTGGCTGTTTTCTGGCTGAGCTTGCCACGCTGAGTTGAGGGCTCCTGCTGAGACCAGAACCGCTACCTCCACACGCTCTAAGGGTGTCTAGGAGCGCACGCCGCAAGTCCGCATTGGTGACACCCGCAATCGTAGTTATGACGTGTTCACATGCCGCCATATCGATAGACCAAACAATTCTGCTGAGAAACAATGTTTCGTAATTTCTTGAGGTGGTACGGAAAATAAAAATGTGGAGAATTGCAACTAGCGAATGACAAAAATATGAACTTGAGTTGATGAAGCGCAAAAAAAGACACGGCACATAGGCAAAGACGGACACGACACAGGCGCTACTTGCAACTGTTTATTGGATACACGCACGGCTTATTTATAGCCAAGAGGTAGGGGTGATAGAAAAAAACACAAGCAAAGGGTAAAAGATACTGGCAATGGTATGGATACTGCATTGTAGGGAACAAAAGTGACTCAAATCTTTCTAAACTTACCTAAAAATATACTCTCATTCTTATGTATGACTAGCGATGGGGTGCTGATGCAGGAACTCCCGCCTTTTTTAATCCGGTGGGCTTCTAGCAGTTCTCGGGCAGTCTTATCTTTACTTCTGCAAAGGATATGAGTTTCCTGGAGCTTTGGTTCACAATTCTTCTCTTCTTTGCCGCAGTCCTTGCAGTGATGCGGCAAATGTGACCCGGTACCAACTCTTAGTGATCGTTTGTGCTCGGTTAAGCGTGCATTAATACATCGGCCTGTCTGGCCGATGTACACCTTTCCACAGGTCAGCGGGATGCTATAAACCACCCCCACAGCGCATTTCAGAAACGGGTTTACATGCTTAATTTCACATTCTGTTGATTTGGCATCATCATTTTCAATCTTTCGACACAGCGATGCAAGTTTTCTGGGGGCAGAGAAGACCACTGGTACTTTGTATTTTGCAGCAACACGCTTAAGATTATGGGCCACTTTGTGGGAGTATGGAATCACCACCGGTTTGATTTTCTTTTCAGATACTTCACCATCTTCGCTCTTTCTTTCTCTTTCTTTTTTTACTTTCTTCAGTAATGCTTCCGTGACAGAACTAATCACCAGGGAAGGAAAGCCTGCCTTTCTAAGCTTTTGTATCTGTATATCAAAGCTTTCCTGTAGTTTATGGCAGCACGATTTTTTGAGAGATGTTTCAAGGCACATGATGGCAATGGCACGTTTCACATTTTTAGAGTGCGTCGAATTGTAGGGCAACAATTCTTTGCGGGCACGAGGTCGACACATCCAGCAAACGCCTTCGTCAGTAATGGTTATGTCAATATCTAAAAACTGCAACTTTTTTTCTTCCGCGAGTTCATAAGTAAAATCCAATCCCTTGCCATGTTTTTTAATATCTAAAAGGATATCCTGCACAGTTTGCAAATAAGTCAAGGATGCTTGCTTAGTCAATATAATTAAAAAATCGTCAACGTACCTAAAGGTATTGAGAACTTTGCTTGCGTCAAATGCCACCGATAAGGTTCTGTCAATGCCCGCAAGAAAGATGTTCCACAGTACGGGAGCGACACACGAACCATTGCATATTCCTCTTTTTTGCACATACATTTCACTTTGAAAAGAAACGCTTGTCGAAGACAAATAAAACTCTAAGAGTGCTAAAAAGTTATCTGCAGATATTCCGGCAGTATTTTGGAAAGCAATCAGGCCGCTTGTTTCAATGCAGGCCAAGACAGATGCCATCAACTCTGCATGTGGTATAGAGTAAAAGAGATCAACCACATCTACAGAAAAAAATACAACCTAGTGATTCGTTCTCCCGCAGAAATTGAATGATTTCGAGACTGTTCTTGACACCAAACGGATCTTCCACTACCAGGTTATTGAGTTGTTTTTGAAGGTAGCGGCTAACAAGATTTTGCCAGGAACCTCTTTCGCTCACTATGCACCTGAAAGGTACAACTTCCTTGTGTGTCTTCGCAGTGAAAAACACATCCAAACTATTGCGCTTGCTGTCGTGAATACCTTTTGCGAGCTTCTGTAAACCGAGTTCTTCACATACGGAAATTGCCCGAATTTTTACCTTTCCAGGTTTCAGTTTTGTAGTGTTGAAATTCTTGTGGATGGCCTGGACTGCTTTCTCGCTGAACATGCCTGACGGCAAGACGACGAAGCCTCCTTCTTTGTCGGCCTGCATAAGTCGTAGGTCATTGTCGTTGAAAACATCTACGACATGCTTCATTGTAGATCGTTGGCGAGGTCCGAAAGTAGGTACCGTCCTGATCAGGCTGTCAACACCGTCGAGCAGGCACCTTTCTTTGTCCTCCACATCGGCTTTGTTAGAAATCTGTCGATTGAGGGAAAGGAGCTCATGTTCCGGGATCCTCGGCTCGAGGCTGTACTTCGGTCCCTTCTTGATGACTTGAACGACGTCTTCCGGAACGTATGCTCTCCCGAGAATCTGAAGAGCCGTACCGCCGTCTTGGGCTTCTTTCCTTCCTTTGGGTAGCAAAAGCAGAGCCCTTTGCCACATGAATTCTGTGGTCTGGGCTGCTAGTTTCCGCAGAGACTGTAGCTTGGTGCCGGCAATGGTCATAGGGTCCCGAGAAAAACACATTAAACGAAGCCAATCGTAGAACAGACGAACCTGCCTCCATAGCTCGGATCGTAGGATCCGGCACATCCTTTGAACATGTCCGAGGGAGGGTCTGGCGAAACCAAACAATGTGGCAAGTTCATGAGGTTTAAGTCCTTTCTTGTAGCAGTACCCATAAACCCTCGCACGGCACGTCGCAAGGGCGATACGGCAAATCACCAGTGCAGGTTGAGGTTGACTTGAAGAGACACATAGAAAAGGGCCCACTGTAGAAGAAAGGTATTGTAGTAGAACACGTTCTTGGGCAAGTTGGTTCATATCAGTTGGTTCATAGCTTGAGCTATGAACCAACTAGCCCAAGAACGTGTTCTACTACAATACCTTTCTTCTACCTCAACCTGCACTGGTGATTTGCCGTATCGCCCTTGCGACGTGCCGTGCGAGGGTTTATGGGTACTGCATCAAGAAAGGACTTATACCTCATGAACTTGCCACATTGTTTGGTTTCACCAGACCCTCCCTCGGTCATGTTAACAGGATGTGCCGGATCCTACGATCCGAGCTATGGAGGCAGGTTCGTCTGTTCTACGATTGGCTTAGTTTAATGTGTTTTTCTCGGGACCCTATGACCATTGCCGGCACCAAGCTACAGTCTCTGCGGAAACTAGCAGCCCAGACCACAGAATTCATGTGGCAAAGGACTCTGCTTTTGCTACCCAAAGGAAGGAAAGAAGCCCAAGACGGCGGTACGTCTCTTCAGATTCTCGGGAGAGCATACGTTCCGGAAGACGTCGTTCAAGTCATCAAGAAGGGACCGAAGTACAGCCTCGAGCCGAGGATCCCGGAACATGAGCTCCTTTCCCTCAATCGACCGATTTCTAACAAAGCCGATGTGGAGGACAAAGAAAGGTGCCTGCTCGACGGTGTTGACAGCCTGATCAGGACGCTACCTACTTTCGGACCTCGCCAACGATCTCCAATGAAGCATGTCGTAGATTCTTTCAACGACAATGACCTACGACTTATGCAGGCCGACAAAGAAGGAGGCTTCGTCGTCTTGTCGTCAGGCATGTTCAGCGAGGAAGCAGTCCAGGCCATCCACAAGAATTTCAAGACTACAAAACTGAAACCTGGAAAGGTAAAAATTCGGGCAATTTTCGTATGTGAAGAACTCGGTTTACAGAAGCTCGCAAAAGGTATTCACGACAGCAAGCGCAATAGTTTGGATGTGTTTTTCACTGCGAAGACACACAAGGAAGGTGTACCTTTCAGGTGCATAATGAGCGAAAGAGGTTCCTGGCAAAATCTTGTTAGCTGCTACCTTCAAAAACAACTCAATAACCTGGTAGTGGAAGATCCGTTTGGTGTCAAGAACAATCTGGAAATCATTCAATTTCTGCGGGAGAACGAATCACTAGGTTGTATTTTTTCTGTAGATGTGGTTGATCTCTTTTACTCTATACCACATGCAGAGTTGATGGCATCTGTCTTGGCCTGCATTGAAACAAGCGGCCTGATTGCTTTCCAAAATACTGCCGGAATATCTGCAGATAACTTTTTAGCACTCTTAGAGTTTTATTTGTCTTCGACAAGCGTTTCTTTTCAAAGTGAAATGTATGTGCAAAAAAGAGGAATATGCATTGGTTCGTGTGTCGCTCCCGTACTGTGCAACATCTTTCTTGCGGGCATTGACAGGACCTTATCGGTGGCATTTGACGCAAGCAACGTTCTCAAGACCTTTAGGTACGTTGACGATTTTTTAATTATATTGACTAAGCAAGCACCCTTGACTTATTTGCAAACTGTGCAGGATATCCTTTTAGATTTTAAAAAACATGGCAAGGGTTTGGATTTTACTTATGAACTCGCGGAAGAAAAAAAGTTGCAGTTTTTAGATATTGACATAACCATTACTGACGAAGGCGTTTGCTGGATGTGTCGACCTCGTGCCCGCAAAGAATTGTTGCCCTACGATTCGACGCACTCTAAAACTGTGAAACGTGCCATTGCCATCATGTGCCTTGAAACATCTCTCAAAAAATCGTGCTGTCATAAAGTACAGGAAAGCTTTGATATACAGATACAAAAGCTTAGACAGGCAGGCTTTCCTTCCCTGGTGATTAGTTCTGTCACAGAAGCATTACTGAAAAAAGTAAAAAAGAAAGAGAAAGAAAGAGCGAAGATGGTGAAGTATCTGAAAAGAAAATCAAACCGGTGGTGATTCCATACTCCCACAAAGTGGCCCATAATCTTAAGCGTGTTGCTGCAAAATACAAAGTACCAGTGGTCTTCTCTGCACCCAGAAAACTTGCATCGCTGTGTCGAAAGATTGGGAATGATGATGCCAAATCAACAGAATGTGAAATTAAGCATGTAAACCCGTTTCTGAAATGCGCTGTGGGGGTGGTTTATAGCATCCCGCTGACCTGTGGAAAGGTGTACATCGGCCAGACAGGCCGATGTATTAATGCACGCTTAACCGAGCACAAACGATCATTAAGAGTTCGTACCGGGTCGCATTTGCCGCATCACTGCAAGGACTGCGGCAAAGAAGAGAAGAATTGTCAACCAAAGCTCCAGGAAACTCAAATCCTTTGCAGAAGTAAAGATAAGACTGCCCGAGAACTGCTAGAAGCCCACCGGATTAAAAAGGCGGGAGTTCCTGCATCAGCACTCCATCGCTAGTCATACATAAGAATGAGAGTATATTTTTAGATAAATTTAGAAAGATTTGAGTCACTTTTGTTCCCTACAATGCAGTATCCATACCATTGCCAGTATCTTTTACCCTTTGCTTGTGTTTTTTTCTATCACCCCTACCTCTTGGCTATAAATAAGCCGTGCGTGTATCCAATAAACAGTTGCAAGTAGCGTCTGTGTCGTGTCCGTCTTTGCCTATGTGCCGTGTCTTTTGTGCGCTTCATCCACTCAAGCTATGAACCAACTTGCCCAAGAACGTGTTCTACTATATAAAATATGGACATCGATAATCTTGTTGCAATTTCGTCGACGTATGCGCTTCACTTATTCGCTACCTATGCAAAGTAATACATTAATACAGAAATCCTTTACAATTGGAGGTTTAAGCTCTGTTACTATTCCAACGCGGAAACGTTCTGACGTGTTAGACGTATTCAGGAAAAGGCACAGGGTGCTTAAGAGGAGCTTACTCAAAGAACCGCAAGAGGACAACGAGGCTGGGTGTGGCGCAAGGTAGGATGAGACTCTTAGGCAGCCGATATCTGCGCCTCCTTTGCATCCTTCCGAGCCTCGCGGTCAACACCTGTTTCCAAGTCATTGCTTCCTGCAGCAGCGCGATGGAGGATAGACAAAGCACATAAAGGTTATGAGTTAGGAAGGACGAACAGTCACAGAGCGCTCAGTACATCATCTTCAGATATGACAAAAGAGATTCGTTTGTTAGCGGTACAGAAAACATTTTTCATTGGTGTTTTTCCATGATGCCAAACAAATTTTACAGCCGTAGGTCCAGTAACTCTCACTCGATGGCTCTTTCGCGTGGTTTATGCTGCAGTTATCGGTGCTTTCCAAATGGGTAACTACATAACATTACGCATATTTAGGCAAATATGTTCTGCGCATGATAAAAATTTGAGCTAAATTCACAGTAATGACAAATACTAAAGCTGAGGAGCCGGATGTTTAATGTTATTTCTTTGATCACAACAATTTCAACAGAGCAAACTACCGGGAAGGTGTCCATAGAGCCTCAGTACTGCAGTTAGAAAATTCGAAAGTCAGGAGATTTTCTAAGTGTCGTTCGAAGCGTCGAAAATATCCCTACATAGGAGTCCGGAAACACCTTAACTAACTCAGATAACTAGACTGCCACACCTCCGCGTTTCTAACCGCTCCCGTAAATAACATGTACAGTCCCCGTAAAAAGTATACAGCCCAATATGATCGCTTCTGAACTGTTTTGCGTGACCCCCTAGAACGTCTGGCAGTTTAAATCTTGGGAGGATTGAAGGCTCCAAACTATTTATCGTTCGAAAGATTATGGTCGATGCTTATGCATAACCAGGCACGCTGAAGGCCCCGTATGGAAACCCCTTGGCCTGTACACTTTTGACGGGGGTGTACATTGTAATTCACCTTCGTTGTAACGAGGATATAACTTACAGCATGTGACCATTATGATGTCAAATTACCTATGGTTATTGTCTCCTCTGGTTGATGTGATAACAGCGCATCGTGGAATGTGATGCTTTATGAAATTCTTGAAGCTAATGCATGTTCGTGCTAAAAGTGCTGTGATGGAAACGGGGAGATAACGCAAGAGTTATCGGAAATCTTAGCGGATTGTGGAGGTCGTGATGTGTTCTTGATGAACCGTTTTGCTATGTGCATTGAGCAGCTATGGCAATAGTTGTTGCGTCATGCACAGTCACATTAATCCTGTGACTTGTTATTTACGCTCTAAGCGCCGCCTTAATTAGAGTGCTAAAAGGTATGGCTGGTGGAATGGCTTTTCCGTAGAAGATACGGTATATCGAAATAAAGTATTGCGCAATCAAGCTGATGGCCCACTGTCTAGAGGTACTTAAAAAAACACGCCAAGTGAACTCTATATTTCAAGGCAGCACTGTGCCTTTCAGTGCGTTGTCTGCTATTATGCCCCGATTGCGTGCAACTCAGCTGGGTTTGTATGCGCCTGCGGTGCACTCTTCTTCCTAAGCTCTTAGTACACTTGATCACCTCCTGATCTAACCATTTCTGCTTAACGCAATTTTCAACAACCAGACCTAATTCATGCACTTTAACTCTACACGGCAACTTTTCCTTTTCTCCCGGCCAATAACTAAAGCCCTGGGCTTTGAAATAAACAAAAAACTTCGGAAACAATTGATGGTCTCAAGTTTCTTCGGACATTTCCGAAGACCTTTGATTGAGAATTCTTCTTTTGGTTATGTTCCTCTCGCGCTTACCTCAGTGCTAACATTCTAATACCTGGGAAGCTGCGCAGCCCGTTACAACATAAATTTATTGCACGGGACCAAGGCTGAAATACTGTATATCCAGTTAAAAATCAGATCTATTCTACTTGTTAGTGGCGAGTTCGCCCGTACACTCCCGCCCTTCAGCGCGGACTTGCCGCCATGGATATTAAACACCAACAGACCTCTAACACTGGTGTCCACTGAACCAGTCAGCTAGTTACACTTGAAACCCACGGCCCAAGCGTGGCAACCAAATGACGTCATCCTCCCTCGTGGAGAAATAGGCCGCCGGCCTCTCAAGTCTCTTTCCACTCTCCAGTATCTGTATGTGGCAGCGATTGTCGCTCATATCGAGCCAGTGGGCACGCCCGTGCAATTTTTTTCCATTCTTTCTTCAATCACAACAACCGCCAGTACTTAAAGCGTGAGTGAGGAGTCCACTGACCAAGGGAGCCAGTTATACGCCCTTTCTTTTTCTCATAATCAACTAACCTTAAACCTTGGGCTGGTTTTGAGGAAAGGAAAAGTGTATGACTCCTCAATTTTTACCTAGACACCACTGATTACTCCCAGCGTGGTTGAGGTGTCCACTGACACAGTGAGCCAGTTGCACGTGCTCTCGCATTTACATAAGGATTGCTTACGTGACCCCATATTTTTTTTAGCTCTCCAGTGCGGGTATGCAGAGAGTATTCTGGATGTCTTACCTATGATAATAAACGATGAAGCTACAGTTCTAAGGCTAAAATTGCAAAGCACGCCTAGATATATTAGGGGTTTTAAGCAGCTACGCGATGTTTGGGCGCCTAGTCGTTCAAATAATCATTCTGTAGCAGTAGTACAATCTTGAGTATTGCAAGGTGAATAAAACAATCTGCCGAATGGGAAAAGTCAGCGAAACTTAATTTTGTGAATCAGGAAAATATAATCTAAAAATAAGATTTAGAAAAATTCGACATTTTACAAAAAGCCTGCAATCAATGGCAAAGTAAAACTTACAGATTCTGAGCACGTAAAATAAATAATAGTACAAGCATGCTTTAGTAGAGCGGCAATATGGGCTAGTTGGTGAATGTTCATTTTGATAAACGGATACTGCGCTAACAAAAAAAGACTGCGGGGGTCCTATCTTCTTCTTTTGTCCTTTTTTCTTAGCGCAGCGCCCGCACAATATCGTACAAGATCAATACTGCCAACCACTCTTGAATATTGTGCACTGCCGACAACAACTACACTTGTGCCTAGAACAGAACTCCAGTGCGTGTTATAACTAAGGTATTGTGCACATGTGTAGCTGACAGGCACACTACACACCATTCGTGCCGACCACATCTATAGTTCCTTACCCTGTAATGTCCAAGAATCTGAAGACAGGGTATCGACGTGTGGCTGCCACGGGCTCTTGGGACGAACCTTGCGTTTGGGAGAACCGACACTTGCGTCACTACTTTTTACGATGGTGTCTGCGCAGCATCAAATACGGGAAACTCGGAAGCTACCGAAGGACAGGATTCATCCGACCATTAAAACCTTTACCAAAAGCACGCCTTCGTAATCGGAGCGCAGCGGAAGACTTCTTCTTCTTCTCCTCAAGGACACGTAGCCTACTTCTTCTTCTCTTTCACTCTGGTGGTACTTTTTCTCTTTCGCTCTGGTGTAGACCCTTTGAGGTTGCTTTGGTGAGCTTAACCAAAAATTGACCAAGCGCAAAAGAGTTCAGCAGCCGCCAAGTGAACCACAGAAGCCAATGGGCAAATTAAACTAAAAAAGGGAGGAAAATAAAGATAGGGGAATTACGATACACTGCATAAAAATGAACATGAAAATTCAGATGGCGGAAGAGGGCGCCACGAGAAAGTTTTTGTAACACCAAATTTTATCGCAATAGATTCATTTTTTATTGTATTTGGTACAAAACTCTTCCCAACTTTTATTCAAAATAATAAAACACTTTTCGCCAATCCTCATTTGCTTTTTCATCTAATGATATTTCATATACAGATTCTGACAGCATAAATGACGTCCCTTATTGTCTACATGAAACCATTCCGCGTTAGCCGACATGCATATGAATCATTTTAACAAAGAACAAACAATGCACTTACAGATGTACGCACATAGAGAATATAAGCAGCCGCACAGACGCACAAAACGCGTTCGCCACCCAGCGCGTGCTGCATACACGTAACTTTCGCACACTAGCCCATACGCCTCACATGAACCCGGACATGCACATGACGAATGGCCCAACTACGGTGAACCCGCAACAAATAAATATTATAATGTAGTCCTACTCACAAGGTATTGACTCTTTTCAACGGCGAGAACGTCAAACCCGATGCATAGGACGAGCGGCAGGCGAACGCCTGCTGGAAACACTTCCTGAACCCGTTTCGTACGACACCCACCCTTTGAAGCCCATTGGCCGGCGCCGCAGCGTGGGCCGTGCGAACCAGACCTCGTGGCTGGTCGAGGTCCTCAGTGTGGAGAATGGCCTCCCACTGCTTAAATTTGGGATCAGGAAGTCTCTCAAGACCGTGATTGAGTTGGCCTCTCCGCATCATGTGAAAAGACGTAGCTATTTCTGGTGTGGGCACTGTGGTTTATAGAGTGAAGGGCGCCATTGGCCGAGTGTATGTGGTGCTACGAGAGCTTCTGTTTTAGTCGGAGAAGGGTGTGTTCTTTCGCCTCGTCTAGGTTTGAATGAAAAGAGAACACGAGAAAGAGCTTTATTTAAATGAGGAGCACAGCGAGAAACCTACAATTTCTCTTCTTTCGCCACTCGTACGCCTTTACTCCCGGCGCAGTGCAGAGGGGCAAGTTCTGAACGTTACCGCCTGTCTCTTTTCTTTCTAACCTGGGCTTCTCTACAGTCACCATGTGTTTTGCTATCTGGTCATGCAAGTATCGAAGAAATTAATTTGGCTAATCAACGGGTTCGAGAATTCACATTCGAGCGCCCAGATCCCCTGACGAAGTCCTGAGCCAGCGGAAGACTCTGCAACATACAAAGCGCATATGGCTGAACACTACCAGAACATCGGAGAAAACCGCGCAATCTTACCCCAGCCTCACACTTTACTGAACACAGAAGAAAACTCTATCCTCACCTCACCAATCTTCTGCAACTTCGGTTGTCATAGAGAAAGCTCACTGTGCTAATAGCCCAGAGAATAGGCCAGATAGAAAACACATTCTGTAATAATGTAACAGAAGAAATACCTCTCGTTATTTCCCTGACCATCCTCTTGCTTCTTTTGGTGCTTGGCTTCACTCAGTCTCGGCACGCAAACAGATCTAAGCGGAGCAAACACTCTTTTTTTACAGGGCTGGAGTGCTTTCCTAATTAGGCTAAATCCCGCAACGTTCGAAGCAAACCAGACCTACGCCTCCGGGGAAAAAAAATCTAGTGATAACCACGATCAGGCTACTCGGGATATGGATAAAGTTGAATCAACACAGCACACGTACCTTTCCAAATCTAAGGGAGCCGATGATGCAAGTTGCTCCAATGATCAATAGCATCACCAATAGAAAACACGGGATGTGTGAGCAGGATATGCTAAAACTAGTGAGACACTTGGTCGAGAGCAGTCACCTAGAGTCTGCCTTACCAGTGCCTCAACCAGTCGGAAGAAGAACAAGCCGAGGCCATCATATGCGCTGCGTACAAGATGGCACTCAAGTTGCGGCAGACAACGTCACCGCGAAATTTCTGGCCTTGGGCTTACACAACACCTTCGGGGACCTCGGACAAGCCCAGCTACACTCAAAAATTCGCAGGCGAAAGCAAACTACGACGGGAAGAGTGCTCCTCAGAAGACTTGGCTACACGCGACAACTGCGATGAGCCTCCAAGGTAGACGCTATATTCGACGAGCAACGCAGAACATTCCGGCAGGCGTCGATTCCTAAAAACATGGACCCCCGACTTTCACCCAGGCACAAGGGAAGACCAAGAGCAGAAGCAGTACAGAGGACGTACGCAAGCAATAATAACACAGTAAACGTGGACACAGCCGCGTACGACCACGACAGGGAAACGGCTGTGGCCGCGGTGCTCGACTCGAAGCATCAGGAAATCTCCAGTGGGTCACTCGGCTATTACGCGGCAATCGAAGCCGAGGAGCTAGCCGTCGCTGCAGCGGCGGCGGATGGCTTCCCTACCAGGCGGCCGCTAGCTATTCTCACTGACTCGCAAACAGTCTACTGCAACTACAAAAACAGCAGGACAAGTCGAGCCGCACTTCGTGTACTCCGCGAAGCGGTAGACCGAGACACAAATAGCACGCGCGAGAACGCAACTGAAGTCCAACACTGGATCTTATGGCTATCGGGACACGCGGCGGTCCAGATAGTCGTAACCAAGAGGCAGATAGGGTATCTCGGGGATACGCAAGAATTCAAGTACCCGGCGAATCCGATCTCGAGGAACTCAAGCCAGTACCTTCAGAATACCCGGGCACCATAGAACACTACTGGGGCAAATACCGAACAGACCGAAGCAGTCGCGTGGTGGTGTCTCCAGGCAGGGATGTATCCGAACTTACACATGTTAAAAGAATGCATCCCAGAAACAGCACCCACAGGTGCCCGTGGTGCGGAGCTGAACTCACACTGTATTACCTGACATGGGAGTGTCAGGAGATTTAACCGCTTCTAAAAATAACAAACCCAAATGCGGAGCAAATAACTGGTGTAATAGGTCGTTTAAGGTATATCCTTCCCACACGCATCAAACGTTTGCTTTATCATTCACTCTTTCAGTCACACTTGAACTATTGTCAATTAGTATGGGGAAACACAACATCCACTAATATAGAACACATCCACCTGTTACAGAAAAAGTATCTCCGACACACATATAATGCTTCGTATTCTGCTTCCACCTCAACTTTTTTTAGCAACTCTGGTGTAATTCCAGCTCACAATCTCTATAGATATCGCTTAAGCCATGTATATAAACAAGAAATCCACAGGAATATCAACAATATACGTAACCTATCCCAATTACAAGACAGAACTCCAAGTTACCTTACAAGACACTTCGAGGATTGGTCAGTACCAATGTCACGTTCAAGTTACGGGAAACAGTGCCTTAAGTACACAATACCAACGCTTTTTAATTATTATAATTCTGTCCGTTTTGACCTCTTCACGGCAACCTACAAGGCCCTCAGCAGATGTATTTGGTTTCTATGTAATGTTATCTAGCCTTGCTGTTGCTTTCGTTTGGATTTGTAGAAGTGAGTTCCGCTGTTGTTTTCTGTTCTTTTTGTTTTCTGTTGCTTTCGTTTACGAGTACTAAGTCTGTATCATATTAAATATGTATGTATATGTTTGCATATCAAGAATATGTTACGTGTTGCCGCCACTCTGCCAAAATAATGGATTGTGGACCCGTCAAGCTGTCCAAGGACAGCTTTTTTTCTACAATCCCCCCATCTGTATTTGATGGCAAATAAAGATTTAATTCATTCATTCATTTATTAAGCACTCCTGGCCAACGACTGCTGCGAAGACCAAAGAGGTCTGGTTGCGCGAGCTCCTCAACTGTGAGCATGAACGAGCGGACTCTGGACTGATGGCAGCCGACCACTGCTGAAGGTGACCACCGCGGTTCGCCAGTGGGTTGGGTGTGGTCACGAAGACGACCAAGAGGCCGCCAACTCTCTAGCCTCAAGGGCATCATTTATTGGAGCAGAATAGAGTTTTTCCGAACCAACCGTCCTCCATCTCGGCTTCTTTATTTTCAGCATAGGAAGTTTCAACGGAGCGCCGTCTATCACATCATTGCAAGGTGAGAAAGCACACAGAGCACGTAACGTTTCGGCATATATCTTACTATTTCACTTGTCTACAAGGGCCAGCGCTTTGTCCAAGCGGTAACCAAATAGGTCTTTTTGTTGATTTGCATATCCTTGCTTCACTACTGGCTACCCCATGGTACCGCGTGAGGACACATTATTTCTTCTACGGAGAAGAAGAGGAGGTTTCCTTCCGAGTTCAGCGATATTGTAGCCCTTGGCTACGTATCTTGCAATGAGTAAGCCATTCTCCACTTCAATTTTGTCTTTTTTTATTGTTGCCATGCCAACTTTATATTAGCGAGCACCTGAGGTGAAGTCTTTTCCTAAGTAATATTTTAGCTGCACTGTGGCGTTTTTCTTCAAAAGGCGTGTTGCGTAACAACTGAGCAGTAACGTTGGTACCTTGTCAATACCGGTCTGCGCATTGTAGTGAGAAGTGTCATTGCAAGACTTGAATTGCGAGTCTATTGTGTTGCTGGGAGTGGGAATGGCAAAACGCACATAATGAGATGATTCTTCTGTGCTTGTAAGGCTTTGCTTAATTCTATTGCGGGCCACTATGCGCCTCACTATGACCGAATAAAAATGGCTGCTGCCCAGCTACTATTTGGCATCTCGCTCGGTACAGCTCTTTGTACGCGTGCTTTTCTATTGTTATTGCACCACGCCCCTCTTCTACGCTCTGCAGTCGATCAGGTGCCGCGTGGGGCAGCATTGAAACAGCCAGCAATGGCGTTGTGTTGGCAGTAGGGGAAGGACTCTTGTTTTACGTCAAGCTTTAATCTTTGCTTTGGTTCTTAAAACACACACGGCGCGTACGTGCCGATTGCTATGTGGAAATCACAATATACCGCGAAGGCTACGGCGTATAGTAGCCTTGCATAATATTGCATATGGATACTTAAGAGGTGTAAGTACGTTTCAGTTAACACGGTGATTTCTTTGACACCACCCGGCTAGTAGAAAGTTTTGCTCCAGCCCTAGTATTTGTGTACCACTTCTTTTTGCGTTCTTTTTCTTACAGCTACTCGCATCGGCTACCACTGAGGCGTCCACACATTGAGAGCTGTCTCTCTGAACAACACTGTGAACTATGTTGTGAACTCAACGACTCAAAATCTTTCAGCATGGCCGAAAATAGCGCAGACTTTTAGGAGCTGACAAATCGACAGCAGGCCTTATGGGCCCTCTTTCTGGCTCCATACGTTGAGCAGTGATACATAAAATGTTTTGTGCATGGCTGAGAATTCACCTGGTAAGCAGAGTAACAAGTTTTACCATTTTGTTTCAGTGAACCTGGAATATCCCCTTTCTCAACCCGGAGAGCAATCTGCTGCGTTTCAGCCACGTAACGCTCCGTGAGTTGTCTTCATGTTCTGTCTGTTACTGTACGAGATCTACAAAAAAACGTTTTGTTTTAACCCCGTCAGAACTGCAGCCTCTGGACGAAGCAATAGGTAAGCAGTTCACAAATGGGAAGCTGTCCTTGTTAACACTGTTTTCGCTCCGCATGTTGCGAACTCATCGACTTAACATTTTAGGCAAAGCAGCCAATAGCGCAGGCCCTTCATAACAACCCCCGTTATAATAACAGGTCATATTTCCTGATAGGTATTCGAACTGATACCTTCATGCTTAGTGACTGCCAGAGAAAATGAGGCACAGGCATCAGCAATGTCAGATGCGATAAAGTTTCAGCATTCATTTATTGATTCCTATAATATTACGGGCGACAAGCCAGGTTTTTTTCTGTTTTGTAACTAGTTTTTTATTTTGGCGTATATTATCCAAACGTCGTTCTGAAATTTATTCCAACAATTACTAGCGAATTAGCAAATGTATGCCAACATTTATTGACTCTCATATCGGTCACGACAGCACATGCATATGGACGAGTCATTGTGATTCTTTAAAACTTTTTTCTGCACACGTTCAAGCTTTCTGAGACGGCAGATGGTGAACAATATACGTTCCATCTGTATGGTTCTGCAGTGAAAAATATATCTCACAACAGCAGCCAGTTATACCAGGTAGAGGAAACAAGGTGCCCTTCTTTGAGACAGCTCCTTCGCGAGCTTCAGAATAGCTCTAGGGGATAGCTCGCCGACTTTTTTTAGGACCACAAGCACTTTACCACTGCTTGCAGCATCTTCATCTCCTCAAGCTCAAGTCGAAAACGTGAATAGATATCGCAGGTTTTCTTTTTGCGAACTAATGCGAAAAAAAATTTCCGTGGAGAAGCTAGTGCTACCCGGTCCAGGTAAGAGTACAGCTCCAGTACACCGTGATTATTACCAGCTTTCTCGCCGGTCACAAAATAACTAATTCTCAGGGTCGGAAGGGAATTTTGCTACGCGTAAGCAGTTTTGTCGTGTGTAATTTTGTAATGCGTAAGTACGTTTGCAAGAAAGGGTGGAATTGTGTCGTACGTGTTCTGTGGTCGTCCTAATAGCGCTATATACAATTCAGAAATAATAAGTGACAAACTAGCCAAGCATCAAGTCCTACTGGAGTCAAGTGAATGTTGAAGACGTTTTGGGGTTGCCGACTAATGCGCTAAATGCCGTCACAGTTTCAGCTAATGCTGCCTAGTTCTGGCAACAGGTTATATAGCTTCGAGGGAGTATGGTCATCGGCGTGCGTTACTAACCGAGTGTGTAATTCTACGGTTAGCACTTTTAAGGTCCGCAACGGCATTCCCTCACACTTGACTACTACTACGCTTATACTTATGAGTTTTAACAACCCTAAAATCTAGTCCAGAAAATATTCCTTTTCTACATCACAGTGGGCATCGTTTATAACTTACTTCTTGAAGCTCAAGTTCATTTGTGCGCATAAAGTTTGCAGACTTGGGCAAAACGTAGCGCTGTTTCTTAGTGGTCTTGTAATATGATCACCGAACTTACCGCGCCTAACTGCAAGGTGAATTCTAGATAAACAGCGGAAGGAGCCCCAGCAGGCCATTTTACTCGTCGTCATGAAGATGTTATGCGAATGCATTCAACAATATTCAAGTACGAAAGAAAAATTTTCAGACGTGTACTACCTGTGCAGATTATTAGTGTATTAAAGTACCCACAATCAGCCTTGCAGATGATAGGCGTGGAGATAGCATTCACGCTGGAGTAACAATTTGATCATTTAGGAATTCTCCCATGGATGATATATATTGCCTTAGCAAGTAAATTGTGTTCCAAAAGCACCCATCTAAATATACAGGAGCGTTGATATTTGCTTTCTGAATATTAACTTGTATATACAGAACCCAAGCTAGACGGCTGTTTTGCAGTCCATAGAGAATGCTGAATGGTGTTAAATGCATGCGATAAAGTACAGGCGCTGAGACAAATCAGCGGAGTTTGCTGTGCTGTTATAATTCGAGTTGCGCCTGGCATATTCGAAATGGGCACATAGGGCAGGTGTTTTTTTTTTGGCAAGAATCTCTGCTCCCAAATGGCATGAAGATAAGTAGACTGTCCCGACCTCCATGACTTCTCGGTGAATAAATAACACGCTTCGTATAAGCGGAGAAATGTCTATGCTTGTTTTTTTTATAGATATCTGCTAAACGTGAGTAAAACCGGCTTGTAGTCAGCTGTAGAGTACACGTTTGGCAAGATGGCGCTGAAGATAGCGCTTCAAAATACAGGCCTTGGAGGCCGGACGTATTTCAAAGCAAGCGAAATGCAAAGGCAACTGTGTTATGACAGATGTGCAGACATTCTAAGCAGCCCTCCCCCCCCCCCCCCCCCCATTTTGATGTCCCTCACTGGTCACATTCAGCTACAGGACATCTAGGCTGCTGGGCTTCAGAAATGTGCAGCAGAGTAATATAGTTGACCTGAGTACCCTAACACAGCCTTCAGTTTCCATCCGAGTTATAGTTACTGGAGACATTATATAAATGAGAAGCCCATACCAGACAGCGAAAAGTACTCAGATTTTTATTACTGTCTGTGTTATCTTCCCACCACTATCACAAGAGCAAGCATAGAAGGCTGCCAAATATACACACGTATCACTTTCGGGCGGCTGTGTTCATTCACTGCTGTCTTACCTATACGCGTGTTTTCTTATGCTTGTTTCAGGAGTCAATTTCCAAGTTTTTTCTTCTCATGCCGCCATAAATTTTCACCCAAAATGGTGACTTCACAATTGATCATGAAAAAATTTAAGCATTCACATTGAAAGCCGAGACTTATCGTGAGCATTTCCAGTAGGAAGAGCTAAGATCCGCGGCCATATACTTTTGGGGGTCAGAGGCTCGATTCATACATCTACTTTCTTCATTCGTGCATGTTTCATGTTACTTCAGCAAAACTGTATTCTTCTTTTCAGCCAGCAAAGCGCTCATAGGAGATGGCCGTGGTAAGTGCTCTTTCTTCTGGATGCAAGTATGATTCGAACATAATTGAGATAAGCAGAATGTGATTTGCCTACTGAAACGAAAAAATAAGCATTCAAAGTGCGACACGAAAGAGCCTCTCATTGTGCTCAACAGTTAGCACATCCTTAGCTTAGATAGAAATAGTCTGTGTATTCATACCTGGCTAACTTTTTTGAAAATCTAAATGATTCAAAATATTGCATGACAGCGCCCTACAAGTGCAACCGTTCTTGCAATGCCGCTTCACCTCACCGTCTGCGAATACCTTTAAGCATGTCACCAGTTAAAGCGACAAATCAGTGGAGCTTGCAGGTTTCGCACTACTGACCGAAGAAAAGACAAAGTGGAGGCAGGAATTACATCGAAGCCTTCATACATCTGGTGTGTACTTGTTTCTGAGGATATTCCTTAGCGTGTTAATCCATGCTCAAAATTCGCCACGTTCTAAAAAGCATGCCGTTCGTCTCAAGTTATTTAAACAGGCTGATAATGTCAAATACCCTGGTTTTAACACCACTACAGTTACACACCCTTGAATTTGATTGTTGCGACAGGAAATTACGGTCAAACGGGACATGCTATCTTAATGAATTAGCCCATCACGTGCTCACAAAATGAAAAGAATTAGTACTGTGTGGTGTATCGATGCTGAGGAACGTCTTTCATCATTTATTGAAATGCTAAATATAAATCGAAATTAGAGTATTACCGAGAACATAATGCACGTCTCTCAGCTTCGTGCATAAGTGCTCATCTAGGTTGACAATTTTTATATTCCGACGATGCTGTATGTTATGGGTCCCGAAAATGAGCTCGGCTGCTTAAAGCTCGTATTATAGCACCAGCGTTAACATCAAATTTTCAGCAATGGTGTTAGTTGCACATGAGAAATTTCGCAAATACTAACGCACCCCACCACCTGCTCTGCTCCGGTTTAGTCTTTGTCAATTCTCACTTAAGTAGAGTACAAAAGGGTCTTTTGCGTTATCATTCCATATGCTTCTTTTCCGAAAACACGTTCGATTAGAAAATCATGAAGCTGTAACTGTCTCTACCACATACTGCATCTCTCCTGTAAGGCTGTGCCTAACACTGATTTTTAAAATCGGGCATCCCGCATTTTTTTCTTTCGCTTTTCAGCGCACCCAGCGGAAAAGTGAGATTTTTCATCTTCATAATTGTTTGTGAGCCGTGGATTTAACAGGCAATGCCACTGGCGCGACTCAATTGAAAGTAGCTGTCCTCTTTCGAATAGGGATCTGAGGCGGTACGCTAACAAGAGATGAAGCAGAGAGCAGACGAATGAAACACTCAAGGTTCTTCTCGTAAAAGTTTAACTTTATTACCGCGGATCTCAATGATTCCTTCGCAGAGCAGGCTGATCAGCAAATCTAAAAATTTTTTATCTTTAGTCATATTTTATTCTTAGGACATTATTACCCGCATCTTTTCCAGTATCGCGCTTCCTTCCATGCGGTATATTGCTCTTTAAAGAATAACTTTAGAAAAGCGGAGATGAACAATCAGGCCACCTTCTTTTGTGGAGGCAATGTCTTACCAGCAATTTCAAACACTATTTTATGACAAGAATTGAATGTTTTTCTTAACTGAGTTGGAGTAAAAACTTGCTAAGAACAATCCGGCAGCTCTTAGGCTTCATGATTGCATTTCAGTCCTTGATTCGAATCATCCGGGAGCATCCTCCAAAACATTGCCTCTCTCGTACCAAAGGCACTGAAGATGTCAGCAGTGGATGCTTTCATGCCATTCCACAGCGGTAACATAGAGAGAGCCAAGGTTCTAGAGGCTTATGGTTAACCTGCAGTCGTAATACTCTCCTCCGCTGAGAGAATTTGACGGGGATCAAGTTTCCTCTGCTGGCTGAGTAACACAGCAAGAAAAAATAGTAGAAAACACGACGACTATTAAGAAACACGAAGATAACTGAATAATTGAGGCCCATGGCGAAATTTGTCAGCAAATGCTGCGAAAGCAAAAGCGTCGTAATAAAGTTGGCTTTTACTTTAAACTCATATCTAAAAAACATTTTACAGCGGTACGTACAATAATCTCCGAAATGAAATGAGGCAGGAGGCTAATTCTTCGCGTGTACGTTACATGGGCTTGTAGGTTTGTACTGAACCAAAATCAGGCATGCAAAATGACCTGTTTTCATTTTACAGACTGAAACAACGCCAAAAGTATCCTTAAATTTAGTCCTCGGGAGAGAAGGTCATAAAAATTAGTTTTAATTGCTTAATACAGTTTTTCTTCTGTCGAAAGAGCATAAAGCGGCGATGAAAGTGATTCAACTAGGTAGGCGCCATCTATATTCACTGATAAAAAAATGTACCGAAACATTCTCTGAAATACATGGAAAGGATATGGCTTACCTCTTAAGAGAAACAGGTAAACCTTAAATTAAAAGACGTCGCATGAACAAGCTACACGACACTAGCCATAAAATATTTTCTCTTTGATATTCATGAAAGGAAAAAATTTGCGTCGGTTAGTATACTTGGTGCAGATTAAGAGAAGCAGCCGTCATAATTTCCTAGTTTTGTTGGTCTCGGGCCCCTCCTATTACTGCAACGGGTACGCGACACTATTCTTTCTTCTTTCTAAGGGTTGTCTCTGTTATTCACACTCAGAACTTTAAATCACTGCACTCAATTTCAACGCACTGTCAGAAACGCAAAACTGTACTTGTGTATGTTAGTTATGACTGGAACAGCAGTTGTAGGCTAGACATTATGAGACAGTCAACATTTTTAGGTGGTGTGCGAGCCATGAGGTTAGACAATAACAGGAAGAGACGTGGCGCGCCCCCTTTTGCAATGTAAGCTGTCACTGATTGTTATGCCTAGACCACATGGTTCGCGCACAGTGACACGATCATCACATGTAAAGGCCCCGCAATTTACGGTTCGACCATTTGTAGAGGTGACATGATTGATGGCTAAATGTGATCGTAACACAAATGTGTGGCCAGTGTGTTGCATGAACCTTATAGCATTTACCACGGCGCCGTTAACACACATCGTGCCATTACCTCAAACAACATTACCCTCCTTGACTGGGGACCTAATTTCTGCTACGTGAAAGGCTCTTCATTTTTTTATATTCTTGTCTCTTCTAGAGTTTTGCGTGATACATTTGATTGTCCACGAATTATAAACTGCCTCAGCCTATCGTTAAGGCGCTTGAATAGTTCTGCGTTATCTCTTCGCGACCACGAAAGCAGCGCTGTATTATAATAATATGTAGTTGTCAGTGCACGTCCACTGACATCTGTACTGCGAAAGCACATGCGGTCGCCGCCAATGTTTTCAACGGGTCCAAATATGAATAAATGTTTGCAGAGACATGCTGCTACGCGCCGCCTTCACGGCTGCCGGGATTTGTGTGGCCCTGGTGGTTATCATCTCCGGGCTGTTTCTCATCATGCTTGTGGGTGAGCAAGCCGTTGTCTTGTTCTTAGACAACGTCTCCTGTATTTTGAATGCCTGTCAGATCATCCGGTTTTCAATGAAAGCCGCACGGACGCCTCATGCTCTGGTCATTCGCACAATAGTGTGCTTTCTTGAGAGTTCTGAATTGTGTCAGTCTGGCTGCGGCCTCTCAAGGCCCTTCCTATAGCCTCCGCAATGTGGCACAGTCCGCTTGCATCCCACGTGAGCCGCCCTAGCTGGGAAAAGGAAAAAAAAATCAATCGTGGGATGCAACTCAAAACGAAGCGGCAAACACCTTTGGCGCCGACCGATTGACGTGACATAAATCCCAATTCATGCAGGGGCCTGCCTGCCACCGGCATTGTCACGTGTCGTTCTTCAATTGCATTCGATTATTGGGATTAGGGAATCGCTAGACAGAAAACGAAATACTTCGACATCTTCGGGTTATACGACAGGTGTTGAAAAACACAGAGGGCGTCTCTCCAGGTACCGCGGGATGCTGGACGGAATCGCTCGAGTTAGCAGCCACTGCAGCGGCCTCTCACGGCAGGTTTCAAGGCTGTATTCGATGTGTGAACAAAAATGGGAAATGGCAGCAAACATCTGCGCTGTTAGAAAACCTCGGCGTGAAGCGATTCGCAGGAGGCTTAAATGGCAGTAAATGTACGTCTGGGAACACTTTATGATGATGAATTTTAATGGCGCAAGGGCATATCAGGCCAAAGAGCGGCATGTCACCAGGTATTCTTCTATACTCAAAGTGGGGTCCAAGACCCACTTCCCAAGCATTACACCCTAAAGAAGCCGAGCACCATTGCAACGCTGGTGGGTGCTCGGCGGCACTGGGGATCGAGCCCCGCACCTCCCGCATGCGAGGCGGATGCTCAACCACTAGGCCACCGCTGCGGTCCAATTACTGCCATGTAAAAAGATTATTAGTATTTTGGACCTTCTGGCGTCACCCTATTGTGCTTTATTATGTGAGATCACAGATTATAAGAACGCCCTCCATTTTTTTCGTTCTGGAGCTGTCTGCACACACACGTACACACACACACCTCAGTTCCCTGCATGTACATTATAGTCGTACCTGTGCAATCTCCTCCTTGAATTTTATATACACCCCTCGTCTTACAACATACGCCTCGTCACCGCCCATGAAATGGCCAACCAAGAGCACTCCATACTCCTGTAGCTTTAATGCTATCTTTGTGACGGTAACCGCGCTCATTACATAGTCAGTGTGAACTTGGACTGTAGTAGCCAATAAGCCATGCCGCTAATAGCGAGATTGGCAGACACTCTAATCTCCCGGTCCGGCGCGTAATGCGTTTAGTTATTATTGTTTCATTCGAAGCAGGAAAGCACGATGCATGTGAAAACAAGCCCAAAAAATTGTTGAACCGAGGAATGTGACAACTCGTGCACACATAGGTTACTTGGCCATATGGCGGAACCATTAACGCTGCTTGTGCCAACCTCGGCATACAGCGGCGATTTTCGGCTACTGTTTCTAGGAGCCTATTCGCTACATATCCCTATGATTTATTCGTTTTGGAGCTCACCGTCTGCACACTGCACGCACGCGCCTGTGTTTGCAGACGATAAGTAGCATACGAATTTCCACGGCGATTGCGTTGGGAACGTCTGCACTTAAGCTCATTGATACACTATTGAGGTTTAACGTCGTGTTGACGCATATGGGCTTCAGATAAACCGTTATGGAAGATCCTGATAACCACGATTACATGTGTCTGTTCCATGTCCACTGACATTGTGCGGCACAAGAGTGTTTTTGCCTTTCCCATCCATCGACATACAACCACCAAACCATAGGTTTGATCCCACGACCGGCCGGACTGTGTCAAGCAATGAGCAAAGTAAAATCATAGTACACTGTAGTGTTGGGCGACTTCAAAGTCGAGGTAGGCAAGAAGTAGGCTGGATTGTAGGTAGTGGCACACAAGCTGCGACACAAGCTGCAGGAATAGCAGGGGGAAGTTGGCAGTAGAGTTCGAAGAGAAAATTATCTACATATCATGAACATCTCCCGCAAACGGAAGAACAGGAAGTGGGCGTTAAAAATCCCCAATGGTGCGACTAAAAATGAAGCAGACTTCATTGTGCGCTCACCCTGGCATCCTGCAGGGTGTGGAATTCCTTGAAAAGGCGCCTTGTAGCAACCACAGGATGATAATGTCCCGAATCAGCCTATACATGACGAAGGAACAAACTAATGAGGCGGAAGCCCATCAGCGAGCTAACGGTAAGCGAGAAAGTGGAGGAATTTTGGACCTCTCTGCAGAATATATATTCAGCCTTAACTTAGGATGACGGCGTTAATGTTCAAGCAATGAACGATAACCTCACAGCTATCATTAAGGCGTGTGCAGTACAAATAGGCACAAGGATGTTTGTACAGGGTACCAGCAGGCTCTCTCAGGGAAAGAAAAATTTGATTAAGAAGCGGTAATTAAGAGCAGTTAATTAAGAAAACAATAAGAAGAGTTAATAGAGAATACTTCAGACACGGACAACTCACTAATGACATTACCTTGCTAAGTCACTAAGCTGATGAATGGCAATGCATGATGAATGACAAAGAAAGACACAGCAGAATGGCAGGTCCGAAAATTAACATGAAGAAAAGCAAAGTAGTTTTGAACAGCCTCGGAAGGGAATAGTAACTTACAACTAGTAGAGAGGGACTGGACCTGGTAAGAGAATACGTCTACTTTGGACAGGTAGGCGCTGCAGATCCCAATCACTAGAGAGAAATAACCAGAAAAACAAGGATTGGGGAAGCACATTTTTCAAGTTTTCTCATATCATATATTGCAAAGTACCAATATACCGAAAAATAAAAGTATATGAAAGCTGTATTTAATTGCTTCTCGCCTGTGTGGCAGGAGGCGGCAGCAGGAGGTGGCTGAAAGTGAGGCGAGTGAGATTAAGAAGTTTGCGGATGTGCGGTGGCCGCAGCAGGCGCAGCACTGAGTTAATTGGAGAGATATGGCAGAGCATCTGTCCCCAAGTGGGCAAAGTCTCGCTGATGTTGATTATGATGATGATCGAATCTCTGTGTACAGTGGGCAGGCCTTCAGAGCGCTCGTCCTTTCTAGCGCAAGGCCTGATAAACGGCGATAATATTCGAGTTGGTCGTGCAGGCGTAGCGAATATAGTTTCGCGCGGGTTACCGTTTGCTCCTTTTCGACAGGACAGAAGATTTTGAATCAAAAAATGTATTTGTAGACATTTTTGGAACCTACTTCGCGAGCCTACACAAGCCTTGCAGCTTCCATCAGGTTTTATGTACTTCCCAAGGCGTATTTCGCTTCGGTAACAAAAAAAATCCAGCCGGAAAACACACTTGAAATACTTTTCTCGTGTCGTGGCAACGGATTTTCTGTAACGTTTTTGACAATAAAACTTGAACTGAGAACAGAAATGTTTGTAGTAACAACAGAAGCTTGCGTAGGTGCAACAGAAAAGTACCACAGAGCTACACACTATACAAGTAGTGCAAGAAAAACTGCCGTACTACAGCAAAATATTTTTTTTTGAAAATGAACGGGCACTTAAGCTCCGTCTTAAGGATATGACGCGATAGCGTAAAGGGTTAATTGCTCACTATCCCGTAGGAAGCTGGTGATTACGCCTCAAGGTCACGTGTCCTGGGTAGCCCACCTGCCTCCTAGGTTGCTCTCTGCACACCACCTGCCAGAGTCATGCTCGTGATTTTTCGCTCACAGCGTCGACAACGCCGACGTCGGATTTTTTGGGTACCAGGACTTTCAATGCTCTGGCGTTAAAAACATAAAAGTCTGTTCTAACGACAAAATACAAAATATTTGTGATATGGTTGTGTCGTTTTAATAAAATGAAAATTACTCTTAAATCTGTTTATAATGATAATATTCTGTGCTCTGCGCCCGCTATATTGTTCTTCGCCCTTTAGATGCCACAGAGGAAGCACCTCCCACCGACGCTACCGAGGCGAAGGTGTACGCCTCTTCAATGCCGACAGAGGTAGTCGTGCTCACTGTAAAGCCCAAGCTGCCCCCAACTTCAGCCACTACAACCAAGCGCAGTCCTGTCCAATCCGGTAAGTCGGACGGTGGTGGCTCCCATCTGGTCAGTGGTTGGTGTCCACGTCAGGAGAGAGTGCTCCGGGGGTCTCGGCGGGCTAATTGTTGTTCATCCTGCAGCTACTACGAAGCGGACTTCAGCCAGATACACTGCCGAGACCGATCCGGGTATTCCTACATCGTCGAGAGACACTGCCGAGACGGATCCGGGTATTCCTACAACGTCGACAGTTGTTCCAGAGCGAACGGAAGAGTCAAGTGTCCTCAACACTGGCCACTACAAGCACGCGCCCGCCTTTTCCATCTCGTAAGTGAAATAGCTGTTTGTGAACACTGTTTGAGTGTTTGATGCGAATGTCACAGGGAGTTTTATGTCATGGTGAATGCCTTTTTACTTCGACATTGGAGATTATGTAAAATCGAGTCGAAAGGACAAGCAATTAGCGTTCACTGGCTTACCGGGTCAGAAGTACATTGTAATGGTCGGCAGAATGTCACTATACCCAATTGTAATAATAATAATAATAATAATAATAATAATAATAATTGGTTTTTGGGGGAAGGAAATGGCGCAGTATCTGTCTCATATATCGTTGAACACCTGAACCGCGCCGTAAGGGAAGGGATAAAGGAGGGAGTGAAAGAAGAAAGGAAGTGAGAGATGGGCGTAGTGGAGGGCTCCGGAATAATTTCGACCACCTGGGCGTCTTTAACTTGCACTGACATCGCACAGCACACGGGCGCCTTAGCGTTTTTCCACCATAAAAACGCAGCCGCCGCGGTCGGGTTCGAACCCGGGATACACAATTGTACAATAACGAAATATAGCCCTCCCCTCCGTTCATTCCGCGAGATTGGAAACCCCGACATTCCGCGACACTGTTAACCAACCAACTGTACCGAATTTCGTAATAAAAACTCATCTGTAGATGAGTTTTACCAAAGGGCACGGTTTACAAATGCACTTTGCGATTTCTGCCAAATTTAGCATGAGTGTAAGTCTTCGCAGAGATTGGGTTTGCCAAGTACACATGCTCCAGGTTGCTCATCGTATTGCCAACGTGCAGAGCCACGCATGAAACAATTTCCAGTGGTCTGCATCTTCGGTGTTGCTACGAACAAGTCGGTGGTCATGCTCACGGACGGTGTATGTGACTTCACCTTCTACGACGGCCTTTACGCCAACCCCGAGGACACGTTAATCAGCCCCAGCTTCAGGCCGGCCGTGGACCACGTCGTGGGCAACGCCCTGAATCACTCCGCCACACAGTACGGCCTATCCTTCGACTTCAGGCAAGTGTCTCCTCTATGATTTGCGGGCATTGAAGGATAACACATTCTTTAGTTCTCACAACAAAGCGACCGAAAATTACAAAAACCTGACCAGTAATTATCCATTGCCGTGCTCCCACTTCAAACCTTGATGAAAGCCATTCACAAGTACTAGAAAGCATGCCAGTGGTCGGCACCTTTTAAGGTAGTTATTGCTTTTTCGCATCCACCCATGCTCCGGCACAGAGTTATATATGAGTGCTATATTGTTTTCCAAGGAACTTCATAGTTGAAGTCTAATTAATCCTGTTCCGGGGGTCGAACCTATGGTCACCGCCTGTTCGGGGCAGTCGCTTGATGTACTAAGATGACACAGACGGCTATAAAATGGTAGATTGCAGCCTAATTGATCGAAAACTTGAAGCGGGAGTGGTGTAAGCGTTATTTATTCAGAGAAAACTCTTAGCTGGGACACATTTCTATTATAAAGAAATTACTGGGCAGCGTACGCCTCGGCGCTACTGCTGTGACGCTGAAGGGTGATTGCTCTCTTTATGAGATCCTCTCTATCTTTGTCGTTTTCTCTAATTGCGCGCGGCTAACACTCATAACAATTTCTTCTTCTCCAGTGCCATATGGTTACTGACGCGGCTATTACTGCGGGTGAATGCTGTATCGAAACGAGCATTACAAAAAAAAAGTGCACTTCCAAGCACTATTTGCTGACCAAGACAACAGGATGATTAAGATGGTTACTTGTGTCCCTTCCTTTGTAAGGTGTCTAAACTTTGGGAAGCATTTTCACCGATTTTATAATTTTTTTATGTGATTTAGCCAGGTAAGATTTAGTGCTTCGAAGCAACCCAAGGGCTGCGAGAGGCTGTAATGGAGGCTTCTGTATTAATAATGTTAGTGTGAAAATTATTGTAACGTTAAATGAAATTGCAAGGCACGCAAGCATGTTTGCATTTCGCCTGCATGGATATGCGGCCGCACCGGGAGGGTTTTGATACGGCTTCGTTCTGATTAACACATAAATGCCAGAGAATACGGTTCTAATCCCTTGTATATATATAATTTTTTATTGCGTAAAAATACATGTGAATAATTTCATGTAACCTCGTGCGGCGTTTATCACAGTTTGATATAGCATGCGGCCAGCTCATCGTTCTTTGTGACAGATATCTGAATGAACTTTTGCTGCGGCGGGCTTTGGAAGTCATTTACTATGAACGGCGCTCTAGCTCGTGAAAGCTCGGTGCCTAAACAGTATTCTTTGTAATTTACACGCCATAAAAAAGCAGGAGGGAAATTTTATAGGATATTTTACAGTATCCAAAATATTGAATGAAACTTTATGCCAAATACGCCAAGTATTCGAGCGCACCAGAAACATGCAAGTATGACGCCAGCAATATAGTCGAATCTATCGATTTGAAACAACAATGGACCATTCTGCACTTGATTGCATACACCATGCGTTTAAATCATCAATCGTTATTTCATTTCTCTTGTCAGCAAGAGACGCGAAGTGGCCCGTCACCTCGTAACGGCTGCGGGCCGCTCGAAAGTCTTGGACCTCTGGAAGCGGAACCTACGCCACTACGGGTTCCTATCCATCAACTCCATCGGATTCAACGCGACGGGATTCCGCGAAGCCATTGAGGTTCTGGCTGTAAGTTCTTCCTGCAGAGGCGGCGGATATTTTTGTTTTTTTTTCGTTTTTTGCGTGCGTCATTGGTTAGAAACAGTGAAGACGTTCCTCTCATCTGTATGTAGGTGAGCAGAGCAGGGGACATTGGTACCGTGTGAAGCCTCATTTATATGATGTTATAATATTTCTGTGTGTAGCTGAGCAGAACAAATTGCACTGCTGCCGTGCAATGCCTTATTTAAATGGTGTTATGCTTTTTCCGCGAAAATGTGTTGCCACCTTCGCAAAAAATCTGTCGGGCACGAGCACTACAGGCTCGCTTTTTATTTTTCACAGGCCACCACCACTCGTGTCAAAATGCATGCTTCAGTGGAGGAACCCAATAGGCTCTCACAATCGCTAGTTTTTGCACCTTTTCTGGGCAAATTTATTAACCACTGTACTTAAAAAGCACAACGTAGTCGTATCGGTCATGCATCAACTAAAAGTTAACGATTGCAGAGAGTACGGAAGGCATTTCACAATGCAGTACTGCGAGCCGAAACGAAGAACACTTAGACCTGACGTTACTAAAGACCACCGCTCGAGTTGAAAGCGCAACACTGCAAAGCCGCGCTTACGTCAGATCGTGACCATGTCGTCTACGGAGGGTGCATGAAGGTTTTCGAGTCCCATATATTGTCGCTTTTTTTCAGCCACACCTAATTTTACGTTAATACCTCATATGTCAGTGTGTGCATAATTAACTATTCGATCGCACTCGCAACAAAGGTAATGAGGCAGCCGTTTTTTTTTTATTCTGATTAACTGCAGGCGCTCGAAATCGACAAATAGCAGCTATTAAAAGAACATAAAGGCCACATAGATATCTCACAGCCAGTGTATCGCCTAAATAATAATAACTTCTTTATTTCCATCAGTGATGGAGGAGACTGCGAGTAAAAGTCGCTTTAGAGGCAAGCAACTTGACTAGACCCCGCAGCCTCCTTTACAAGGCAAACAGCGATTGAGCAGGAGATATACGTAGCAATTGACCACATGGGAAATTTGCACAAAAATAAACGCAAAAACACAAATTACCTGAAAAACGCTCTTCAATTATTTCAGAAAGATTGAGTGACAAAGTGTTGACGTAAAGCTCGTACATCAGTTATATAAATATCAAGACTTGATTTCAGAAACAAATTTAAAAGTGTTGGTAGTGTGTATGATATCTTTTGTGTAGAATAATTGGCACGCGGAGTGACCACCTTCCACTGTTCCGTACACCTTGTGATGTAAGAATGTGTGTTCCTGGTGAGATTAGATAACTCATGAAAGAACTGTAAATTCTCTCTGTAAATGCCCTTTAGTAAAAACAAGCTTGTAATGAAGGGCCAGAAACGTGCACGTCGTAAAAACAGGTTCTAAAGCGATAGCGGTATTAGAATTTGTAATAATAATAATTGGTTTTGGGGGAAAGGAAATGACGCTGTATCTGTCTCATATATTGTTGGAAATGATAAAGGAGGGAATGAAAGAAGAAAGGAAGAAAGAGGTGCCGTAGTGGAGGTCTCCGGAATAATTTCGACCACCTGCGGATCTTTAACGTGCACTGACATCGCACAGCACACGGGCGCCTTAGCGTTTTTCCTCCATAAAAACGTAGCCGCCGCGGTCGCGTTTGAGCCCGAGAACTCCGGCTCAGTGCCCGAGAGCCCTAACCACTGAGCCACCGCGGCGGGTCATTAGAATTTGCAAAATTGTCTTTTTTGGAAGCTCTGTGCGCATTCGTTTCCAGTGTAAGGTGTGTCAGTGACACAAAACTTTACGTAAGCATTCCTCAGCCAGGACACCCTAGATTCCACATAAGCCATGAATTTACGAGGTTCATCCCAAAAATAAGGTATCCAATTCTTTTAAAAATAGAAAGATACGCAAATTTTAATCAAATGATACATCGGTTTAAATCTGGAACTTTCTTCTATTTTTCTACATAATCGTCATTTTCATCGAAGTATTTTTGCAGGCACTGCGGATGTTTTGTAAGTCCTTGTCATACCATCTCGCCGCCATGTTGTCGAGGAAGCGTTGGGCCTCAGTTTTCACTCATTCATTGTCACTAAAGCACCAACTGGCCAGATGTTCTTCTTTGAAAACATGTGGTAGCCACTGGATGCACACTCCAGACTATGGGGTGGGTGGTTGATGATTTCCCACCCAAACTGCTGCAGGAAAGCGACAGTTTGAAAGAAGATGTCGGGGCGAGTGTTGTAATGGAGAAATCCCATGCTATTGCTGAACATTTCTATTCTTCGATTCTGAATCGTCCGTCTGGATTGTTTCAGTGTTTCACAACAGCATTTATCGTGGCTCCAGGAGCTATGAGGCCGACCAACAATACACCTTTTAGGTCCCAAATCTGAGTTTCAATGATTGTAATAAGGGAGTAATTATTCACAGGCATCCACCCAAGCGCAGCCATAAGGCTAAAAAGGAAAGCAAAAGCTTGCCGTCCCGGTTAGCTCAGTAGAGAGACTGGTCTGGTCAAGCGGTGGTCCCGGGTTCGAACCCCGGACCAGGACGAATTTTTCTTTACGAAATTCTGAGAGAGCTGTATAGCTTTCCTTTGTGGCTGTATGGTGGATTCCAATGAGTAATTACTCCCTTAATACAAATTTACTCCATCATGAGGGATTCCCCTTAACTTCTGACCAACACTGTTCCTACTTCGAGCTGTTGATAAATTCGCTTTCGCCCTATTATAAGCTTGCCGTCCCGGTTAACTCAGTTGGTAGAGCGACTTTTCCGGTGAAGCGGTGGTCCCGGGTTCGAACCCTGGACCACGACGAATTTTTATTTAACTACGAAGGTTGTGATCAAGCTGTTAGCTTTCCTTTGTAGCCATATGGTTGCTTTTGGGTGGATGCGAATCAGTAATTACTCCATTATTACAAATTTACTCCACCTTGGGGAATTCCCCTAAACATCTGATTAGTTGCCAAGATTTTGCCAGCAGACCGGGCGCGCTTGGTTTTCGGCGGCTTATGCAAATAGGAATGTCACGAGATTGTTGTTTTGTCTCAGGTGAGAAGTGGAATGCCCAGGTCTTGTCATAGGCAGCAATGACGTCCAAAAATGTTTACCTTTACTTTTGTATAGCGCCGAAGTAATTCGCGGCAAGAGTCAAAGCGTTGCAAATGGTGTGAGCATTCGCGAAACCCATCTTGAGCACGCTTTCCCATATTCCAGTTATTCAGTCAAAATCCTATGGATGGTTCGTTGAGAAGCCTCACGAACCAAAATGTAGAGATCATCGGGGGTGATCTTAAGGCGTTGTCGCATCATTTCTTCAACCTTCATGGCGGTCTCGTCAGAAATTGAAGGTCGCCCGTTTCTTCGTTGTGATTTTCAGTGCGACCAGCAGTGAAGTCTCTACACCACTTACGGCGGGCCATTTTGACGTCCATGCACAAGTCTCCATACACTTCCGTCAAGCTACGATGAATTTGAACAAGTTGCAGGCCTTTTTCATTCAAAAATTAAATAACTGCGCAAACTTCGCGCCTGGCGGTAGGAACAAGCGGGACCTCTATTACAAGGCTGCCGAGTCCAGACTGGCCGGCCCAGCGGGCAAGCGATAGCTTGTTTAGGAGAGGAGGAAGCCGCGAACAAAATAGCTTGGACAACAGTCACGCATTTAGTATTTCTTCAGCCCCAGCGCTTTGGAGAGCTTACTTTTGGGATTGCCCCCGTAGTACCGCGTACATGCACTGAAAACGTAGGATAGTTGTTTCGTCAAGTACAAAATTTTGCTTAGCCTTGAAGTAAAAGCAACACTTGCTTCGGTCAGTGGCAACTGCGCGTGCTAGGTGAAGATACCACTTGTTTTCATATTTTTCTATGTGCACAATCATAGTCGCACACAACAGCCACCTCCACCCGGTTTCCAAACCACCAACACTGCGTAGTAGTCACCATGTAGTAGCACCTTTCATTTCATCTGAACCGCTTTGTATTATTCGGTTTTTGTAATCTTGCGCGTCGCCGTTCATTGGTTGATATTCCCGGCGATCAGTCTTTTCTTTGTAGTTTATTCCGCATGAACTGCCTAAAGGGAATATTCAGTAGTTTTAGGCTCTTTCTTTACGCTTGTCTCACAGTTGCTTTTTTTTACAGAGCCTACACATCCTGCTACAAATGCAGCGTACTTCACCTCAAGACGCCTCGTATTTGGCCGTTGGCTTTTACGCACAAGGCACTGATCTGCGTGAAGCCATGATGATCTTCCGGTACATAAAGAATATTGACTTCAGAGTGTTGCCTAGAATTCAGAATTCCAATGCAGGGCAGGATTGAGGAAGTTGTGTCTGGGGGCAACTCTGGAAGCAAGTCATGGCGCTGTACCGTTAATTTTAATAATAATAATAATTGGTTTTGGGGGAAAGGAAAAATAATCTGCGATTTGCTGATGACATTGCCTTGCTGAGTCACTCAGGAGGTGAACTGCAAATCATGATCAATGAGTTAGACCGGCAGAGCAGATCGATGGGTCTGAAAATTAACATGCAGAAAACCAAGGTAATGTTCAACAGCCTAGCAAGGGAACAACAGTTCACAATTGGCAGCGAGAGCGTAGAAATTGTGACGTAATACGTCTACTTAGGGCAGGTAGTGACAGCTGATCCGGATCATGAGAGGGAGATAACTAGAAGGATAAGAATGGGGTGGAGCGCATATGGCAAATTCTCGCAGATCATGAGTGGCAGTTTACCAATTTCCCTCAAGAGGAAAGTGTACAAGAGCATAATCTTACCGGTACTCACCTACGGGGCAGAAACGTGGAGGCTAACGAAAAGAGTTCAGCTTAAGTTAAGGACAACGCAGCGAGCCATGGAAAGAAAAATGATAGGTGTAAAGTTAAGAGATCGGAAGCGGGCAGAGTGGGTGAGGGAACAAACACGGGTTAATGACATCCTAGTCGAAATCAAGAGAAAGAAATGTGCTTGGGCAGGGCATGCAATGCGAAGGCAAGATAACCGCTGGTCCTTAAGGGTAACGGAGTGGATTCCAAGAGAAAGTAAGCGGAGCAGGGGGCGGCAGAAGGTTAGGTGGGCGGATGAGATTAAGAAGTCTGCAGGCAAAGGGTAGATGCAGCTGGCAAAGGATAGGGCTAATTGGAGAGACATGGGAGAGGCCTTTGCCCTGCAGTGGGTGTAAGGCTGATGATGATGATGATGATGATGGTGATGATGATGATGATGATGATGATGATGATGATGATGATGATGATGATGATGATGATGATGATGATGATGGTGGTGGTGGTGGTGGTGGTGGTGGTGGTGGTGGTGGTGGGGGTGGGGGAAAGGAAATGGCGCAGTATCTATCTGACATATCGGCAGACACCTGAACCATGCCGTAAGGGAAGGGATAAAGGAGGGAGTGAAAGAATAAAGGAAGAAAGAGATGCCGTAGTGGAGGGCTCCGGAATAATTTCGACCACCTGGGGATCTTTAATGTGCCCTTACATCGCACAGCACACGCTCGCCTTAGCCTCCATAAAAACGCAGCCGCCGCGGTCGGGTTCAAACCCGGGTACTCCGGATCAGTAGCCGAGTGCCCTAACCACCGAGCCACCGCGGCGGGTTCGTTAATTTTGCATAACCTATTTTTAGTATATTAGAAAAAAGACATAGAAAAGGAGCACAGAGCCCGAGCGCTAATTGACAACAGAAGGTCTACTCCAAGAAACCACTGGAAGAGAACAGCAAAAGGTATACCTCTTAGTAATAATTAATAATTATTTAATTAATCATAGTAATCACTCGCCTGATGTTCCTAAGCATGGTGTCTAGAAGAGCTTACATGTTCACGGTGTGCATTATCTTTAAGAATCAATTTTCGCTTTCGCAGTTCTTTACCACAGAATAGATCAATCATATTACTGATCGTTGGAATGATTTATAATTGACACAATTTAATTAACACTCAACGATATGCCCTGTCGGAGTGAGATATCTGCCACAAGTCTGAAGTCTGTGCAGCGTGGACCGGTTCTAATTAGTGTCTGTCGCCCGGTCTGTTTGCGCAGGAGAGTTTTTACGCCGGACCTTATCGTCGCTCATGGGCACATTGGCTTTGACGACCGAGTGTTCGAGACTGACTGCAGGATGGTCCTTCCAACGCCATTCTCTGCTGTAGGAAAATATAAAAGCAGTCAGGTGGGCTCTGTAGAAATACTAATAGAATAATAATCCAGCTTGGTGACATTTCTCTAAACTTATATATAGCTAATATTGGCAGACAGCACGATATTTACTAGCACCGCTTATAGCTAAAGATGTAAAATTTCCGGAATTTTTTAGTGTTGTCAAATTTAGGAAGAAACTTGATTTTTGCAAGAATATTGGAAGAATTGAAAAGATGCTCGGAAGAAGAGTATGCAGGTAATTTAATGGAAAAAAATGTGCAAAGTTCGAGATTGAAGACTTTTTCATAGATTTTTCTTCACAAAATTGCTATGGCTTAGGCACGCATAGCATTTTTGACAGTATGTTGCAACACAACCTTCAACAGCTGGTTACAAGACCCACGTGTGCCCAGGGCACGTGCCGCCTCTATACTTTATCTTGTTTTTTTGCGAGCTGATCCGTTGAAAATTTTTCAGTCTCTTTGGAAAATGGCCTTTATGACCACAGTATGGTGTATTTTTCATGCAGCATTCAAAAACCACACAACTCTCCCCATGCTAAGCCTATTTGTGTTAAAGATTTTTCGCCTGCCAGGGATGGAAGCGTACTTGATTATCTTGATCAATGCCTTAGTGATTTTCAAGAAAATGGCGTGTGCATGAGCCCTGATTTATTTCTTAAGCCAATCACAACGCAACTAACACGACATCGTCGCATGGAATCACTAACACCGTACAGCGCTGGAATCAATAGATTTCAATCCTCATTTTTTCCTCACACAATAACTCAATGGAATGAACTCCTGCCTGAGGTTGTAAATAGTATCGATGCCATTGACAAAATTGCTTATTGATATTTGCTGAGTTGTTGTTCCTTGTCCTTTACTGCGTCCTATTACTCATGTTAGATTTATGCGATGTAATTTGCCGCGTTTTTTATGCATATTTTCCCCTCCTTCTTGGACCCATCTTAGGGTCTGCAGTATTCTATAAATAAATAAATAAATATTTCATGGTGCTTTACTTTCCCAAAGACAGCCACTTGCTGGCGTGTGGTATCGATAGTGGATACTTTTGTCTGCATCACGGCCATCTTGAGCCAATGTAGGCACATGAGGAGCTACACTGAAAGGAGTGAGAAGTGTTTCAAGGATCGTGCCTGGCTACACGCTATCGAGAAGCCAATCTGGGGAAGTTGTGAGATCCGGCAGCGTGCTTTCGAACGCTGACGGCACCAGGGAGGCTGCTCACACACAAGCCGATCAGCGCATCTTTTAGAGCCTCTGTTGAGCAAATTGGGTCGTAGTGACAGAGGCCCTTGATGAGGCGCTGACAAAAAGATATACCGCCGTGAGAGAGCTCTGTTGCTAACAGCCCATGCTAGCTTCAAGACTTCAAGCTCGGAAGGGTCGCATTAGTGCTTCTGTCAATTCCACTCACCAAGCGGGTCATTCTCTGCTGTAGAGTGTGAGAAGGTGATGACGTAAGCTGTCTAAAATATAGTAAAAGAATATAAACAGATCTCAAGTGGCGTCCGCATATTTTTCAATGCAGGAGAGTATAGCGATCTAAACGCACTTTGATCGGCTGTCCTCACAATACTTTTCCCGTTGTGACAATTTCTTTTCCGAAATCAGCAATAACAAGTACTGCGATATCGCCAAAAAAATTTTATTGAGGAACTAGAGTTCTCAACATTCATTTGCGGTAACGAGGAAATAGCAGCTGAATGAAAAATGCGATTTTAAAATTTTCAACACGTCTAGCTGCAGTCTCATGCAGTACAGAACTGCGCAACATTTATGATTTAGTCAATCTTTACAAACTTAAATTTGAGCATGGTAAAATGATTCAACAAATAATTCAATTTCAACTGGAAGGTAATACTAAATGAAGCGCATGTTTCACTGTTTTTTTTTTGCATAGCCGTCCATCCCAGTGCTATTCTTCACAAGAATAATAGCTCATTGCGTCATTTGCAGACCCTGAGACCATGTCCGGTCTTTTTCTATTTTCATCCATTGAGAAAAATCCGGAAATAACGGTTTTTTATGTCAATTTTTTAATTTTTTTCCGAGCTTTCCCATCATTGCTTATAGCAAGACTCCTGAGCCTCCCACAGTCCTTCTCCAAAATATAGTGGTCGTGGCCGCTATGGAAAGTCGTCGTCATATGACAAGGCTACGTGCCATATTCACGTTGGCCATGTCATATGGCTGTACGTCAGTCCTTTCACACAAAGACCATAGCCTCTTGTCTACACCTGTCGCTGGTAGCGGTGTCACAATACTTCAGCGATCTTTCAAATACTTACTAGTCGGTACAAAATTGTCGCACAAAAAAAACTGCAGAAAAAACATAGAGTTTGTGTCGGCTAATATGAGGAGATAGTATCAAAGATAATGGTGACAGTGCAGTAACTTGACGGCGCTTTGAAATAATACATTGCTTCTGGCAGACATCGAAACATAATGCTCAATGATATCTACTTTATGTTGGTGTATGTGGTTCAAAATTGCTGAAGTATTGGGAAGTGCAAAACGCTGGGTTCATTATAATACACTAAAAAACACTAAACACCCTGCTCTGCTTTGGATGCAGATGCTTTCATGAGAAAGCTTATATTGATATGCAGCACTTTGTTTACTAGAAAAGGCAAGCAATAATACCAAACTTAAAATTTGCATCAGCGCTAAAGCGAACAACGTTACCATTGTATTTTTATTTTTAATCGAAGTTTGGATATTCATCCCAAGGCTCAGTGAGCGGCCTTGGTTAAAGAATGCAGCGCGACAAGACAATGACAAACGAAGCAGTGGACAGGACTGGCGCTGACTACCAACACATTTATTCAGAGAATTGAGTAGCTTCTATAATGCCATCCAAGACCCACGTGACCAAATAAAACAGCAGACGTGAGAAAACTAACACAGGTACACATAGTTGCACACGACATCAAAGAAACAGCACATCGAGGCGACACAACGTCACCCCCGAACCCAAAAAAACTAAAGGACCAGGAAGAACCATAAGAAACCAGGATACAAAAGGATGAGATAACGACTTTTGCGGCCCACGCAGCACGAGGCAAATGACAAACAAAAAACCAAAACATAGACGAAAACAATAACACAGTCACCGCAAAACTGAGTCGAAAGTCGAAGCAAAGCAGAGTCAAAGAGGCGCAACGCATAACAATACAAAACGCTACGCTAAAGCAGAGTTAACCACTCAAAGCCATACACAGTCAAAGAAAAAGTTAAAAAGTTCTAAAGAAGAAGACCTATAGCAATTTTCATGCAAAACAGAGACGTAAATATAGTGGACCTGTGAAACCAGACTCCTTGTGTGGAAGTAAAATCGAAGAGGTGCTGACGCACTTGTCTCCTGCTTTCGCGATCATCCGTGCCCCAGTAATGACCCTTTCTATTTCGGTGCTCGCACGTGCTCTGGTAACCGTGCGCGTGTAGAATACGCGTGTAGCGGCAGCCGCCCTCATGACCTACATGCGTTAAAATGAGCGCTTACATAAGTGCTGAAAGGAAAACCGTTACCTTCGCTTCTTAACATGACAAGAAATTATATATATTTATCCAATGGCTGGAGCATCGCCGCGCGCTGCGATAACTTATATATTTTTCTTCCACACAACTTCACCGCCTACAGACTTTTACAAAGAGTGGCTGCAAACAAATGGTCAAAAACAACTACACGAATGAATAGAATAATAGTACAAAATAGAACTGATGCAAATTACAACCAGTAATCTATAACTGCGCCTGTAAATGCAAACAAAAATTGTAAGTTTTCAGCTGAAAGGCTTTTAAACTGAGTATGGTCTTTTGTGGCACCAACTTATGCCATACAGTGATTCTACTGTCACGCGACGCTGAAGAGACGACGACGAGGCTCGCCACCTTTACGCTAACGCACCAGGCTCAGGTCGACTCGCCCCTGTGAATAAACCAGTAACAGTGCGGTGGAGGTGCTGGGAAGCGCGAAGTCCGACCGGTAACAAAACTTTCTGGATGTGTTCAGCAGGCCCCACTGTGTGTTTTTTTTTTAATACAGATGCTGTCTTCGCTCATCTGTGAGCGAACCCCGCTTGCTTCGGTAAGTTTTGCCTTCAGTTTGCGTTTGATGGTATGTGCGGCGGCTCTCTTGACACAGCTCAGTGCCCTGGCGATGCTTGAGGGTATCAACCACTACACAGCTGCACTCGCCGTCTCTGTAGCGCTCTTTGGCCGACGCTACAGACCGGCACACCCGGACCCCGAAGGCTCGTCCGAATACGGCGGATTCCTTCCCGGGAAGGAATGCACGTCTTATGAGGGTGACTACTTGGTCCATTACACCCACGTAAGTACGGATTTCTCGTATCTGCATACGGTGCACTGATTTTTATGTTGAGGCAATTTTGAAAAGTTCTTCGTTTACGGCTGCAGTTTTAAACGAGAGACAGAAGTGCATTTTGACGCATTACAATGAAATTGCGGCATGTTTTCTCGTATTGAAACATATTTCGTTGTTATATGTTCCGCACGTTCTGTGACATCATTTCTCCGCTGATGCACTAGTGTGCGCATACCATCTAGGATAGAACTTACCAATGTTTCTGAATAATGCGAAACGACCAGACGTTTTATGGCAAGAAGTTCGGGTTAAAGAATGAGTTAGTGAAAAAATACCCCGTTGTACACAGGCTATTACGGTTCGTGCTCGATAAGTGCTACTGGGGACAAAATTTTCCGGGCCACGAGTTCTAGGAAAAACCTTTATTGCAGCTCCACCTCGCTACAAAGTCGCCTGATATTTCGAAGACAGGAAGGAGCATTTCATTTCATTGCGTTTTATTTATTCCATGGCCTGAAGTACATGAGGGTGCGAGAGAAAAATTCTGCCTTGGTGGGCAGCTTGACAAGCTCGCACCCCCTAATACATAAGGGCAAGGCAGACAGAGTACAAGCGGTACGTGAAACAGAAACAACACAATTTGTGAACATAACTGCCAGAGAAAAAAAATCATTGATATTGAAATACGTGACACGATTCTATAAATAAAACAATAATATGCTAATTTTACAGATCTAAAAAGTCGCTACCACCTTCACTGAAATGTTAGAAAGTATTTTAAGTGCAAAAACACCAATATGCAGGTAATATACATGGTGGGTGAACAGCGCAACAAAGGCGGGACAAAGGCAAAACAAGCGCTGACTAGCAACTGGGCAAAAGCGCATCAGCAATCTTTCTGTGATATTAAGTGACAAGCAAATTCAATATCTAGACTTGCACATTGTTTAGGTTGTTTACCCCCTTTCGTCCTTTTTCCTGTGTTTTTTTTATACTTTATTGTTTACGTTCACTATATATTACCACTTTTCGTTCTTCAATAAACTCAGTTGCAAGTGAGCGCTTGCCTTGCCTTTGTCCTGCCTTTGTTACGCTGTTCACCCACTATAAATGCTTACCAACTCGCCCAAATCTCAGCTTTACTCAGGTAATATACAGCCAAATCTACATGCATCAGAATAAATATGCGGTGATACAAATCAAGTGTACAACACTTTAAGGTTTCTAAGATACTCATGCATCGTATCATTAGTAGGAAGGTTGTTTAGCAATCTTGGAATTATTTTCGACAGCATTTGCATTCCGTAATTGTTCTTGATAAACAAATTTAGGCGCTTAATGCCTTCATACAATATCAGGCGACCGGGTAGCAAGGTGGAGCTACAATAAACGTTTTTCCTAGAACTCCCGTCCCGGAAACTTTTCTCCCCAGTAGTACATCAAGCAGCTGAGAGGTCTTCATAGTGTTGACTCGTAGTGTCATAGGCCCCAAAGTTTCGCTTGAGTCGTAGCCGAAAGACACGCTGATGATTGGACGTGCCCATCGTATCACGGCCCTCCTATATCTACGCAACGTATAGTGAGGTCTAATAGGAAAGCGGGCAGTCCATCTAACCTCTTGCTTTGTTTCTGCATTATGGCTTAAAATGACAGGATCACCAGGCTTCCAAAGAAGAACTGCTTAGAGAACAGAAAAAAAAAACTGTGCTTGTCGCTCAGTGTTTGCAGTGGTCAGTATACGGAAACCTGGTCTTGTATTTTTCTCTGCGGTTATTTTTCGATGCATTTCATAGCGTGAGGTTTCAGGCCTGCTGATTTCACAAGGACATTTCGCTTACAAAAGTAAAGAAAATGACGCGGTGCACCGACTGTGAGAGATGAAAAATGCCATAGAAAACTGCCAGAAATGTACTTCAAGCCAACTTGAAACCCTTCACTGTAGAATTATTGTAGGCGTTCAATGTTGTTCGTCTCTTTCTTTTCATGTTGGCAGTTCTGTAAGGAACGAATCTTCTTACGGAATCTGAAAATGGACATATACGATTTTCGGCGTGTCGAGTTTCGACAAGGAAAACAAGTGGACTATTGTGTACGACACTGAGTACAGCATAGCCGAAAAGGTGAGCTCTTATGGTTGCTTTTTTTTAGAATATGCTCAATGTTTTGTTAAATGTCGGAGTCTTCGAGAGGATGAAAACCAGGTCTGTGATGAATGCATCAAGCTTAGTGCTAGACGGGAACGAAATAGTGTTAGTTCTTGGATTCTACCAAAATCTTCTCTTAGATGTCTAACTTTTCTTTCACGAAATGGCTGCAACAGAATATTGTCACGTGTTCTCCACCTTCATCACATATTTTTCCCTTTGAGGCTGAAACTGTGCACGAATGGTCTTTGAAGGCGTTAATGACGGCATTAAAACAAAAGTAAATGAAACGTGATTGGTTTTTGCACGCTTTTCGTTCGCGGATACAGTTATTATGACCTATTTTTGAGCTAAGAGGTACCGATGACAAGTTTGAGTTGAGCCCCGAGGACCAGTGAACTAATTTTACACGCGTTTCGCCAAATGCCCCCGATTCGTGTGGCCTGTACCGTCAATGTCTGGAAGTAATTCTGTGATTCCATACGCGGCATGCTAAGAAAGAAATAGCATTGCTTGCGCAAATTTGATTTTAACTCGAAAGAAGCAATGCGCTTCGCATTTTAACAACTAATTGCTGAAGTAGTGTTAGTTCCCTGTGGATGTTCGTCTGGGGAGGGATTCCGTCTGTTTATGTCCAACTTAAGACATCACGCCCTGGCGTAGCTGCCCCCTCTTGGAATTTCTTAGGCAGCTGAATCGTTCCTGCATTATTTTCTAAAGATGTTCAGCACTGCAGGGGCATGTTCGGCACGAACGTGTTGCAGCATAGTGGGTGCCTCTTCTCGTTCAAATAAAAGCTCTGAAATCATCTTAGATTCCAATCTACCTATTTGACATTTTCCTTTTCAAGAACTTTATGCGCTTTTTCAGCCTACATGTTTACATTTTTTTCGAAGAAACCACTTGAGCTCTTTTGCCAGAAAGGTACTGCAGTTTTTTGTACAAAACTGGGCTTTTTTGGTATAGGTCTGATCGTCGATTCAATCTTCAAGCTTAATAATTAACCAACCACATATAAAACATTTCAAATAAGTCTAATGGAGCCGCTCCAAACTATTTACAAGAAGACGGATACGGCTTAACAATTACCAGTTTTTAAGAATAAAAAACTGAAAAACAAGCCCGTTGACTTCAAGTAACGCTGCCTTCTTTTCTTTAGAGACTCTCAGTGAAAAATTGTTCAGGCGGTATTCTATCTAATCAGGATTTCTTGTTCGTGCTACGTTTAAGCATATTTTGAACGAATGTATAATTTAAGGACAAGACATAACCACATGATTTTATGAAAGCCAGGACATTTAAAACTTGCGTGCTGCAGTTTCAAGGTGGAGCATGAAACTGCGACTGCAGTCTTAGCAATAAACAAAAGAGACTGCTCTCCACAGCTTGGGCTCAATAAAGTACCTAGCCTAAGGTTGCTTACCACGTATACGAGCAACTAAAAAGTTCTTTATGTGTCATGTCTAGCTCGAAGGTGCAGTCATGGAGCCCCTGAACACGGTGATAACGATCATGGGTACTAGATTCTTGAAATAAATAAGAGTCAGGTGGTCGTGTCATTTTCGTAGCTCTCCGCAAACTAGGTATATCAATATATCAGTGTACATTGGGCAATGAATTCAAGACTAGGTGTCAGTCACACCGCCTTCTCTTTTCTGAAGGAACTGCTGAGCGCTTTATGCAAATAGGAATCATGTGGAGCAACAAATGGTCCAAGGCAGCAACGACAGTTGACTGTCCAGCCTTAAAACAGCGCATATGTTTTTCAACCTAGAGCAGCTGGCCACGCCGGCTTTCAAAACGCAGTTTCCCATTTGCAACCCTGAAGGAGACAGTTTCCTTGAAGTACGTCAAGAACATCATTAAACATGTGTGTAAAGTATGTGTTTCACCACACGTTGCGCTATTCTTTCCGGCTGATTATACCACAAAGTACGTCGTACTGGGAACTTTGACAATAGTTACGTTGCAAAGAAAGTAGTCCTGTTATTAATTTTGTACAGCGAAGACTGAACAGCGCGGAATCTTTATCCCCACTGCATTTGTAGCGCATTGTTCGGTTAGGTGGAGTAACTTGTGCCGCGTATTCGCAGCTTTGCTTGGGCAAGCAGGCGCACACCGACCTGATGTACGGCGTGGCTGCGTACGGCCTCGAGTACGCCGACCACAGCAACGAGTGCCCCAGCCTGTCGACGAGTGGTGCGTACGGCCGCACACGGCTCATGAAGACGCTGGTCCGTTTCTTCGAGACCGGTCCGAGTGGCGGCAGGATGCGTGACTGCAACACCACAACCCCGGACGACAAAAGGGGGGACACCGGGCCGTATCAAGGAAAACGTTCTCGCCTATGAATTTTATATCGCATTTTCATGAGAGTATACTTGAAGCAAGCCCCTTCTGCTTGCATCGAGTTGAAGAACATTGTCTCATACATAAACTACGGAACGCATTCAGTTTCTGCGGGGTCTCTACGGGAAATAAGCATGAGTAAATAGTCTGTGCACACAAGTTTCACAGCGCCCAGCACTCACAAATAGGCGGAAACTTGGAGGCTAACAAATTTGTTTAGAACTGCATAATGAACTAAAGCAAGTTGCTGATCTCCTAGCTGATATCAAGAGTCAATTTGAATGTGTATTTGGAGTTTTTGATCGAAATTGAATGATACAAATCATGAAGGCTTTTACCAGCAGGAAAGATTGCCAGAATTGTGCACATGCCACCGGTCGGCATGCAGCCGATTCATGGAAGAGAACGTTGTCGACTCCGCCTGGAATAATCTCGTGTACGGGATGAAACGTAGAGTTCAGTCCGACGCGAAAGTTTGTGATTATATTTTTGGGCACCGCTTCCCGAATCTGCGTCGCAGCGGTGGCTGAGTGACTATGGCGCTCGGCTGTTGACCTAAAACATGGGAGTCTGATCCCTGCCGTAGCCGTCGAATTTCGATGGAGAGGAACTTTTAGAGGCCTGTGTAGTATGCGAAGTCACTGCACGTTAAAGGAGTATAGACACCTAATTTTGATGGCGCGTTTTCTTCGCTACAATGATGCAGATGCCACTACTACGCATGGATTATCATGTGATGTTCGCCTACGAATGCTAAATAATTTATAATTTAATTTTTTTCTGTCGTGCTGTTTCGGTTTGGGTTTCAACAGCCGAACGATGGCTGCGACGTCAGAGTGCGCTTTTGTGCCACGTGATGCATGAAAAAACGTCCATATAATCGCTGTGTCATCGTTTTAACTTACTGCAGTGCTGAAGCCAGCCTTCCTCAAGAGCGGGAATGACGACGATTGTGGAAGCAGCGATTATATATATGTTTTTCCTGTCTCACGTGACCTGTACGCAAACGTTGACATCAGAGTCCTCACTCGGCTGTTGAAAGCGAAACAGCCCGAGAATGAAATGCGATTATAAATTATTTATCGCTCGTAGGAGAATACCAAGTGGTAATCCATGCATAGTACATTACGCATCACTACAAAACAAGAAAACATGGACTCAAAAGTTAGGTGTATATACTCCTTTAGCAACCTTGGGTGGTCGAAATTTTCGGAGCCCTTCACTCAAGCGTCCCTCATAGCCTTAGGCGCTTTGGGACGTCAAACGCACAAAACTAAACACAAACCAAACTTTTGAATTTGCCGGACATATCTGCATATGCACGAAGAAGCACCTGCGTTGATGGCACTGCTCGTTACTGACCCGTTTGCTCTTATCTTTCCATGAAACTACGACTGTGGCGCTACCATCAGCGTTAATAGAAATGAACAGACATGCACAAAGTTCTCGAAAGCTTTCAAAAGGTGCGATGTGACACGTCTGTGACACTTGCCGCTGTCTTCCGGCCTCCATATAGCCTTTTCAGGCATGAGCAGTAACCGACGATTTTTGCGAATACAGATGCACACTACCGTGATGTTTCGCGTCCAAGACAAGAGTCAATGACATCAGGGTATTCCCGAGTGCACCGTTCGAGCGCCTTGAGCAAATGCGTTTATGTATGTACGTCTTGCTGTTGTAGAAAGTAGTTGACAGCACAGAGCGCCACACACCCAGCAAAGCTGTAGCGGTAACCCACAAGGAGAGAATTTTCAAGCCTAACAGCGAAACTCATCTCATTATGGAAGTCTTCGATGACACCTTTCCAACGATGTATGCCCACGCGCACGTGTCTATCATAAAAAAACGTTGGAAGACTCCTATGCTGCGCCTATGAGTTGGCGCGATAGTGTATGCCGTTTGGTGCATCCTCTGATGCTAATGCCACTCTTTAGAGCTTTTTCTGCAATACATTTTATTTATTAGGACGATGATATGCACCGATACTTGGCATCAGCAAACATTGACTTTCTATTCTGATCAGTTTGACGCCTCTGAACACATTTTCGCAGTTTTTAATTGTTTCAATTATTGATCAATTGCACATTCTAATTTTTTTAATTAGCATCATCAAACATTGGCTTGACACCATTTAGCTCATTTTTATAACCTTTTTTCATGCCTTTCTTTCGTAAATTAATTACAATGATTTCATTAACTCGTCATCGCCTATTACAGACGTCAATCATCAATCACTAGAACCACAAATTACCATGATATAATTTTTTACGCAGCCCCCGACTATTTCCGAGACGCGGTGGCGACTACTACATCGCCGACGGCTTTTCGATCGAACTAGCTGTATATGCTATCGCGTACTAATTGTTACGCGGGAAATTCAGGTAAACAAAATTCGAGTCCAGTCGCGGGAAATTGTTGTACTTCGCGAATGCGTTTCATTCCTTTGCTCTTCTAGGTTTCGTTCCTCAGGCCTCAAAATCAAAATTTCATCTTTTTTTCTTTGTTGTGCCTGGTAGAGATGATTGTTGCTGCTTCAGCACATATTAAAGGAGGAAATATTGCATTTTTCTGCACGTTGTTACGAGTTGGTAGTGTGCGCTTCTCTTCAGCACATAAAAATATTGTTACGCTGGCGCCATGCAAAGCGATATTTGCACAAAACCGGGCAGCTGGGTGCCATGAATACGGAGTTCTTTTATGCGTGTTACAGGAAACAACAAGTGCTGGTATAATAAAACTACCATTAAATAGGGCACAAAAGCATATGTTTAACTATGCCTAAAAAAAGTCTACATCTCACTCGTCGCCGCTCTTAGCGTCTACAGCCATGTCATGATGTCTGCATGCAAAAGGAAACAGTGCATTCGCGAGCATGTTCGGCTCATTTTTTCAGTGGTTAGGGCGCTCGACTACTGATCCGGAGTTCCCGGGTTCGAACCCGACCGCGGCGGCTGCGTTTTTATGGAGGAAAAACTCTAAGGCGCCCGTGTGCTGTGCGATGTCAGTTCACGTTAAAGATCCCCAGGCGGTCGAAATTATTCCGGAGCCCTCCACTACGGCACCTATTCTTCCTTTCTTCTTTCACTCCCTCCTTTATCCCTCCCCTTACGGCGCGGTTCAGGTGTCCAAAGATATATGAGACAGATACTGCGCCATTTCCTTTCCCCAAAAACCAATTAATATTATTATTATTGAAACCTCTGAAAAGTCAACTATACTGGCCTCTCTTAAGGTTTCATTTCTTTTTGACGGTCGCAATTTATTGTGCAAGACAGTAGTTTTTATTTGTTTTGTATTTAATCAAAGATTAAGAGCAGATTTCTTTCCAAGAGCTCCAGTAGCACGCGTCTATACGTTTTGCTTCGCCCAAACTTGTTGTTCTATCACCATGATATTAGATGGACTACCTCTTGACTCCGCTTTCACGCAACTAAAAAGCTTTGACGGGCGATAATACAATCGGTATGCAAGAAGAAGGTTGAAGACCGGGAAGTGGGCGACTATGGCACAGGCTCTTGGAATAACAAAAGTGAGTTATTAGGTCCAATGGTGAGACCAAAACCAAATACACTTCATACTGTGCGCTCACCTTGGCATCCTGCAGGACGTAGATGTCTTCTATAAGGTGCGTTGTAGGGTCAACTGATTACACTTCAAGAGAGAACGGAAGAATCTAGTGAACCGGCAGCCCATTAAACAGCGGTAAGAGGGAAAGTAGAGGAATCCAGGTTATTGCAGCAGAACAGGCTTTTGGCTTTAACTGAGAAAGACGACCTTTATTTTCAAGCTTAACGATAGCGCAGTGGAAACGCGCTTTCCAGTAAAGGAGATTGCCGGTGCAGTATTCGGGAAAGCTCTGTCTGATTAAGAAAGGTCTGATGAAGAAACGCTAAAGCATAAAAGCCTCAACCGCACGGACACAATATAACTGGCAGAGCTATTAAAGCTAATCGATAAGCGCGAGGTAACCGACATCAGGGAGTTTAGTATAGACAGAATTCTTCATGCTCTACAGAACGGAGGTAGCCTAATAATGCTGGAGAAAACTAGGCATAGGCAGCAATCAGGTGTATGCGTAATAAACAAAAGAGGGCCTTGTCATTAGCAATATGGGTCCGATAGTTAAAGTAGCCGAAGACTTGCTGAAAAACCTTTACAGTAGTGAGTGCAATCACGACGTCAATGAGAGAGCCAGTAGCTCACAGCAGTGGAACATTCCGCCAGTAATGAAAAAGTAAGGAAAGCCTTAGGAGGAACGTAAAGGGGGAAGCAGCTGGTGAGGGTCAGATTACAGCAAATCTGTTGAACGATTGCTAGAAAAACAAACTACACTCTATAGCAATGCCTTATGACCTCGATTGTACCGGAGGCTTGAAAGAATGCTATCGTGATGTGGATGTGATTTCAACGACACAAAGACGTTGCCGGTCATACGACAACTTGGTTTGCTCTCGCCATGTTAATATTTCGACAAACTTTTCTTTACTCTCTTTCTGGAAGCTGGGCCCTTCACAGTGTCGGCTACCTCGTCCTCCTCTGTCAGGCTGGTGAACCTCGATCATTACAAGGATCGAGGGGGCCCTTTTGGCGAGTTAGTTTTTATTGCGAAAAATGTAGCCGCTTTTAAGTACATCGGTTCGTTCTCTCGTTCGCTTATGTGGGATAAGCCGTGGCGTAGCTGTCTTTCAACGCCGCTGGCGACTTCTTTATTTCTAGGAAAGCCACTTCAGTGGATGAAGTATTTGAATTTTCGGCATGCGAGTGTGAATGACACCAAACCGGTGCGCTAGAAGTTTTCAATGGGAGAGCATTAGGACGGCCATGAGGGTGAAAACTGTCCGACGAGGACGTCTGGCATCGGCTTCTGCGTGGCGCCCTTTGTTGCCAACCATGGCAGGTGGCATTTAGGAGGGCTTCCCAATTTTACCTACCGCCTGCTATAACACCAGCTATAATTATACACTGGCTCAAATAAAGCACTAGCTCTAATACAGCACTAGTTATAGTCAAACACCACCTCTAATGACACACTGGAGATAGCAACTGGTTAGGACCCTTCAGTGACAGATGACAGTGACAGGGTTCTAGTGGTGATTGCAAATTACCGAAATTATAACTATTGGTAGTGGTTTCAGCGGTACGTTTCGTGTTCGAGGCTACAGAAGGAAAGCGCAAGGAAAGAGAACGAAGAAGAGAATGCCCTCGCATTTCCTTCAGATCTCACAGATCGCCCTCTCCCCCTTCCACATGATTTTTTTCTGTAAATCATGCCAGCGTCTCGATTGACATCAAAGGCCTATGAACCCACTAGTTTGACACAAAACCAACTACTAATTGTTGCATATCTCAATGTCGAGAGCAGGCGTAAGTGCATTGAGGAAAAGCCATACCACGTCCTAGGGCATCTAATGGATGACTGTATGTAATCATCAATGTTGTAGTGGTTTTTGTTCTTCGATTCAAGCAGCACTCATGGTTCTCCAGGCTAATGTTTGCGCCGTATCAACCCCCGCCATTAAGTGATATCGTTTTTTGAACCACGCGCTTACCTCCAGTCACCAATTCTGGAGCATTACTTGCCACGGCATCCAGTGGGCGTGTTCAGTTCGCAGGGCAGTGCACACGTGCTAACTGGCTGCTTTCGCTGTTTTGCGCGTTGTCGCACTCGCGCGCTGTTCGTCAACCTCAACGACGTGTTCCGCAGGATTCGCCGTCTTCTACCTCTCGTCAGTGGCTGCGTAAAGACCTTTTGACTCTACCGGCTTCAAGACGCCTCCGAGACGGCACGATCCAGGCGCGGAGCATTTGGAAGCGCAGAATTAACGAAACAAATATGTCGAAGACTGCCATATAAAACGTCCATCCCGGAAGGCTACGGATATGAACACAGCGCAGGGTGCTGTGGCAATGGCTTATTGGTCTAAAGCATCAGGAGGAAAAGCTCTTGTTTTAAGGGCGGCGGTGTTTCGAACCCCGTTCTGGGATCATGATTCTTGAGCTGGTAACGATTTGGACGGAAATTTTAGTAATGTTTCAGAAATGTTTGGCATCATGCCCTGCCTTAGGATCGCTCACGTTTACGAATGACATTTTCGTGATTTCATCGAGAGTCGAGGCCAAAGTATTCTACAAACTAAAAATGATTTGTTAAAACGTTGCTGCAAACTAATCACAAATGAGCTTATAACATGCTAATGGAGCTATTGAGTTTCTCAGTAATTACTTAGAAGGAAAGCAGGTGGCGCTGCAGTTCCTCCACCATGGAGAGGCGCAGGAATGCCGGGAAGATGAGGTTTTGTATTTGGCTTGGATATTCTTGGGCACGAAACGTGGATTCAGGCAAAACAATACGACTATTCTCGCGGCAAACCTCGAAGACATGCTGTGAAAGTTTCCATACCAGCTTAATACTTGTGTTGTATTTATGAAAGCAGCGAAAAAAGCACTATTAAAATTTCATTTGCGCGCATAGGAGAGCTTCGCAGCTCATCATATTCAGGATGCTGAATCCACGTTCTCGACCCAACGCTAGCCATGCCAATTAAGCAACCTCGTCTTCCCAGCATTTCCCATGGTGGATGAAATGCTATAGACGATGGCACCAGATGTAACTATCGGTGATATTTAGAACTCCATGGCTGGAGTCACAGAAAATAGCGTACACCTGCGGTTTATCCCATGTTCCCCGCCAATACAATGGACCCCTGCCTTCGAAAATGGAGACCACCTGCACAACACCTGAGGCCTTTCTTCGCCCCTGCCTGAAGAAAAGCTATGAGCTCTTGATGGTCATCATTAACTGCCCGTGAAGCCTGCGCGCAAAGAATGGAAAGCAAAGCGCTAGAAACGCTGCTCATCAGCCCATGCTCGGCGGTTCAGCAGGACTACGTACAAAGCGTACAATCAGCAGCGAACAGAAGAATTTCACAACCGAAGTTACTTTGTTTTTAGTTGAAAAGAAAAGGGCACACTTGTGCAAAAATGGCAATGTTTTCAAGAGCCGCCCTGCAACCCCTCCGCGAAATGAGCTTTAATGCACAAAATCTGAGCAGCTGGGGCGGACTTCACCTCGAGTGCAATGTAAGTATATTTCTTTGCAGCATTGCAACCACTTAGCAGGGGTGCAGCGATGACGCAGAGTTAGGGCATCCGCCTTGCCGTGGTTAAATTCGTAGTGGCCCACAAATCTCCACCGGATAAGAAATATGAATCGGAGGGCCGATGAAGCTGAATAACAAGGTATGCTGTGCGACCTGATTGCGGCGACTAAGGCCGGCGATGCGCCCTCTCAGCAGAACAAACATTATTTGGTCACTCGGGTGTAGTATTCGGCCATCACCTTCTATATGAGTTTAGCCATTAACCCATTGTCCTCAGTCCCCAGCTGCTGCACATTAATTGCCTAAAGCAGTAGTCGGAACTGCGACGTAGCGGAAAGTGCTAGGAATCTCCGGCTCCGGACAGGCTATCATTGAAAATAGCCTGGCAACGTTTAACGTTTGAACAATATCTTTTGAGGACAGCCTAGCAGCACTGTTCGCGGTACTAGAGGGTAGTAAATGAGATTTTGCAGGACTTAGTAAGGTTAGTAGAATGGGGGAAGATTAGGCAGTTGTTTAAGGATACCTTACTATGGTATCGTGGGTTAGCTGACCGGCGAGAGCTAGGTGCGGAATTCTTGATCAATAAAGATGTAGCTATCATCCAAGGGATTCTACATCACTGACAAAAGCGAACTTATTTCAGTAAATTCCTAATAAGAGGTATGCCTAATAAGGGGTGGACAGCTGTACGGACCTAAGCGCCTGCATCCAGTCATGACTACATAGCCGAAAGGTTTTATGAATACATGGAATCGGCAATGTGTACAGGAAAACCTAGTACAGTATCCTGATGGGCGACTTCAATACCAAGGTGGGCAAGGAGCAGGCAGACAGCCAGGCAAAGGGAAACAACGGCAGACTTTATCAGAATACCAGGGGAGGGCCATAAATGCCCGGTTTCTCAAAACAAGAGAGCCGACAGCGGACTTAGAAGAGCCCAAACAGTGGTACTAAAAATGTATGACTTATTACTGCGTGCTCACCGTCCCATAGTGCAGAGTGCAGAGGCGCGCGGCACTGACATGTATTCAGCGTAGGATGATAACTCGAACTAACCTTAATTTAAACCGAACGCGAAAAAACTTGTTAAAAATAAGCAACTGAACGAGTTAGTTGTACAACGGAATGTACAGGATCTCACTGCAGACCATATATCCCGTGTTAACGGAGGATAGTGACATTAGCGTAATAGAGATGAATGACAGACTCACAAATAGCATTCTGAAGTACGCAATAGAGGAGGGCAGTGAGTCTACACAGGACATTGGCAGGCTCTCCCAAGAGACAAAAGACTTCATTAAGAAACACCATAGCATGAGAACGCCTAACTTCACATTTTAGCAGAACTGTGAAATATTATTTAGCATAAGGTAAACGACATAAGAAAACAAAATATGGATCACATTGAGATGGCGTCGAGAGAAGTAACCTAAAAAAGGTGAAAAAATACAACAGAAATTCGCATGTATAATACGTCCTCAGATAGAAGACAGAATTACCAATATGGATAGCAAAGGGCACTGGGCACATGCAAACAAGGACGAGAAGGGTACACAACAAGCGGATAAAATGGTTCATGTAGCCGAATGTAGCCGAACAATTCTTAACACGTCTCTACAGTAGCAAAAAAAAAAATCTCAGGCACACCTAATCCGTTATGTTCTTGCAATGCAATAGCATATTCGAAGGTGCTGATGCCATGGCCAGAAGTTCATCTTCCGAGCACTTCCCGTACACAAGCTGCTAAGTTTGGCAGCAGATTAAGGCTTCACACATATAAACCAGGTTCGGTATACTATAAGCTGTTCACTTTCTGTTGTCCATTTTGCGTCCATTAAGTCTTTTGTGAGGAGTCACTCGGATCTGCCCGCGGCTCTCAAGTATCTGAGGTAAGCGACATTGGGTGGTTGGCGACTGGACCTCACCATTGTCTACATATCGCAGCCAAAGGCAGCCAGTGGTCAAGTTCGGTGGCCTGGTCTTGACAGAGCGTGCGATGCGCATCACCATTGGGTGCCTAATGCATCCAATTTCAGCCATTTGTAAGGTCCGGTCGCCAACCACAGAATGGCCGAGTCGCTTTCCACAGACGCTTAGAGTACGCGGGTATATCTGAGTGACCACTGACAGGGCACCCAAGGGTGCGAAATGGACAGCGGAAAATAGATAGCGTATAGACTACGGCGCAAGGTGCGGTGACGGCACTGTGGGTCTGGTGACGTGATTTCCCTGCAGCCAGTGGGCAGTCTTTCCTCTGGTGACGTGCCTGGCGGGCTGGTGACGTCACGTCCCTCCAGTAGATTCGGTTTGGCTTTTATGAAATCACTGGTTGCCCACCATTCAGTCAGAATTTTTCTGGGTAACAGCGGACAGCAAAGCAGTTGTCCTCTAGTGCGGGTTCTGCACTGTCGCACAAAAATCGGGATGTTCAAACCGCGGCCAGTGGTGTGGAGTGAAAGCCTTAGATGCTGTGCAAACGAAGTAGCTGGTGAGAATAAGATAACTGTATATTTGTTGAAGGATGGTGGGACCACTGTGATAAAAAAAATTTTCCCCCTGCGTACGCATGCCTCACAATTTCAAAAGTACGAGAATCGTGGAATAAACTTAATGCGTAAGGTAAGGAACGTCAAGAACTCTAAAAACTACTAACTAATCAACTTACTGTCCATTGCTTACAAGGTATTTACTAATGTCATCACTTATTCATTTAGACCAACTTTAGAATTCTGTCAAGCAAATGTCTAGTCTTGCTTTTGGAAAAAGTACTGAGCAATCGACCGCATTCACACCATGAGTCAGGTGATAGAGAAATGCACATGTTACAGCCAAGCTGTACACATAGCCGTCCGAGACAGCCTTTTACTTATTTGAAACCTCGCCAGTCATAAAGTCATTGCGTAACCAAGGTGTACAAGACGCGTACGCTAAGGTACTGAAAAATACCTATATGAGTCGCACAACGACCATAGCCCTTCATAAAAAAATAAAAAAAAAATCAATTAGGAATGGCGTCACTCATGGAGACATATTCTCTCGAGTACTATTCACCGCGTGTTCAAAGGACGTTTTAGGAAAGCATACTTTGGAATAGCTGTGGGCTTAAAAGTAAAGGAGAATACCTTAGCAATCTCCGATTTCCTGATGACATTAACTTGCTCAGTACCTCAGGGGCTCAGAAGCAAATCATAACCTAGGATCTAAACAAGCAAAGCAGAACGATAGGCCTAAAACCTTCACATGAAGAGCTATCAAGTAATATTGAATAATCTGAGAGGGGCACAGGAGTTTAAAATAGGCAATGAAGCATTGGAAGTTATCTATAAATCTTTGCTTAGGGAAGGCAGTGACCGCTGATTCAGACCATGAGAATGAACTTACTGTGAGAATTAAAATAGGATAGGGCGCATTTCGCAGGCATTACCAGGTCATGGTGTGCAGCTTAACAACATTCAGCAAGAATAAAACCTATAAAAGCTCTATCGTACCGGCATTAACCTGTGGGCGGAAACATAAGGAATAACACAAATAACACAGAGTTCAACTTAAACTTAGGACGCCAAAGCTGGCTATAGAAAAGAAAATGGTAGGTGTAACGTTAAGAGACAGGAGGAGAGCAGAGTGTATCAGAGAATAAAGGCAGGTGATTTATAGAGAGCAGAGTGTATCAGAGAATAAAGGCAGGTGATTTATATCCTACTCGAACTTAATAAGATGTGAGCTTTGGCAGGGCAAGCAACGCGAAATCAAGAGAACCGATGGCCCGTCAGGGTAACGGAAGACATTCCAAATGAGGGCAAGCGCAGCTGTGGACGCTAAAGCATAATTTCGGTGGATAAGATTATTGAGCTCGCATGGACAAGATGGTCACAGCTTACAGAGGACTTGTTTGGTTGGGGAGATACGTTTGCCCTGCAGTGGACGTAGTCAAGCTGATGATAATTGTGAACTGCTTCAATATGACATGCTTTCTGAAGGCAACATTTCGGTATATGAAGCACCGGTAAGAGGAGAGTACCAGAAGTACCGGTCCCCATGGTCACTCTTAAAGAAAGACATCACACTCCTTCGATAGATAACGAGGTCTGCGAAGATTCATCATAGACAGCGTGATACCCCTTGGCTGGACCCATGTTGGGTGCTTGGAACGATTCACTCGTCTTTTTGGAGAATGTTATTCTACGGAGCCACTTTTGCTGCCCGTTTCATGCACGAGATGCCGGAAAGTCGTCAAGTTTCTTATTTCTGCCACTAATGGGGACCGTCAGTTGAACTTTTGAGATGAATATTAGTGGCCCGGTATAGCCACAGATGGGATGTCAATATCAGTCAAGAGACATGCAATCAGTGTCGTACAAACGAGGGTGATAGGACACAGCTTAAAACCACCGTTTTCAGTTCGCCCTGTGTGGGAGGCGGGCAACTTATAGGTCTTTGGAGGCAATGTTGCTTGTACATGAGGGGTTTGTAAACTTAAGACGAGCGTAATGTACATCGTCGAGTACTCATGTGTAAACAGATGAATCCATTGAGCTTACGGACAGTTTAATGGCAAATAAAAAATTAATTTCACGGCAAGAAATCCGGATTATGGTCTAAATATTTTGCTAAGGGACAGCACTAGTTTGCTAACAATCATTAGTCCCCTGCCAACCATACAAGTTGGCTTTCTGTCACCTAAAGTAGTCGATGTGCACGACGCATTCACAGAATTTGGGGCATACGAAACACATGTTTTCTTATATCCGCAGACTGATCATGAAAGGTACCGGCCGCGACTGTATCCTGACACCTTTGATGCCTTTGACGGTTTCACGTTTAGGACAGTAGGCAAGGCCACAGATCCCAACGGACCGTGAGTACTGCACCCTTGTTCAACCTTCTCAGTAGCGGAGCGCTATACTTTAAAGGTTGCGAATTTCAACGAGTTAACACATAGATGACCTGTTGATGTCCCGCAATGGAGGTATTGCACATGGCTTTGATGAGTTGCACGTCCATGACCCTCGTTAAGTTTAGTTTCGCGCTCATTATTCGTGAACACGTATTACCTTGACAAAGTAATGCACTGTGTTTAAATGGGCATTCGCGGCGTATATTGGTTCTTTACGCTCTTCAACTTCGAGGCGAACTTTTCCTGAAGAATTTGTGACGCTAGTGCACTCTATGTTCCTTTCCTACAAATGCGGCCCCTCACGATTGTACCTAATCCACTTGACTTATAGGAAACACTGAAAACTAATTCCGCAATACTGTATATAATGCATGGTCATGGGCAGCATCTCCGCATACGTTAGTCGTGGCTGGTACAGTAGGTGGCCTTTGATTTCAGGAGTTATGCACACTGTAAAATTTGAGCTCCTGTTTTCTGGTGTAAAAAATGTCTGAAATAAAGAATGTATATTACGTTGGCTGTAAAAATAGCAGATTTATAATACCAAATAACTTTTTTCAGCATATTTATTCAGTGTAACCCCGGCAGTTCTCTACTGCAACGCGGTGCTATGATGTCGTGCCCATAAGCCCTGAAGATGAAGCTGCGTCGCGTAAAAACCTTACCGATAGATATTCGCCTGCGTCTATGCCCCAGGACTGTTGCTATTGCGATAGTAGCGTCGGTTCATGAAAAAAGATAGGCGCCCGCTATTCGCATGCCCTTAGTCACCTGCGCGCCGCGAAAAAATGTGCATGCTGGGTGGTCGTAGCCCCGAAGTGTTAGGCGGCCTTCAAGAAGCAGTATGCACGTATTCGCTGACCTGGAGGAGCCGATGTTGAGACTTAGGATTGCAGGCAGACAAGGAGGAACTCTTTTATCGCCAAAGGCAGAGATGTTAGTTGTAGTAATGCGTCTCAGGCATGCTACTGTACATCGCTGATTAGGGTAACCGAGCTAGGTTATTCGATTGTGGCAACATGTTCATCCGACTTGACTGCTTACCCAGAAATAGGGCTGCCAATTTCCCTCGCATTTTCTTTTGTTTTTCTTTCATGCACTCTTCCGAAAGTTCCTTCTCTTTTCTACCCTGTTCTCGATTTCGCGTTATCCCAGGGAGCTCGCAGCTGTCATCTGCTATCACGTGCTTTGCGTCATATACATGCAGTGGTGAGGCACATTTGGCGATAACTGTAATCAAGGATAATATAGGGTGATCCTACGGAGGCAAGTGAGTCTCCTAAATGCCGCTTGTCTCGTTGACGGCGTAACACAAGTGGTAGGGCTAAGCTTAGCAGCTCAGCGCATTAATCAGCGTCAGCTAATTGACACTAGCGGCCGAGTTGTCCGGAGTGCTAGAACACCCATACACGGCCATCTGGCGGTTGCCCGCAGCTATGCTGGGAACGCAGGCAGTAGTTTTTTTCTCTTATCCGCATGCCGTCTTCGGCAAAAAGCGCCATAGCGATGACGCAGTTCACCTGCATCCACAGCGCGGCGCGGCTGCCCAACAGGTTCGAGTTGTGGGCTCTGTCACCTGATTCAGTGCGACTGACTACCGCCCTCTCCGAATCGGGGTGCTCACTTGCGTCACTTGCGAAAGGAGTAAGGCTCGAAACAAGACATTATCGTCCATACGCACTCCCACAGATCTTGTTTAATTCCCCGTGTCTTAAAACCTATATCGTTCCCGCCGGGCACCGGCAATTGTCTGATATGCACAACAGATGGCACTGTTCAAGCGTCCTAGACAAGTGTATGGACGGCGGTACTAAATTCTGATATACTGGTCGATAAATGCACGTATAGACACTGCTTCACAGTGGATTATCAATGAATCTTAATCTCTTTAGATACACGGGAACTGAAATCCGCTGAACTGAAATAATTGCTTCAATGGCAAAATTTTCTTGCAGATACCAGATATCAATTTCTAGCACCACCAATGGCTTTGCCTCTATGGAACTCATCTCTGGCAAAGTTCGCAGTGTGGTCAGTTCCAAGGCAACAGACGTGACGTCTGTCTCTTCTCACAAAATAGACGACATAAAATTCCGCGCAGACCAAACCTTCTCTTTTGCCATCAGAGCTCACAAGGATCGCGATGGTAACGATGCCTTTCAGGTAAGTACGTTAAAATGCGTTATGCACGTATCATATAAGAGCGAAAATTCCCACTCTTTCCGGTTAGAAATCTTGCAAAGTTCTATTCATGAATTACCCAGCCAACTGTTCATCTCAAAGTTGTTATAGTCATGAAAAAATCTTGCATTATACAATAACCGGCAACATTAGGCAGGCCAATTCTAGGCCGAACGGCATTTGTTTGTATATAGAATAAAGACCAGAATATTACCCAGAAGTATTTTTTTTTCAACTTCTCTTCCCTCTTTCAATGCCGCGAAGCAGACAGGCAGGTCTCGATGATAACCGCAGCGCGGTTTGTCTTGTTCCAACCAAATACGACGAAAAGAACCAAGCAACAGTGGAATCCTAACATTTTCAGTGCATTTTGTCGAGTGAAAACCTTATATGTGACGTTAGGTTTGGTGCAAAAGTGCCTCCCTGCAACCTGCCATAAAACAAAAGATATAAAAAAAGAGGTAGAAAAAACTCAACATAACCCTTATGCAGAGAAAATTCTCAACCGTCTCAAAGGACACAAATTTATCTTGGTGATTTTTGGTTATTCTCAAACATTAACCCTCAGTAAGCAAATAACTGTTTGAAGCCGGCAAGATGCCCTGGTAAACAGGAGTAAGGTTATTTGTGTTCTTAAAGCCGTGCAAGAGTGTGGCATTCCGCATTACTTCCTTGAAAGAAAGCGCGTGCTGTGAGGTACGGCGGGAGCTCAAGTTTTATGAAAGCTGATTGTATATCTGGAGATCATATCGAAAATTTTATTCATTTGGTGAGAGATGTCCGAAAGCATATGTTGAAGTTATTTGCTGCTTGTTTGCACTGTACAAATGAAACCTGAATTGTCACAGGCGGTATTAAATGTCCGAGAATATGCAAAAGAAGCAATGCATTAAACAATGAGACACAAAAATGGACTCCCTGCTGCTAAACATTCTTTGTGGCTGCGTATAGATGCACATCGGCCTGCAGGCAAGCGCCTGCGTTAAACCACGGAATCTGCTGAGGCTAGAAAGAATTCTGTTGTCATTTCAGGCAGCAGAATATTTGTATCTATTAAACTGCTCTTTCTTGGTCTTTATTATGTTATATTATTAATTCATACGTACAAATCGCCCACTTCTGCATAGAGTGCGGGGTACAAAAAGTTATTAAAGTAAAATCACCGTTAACAGATGTGAACACAAACAAAGGAAGCAGCAGTGCAGCTGCAAACACCTTCAAACACTTCGGAAGTGGTGTACAGTGCCTGCAAATTTTAACGTACGCAATGTTAACTGCCAACCTGTAATACTGTTGTAGTGCATAAAAAAGAAGATCAGAGAAACAATCAATGCCTCATGGCACGTGTGACGATCAGTTAGTACACGTAAATGTGTTTTAAGTGCTGCCGGAAATCCGTTGTTATCTACAGTAAATATTCCGTTTGGGAGGCTGTTCTATTCGTACACTGTACTTGGGGGAAAAAGTAGATTTCAATACTGATGGCCGACAGAAAACTTCTGGCATTCTTATGGAACTTTTGGAAATGTAGGTGGGAGGTTCTAGCTAAGCTCGATGACCAACGCGACATTTTTTATTCAGAATATCATTTAAGAAGAATAATGTTAGGAAGGTACGACATAGCTGTAGAAAATCTGAGCATGGCTGCTTAACGCGCTGACACTGCTGCGGCGTTTATATGAGTTTAAAATGAAACGTGGTACATGATTGCGCGTTCCCTCAAGTTTCTTGATAAAGGTTTTAGTGGCCAAATCCAACACTGTTGCTACGTATTCTAAAATTCAGCGTACGTTTCAAATACAAGGAACTTCTTTCATGCCACTGGGTACACTGCCGCAATTCTTTTTAATTATGCTTAGAATACGACCAGCCTTCAAACATGTATAATCAACATGCTTCTTCCAGATTAAGTATGTAAAAATAAACACCAGAGTATTTAACTTCCTGATGTGTGGCTAGTTTCGTGGTCATTTTACTGCACAATGTTATGATCCGGTTAATGCCCGTTTATACGGCGGCTGCATCTTTCATATTTGCTATAACTATATGCGTAAAAAAGAAGATACGACCGCCGGTTGTAGGGTCAATCTAACCCACTCACTCTAAAGGAGTTACCTTACTACTTTACTGGAGTTAAAAGACTGAGACAAGAAGTTTATTTTTAATTTACTCTCATACACTGTGCAGAACCAGCTGCTACCGGTTAACATTAAGTTAAAAAAATGCTTCAAATTAAATCTCTTCTGTTAGGTATCAATGCTGTTATTAAAAATAAAACTAAGAATAACAAGTAACCTATTGCTATACGCAAACAACACACTATAGACCATGTGATTTTGCATATTAAGAGAAAAATGAATGTGTTCGGACTCTCACTATTGCGACCGTGAATAAAGCGGAATTACCTTACTATAGCGCTTATGTTTATTATAGCGCCTTCAAGAAGTTAATCAAATTTTATTTACCTATCCTCGAGGATCACAGTGTGCTCACCTTTGGATTGCGGTGCTTTACTTTGTGGTTACCATAACAGTTCTTTTATAATTCTATTATGGTTATTTCCAGGCCCCATTGCGGATATTTCAAGAGTTCACAATATCTTGTTTTTAGTCTTCTACAGCCTATAAAACTGTCCTTCTGCGCCATTCAAGGTATCAGACGATGGCGTACCATTGTCTGCGCTTTTGCACGCGTGAGCATTCCGCGCGAAAACCCATCAGTACCTCCTCCACACCGATCATAAAGTTTAGACGGTAATAAGCCTTAAAGTAAAAATCTTTTTTACGGGCAGTAGAAACAATGTCATTTCGTTGCCGTGACATAATGCAGACCTAGGTTGAAAATGCGCCGATGGTATTTTTCACGCAAATACTAGCACAGACGTGCTTCTAATAGAGAGTTAGCAGCTTTGTAACCTTGGTACTTGCACAAATATTTACAAAACAATACTTCGAAATTTCCATATCTGTTTTGACCTTGAATTTTAAAATGAATATAGTTCCGTCCATCACGTGCTGCAGAGCTGGGTACCTCTTGTGCCGTCATTTTTCTTCATTTTTTGATACAGATGCGGCCAGAATTTCTTCTTCTCTTGATAATGTGTAACGAACGAATAATGCTCAGCGAAATTTGCTGTGTATGACAGTTTCCTGTTTTTCTTTTCTTTTCCCAGTGCCTGGTTGCTGATGACGTAGTCAATGAGGTAGCATTTTCTTGGAGCGGTAAGTGCATGGCTACAAGGGACAGTAACATGGCGGTCTTCAATGTCGCTGTTTTATTGACGTTATGCACATTAGTGTGCGTGGGATGGTTTATTGTCTTTATGGTTTCATCAATTTAACCATTTCGTTGATTTTTGGACAATTGATGGTTTCATCAATGAAACCATTTCGTTGATTTTTGGACAATTTATGGTTTCAGCAGGTCTTCCAGTCATTCAGTCTTAATGCCATGTAAAAGACGGTAGCAGGGAAATGCTAGAAGTAAAGAGCTGTTATTACTCATTTTAGTTGTCTGAGCATCAAAAGGCAGGCTTCGAGAATGCAGAAAATAAACAATAAGCAACATAGTTTCCTGATATACAGCATTCCAATAAACTTGAGTGTGTTGCCCTATAAAAATTTTGCAAAGCCCTCAAGAAGAACAGGCGAGGGCAGAAAATGTCTTCACTTCGTCGGGTCGGGGCCAGCTACGAGTTGGGAAGTGGCACCGGCGCGGGACATCTAAAATCACTTTCAAGAAATAAATATTGCGGATTATTTTCGCTTGCGTCACTTTCGCTTTCTGTAGTATTGTATTCATCGCATTTACAAAACAGGTGTCATTATAGAAACGCCGATTCCTTCTATCCGCTGGCGTTCTGAAAACGCATAATTTTGAGTTCACACAAAGTGCCCAAGGCTTCTTGTTGCGATCAAGTAATTCTGCACGGCGCCCAGATGAAACAGTGATAATGGCCTTTTCATCTTCGTTTCACGCATTTCCTTCGTTTCCAGGAGTGCGAATCTCGGAGTACCTGATGAACAGAACCGTCGCGCGCCTCTCCCTACATCTCTATAACGACCACATGCCGGCATTCCCTGTGCCCATGGGAGTATTATTGTGCATTCACACTCGTACAGGCAACTCGTAAATCCCTATATTCGTATTTCTTTGCTCGCAAACTAATCATTTAGTAACTCGCATTTTGGCGTTGTCCGTCTGTCTGTCTGTCTGGCTGTCTGTCTGTCTGTCTGTGTCTGTCCATCCATCTGTCTGTCTGTCCATCCATCTGTCTGTCTGTCCATCCATCTGTCTGTCCTTCCGTCTGTCCATCCGTCTGTATGTCTTCTATCCATACGTCTCTGTCTGTCTGCCCATCCATCTGTCCGTCTGTCCGCCCATCCATCTGTCTGTCTGTCTGTCTGTCTGTCTGTCTGTCTGTCTGTCTGTCTGTCTGTCTGTCTGTCTGTCTGTCTGTCTGTCTGTCTGTCTCTGTCTGTCTGTCTGTCTGTGTGTGTGTGTATGTCTTTCCGTCTGTCTGTCCATCCATCTGTGTGTCCGTCCATCTGTCCATCCGTCTGTATGTCTTCTATCCATACGTCTATGTCTGTCTGCCCATCCATCTGTCCGTCTGTCTGTCCGTCCGTCTGTCTGTCTGTGTCTGTCTTTCCGTCTGTCTGTCCATCCATCTGTCTGTCCGTCCGTCTGTCCATCCGTCTGTATGTCTTCTGTCCATACGTCTATGTCTGTCTGCCCATCCATCTGTCCGTCTGTCTGTCTGTGTCTGTCTTTCGGTCTGTCTTTCTTTCCGTCTGTCTGTCCATCCATCTGTCTCTCTGTCCATCCATCTGTCGGTCCGTCCGTCTGTCCATCCGTCTGTATGTCTTCCATCCATACGTCTCTGTCTGTATGCCCATCCATCTGTCCGTCTGTCTGTCCGTCTGTCTGTCTGTGTCTGTCTTTCGGTCTGTCTCTCTTTCTGTCTGTCTGTCCATCCATTTGTCGGTTCGTCCGTCTGTCCATCCGTCTGTATGTCTTCTATCCATACATCTCTGTCTGTCTGCCCATCCATCGGTCTGTCCGTCTGTCTGTCTGGCTGTCTGTCTCAAGCCTGTTTTGTCGCAGGCTGCTCACCTGCCCTTCGGGTGGTGGGCAACTTGCCCACCGTGTCAAGGGGAATTCCATTTAATCGTGAGAGGCTACTCGAGAAGGGCAACCTGGGTCGCAACCCAACCCAAGCAACGCAAATCCCACCAATGTCAACGGTTGTCGTAACACCTGCCTTGTGCCATTTCACCACTGCTCACCTGCCCACTGGGTGGCCTATTACAGCGAAGCTGTGTACCTCTACCCTCCATGCATATTTTCGTGTCGTGGTCAGCAAAAACCCCAGGAGTGCAAAGAGTGGAACGCGACAGCGCGTTGCAGCGTTGCCATGGAGTCCACGGAACGCCATCGACCGTTCTGCGTGACACCTTTCCCGTTGGACATTTTAAGGAAACTAAATGACGCCTGTCGCACATATCTCGGCGGACACCCGAACCGCGCCGTAAGGCAAAGAAAACGAAATGCAGATTGGTTTTAAGGAAATGAAATGACGCCTATCTCACATATATCAGTGGACACTCAAACCGCGCCGTAAAGGAAGGAGTATTTCCGACGCGTGGTGCTGACAATTACAACTACGCGTTCCGGAAAACATTACGTTTGCGGCTGCTTCGAAAGGGGTTGACCTCAATCGAAGTCCTCGTGTGAAGTTCAAACCGCATAATGTATGGTAACGGCAACTGCAAATAATGCGAACTACTTTCCTTCTCCCCGCAAGTGTTTCCCGGTAAAGATTACGATTGCGCTTTCGTGTAGTTATCGTAAGCAAAAAACTCCAGACTAGAAATTGAATGCAAACAGGATAGCTGCGCTGTCCAACCACCTTCACAGCTTGGATTGAAGCCACAATTTTTTTCCGAGTTGTAGCCGGAGGTAACCAGCTGAGAAAGTAGGGCGCTATAACACGGCACAGCCCCTATGCGCATGAGCTAAGCGGAATGAGCAGCAGCGGTTAGCAGAAGAATACGATTCGAATGATTCTAGCACAGTTGAGACCGCGGGGGAGGTATTGCAGCATGTGTGTGGCGCCTGTGATGCTTTTACTCGTATAAAGATGGTGGTATCATCTAGAGTGAGGAGGCGACGAGGTAGCACTCGGCAAGCAGATTTAACCGTCCGCGTCACTTAGAAAACTATTCAGTAGGCATCTACTGGGATATGTGAGACGGTAGACGATTATTGTTTTGAGAAATGACTGGGCTGCTGCTGGCGCGTCGTGGAAAGCGTATTACCCGAATGGCGTTGGTGTGGATAGCAATGCTTACCATAGAAAGCGTGCTAACCACAGCCACTGAAGAATGCGCCCCCTGGGCAGAGATCAGCTCCACACCAAGGAGGAAGGAGGCTTACTGAGTCTGGGCCCACACGCCGTATCAAGGGAAGTGATTTACTCTCATAATGTCTCAGTCCTAGATGCTGGCATCCACACATATACCGATTATGCCTCAGGGCAGGAGGACATCATCTTCAACAATGCGGTCGCGAAGACTCGACGGTGCATGGCCTGATGACAGGCGATGCATACAGTTGGTTTGTTGTCGAGTTCAACACATTTAGGTCGAAGCAGCGGCGGCTACTGTATGCAACAAGAAGGAATGAGACATATTAGTAACAAGACTGATGACGCGAAGAAAGCCACCCTTTCAGTACCTATGGATGGACGGATACCAATTTTTGCGTGGTTGTAGAAAGCGTTGCTCAAGCTACGGGGACAGGGCAATCGACTGCCTAGCATTTTGAGATTTTCTCTGCCAGCTTACGCGTCATTGGCGTACGTTACTTGGGTAGGAGGGTCCGATGTTTCGGAGTAGGACAAAGAATGAGCGAATTCCAGGTTTGTGCGATGATACCGCCATGCCATACTGAGTGTATGGAAGGGAGGAGTGAGGGAGCACATCGCTATTGAGATCCTTGAATTCCTTCGGCGGAATGGCAATGAATACGAACGCTCTTTTCAATTTGGCACCGACTGTCACGGCATGGAAATACATCTTAGTGCATAAATCTCGATTCCTTCGGCGTCACCTGCACATGGTGCCAAAGAACATTGTTTGTAGCCGCTTTCATCACTCCGTGCCACTCCCCATCGTGCGGTTGCAAATGTTTGCAGGCTATGTTCAGCCTTACACAACTTATCCTTTTGCCATTCTCGCACTATAGGGGGCCTGAAAGCCCGAGTCTTCGTACCACAACGGTGACACTGGCATCAAAGCACCCTTCCTTGCACCAATCAGGCGCGCAAACTGGTCATTCCAGGTATTAAAATAACTGAGCTCGAAGTCCTCACTACTATTGAAGCCTTTCTGAGGGAAACATTCGTTTAAAGAAAAAAATCTTATTAGCCTTAAACTTGTCTAATTACACCCGAAACTTGTCACAAAAGTTAAGCTAAAATAAAAAATTGTATTCATGGCGACCAGACCCTTAGCGCTTCCCCAGCGGACCACTTCCAAGGCTGAGAAAATACTTATTTTGTACGTGCGTAGCTTGTTTTTGTGCCTTCCTCAATTCGCCCTTACCTTCAAACATATTAGTCGTTAAAATCTATTAGTTTACGTAGAGGTTACTGGACGTAGTGGCTTTTTGACAACTTCTTGCAGGCGCCGTTCATTCGCGCCTTCACGCGTGAATGGATTGATCCTGTCGTGCTATACTGGGGAATTATCCAGGCTGGAGAAACGTGAGTTTTCTGTTCCTGGTATACGTTCCGCATGAAATGATCTCAATCGAATTTAGGAGCCGGTTTTACATTGTAGTGAAATGTGAAGTAATGTACTTGCGTTCCGCATCATCAAAAGAGGGCCCGTTACATAGCTACCATCTTGGAGCCGATGCAACGTGAAGATATTTACCCCGGGAATGATGCGGTCGTGATAACTTGATGCACATTTTAGAAACGTATGCTGTTGAATGCTGAATTTAATGTGTTTCTTTTGATATCTTTCTTCATGAACGAAAAAAACTGATGAATAAAAAAAACTCATGCGTGAGATAGAAATAGTTGAAGCGCAATAGCAAAACTGAGCCGTGGTAAACAATTTATTCATTAGACTTGCCGCAGAGATAAGAAGCAGTGCTCTAGTATATAATTTGTATACAAGCCTACAAGAACAGACATAAAAAAGAGCGCCTGAGTTGGTCTCGACATTTCAAGTAAACAAAACTAGTGTGTAGATTGTGCCCTCTTGATTGTATTTGCATATTTACAAACATGCGCGTCCGCCGCGGTTGCCTAGTGGTTATGGCGCTCGGCTGCAGACCTGAAACACGCGGTCTTGATCCCGGCCGCGGTAGTCAAATTCCAATGGAGGCGAAATTCCAGAGGCCCGTGTACTGTGCGATGTCAGTGCACATTAAAGAACCCCAGGTGGTCGAAATTTCTGGAGCCCTTCACCACGGCGTCCCTCAAAGCCTTAGCCGCTTTGGGACGTTAAGCACTAATAAACCATATACCGTCAGTCATGCGCGGCATGAGTGGTTCAGATCCGTTACGGAAGGAGATAAGATCTGTTCGCGCTATCTCTCAACAAAGAAGCCCTCCCCGTTAAGTCCGCTCGCAGCCAAGGCATGGTGGTGGCAATACTGCTACTGGCGTTCTCTTGGTCTTCCCTTGTGATTCACAGGCGAATGGCTGACGCGCCTTGCTCTCTACTACTTGCTTTCAAAGTCAAAGTCAAAGCATTCTTTATTTTGAAAGTGCAACGCATTACATATAAAAATATTTGGAGCGATAGCGGTGCGGCTAGTGAAACGGTTCAGTACATAACTAAAATAAAATACACCAGACAGCCGTAATGAGCAAAAATTTTTTAAATAAAATAAAAGAAAAGAAGCAGAAACAGTAATAAAGAATGGTTTGGAACAAAATGCGCACTTGAGTTAACAGGAACAGGAAACAAAAGTTCATAAAGGTTACCAAACCGTTCGAAAAAGAAAAGATGGAGGTCAGGGCCCTTCCTGATTGTTAATAACAGAAAACTTGCAGCACACCTTAAAGTTATTTGCAAGCTTCATATTAATAGGTACTGTATTCCAGACTTTTGCGCCGGAAAATTGAACTAAGCGTTCCCCGTATACATTGCGACAGGCAGGCAAATTGAAATATCCATTTAATGCATGTGTTGTGTTACGGTACGGTAATAAGAAAAAATTTAGTGATGGAGGAGTATTAGTATTAATATTATTTAACAATGCGCATAGTTTGTAATTAAGCACGGATTCAAATGATAATATGCGATGCTCCTTGTATAGACAACTGCAGCTATTGTTTGAAGACGCATGGCCAATTACCTGCAATGGTCTCTTCTGTAGTCTCCGTATGGAAACTAAATAGGCTTTGTAGGTTTGGCCCCAAAATTCGCAACAGTAGCTCATGTGACAGTGATACAGCGAAAAGTACAAGGAACGGAGTACATTGTACGGAAAATACTGCTTTGCCTGAATATGTGCGTAGCCACTGAAAGCTATCTTTCTGCACACCTTTTCGATGATGTGTTCTTGCCAATGCAGGTTCGGTCTTTTCTGTTGTGGCTTTGGTGGCGATAAAAAATTACGCGTTTTAGCTTCTTGCGCTGGTTCATTTTTGTTTGCACGCGGTAACGGAACACGATGAATCATTTATCGTTTACTTTTTACTTTTCTCACTAATTTTAATACGGAGGCCATCGTACCGTATCCCCAGAAAACTGCTTGCAAGTTTCTATGCCTCAGCCTCTCAGTTTTGATAGCCGCGTTTCAGGTACAGCGAGATGCATCGTAAGGCACTGTCTCTGGACGACAGGTTCACATCGGCAAAGGCACAGAAGAGCCCCTGTAAATTCACGGAGAAGCGAAAAACAAGAAAAAAATGGGGGTGGTTTAGCTCTGGTTAAACCTGGAGTGACGCGATAGCTACAGCTGGCTGAGTGGAACTTGGTCACGTGACCGACCTCGTGACGAACCACGTGATCAGCCACGGCGCCACGCCGCCGGCAGCTGCTTCGCACCACGTGACCAACCACGTGACAGCGCGCCGGTGCAGCCACGATGAAGGCTCGAAATGCTGCCGTAATGTAGCTATCGCTCCAAGATGAAAATCAGCTCCAAGATGAAAATTGTGGTGCAAAACGCAAAAGAAAGTAACCGCGAAAGAAATCTAGCTCTAAGCCAGGGAAACGCTTGTACTCATTTGAATACCAGTGGGCAGTCGGTAGCACTGGGTGTCTAGCCTCACATGTCCTGCATACCCTCCTGATGCATTATGCCACCAGGCCACCACTGCGGTGAAACAACATTAACATTTATTAGACCCGGCTGCGTTGGAAGTGTTCAGTGCAAGGCCTTTGTCAACACTTAAATACTGAAGTCATGTTATGAATATCAATGAAATTTTCATAGTCATGGACAACAAATCTAGCGTGGCGTTGCAGTAATTAAGGACAACGACCACAATAAGTACGGACGTCGATTTTAGAGGGATAGCTTTAAAGATCCCGTTCGGTGAAAAACCCTCGGCGGCGTCGTTGTGACTGGAAAATCATGATTCGTTAAAAGGGTTGTGGCATAGAAAAGCAATTTCGCTTTTCTAAATAGGTGTTGTGTAATCTAACCGCTCTGATTTCGGCCGGGAGTCAGACAAGCTACCTCAACAGTGCTCAAGAAGGTTACTTCGGCGAGATAAATGAGGGCATTGTACGAGTAACCCACAACACACCGTAAGCGAATTGCATTACAGGAACACTTGAATAATTAGGCTCACTAATTAGCTTCACCTCTTAATTCGGACGATGATGTGAAATAAATCAGTATGTAACGGAAGCAAGCCTTTCGATGTCTGCGATAGGGTGCGCCAGGGGCTCCCCGAGCGACCGTCATCATCATCATCAGAGCCCGACTATGCAGGCGAATGCTTGAGGTGAACTTGATTAACCTCCAACTTTTTTTTTCACTTTTCTTGTGTTTTTTCGCTCTTCCTCGTGTGTTTTACACTTCTGTCTTCTTGATCGTGCAGGATAGGCGTAGTGGCGCCGGGCGTCTACGGCTTCATTCCAGCGCCAAACTCTGATGTCTGGGACTATATCCGAGTCTATAGGAAACAGAATGTTTTCTTCCTCACTACCGGCTACGGGAAGATGGAGTTGTTGGTGGGAGATCCTGGTTGCGACAACTACGATATACCTTCGTTTACTTCCAACTTTGCCATCCAGACGATTATTGTAAGTTCCCCGAAGTGTTATATTGTTTTCGCCCGTGCGCACAATACAAAGCGTGAGAAATGTATCGAAGTTTTCCCACAGAAAACGCGGCAATTCATTCGAAATAGAGACGCGCCGAGGGGGACTCGGGAATAAACAGAAAATAATCAAGGTATGCGACCAGCTACCGAATCCTGCCTGATGGGGCAGAAAGATAAGATATATCGGAAGAGGTGGCGGCAAAACAACCCGCCGTCCAATTCAATTTGAAAAAAATATATGACTTTCCGCTTTTTGTGGAGATAAGCAGTGGGAGAAGAGTTTCATGCGTTTTGGACAAAGAATGGCAGTTCAGAAAGCTATAACTGCAACTGATATCAATTTTCTGTGCGAATTAAGAACTGCGCGCGGAGGGTCCTAATGGCAAATGACTCCTAAAATTTGCTCTGTGTCTTCAGAAGTGTCTTCACTGCACCTATACAGAGTGCAGTGAAGACACTTCTGAAGACGAATGCTTGTGAAGACAAGACCGCGTCGCATTAGAGCAGCCAGCGTACAGGTCATATCTAAGGGGAAGGGTTCTCAAATTCATAATAATATGCTGCAGTTCAATTCAAGATTGCCAAAGTGCGTCAAACGCACTATGTGGGATAAGGCGTGCTTTGCGAATCTTTTTGCGTCAGGGAGGCGTGGCAGACTTCTTCAACGAACTGACCGAGAAATTACTTGTCTTTTTTCAAACTAAAGCCCATGTTAACTATTAAAGGAGCTCATTTGAAAGAGTAAAACATGAAGTAAAAGGCGGCTTGCGTGAGAGTATTCTCTAAGTACCGTCGTCTTCAGAAATATTGTAATCGAAATCGCCCGTTAGCTCCAAGCTTGAATATACGAGCTTCGTGTTGGATAGAACGTGTAACATTTTAGCATGCAAATTAAGGCAGCCGATATTGAACTGTTTACAACTCTAAATGTTTTCAACATTTAAATTATATTGCTGTAAAGAATGTTTGTCTTTCTTCCCTCCCCTGAGTTGTAAAATTGATGTTTTTTATATATTTCATTAAGTCATGAATCGTTCTTTATCTAACCTTCATATTTGCATTGCGTTTCGATTCACACCGCATACAATGCAAAGCGCTGGCTCAATATCTCTTTACGAAGCCTACTGACAATGCACATTTTAAAGAGTTCAACACAAAAGAACATTCCACAGCGGCACTGCGTATTTTTACGGTTTTCTAAGCATTTCATTCTTTAGCACCTTCGAAGTATTGACAATCTAAAATACATCACTAGAAACGCATCAAACATGGCTTTAGTGATCCAGTCTTTCTATACGGCTAGCAACAATATAGAGACTGTATAGCAGCCACAGTAAAAACAATACATGTTTTAGGGCAATTATTTCCATTTATCAGGTGAGAATAGCAAATGTTGTACCTGTTATATAGCGAAGAATTTCATGAAACGACTAATCATCTAAACATTCCTACGTATGCTAAATAACATAATTGGAAGGAACCTTTCCTGTGTACGCTCCTTTCATGCTCTCTATTCAAAAACTGGCAGTGTACTTCATGCCTTTGGAAGTGACGAAACGGTGTTAATAGTTGTATTCAGAAAATTTCCTGTTATATTCGCCGCTATCACGCTATATTTGCTATATTCGCTATATTCGCGAATTTGTGAATAGTTAAAATAGCAAGAATCACATTATAAGCTCTGACCACTGCTGAATGCAGTACAAAACAGCGTATTATAGCGGAAGAAATACAAGTATTTTGGGTGGCTATAAGTAGGTTCGGCACTCATTACATAAAGCAATTTGCAAAGTTTACTTATTTGATGTACAAACAAGACAAGGATGCTACGAAACGTACTGCTATTTTAACACCTTATATTCTTGTGTCAGAAAACTAAGGTGAAATAAGCCCCATCGTACACCTCGCTGGTGTGTGACAGGTTTGGTGTGTTTCATTTCTTTTCAGGGGCAAATTTGAACAAGACGTGCGGAAGGGAAAAGGTCATCTGTCAAAGTCAACACAAATATAAAGACTGGAGAAAGTTTCGAATGGACGCAGACAAAATAAATGATTCAGCCGTACAAAAGAGGTCGGCTGTGTCTGGGTAATATCTGTCCCATATACTGGCACTCAATTACTGCACCTCACAGAACCTTCATCACGTACGCCTGAATTTAAGGCAAATATTTTGTTTTCGACAGTGCTTCGGGCCAGAGAAGCTTACACGATTCCTGCGTAAAAGTTCTTGGGTTTTCCCCTTCTTTTTCCACTGGCGTTTTTTTTTCTATATTAATAAAAGCGAACTTAGGTGATAATAGAAGATAATGGCTGGGGTATTACACAGCCTAAAAGGAATATAAATTTAAACTTTCTGTTTTTTGCCGTTTTGCAAGCAAAGTTAAGCTTGCATTCGAGGATAGCCATCAAGAAGAGAGTGTTAAATCACGTGGCGCCGAAACAAAACTGTGAATGAAATGCGCATGGATGCAGCAGAACAGAGAAGGTCACGGCGCGTGGTCGAAAATATGTTTTTTGAACGGCAGGAAAAGCTTCATTTATACCAGGTGTCTCTGCTAAAGGTAGCCAGGCTTTCAACAACGCCGGAGTGTCCTAGCCAAGTGAAACCAAACGATTGCGGTTGAGAATCGCATGGCCTTGTCTGCAGTATGTTTTCTCTCCAAAGCTAAGTATTCACTACAGACTTATTACCGAACTTATGAAATGTTATATTCAGGAACAGAGTTCCAATTCAGAATGCCGATGTAGAAGCCTGGACGAGTTGGTGGGTCATCACTCTTGAACAAGCGCGAAAAATACAAAGACGCTAAAAGAGACGTGCACACAGGCGCAGTCTTGCAACTGAATTGAATGGCACAGATACTCAATTATCTGCGTATATAAGTGGATATGTGAACATTAAACCTCATTACAAGGCAGCGCCATCGCACACGTGAATTTTAGCGTCTTTGTCTTATTCGCGCTGTTTTAATAATTACTAATAATTCAAAAATTAAGGAATTGTGCATTGCCTTGAAAAATAGCTGCCTGAATTGTTTGCAACAGGGCAGCATTTACATAAAATGGCTATTTTTTTTTACTAGCCACTTTTATCCCCTTTTCTCTGGAGCGCTCTTTCCGATTGGGCTCTGCGCATGCACTGGGTGAGAGATTTGCGCCAGCAGCTATCACGTGGTGGCCGTTTTTTAGGGCCCATAAATAAATCTGCGTAAACGGTACCTTCGTTCAAACGTTTCCGCTAGCTGTTTAGACGACTGTCTACAACCTCCGAATTGATATTCTTGAGGTCGTTATTTAAAAATGCGCTCATTGCTGTATCCTTAAAATTAACATCGGAGAACGAAAATGCACTCCAGACTAAGCCACGTTACTTTCAACAGCCGTTAGTTCGTTTGACTAGGTTAGGCCACACCATTTCCTTTAAAAGCTAAGTTACCCTTTGCTAGGACACCCGGTTGTTGTGCTTACATGTAACAAGCATCCTTTCAAGGGGAAGGGAGAAGGGGGGAGGCTTAGAAAAGGTTTAAAAAAACATTTATTTCGAAACTTTTTCAAGTGTTTATATAGTGTTCTGTTTGCAAAAACGAATTGCAGAAAGAAATTAACCGCATGTACTACTTTCCGAATAGTGAGACAAGTAAATCGAGTGACATTCGGAAAACTTTACAGGAAATCCAAAAGATTTTACTGTTTTTCTCGGTTGCTGTGGTGCCCAATAAATCCATGCATTTATTTGTAAGGTATTTCTGCAACACTAAAACCTTCAAGACCTGTGAGAGTGCTGAGCTCTCGGCAAAGCGCTGAAGACAGTTATTAGGGGGCGCCTCTGTAACCATCACTAGCCACAGTATTGGTGTGGGTGCCATACTTTGCGCGCGTTTGGGGCAGCAAGGGTACGTGTAGTAGACACAAAAAAGGCGCCCGTGAAGACATGAAATCATAGTGCCTACTTAATAATGCGTCCTTAAGGGCCTAAAATTATACTGCCTGCTTTGAATAATTAGTAATATTTTTACATCTCTTTAAAATATCGTTAGACGAGGGAAATAAAGAAAATCTTGAAAGCCTGTTGTGCTCTGCAAGAACGAGAAGAAAGAAAATCTTTTGGACCGATTTCTCTATGCCTGTGAAGTAAAAGAAGTTTCCTCTTGCACCGTCTGAGCTCTGACGAAGCGTTCTTCTTGATGGAAGGAAATCAGCCCAATGCAACCAAAGGTAATGTAGGCATTTCTTCAGCAGAGCATTTAGTACACTAGAATGATGCAAAGATGGAGAGCGGAAGCCGCGCTGGTGATATAAATAAGAGACTACTCGACTTCCTTTTAGGAAGGAGTTTGACAGTGTTGAGCGTACGGCATCCGTATTACCACTCTACCGTACACTTCATGGTAAAGTCCGCCCCAGCTCACCTTGCGCAGGCCGTGAATTCGAACGCTCCCAGAGCTCTCTCCTCCCCACCCCTCCCCGCAAAAAAAGCCCGTTCACTGACAACTAGCCTAGCTCGCAACGTTTGCTTCAGGCGCTAAATAAAAAGTGGACTCCCATCTACATTTATATCGAAGGTGCGGACATATCGCGGTCACCTATCTGGCAATAACATAGCACAACCAGTATGTTCTTAACGGATCGCAAAAATAAGCAGTATTTCATCAGATTACTTACGGAAAATGCTTAAACCAGGGAGCAATACAATGAATAACCTCCGCTAGAGGGATAGGTAGTGCACTTTAAGATGGGCTCACCTGGAGTTCGAGTGAAACCGCCTGAGGCGGTTTCCCTCGAACTATGGGCTCGCACAGTAAGGCAAGCCCTGGCTTTTTTGCGCATCTCCTTAGACCTACTCCTGTTCATTTGTACAAGAATTCATTTGGCCATGCTCACTGGTGATGCACCGACATAGTGCAGCTGACTGGTGTACTCTCTCAGCTTCATCCAGGCTAACTTTGCCGTGTTGGGCTTATATGCGTGGCGCCATATTGCCAGAAGGCTTCACAAATAGGAAGCAAGAAGAAAATAAGTACGCGGTTGCTTTCAAAAGTTGCCCTTAAAATTGTTTCAAGGTAGCGTGATAAGGGTAAGATGCCTGTTTGAGATATTTACCCTTTAGTCTGACTACGCCCTCTGCAGGGCAAAAGCCTCTCCCATATCTCTCCAATTAACCCTGTCCTTTGAAAGCTGCGGCCACTGTATCTCCCCAAACTTCTTAATCTCAACCACCCCCCTAACATTCTGCCGCAACCTGCTAAAATGAAAAACTTGAAGGACACCTGAACCGCGCCGTAAGGAAAGGGGCACAGGAGCGACTGAGAGAAGAGAGGAACAAAGAGGTGCCGTAGCGGACGGCTCCGGAATAATGTCGACCATCTGGGGATCTTTAACGTGCTGTAACATCGCACAGCGTACGGGTGCCTTTTCGTTTCGCCTCCATCGAAACGCAGCCGCAGCGGTCGGGTTTGGACCCGGGTACTCCGGACCAGTAGCCGAGCGTCCTAACCACTGAGCCACCGGCGGGGAACCCCCTGCTACGCTTGCAGTCTCTTCGAATCCACTCAATTCCCCTCAAGAGTCAACGGTTATCTTGCCTTCGCATTACATGCCCTGCCCAAGCCCATGTCTTTCTCTTGATTTCGACTAGGATGTCATTAACCCGTGTTTGTTCCCTCACCCACTCTGCCCGCTTCCGGTCTCTTAACATTAAGCCTATCATTTTTCTTTACATACCAAGCTGCGTTGTCCTTTACTTAAGCTGAAGCCTTTTCGTTACCCTCCACATTTCTGCCCCGTAGGTGAGTACCGGTAAGATACAGCTGTTGTACACTTTTCTCTTGAGGTAAATTGGTAAACCGTCATACGTGATCAGAGAGAACCTGCCATATGCATTGCACTCCATTCTTACTCTTCTAGCAATTTCCCTCTCATGATCGGGATTAGCACTCACTACCTGCCCTAAGAAGACGTATTCCTTTACCACTTCTAGCACCTCGCTACCAGCCGTGAACTTCTGCTCCCTTGCGAGACCCTTGTACATTACTTTGGGTTTCTGCGTGCTAATTTTTAGACCCGCCGTTCTGCTGTGCCTGTCCAACTCATTGAGCATGCTTTGAAGTTCACCTCCTGAGTGACTCAGCTAGGCAATGTCATCACCTAATCGCAGATTACCTACGTATTCTTCATTAGCTCTTATCCCCAACTATCCCCAATCCTGGCCTCGGAATACCTCCTGTAAACAGGCGATGAATAGAATTTGCGTGATCCTGTCTGCTTGCCTGACAGCTTTTCTTATTCTAATTTTATTATTGACTTTATGGAGGATTATGGTAGCTGTACAGTTCCTATATATATCTTCCAGTATTTTCACATAACACTCTTCTATACCCTGATTCCGCAATGCCTACATGACTGCTGACGTTTCTACTAGTCAAATAATTTCTCGTAATCAGTGAAGGCTCATATAAGGTTGGTTTATGAAGAATCTGTCCGCTAATGATGTTGATGGGGGATCTGTTCATGCCTTTTGCCTCCTCTTCAACTTTCAACTAAAAGGAAGTAATATGATCTGCAATCTGAAAATCTGAAAAATCCACGATATCATAGTACGTGCCCACCCTTTTGCACTGTGTACGCCTGATCCTAACCGCACTCGTAACTCTTCCTAGCCTCACTAGTCCGATGACATCCCATTTAATAATCGCTGGTTTCTCAAACAGCACCGCTAGACAAGCCGCACTGTGTATGGTTATAGCTTTAAACGTTGCCATGTTATGATCCTAATGGCGGCCTGTCCGCAGCAAGAGATTGTTAACACCCTCCGCAGCGTCACATGTCGGACTGCCTTCTTGGTCAGTTGCTCCGCAGCTGTTGTGGGCTGAGGGCCGAGGTATTAAATATGACTGTGTGAGCACAGCATCTGACTATATAAATGGGGTGCAGAAATACGATGTGACCATCGACATGAAGATAATTTAAAAACCGACAAGTGAGCCAAGGCTACGCTGCTACTGTGTTAGAGGGCAGGGAAGATGGGATTCTTGACAACACACGATGAATAAGAAGCAGAAGGAAAGCCTTAGTCAGCTGGCCGATGTTTTGACAAGCGTTCGTTTTTGGTAGCAGAAAGAAGAAAACACTCTTGCCGAAACATTAGTAAACGAGCTATGACTTATATTTCAGCCTTATTCATGTTAAGTGAACTTTAGCAGCGTGGAACGTATTGGTGAAGACGCCAATCATCAATTTCGGGCAACGCAAATCGCAATGTAGTGCTCACTATTGTACGTCTTAGAGGCAGTGTGAGCACGCTTGAGAATGCTGCTACATTCCATTTGATATGAATGCATGACCTTCATGGAATGCTAATCCTTCAAGTGAACCGTAAGACATACTGGCAAGAGATCTTGGCAAGACTACACACAGCACAGAGAACATGATTACATCTAAACTGTTAAAAACACTAACTGCGGGGATTGAGGGGGAGCTCTGATTTGGAAAAATCTCCGTCATTACTGTTTTGGAGGAAATTTACACCATAAAATACGTGATACAAACTGCAATTAACAAATGTACGTGTTTAGCTCAACCTTAACGAGAAAAGCAAAAAGAAATACACTCAATCCAGACTCTCACGAAACGAGTCGACTGCACACAGCCAGAATAGCAGCATTAGGTAAATACATGTGCAAAGCATGCGTTTTGTGAAACAGGTTTGTAACAGTTGCCTCGAGCGAATCGTCGCCTTTGTCTACCCGGTGCTTCTCAACTGTCTCGGCAGTGTGCTATATAAGAACATTTAAACGACTGCTCTGCCTGAATATATGAAATATTCCCAATGTATTTTTGTTTCTTGTGGAAGATACAACAGCATGCACCCTTTATCGTGTTAATAAAAGGAAGTCATACATAAACATAACCCGCTTATACTGAACTAGATGGTTACACTTTTTTTTGACAGTATACGCATGCTTTGCGAAAATGTACGCTCAGGTGTTTGCGTGCTGCAGAAGAATAGGAATTAGAATTATTTATAGAACTTCTTTGATGTTCAAAAGAAGGAACCTCACAGGAAGAAGGAGTTTATTTTAATTCTCATAAACATGCTTCTTGCGGCGGTCTCGTTAATGTAGCCATATACACTGTCCAAAACTCCAAATTCCTAATCTTTACATTACTTGGCTTAACTAGAGATTCCGGGCCTGTTTCTTTTTTGTTTTTTTGCAGGTGGACAGAACTTCCCCGATGCGGCGGCAGCAGGAAAGCGAAGTGAGAATAGTTTGGCGAGAGTTCCACAAGAATAGTTGATTCCCGCTCAGGCAGATTTCCTCACATTTGCGTCACAAACATGAGGTTGCTTAAGCTCGAAACCCTACGGCTCTGTTTACCTTCATATTAGTAACAAACTGGAAGCATTGTACTTGGTTTTTATATCCCTGTGAAAGTCTAACGCTTGATTTCTTTTCTCTGGGAACATTGAAAGCTTGCATATTTCGTTCGTGTAGCCGCATTTAAAGAATTTTAGGAAGATAAACTGTTTCAGAAGGCCGATCCAGGCCCGTGGGAGGAGCATGTTCCAAAAATAGAATCTTAAGTACCGCACATTAAAGTAGGCTAAGCCGTCTTCACTCCAGTCAAAGGTCGTCGGAATGCCTCGCTATCCCTGAGTGAGCTTTGGTACCCACGAGACAGACAGGATGCTCAGTGCCGTCATAACTTACACAGGCAAAAAAAAACTGCAATTTCATCGAAGAGCAGCTCTTCTATAAGTGCGAGCCTTCGCAGTGTTTTAAGCCTGGGTGGTGCATAAGGCTATTACGCAAAACGGAATGCCACTGGTTTATATCACATACTGAGCGTAATCACTTTCCTGATCTTTTTCAGGCGGCCAAAGAACACCTGAAGGGCATTCAACGGGAAAACGGAGTGAGCACACCCTTTAACTGATTTTTTAAGAGTAATAGTGATTCGAATAAAAGTTCATTAAAAAGACGCGGCTCTGTCCAGCTCAAGTTCGGAAGACCAGCTTTCGCTGTCGAGCAGGGCAAGAGCGGAGGCAAAAGCCAATGGGCCCCTGGAATGAGAGCCCACGTTTTTCTCTCTCTCCCTCAAATAAAAGCTGAAAGTTCGCACAGAATTTTCCAGGAACTCTCTAGAGCCATACTATCTGGCCGCTCCACTCCTGTTCCGAACCGCAGTTTGAAATTATTCCGGAGCCCTCCACTACGGCACCTCTCTCTCTCTCTCTTCCTTTCTTCTTTCACTCCTTCCTTTATCCCTTCGCTTACGGCGCGGTTCAGGTGTACGCCGATATGTGAGACAGATTCAACGCCATTTCATTTCTCCAAAACCTATTATATTATTATTATTATTATTATTATTATTATTATTATTATTATTATTATTATTATTATTATTATTATTATTATTATTATTATTATTATTATTATTATTATTATTATTGGTCTGGAAGGAGCTGGTACTATCGCTCTAAAGCAAAACATTCGGGGAGTATACGACAGAAATAATTACTGTACTGTTCGAAGGAATCTCAATTTTAATAGACGCTGTCTATGAATGTTGGAAGGGTATGTTATTGTTATTTTTCTTTCCTGGGCTAAGCTTATATTTGAACATTCGCGTCTCCCAGCCTAGAGTTCACACTTTCCGAAATTATTACCCAGTGGAAGGTTATCAGTGGAGAAGAAAATGCATTATCACTTATTTCAACATGAAATTGTACAACATAAGCAAACAACTGTTGGGCCTAAAGCCAAAGCTATAGTTTAGGGCGAAATTGTATGCATGCGTATGTGTAGCATGCACACTCATTTCAAAAGCCAGCACTTAACACATGTTAAGCTTCTTGAAAGAACACCGTTAAGTAGAATAAGTGGTTGAGCAATCACAGTCCTCCTCCACGCATCATTCTTATAGATTTTCGCTGCATAAACTGTACTTTAAGTTGCAAACACTAATTGTGCCACCATGCCTGGTTTGTAAGATGTAACCATCCTTTTGCCCTCCAATTTCACCAAGTGCCCCTTTGAGGGCCAGGGTAATGTTCCCTTTCGACGATTATCGCTCCCACCGATCAGTTTCTCTCATAGACATTTTTTCATCTTTTTCAATGATTTTGATATTTATCTTCCTTATAGACATTTTTTTCCTCCTTTTCAGGTGGCTCGAGAACACCAGATTCGCATTCAACGGGCAAGCGAAGTGAGAATACCATAAGACTCGATGCAAATTTTGTGTTCGGTTGAGAGATGTGCGGTCCACAATGCAATGTACGGTCCGCCTGTCGAAATACCAAAAGATTTCGAGCAGATAAATCGAGCAAATGGGAGCCAGACAAAAAATACATTTTGTTTGCAACAGTGCAAACACATGCACGCAACGGTTCGTGCAAATGTCTGAGATGTGCATTTCCGAAAGCGTGTCCAAACAAGCTTACGTAATCTGTCAGTGCTATCTTTTTGCTATTCACTTCTTCCTTTTTCGATTTTCGAGTTTTTTTAAGGTCACTCTAATAACAACAATAAATAATCCTTCTCAGATGCGTCGTCATATGTACAATATGCTGTTAACATGGTTATGCAGGCTAAATTACCTTGGCGAGAAATATTTGAAGGGGCGGAGTAGGCACGAAGCGCTCGAAAGGTATTCTCTTTTAAAACATGAAATTTGAGCTGATGAGTGCCTCTTAATCAAAATTAGAGTTGAGCTCCTTGCTTCACTGCACTGATTGAAAAAAAAAATAGATTTTGCTTTCACATATAAAAGTCCACAGGTTCAAAGTGCAAGAGATAGCCTGTGGTTTTGCATTTTTTTGAAATGAAGACATACTTTTAAATTGAAAAAAAAACAATCGGCGTTTACCAAACAGCTTTGCTCAAAACGTAAATCCTGACCCGAGGACACCTTGAAGTGTGTAATGCCCACCGTTGTCTTCCATATTTCTCCCCTGCGGTTAACATATTTTACCCCGTCCAATACCTCAAATTCAGCGCCATAACCCTATTATCATGTTTTTAATTCAATTAATTTCATTTGTGAACGAGAGCTTTGTGATTCTAATCCTTTTTATCTTTACCCCTTTTCGTGACCTTGGCCGGCTGTTTGAGAACACGGAACCTAACATTAGGCAATCACACTTGCTTAGTTCGCGATAAGTTATTATCCCTTCACCACCTAATTTTCAGGCGGCAAGAGAACTCCTGAAGGGCCTTCACCTGGAAAGCGGAGTAAGCACACCTGACATGACTTATGCATGAGTGGAGCAGAGAACAGGGAGTGAACTTTAGAGCTTTATTCAAGGGAATGCTGTTTGAAAAATATGTATGAAGAAAAAGGGAATGAGCGTATGGCTGAATATTAGGGATTAAGTCGGGCGTCATATCTGCTGTCATTGGTTGATAACAAATAAAACCATTTCCATCTCTCAGTTGATAATGTAGGCTCTCCAGACTTGCATGCAGATGATGCTCCTTTTTTTTAATTACATGGTATGGTTTCAATTACACAGTAGATAAGTGCTTCCTGACAAACAAACTTGTTCTGCGTTTTATCAGGATTTTCGACCACTACAGAGCTCTGCTTTGCCTTTTCCGCGGTTTCATCATATACAAAAAACCACGCCCAGCCGGCCGAAAAAAAATTCTTTTCGTTCCTGTTTGGCGATATACTTCTTTTGCCCCAGAAAGATAAGAAGGTGTATGAAGTTGTATGAAGTTGTTGTTCTTGAAGTTGTAAGAAGTTGTATGTCGAAAGGCACGAATCTCTTTGCAAGAATAAAATTTTGTTCCATTGAAGTGCTCCCTTTTTTCGGCCACTTTTATTCGACAAAGCAATAATTTTCTAATGTTGGGTTATTACTAAATTTGATATACTAGCTTCACCTCTGAAGCAGTAAAGTTGTTTATCTTTACAAAGCATATATTGCATCTTGACCAGAGGTAACGAGTTACCAAAAGAATTGTTATTCTGCTTAGAGGAGGTTTTTGATCTTTGAGCATGTTATGTTTATGTTTTAGTTTCTGCATTTAGATTATTGTTGGAAGGAAAGCTTAACAGAGAAGCTTGGCTCTTTCTTTTTCAATATGTAGATTTTTTCTTTCGATGTACTCGTTTTACTTGTAAGGTCCGCAAATTCTATTAGTTCAAACATTTTTCGGATAATTATGCCACAAAGAACCTACCCCCCCCCCCCCCCCCACAACATACACAACCCGTGATCTCGATTGCAGCGTGGTACACGTGGTACAGATGCTTTTTCAGAATTCTTTTAGGCTGCTGAATCGTCCTTCCCATGATTTCTGATCACGTTGCATATGAAATTACTAGGCTTAAAAACTGCGAGAAATTAAAAACCATAAAGCAGCCTGATCCAAGCTCTCTACGGAAAAGGCTTGCACGATAACACTCGACCACTCATGTCATCCGGGCATTGAGCGGCCAAGCCGTTGTATACCAGTCTTAAAAGGCTAATATATAGTAAAAATTAAGAAGTTTGCGTACAGGTCATGCATAGACGAATTACGTATTTCTCTCAAGGGGTCTGGGGTAAAGAATTTTCTTGCTTGACCTGGTCGAACGTGATCGGTATTGTCAAATTCGTTATCAGTGAGAGTTATTTTGCAAAATCGGTAGATGGTATACTTTGAAGGCAGTTTATTCTTCGTCGGCTTTTAAAGAAAATGCCTTATTTTTTTAACACAAGCGTCCTCCGATACGTTTTCTTCGTTGTTTGCAAAAAAAAGAAAACTAGTGCAGTGGTCTCTTAGAAACTGATGAATAAGAACTGCTTAGCTTTAGATGGCTCTCACGTCTTTTTCAGGCGGCAAGAGTGAGTGAGTGAGTAAAAGCTTTATTGAAAGAAAGTGTAGATTCGTGGTCAGTAAGTGAGGTCCAGACCATGTAGGTCTCGTACCGCACAGGCCCATTCGACAGCCTTGACTTGAGTGCCTCGGTCGTCGCTGACCTTTACTGAAAGCCACGCGTCAGGTGAGGGAGCAGCCATGAGATCTGGGGGTGGGGGATGTGCTTTACAGTCCCAGATTATGTGGTCTAAAGTAGCTTTTGCACCGCAGAAGCGGCAGTTAGGGCTGGAGGTTGTAATAAATATGTGCGAGTACACATTCGGGTTGGGGAAAGAGTCGGTTTGTAGTCTTCTCCACGCCACCTGCTGCTCCCTTGACAGGGAGGGGTGCGGCGGCGGGAACTGCCTACGTGCGAGTCTAAAATGGGTGGTGTGGTCGTGATAGGAGGTTAGCGCTTCACCGGTTGCCTCCGGGTTCGGACCGTCTACTGCTCGGCCGGCTTTAACTCGAGCTTGTGCGTTGGCGGCCTCGTTTCCGGTGTTTCCGGCGTGCGCCGGGACCCATACCAGGTCAATGTCTCGGAGGGGGGATGTGTCTAACATTTTCCAGGATATTTCTGGCCGTGAGTGAGATGCGGCCTTTGGCAAAGTTCGCAATGGCATATTTGGAATCGCTAACTATGGTTGTAGCGTCCGTAAAGGCGATAGCAGCTGCAATTGCAGCTTCTTCCGCGGTTTCCGCGTTCTTGGTAAATACTGTAGCGGCCATGAGTGTAGTGGCCGGGTGCGGGTCCTGAGGATGAGATACCCCACAGATGGCGAATCTGTGGGGGCTGTCTTGGTAGTTGGCTGCATCGAAGTAGATGACGCCTGGAAGACTCTGCAAGCGTCGATGCAGAGCTCTGGCTCTTGCTTCCCGCCGACCCTGTTGGGTTGGCGGGTTCATGTTCTTGGGTAGGGGTAATATTTTTATCTTTTTTTCGGATATGGCTAGGAACGGGGCCTGGATGGTCCGCCATAGGCTCCCCTTCGATGCCAAGTCTGTCCAGGATGATTCTGCCCGCTGCAGTGCTGGAGAGTCGAGCCGTCTGTGTTGTTAGGTGGGCTTCCTTAAGTTCAGAAAAAGTATTGTGTACTCCCAGGGCGAGGTGTTTCTCGTTGGCTGTGAATTTAGGAAGGCCCAACGCCGTTTTGTATGCATGCCGTATTAGGGTATCGATCTTTTGTTCTCCTTTTTTGAGATGGAGATATGGGAAGGCATATGTAATTTTGCTGATGACGAATGCTTGAAGGAGTTTGTATAGGTCGTGCTCCTTCATGCCTCGTCTCTTGTTGGCGATGCGCCTGATCATGCGCGCCACCCGGTGTACTCAGCTTTCGAGTCTCCCCAGTGCTACAGTGTTGCGGGAGGTGTTGGAGATGTGGAGTCCTAAGACCCGTATGTTCTCCACTTCATCTATGTTTTTGCCTTGGATCGTAATGTTGATGGGGATCCTGTCTTCAGGTTTCTTGCTCCGCCGTACGATTAGGAGTTCTGATTTTGGTTGGGAACACTCGAGGCCGGCTCTCCTGGCCTCCAACTCAACCGTTTCAGCCGCTGCTTGGAGAGCTTCTTCAATTTGTCCATCGGAGCCGCGGTTCGTCCAGATAGTTATGTCGTCTGCGTACAGAGTGTGATGGATGTTTTGAATTGCGTTGAGCCTTTCTGGAAGCTTGATTAAAGCCAGATTAAAGAGGAAGGGCGACAAGACTGCTCCTTGTGGTGTCCCTCTGTTTCCGAGCCTGATTGGGGTGGATTTCAGTGGTCCAACGGTGATCTCCACCGTTCTATTTTCTAGGAAGGCTTTAACATAATTGTACGCCCGTTCGCCTGGGTTGAGGTCGGCTAGGTGTTTCAGAATGGTATTGTGCGACACGTTGTCGAATGCCTTTTTGAGATCGAGGCTCAATATTGCTCTCGTGTTCTTAATGGAGGGGTCGAGTATGTCACGTGATAGCTGGAGCATGACGTCTTGGGTGGAGAGTCCTCTTCTGAAGCCCACCATGGAGTGTGGCATGAGGTTGTGGTCTTCGGTGTAGTCCCGTAGTCTGTTCAGAACCACGTGCTCCATGAGTTTCCCGAGACAGGATGTGAGGGAAATGGGTCTTAGGTTGTCCACGTTGAGTTTCTTGTTGGGTTTTGGAATAAATGTCACTCGGGCATGTTTCCAGCTACTGGGAATGATTCCTATCTCCCAGCATACATTGAAATAATCTGTGACTGCAGTGACAGATTTCAGGTCCAGGTTACGGAGGACCTTATTCGTAATCAGATCTGGCCCTGCCGCTGAGGTTGTTCTAAGCTGGCCCAGCGCTGCCCAGACTTCAGCATCACTGAACGGCTCGTCCAGCCGCGGATTTGGTTGTCCCGAATACTGTGGGCTCGTTTCTCCGTCGTATGCGGTATTTAGGTATTTGTCCCTGAGGAGGTCCAAGATGTAATGTTCGTCCCCGGGGTGTTGATGGATGACTTTAGCGAGCTGTCCTTGCGCAACCGACTTTCTCTTTCGAGTTGGGCGATTCGACTTCGTAGCCTTTTGTTGAGTCGCTGTCTCTTCCACCTCTTCATAAGACTATTTTTTGCCTGCCACATGTGTGCCAATCTTGAATCGAGGTTAGGTTGTGCGGCGTTTGTTGTTATATCGCTTGTGTGCGACTCTACATCCTTACATATTGATTTAACCCAATCTTGGATGTCTTCGATTTCAGTTGGGGCCGTATGATCCCGTTCTTTCCGAAATTTTTCCCAGTCTGTAAATTTCGTTACCTTCCAGCCCTTCTTCCGAATCTCGGTGCGAAGGGTAATGGCCAGGATGTAGTGGTCGCTGGTTAGATCCGTGCCTGTGTTTCGCCAGGCGGGGTTCTGCACATTCCTGGCTAGCGTGAGGTCCGGGGTGGTGTCTCGGCTAACGCTGTTGCCAGTTCTGGTCGCTGTGCTGGGATCGTTTAGTAGCGAGAGTCCTAATCCTTGGATTTTGTTCCAGGGGATGTTGCCTTTCTTGCTTGACTTCTGGTATCCCCACTCTACGTGTGGCGCGTTGAAGTCACCCGTAATCACTAGCTGCCCATTCTTGGCTAATTTCGTGGTGGACTCTAGTAATGCCGGGATTTCTCTGGATTGATCTTTTGGGGAGCTGTATAGGTTAAGAACGTATAGGCTCCCCTGCCTCTTTCTGGCGGGAATAATTTCGGTGAGCGTGTAGTCTGCTTGAGAATCGTCGAATTCATGTTGAATGGCCGTGAGTTGGTTACCCACTAGCGTGGCTGTCATTGCTGCTTTGTGTGGTGTGTTTTTTTGTGATATGGTTTTGTATCCTGGTAAACTAACGGGTCCCATCGGTTCTTGGATCGTAATAATGTCCGGTTTGACTTCTAAGTTTTGAATATAAAGCTGCAGATTGGATTTTTTGCCTCGAAGACCTCTACAGTTCCATTGCCAGATGATGATATCTTGATTACGAGCTGCCATGTTGGGTCACTGTCAGCTGCGTAACGGCGCTCGCTATTGCGCTCACTTGGGCTTGTAATGCCTTGATCGCGTCCATCATTTCTTCTCTGGTCTGTTGTAGGTTCTTGGCGATATCTGTGCATGTCGCGTCTAGCCTATCAGCTCGGGCTTCTAGTTTGTTGACACTCTCATTCTGCTGGAGAGCTAGCTTGGCTTTAACAGCGAAAGTTGACGTCGGTTGGGACGCCGCGTCAGTTCCAATTCGCTTCTTGGGATTCCGGGCCTCTTGCTGGTCTTTTGGGGCCTGTCTTTTTTGAGCCTTCGGTTGTTCTATGTCCATACCCGCACCTTCGGAAGGAGGGAGGGATTGAGACCTGTTATTAGCGGTTGTCGCGCTTTCAATGTCGCTTTGGGTTTGCGTGAGGCTCGCGAGTTTACTGCCTAGCTCACTGATCTGGGACTGCATGCGTTCTATTAAAATGGCTCGCTCCCTCACCTGATTGCGAAGTGCCTGCTTCTCCGGATCTTCCTGCCACTTGAGAGCCTTTTCTTCTGGCTTTGTCCAGGGGTTCTTGGGGTCCCGCTTCCGGCTGGACGATGGTAGGTCCTGTCGAAGGTCTTGCGACTGGCTGCGTCGTGTAGCAGACTTGCTTCTACTTCGTGGCAGCGGCGGGAAGGACTCCTCCCTCTCATCGCCTAGGGTCAGCGTTTCTTTTTGTCGGGTTCTGTCCCTCGATTGGCGTCCGAAGGTGTCGCTCTGCCCGGCGTTTTGGTCGGCGTTCCTGGCCAGGTCGGGTTTCTGGGTGGCTTGCTGCTTGACGAGTTTGAACTTGCAGCTGGTGCTCCCGGTTCTGTGCGCCCCCGTGCAGACGATGCAAACGGGGACGCAGGTTGGTGATTGTCCCTCATGTGGTGGGGGGTGCTCTTCTCCGCACCTGACGCAGCGGGTTCGTTTTGTTTGTGGGCAGACGTCTTGCCGGTTTCTGTCTTGCGGCAGTTGAAGCAGGCCTCTACTCGGTTGAGAAAGAGGACCACTTTATGTCTTGTGCCGGGGTATCGGAGTAGTCAGGGGAGCTCCGTTCCAGCTACCGTAATGATTATATGATTTGTTCTCCCATACCGTCTTGCCGATAGGATTGTCCAGTCGGGGTTGTAGGTGTAGTTATAAACAAGCTGCGCGTCCGTTTCGCCACAATACTCGTTGTGGATGAGGCCTTTTACCGAGAGATCCGGGGAAGGCGCGTAAGCTTTGATGGGGTACTGCTTGTCCCCCATGACGAACGCTTGCAGGTTGAGGTAAGCGTTCGCACGTTTCTCGTTGGGCGTGCTTATCGTGAAGGTGTGGTTTACTGGGTGTCTCTGAAGAATATCTTCGGTAAGGGTGTTGTCGTCGGTAACCTTGGCGGCTTGACGAAACGCTTCGAGCAGTAGCGCTCCGCCATGGGTGGGAAGGTCAAGGGGACACTGCGGTCTGATTACAATTTTATAATGCTCTGCCGGTAGCCTCGGGATCGGGGGTCTTCTTCTTCTATGGGGAGGCCTAGACTTCCTATGGGTAGAGTCAAGGGGCTTGCCTTTCTTCGCGTAGCCTTGGGCGCCAGTAATGGCGGCGGCCTCGTCCTCAACGCCGGGCGTCCCGATGGCGGCTCGGCCCGGCGCCGAGCGTCCGTCTTCTTTGTTGACGCCGCGCCGGCGGAATCGTTGCTGGTTCTTGAGTGCCATGGAGGTCCATGTTCCGTCGTTCAAATCATGTTCAGTGATCGGTTCACCCTCGACGGTGACTTCCATGTTGCAGGCGTGTCAGCTCCCTCCGGGGAGCCGAGGTCGTCGGGAGTGGTTACCGCCAGGCGGCCGTACTCGTGCTAGGCCTATTAGGCCTAGCGGCGGAAAAAACGTGGTCGACGCAAAATGCGCCGAAAAATAGGCACACGAGCACTTGCACGCAAACACCGGTCGTCCTCATGGTCCGGACGAGGTCCTGAAGGCGTTAGTAAAGGTTTCAGCAGCCGGTCGAGGGCTATTCCGCGGGTGGTAGCCGTAATCCTCGGAGCTCATGCGAAACGCGTCCGCACGCTCTCGCACCGCGGCAAGAGAACCCCCGATGGACATTCAACTGTAAAATGAAGTGAGGCGACGTCATACAAAGCTCTTTCGTGATCTAACCTAAAGCAATTATCGCCCACATTGCTTTCTTCGCACCGATGGGTGCGCTCAAGCCTGTACTTTTACCAGCACTGGCCGGTTAGCCGTCCTCATAAGGATAAAGTCTATTCTCTCATTTTCCACTTTTCCGCTTCCAGAACCAACCACGGCCACCGTTTCACAGCACAGTGACGAAACCCATTCTCAGCTTATCCTCTCATCCCTGCTTCCCCTGCTACATTGCGTTTCGATTTGACTCAACTGTATTAGTATTAGGACCATTAGTTCTCCCTTACAAAAAATTTTAGGCAGTTTATAGGCTGTCCATAGACTTCTGTCTGTGAAGTCTATAGACTCTCTATAGAAAAACCCTAGAAAACAGTATAGGCCATACTAATTCTGTAGACAGTCTATAGACAATCTTTAGATTTATCGCCATACACTTTTAGTAGACTTTCTTCTATAGACAGTCTATAGATTATAAATACCCAAAATGAAAAATCTATAGGAAGGCAGTAGAGTCTATAAGATGTCTATAGACTGTCTGTAGACCATTTTTATAAGGGCTGTGTCACCTGCAATGCCTATCCTCTCATGCATCTTTTCCGTCAAATAGAGGCCTCTAATTAGGCAGTAAAACGCTGCAATGTCCGAGTTTCGTTTTTTTTCAGAACCTACGTTCTTGAATATTCGATTCAAAATGTTTTTTGGGGGAAAGCCAATAGCACCTATCTATGTAGCGGCAAATAAAAATTGCTAGCGTTGCTGATCGCGCCAGTTAGTAGAATGACAGTAGAATAGAACACTCTAGAGTACAACACATGACAGTAGAATACAACAGAGCGCAACGTAAGGCAAGGACAAAGAAAAGACGGGACACCACCGCGCTTACTTCCACTCAGAGCTGACTTAACTGAAGCTCAAGTTGAAAAAAACCTGTCACAAAAGACAAAGGACAAGAGAAGTCGCTGCACAAAGGACAAGAGAAGAAGCACGCCCCAGCGACTTCTCTTGTCCTTTGTCTTTTGTGGCTGTTTTTTTTTTCAAGTTACAATGCACCAACTGGCCTGCATTTCAACCCTTCAAGTTCAACTCAACACTGACTTCAACTTGACTGCCTTAAATTCAGCGAAATTATGCTTCGTCTTTTTTTTTCCCTGTCTAGAGTTGGGTTGTGTTGTATTCCAAGCTGACAAATAAGACTGCGCTGAAGACTACATTCTTTAGATAGTTTTTTGTTTTCATCTGACTTCGAACTGTGTGTTGGCTCGTAAAGCTTTACTACTATCGTGTTTCTCTAATATAATTGAGAATACGTTATTCGTGCGCTCAAATCTAGGAAGGTAACAGCGTGTGTTGAAGCAGTTTCGAAGTGCAAGGTTTATATTTTTTTTCCTCTTGAAAATTGAAAGGTGGTTTACGCTGTAGGAAGCAGTGAATAATGCTCGCTATGTTTACTAATTCTCTGTAATCTATCACAACATTCTTTTCAGATGGCCACAGAACCCCTGAAGGCCCTTCGACGGGAAAGCGTAGTAAGAATTCCTGTGAAAGAGAACAGTTTGCGTGGCAACGTTAACGCCTCGAATACACCTCCCGCGCTGATAATAGGTGCACAGTAACGCTTTACAGAGAAGGCGAGAAAGTGGGCTTTGGGCATTTAAAAATTTTCGGAAAACCTACGCAAGCGAACATTCTCAGAAACTGATTTGCATTTATACTTTAAGAAAAGAATCCAACGCTTTCTGTCTGTCACGCAGCCGTGACCAGAGTTTACAGAGAAAGCCAATGCAGGCTGTTGAAGAAATCTTTCTTTCTTGATTGCGGGCTAATTACTTGCACTCTCTCCGAAAAAGAAATAGATTTGATTGCGACAATAGCAGTGTCTTCGCGGGACCGTAGGAATTCCTGGGACCGGGCGCCGCTGTCACATATTTAACGTGACGCAATATCTTCCTGAAAACAAACTTGGGTTGCTTGTAATAGACCTGTTTTTGGTAGAAGAAAGTGTTCCCGGTAACGATGATTTTCCTATCGTCTTTGCCCTGTGGACAAAAAGAATAATAACTGATAAAAGATGCTAAAAAAGCCTGCACGATTACGCCTCTCAGTAATGTGTTTATCCGGCTCAGCTCTTGGACGATTTCGAGATTTTTTAATTTACATTCCTCATTGTCTTATTTTCGAGTTATGATCATGATGACATCATGGCACGTGTGATACTTGGGTGGATGAATGGGCTTTGCACCAGATAGCTTCGTATGCGCTGACGTCACTGCGTGCGGTTGCGGGACCAGCGAGAATACGCTGGCGGCATGATCACCCTCAGATGATGTCACAGTGTTCTGATAATGACCAGTGTTGTGAGGCTTATCATCATGTAGCCAGCAATACTACTACGCCAACGCCGACAGGTATAAAAGGGGCGACCAACTAACAGCTGCGCTTTAAGAAAATTTACCCGAAAACCTAATTCAATTATGCGTTAACAATGTCATAGCTTTGGTATCTGTTCAGGCCTGTAAAGGATGTGATCGCTTTTGGTGTGGTGACGTCATGTCCTTCCAAAAATAGGAAGGTTCCAATCTGGTGAGGCCATTTCCTTCTAGCCAATGGGAATCATCCAGCGTGATGACGCCACTTCTCTCCAGTCAGTGGGCTAATTTTGACCGACGTCGTAAACTGGCCCCGTGTAACTTATATTACTACTGCATTAATAAACACAGTAGGCACATGGCACTAAATTAACAAGCGGTAAACAAAAGCTCCCCCTCCCCCTACGAACAGTTCTCCCAGAGAAGAAGTATAGGCATGAAAGAAAGTAACTCAAAGTACGAAATCGCATGCTGCATGCTCCCCAGCTCGAAAGAAGCAAAGCCTAGAGCACATGAAAAGTGGCAAACATGCTGTGACACGACACTGCCAGCTATTTATTGCGATTAGGTTAACTTAGACAATATTTGGATGTAATATCTCTATCTTATTTACATAACCTACAATATGTCTGCAACAAAGCTTGACGTGTTTTTGTTTGTTTGTTTTTCAGGTGGGAGGAGTTCACCTGCGGCGGCGTCGGTAGGGAAACGAAGTGAGCAAAAATTTCATAACCCTCCAGCATGTGAAAACGTTGCGTCTTTTTCGCTCATGCCACGTTGCACATCATGACCTACGTGCTAATTAGCGATGCGTAAGTGTCGAGCTTTGAGGCTTTTTGTACCTGGAAAGATTTCCCTCAATTCACGTGCACCCCGATACCCGCCCAACTGTGCCGCAGAAGAAATTATGCTCATCCGGCAAATAAATCGCAAAATCTCACGTAATTGCACCGAGAGCCTAAATGAATATAAAATATGGGCTCCGGCAGCTTAACGTATGCTCTTACAGAAACGCTTGCACAAAAAAAATGTTTAAGCTTGCCGGTTTAACACAATAATCAGCGAGAGCTGATTGGCTTTAGTGGCCGAGAAGGCCCGGAGTGGTAGACCCGTTTTTAGGTTTCACAGGGGACTGCCATGTTGGGAATCTCATAACCTTTGTTTCGGCATCTGTACGCTAACTTGCACACTCGGCCGCCTTCTTCCGCTTCCGGTCTTCAGTTCAGCAGCGTTCACGACGCTTAACTGACTCGAAGGCCCGCTTGCGCGAGGCAAAAGAAGCCTAGTTCCCAGTGCTCAACTCTTCGTCGTTTTTTTCTTGAAAAGCAAATGCTCATTACTACCTCACTGAGTCTGTAGGCACCTCTTTATCGCTCTAATGTTGCGGTGGTGTTCACTTAAATAACGCATGGCTGCTGTTGTACCCTCTAAAAGCTTGTACTAAATAAATGACTTGTGCAAAGCTATTACAGCTTTCGGTGAAAAACTTGAGGAGGACATCTGTTGGCTTCAATGAGCAAAACGAAGTTGCTCTCTAGAGACCGACAGCCCTTCTTGAATTACTTCACTGTTGGAGAGCCTACAATTTAATGGCACAGCTGGTAACTGGAAATAACCTAATCATGCGTTTACATGCGGCTTCTGTAACCATTTTCCACTTATTTTTTCAGGCGGCCAGAGGACCCCTGATGTGGCAGCAAGTGGAAAACGAAGTGAGATTGCTCCACGAATGTCTCGTGGTTTATCTCACTCTTGCGCTCGCGCGAGGACTTCGTCATTGAGCTTAGTGCTCACTTCCTTGTAGTTTTGCAATCTGAATTTATATGTTTAAGCATAACTCAAAATTTGTAGCTCAAGAGCACCAAAATTGCCGTCTCTGTACTTACTTTTTCAGGCGGCCAGAGGACCCCTGATGTGGCAGCAACTGGAAAACGAAGTGAGATTGCTCCACGGATGCCTCGTGGTTTATCTCACTCTTGTGCTCTCGCGAGGACTTCGGCATTGAACATAGTGTTCACTTGCCTGTAGTTTTGCTCTCTAAATTTATATACTTAAGCATAACTCAAAATTTGTAGCTGAAGAGCACCACAAATTGCAGTTTGTGTACCTAAACGAGCGAACCGAAAACATGGGCTACTGCTCACTACAGAGACCTTGAAACTTATTTTTCCAAGTGGAAAGTGCATGTTTAGTGAACCGTATTCTCACCGCTTGAGTCCCCCCCCCCCCCCTTCCCAAAAAAAAAAAACGAAATCCATCACTTAGACTGAAAACCGTAAGAGAACTGGGTCTGAAAAAATACAAGAGCGGGCGTTATGTTCTGTGTACTCAAATTCTGTGGCGCTGAATCACGTATGGAGTCAGTGAATTACAAATGTCACGTTTACGATGCATTCGTAAAAAAGATCATCCATTTTTTCAGGTGGAACGACCACCCCTGGCGCGCATTCGCAAGGAAAGCGAAGTAAGCGTGTTCTGAGTTAAAATGTTCGCTGTGCCAACTCAAACCACGGTCCACCTAGTAGGCTTGGAAGTTGTGCGGCTCCTGAAAATCCTATTACTGGCGTTTATAGATTTCAACCACATTGTTCAACAAAAATCTCGTGAGGCATATTAAACATTATATTAGTGCGTAACTTGTGAGCACGAATCATGTGCTGTAATAGACAGCTTTTGGCTTGGTATCAACGCTAGGAAACATTTCTTTCTCCGGCCAACAGCTCACAATTTTTAAAAACTTAATCGCGTAGCTGGTTTTTCAAATCCAATTACAAACCAACAACCAGACCAAAAAGAGCGAAGACATGGCAGCTCAGTCAACAAATTAAAAACTCTTCTTGATGTTCGGCAAGTTGTTGAATGTTCAATAACCAAGTGGCGGAGCAGGCTGCATCCAGCAAAGTAAGCATTACTTCATGATTTATGCAATGTCCGCACCGTTCTGCTCATCCCAGGTGGTCAGAGAACGCCTGAAGTGCCTGCAACAGAAAAACGAAGTAAGATATAGACGGACATTTAAATAATAATAATAATTGGTTTTCTGGAGAAAGGAAATGGCGCAGTATCTGTCTCATATATCTTTGGACACCTGAACCGCGCCATAAGAGAAGGGGAAAGGAGGGAGTGAAAGAAGAAAGGAAGAAAGAGATGCCGTAGTGGAGGGCTCCGGGATAATTTCGACCACCTGGGGATCTTCAACGTGCACTGACATCGCACAGCACACGGGCGCCTTAGTGTTTTTCCTCCATAAAAACGCAGCCGCCGCGGTCGGGTTCGAACCCGGGAACTCCGGATCAGTAGTCGAGCGCCCTAACCATTGAGCCACCGCGGCGGGTACGGACATTTCCTTCTGTGACCACATTCCGCGCGACGACTTGACATCCGATCAGCCAGTCCAAAGCACATTATAAGTGAATATTATTCGCTAAACGGCCAGAAATTAGATAAAAAGCAGGAAAACTTTTTTGGGGAATAGATTCTAATAATTAATTCTCAATCTGATTGCTAAAAATTTCAAAATGTGTCCTTTTTGAATACTTGAACAAAATTCTTTGTAATGTCGAATATATCAGTGGGTAAAATCGACGAAACTTGTTGAAAAGAGAAATAATCTTGCGCATTCAAAGCTTAGGTATAACTAGTTCGTGTCATAAAATATCAGCTTCTCAAAGCTGCAGTACTTTGAGCATTGTAGAGTCGGTTGCGCTGTTTGGCTGTTGAGGATAAATGTATACCAGAATTCTAGCTACGCCTTCCCATTAACAAAAACTACCATGTTTTTCAGGTGGAAAGAACACACCTGATGGGACCTCGGCGGAAAAGCCCAGTGAGTAAATGTTAAACATCCATTTCTCGTTCTCGTGGTTTTTTCTCTCATACCACATTCCCAGCGCAGCCAGGGAAGATGCATAAAGGCTGCTTCAGTGAATGGGAAGCAAAACTTTTCAAAATAGGTTTGTCGAGCATAGATGTGGCCTCTCTGCGACATCGCAGTACCGAAACTGGCGGATATCAGTAAACAAGAGGATCATGTTGGCTACTGTAGTGGTCGCCTCGTTTTGATATTTCGCTTCTTAACTATCTGAGTTGGCCGCCTGGATACAATCAGAGCTATCTAACTTGCTGTTATTAACTGCCATGTCACTGTACAAAATTCGCCACCTCGCTCACGCGTCTCGAACGTCATGTGCCTTGGGTGCACGCGCTTCGCTACCAAAAGTTTCACGTCAGTTGCGTACAGCCGTTGTCAAAAGTCTACCGCCCATAGGGTTTGCTTCTGAGCTGTTTAGCAGGGCTCCCTAGAAAATCTAGCACTCCGAAGCTTGTGATAATTGAGGACGCGAAGCCGTTCCTCTTTCGAGACGTTACGGTCGCTGAGGTTTCATGACAAGGCATACGGTAGGCCTTCCAAGCACACCCCTTGGGCCATATGTTTTCGACCGGGGTGTATGTTCCACCTGAACTTATTTCTCACCTCTGCCGTGATGCTCGCCGCTGCATGCTGCTGCCCAGTGATCCTCAGCATGCTCGATAGTGAAGGTCATGTGACCCGTGCGCTACGGTGTGACGCTAGTAATGGGCATTGCAGCCTGCGCTCCAAAGCCACGCGACATTGGAAACCCGCAAGCGAGTGCCAAACTTTGTTGAGCCACAGTGCCGAGGGCAATCCCGTTTTTCATATTCTCAAAATTTATGTGGCTACTAATAACCTCAAAGCTACAAATCTCTGATGCAACTACTTGTCCAAGTGTTATAGTTAAAAGGGTAACTATTAAAAAATTGGAGGGGATACTGCAGGAGAGCATGAAATATCTCTTCACGAAGCGTTACCGCATGCGTGCTTCGTAAATTCAGCAAAGCTTTAGGCTTGCGGAAAGAAGCCATTCGGGCGTCTTTAGTCTGAAGTAGTAGTAATAAGTGGTTTATTAAAATAATAAAAAAGGAAGAGATTTTTGCTGGCCCCGCATCTGCCATCGACACTGAAGCACCTGAGCTGGGGCAGAGGAAATGAAGGATAGCAGGCGGAATGGAGAAATGAAATGAAAGGGGTGAGGGGACAGGAAGAGAGGATAGGGGGAGAAGTAATATGTACAAACTATTTACACAATAAGAAATGGGTACAGGTTGTGCGCGTGATTAGTTCATGATGGAGCAATAAAAACACATGCGCACAACAATGTTCACTACAGCTGGAGTGGGGCGTTCCGAAAAAAGAAAAGTCTGAATGACGCCAGTGGAAATTCTCCGCGTTCCTTTCAGGTGAGCCAAAACCTTCTGAAGTGCCCGCGCCAGCAAAGCCCGAGTAAGAGCTACAATCTTTTACTGCGTGATCTTTCTTTTTGGCTTTGTTTGGTACTTCAGGTCGAAGCCATGTAACCATGTAAGCAGCCGCGCGTACGACCTTAAACTTTATAACTTTGTGGTTGGTGCACCTTTATTAGAAGTGATGTGTTGAAGTGTTATGTAACTACATTTAAGAGCGTTAGCTCTTATTCATCACATTTCGAGATTTCGTGGGATCTCCTACCACCCTGAGATCACAGCGCCATCTGTGGCGCTGTGTGGCCATCTGTGTGGGGTGGATGGAGGTTGAACTATGTGAGTATAACGTAATTGGACAAAATGGCGGCATATTTTCGGTTTCCTGGATCCAAGATGGCACCCATTAAAATTGGATGGCAGACATTAACATTGTACACATGCCAATACTGATTGAAGCGTTACCATATCGCGCCGCAAGCCGAATTCTAGGCCCAGCTTGACCCCCCAAACGAAGCAAATTCCGTTTGGAACGTATCCTGAGGAGGTTTAACTGGACAACGGGTAGACGTTCATTGTAATTTCTCTGATAGATGGCGCTAGGCGTCGATCACTCAACTAGGCGGCGTGCGTGCACGCGTAGCCGAGCATGGTGGAAATCCACCCCGTTTCAAAGGGAATTAATTACATTCCGTTTCTCGAGACGAGCGGCGCGTTCTTCCTCGCTTTCTTCATCTAGTAAACCAAACAGCTAACGCTCTTTAGTTCAACGTCTTCCAGACGGTGGCGGCTATTTTTTTTTTTTTTGCTGAGTTTTAGTGACGCTACACTGAAGCGAGAGAAGTGCAGGGTATTTCATCCCTTGTAGAGACATCGGCGGCAAGCAAGCAAGGTTGCGCCCGAAGGAACGCACGTCCAGCTGCTGGCAAAATAAATATCTCCTATCGGGGACAAAAGGGCACAGGATTCGCAACCGGCGACTCCAATGAATTTTTCTGTATGTTTTGCACGACTCCTTTCTGCTTGGGTCAAAACATTGGATCACAGTGTATCTAAATAGATGGCTGTGTCACCTACATGTCAAGAACCGTAACCCTGTCAGAAATCGTGAACCAGCGGTGGTACTCTCTCCTGTGGCTGTTTGTTCTGCTTAAGTTGCCTAAAGAGTGAAACGCCTCTTTCAGCGGAGAGCAGCGCATTGTACAATTGCCTTCACACGCCCCGTGTTGACAGGAGTTCGATAATAGTTTTATTTTCTATACTTGTATAATGCGACAGGTTCATAAGCTGACCTTTGACCTGCACGTTTTGAAAAATACCTACGCTTTTGAATCTGTTGAACGAAAAATAAAGTAATCTTCTTTGGGCCGCCGCAATAAAGGGATATATCTGAGAAAGGTTCACAATAAGTTGCGTATTCGACGGCATTAACCTGAGCGTGTAATTTGGGGAATTGCCTTTTTCGTAACCGTCAAAGTTTCTTAGCAAAAATATAGCTCTAATACCAAATTCATTTCTTTTTTTTGGCGGAGGCGGGGGAGGGGGCGTCGGGGGTACTGTTCACGTTTCACTCCTTGTGATTCAACATAGCAAACTTTAAATAAAAACTCTTCGCTTAAACCACCGTTGCTACAGCTCAAGGAAAATATATCCACAAAATATCATAAATCTTGACCCTTAACCACGAAATAATACTCTATATTTTGCATGTTGTATTGGTAGCAGGGTGTCACTGCTTGACGAGAGGGAGTGAAGCTGCGCTTGCTATTTGCTGCAATGAGATATGTAAGAGGACGCCAGTGATAAACGTTAACAAAACTCAGACCTTCAATATACAGTGCACCATTAAATTTCTTCGGAATGAAGGTGTTTTTTTCTGTCTGCAATCTATTGCCTGTGCCTTTCGTCATCTCTTGAGCGGCGCAAACTTTAACGAAGCCCGTAGAGACCAATGATTTATAGATGAGTTCATTCATAGACGGTCACAAAATGTGAGCAGGAAGCAGCCGCGAGGCTCGAAGTTAAGCGATTGGCCCTCGAGCTCTATCATGCCCAGCTTCCGTGCTTCGATTCCCACGGTCAGCATATTTTCCTTTTTTCTAACGTTTCGTAGCTAAATTAGGAATTGGTTCACTGCAGCAGAAGGCCTGGCTAATTCTGGCCTTCCTGGTAAGCGGTGATTAAAAACAAAGTAAAATATGTGACCAAAGTCTACTCCATTCAATGGCGTTATTAGCACTTTTTCACGCTCTAATTGTGAGGTGGGCCCGGAATCAGCGATCCCGACTGTGCACGGTGCATTCCATTGCACGCCCTTACGGGTGCTTCTCCAGAAGTGTCTCACCGATGCGAACTTGTTGCGTGCACTCCCAGACACCCTTAGAGCGTTTGTGAGCAGCGATCTCGGTCTCAGAGGAGATGGCCTGGACACAGTGTGGCATCACCAATAAGCCTGCTACCAAGTGACAAAGAGGAGTGGTCTTTGGTGCCCAACTTTCGCCGGTAGCACGGTCGCAAACCAGGGAATGGTTCGGAGTGAAAGGCTCACAGTTAAAAGAAACATTATCTAATTGAGACGATACAGAGCAATTTCTGACCAATTGTAAGAACACATAGAAAGTTGTGTACAAAACAATGCAACCCATGCAGACCAACACAGGCAGGCTGCAATACAAGACAGATCTCGCAATTAAAGTCCACCTACACACGAGAGAGAGAGACAAAAAATGCAGAATACAATTCGTTCACCGCGCACTGCGACCCACCGACGAGCAGAGTATCACGACGAGGCCGTCCAAAAGACTATCCCGAGCTGCATCGCGTGTCGACCCGGGAATCATAATAACAATGATAATAATAATTGGTTTTGGGGGAAAGGAAATGGCGCAGTATCTGTCTCATATATCGTTGGACACCTGAACCACACCCTAAGGGAACGGGGAAAGGAGGCAGTGAAAGAAGAAAGGAAGAGAGAGGTGCCGCACTGGAGGGCTCCGGAATTATTTCGACCACCTGGGGATCTTTAACGTGCACTCACATCACACAGCACACGGGCACCTTTGCGTTTCGCCTCCATCGAAACGCTGCCGCCACGGTAGGGTTGTATATTTTTATCAGCAGGCTGCTGCTCGATACCTGAGTGTAGCCTCGTGTATCAAATCGATGGACTGGAACAGTGTTTTGACCGCATTCTGAGGAGATCATCTTTGCAAGCACGGGTGCCCACGTTATGGGTATATGTGACAGCAAAGTGCCCAGGCTCTACAAGGTGCAGAAATATATCTTTGCCCGCGCTCTCCCGTCATCGATATTTTTGTCCTCAACACGCCGTAAATGAAGGCTTCCAGTGATCGTTCCTGTCGGCCCCGTGGATCTTCTCGTGGGTACCAGATGGTATCGAGAAGGTGGTGCAGCTGCTACTGGTGTAAATTATGGACCTTCTGAAACGCCGGATCCCCTGTCGATTTATTTTTCTCGTGGTTTATAATCCAGGAATGACTGGAAAAATTTCTCCTCTGTAAAATGGGCTTCGAGGTGTCGCGTAATGACCGCGGAATCTTTTTGTGTTTAACATACAAATTATCAACAATTTTATTCAAGTATTTCGAGTTACCGTCAGGGAGAAACATGGAATATTGATTACATGAAGTAACTTGTTTCAGTTAACTACAGTGATGTTCACGCAAGCTCTGACAGCGTCAATATAAACAAAATATTTTGCCGAATGATGTGCATTTGTACGCAGAGCTGCTCCACAAGCAGCAAAGAGAGGGTTCTTTTCGAGACTGTGGGGCTCAAAGAAGGCGCCGGCAGCGCCAGTGCAAGAGACCAAGCCTGCAGCTGCGGAAGGTGATGTATTCCTTTCTTTGTTAACGATGTTCAGCAGCCGAGGCAGCGTAAATAACCGAAATGTGCGAAGGATAAAATCCGCTTCCATCCATTTAACCTTTTTTTTTCTCAAGCATAACACTGCCACAATCTTCTAAAAGCTGTCATCAGGTCGCAAGGAACTGTAGTAATTTCTGGCTAGCAGATGCAAGGCGGAAACGGTTCATCAGAGTCATTATTGCTTTTCCTGGGAGCATTGCCTCCACCAGCAGTGCTGTTGAAAGCAGGACAGAAAACGCAGTGTATATCAAGTGTGTGTGAGTACTTTTGCCAGGTTGCAGCAGCATTGCTTACAGAGGAGGGAGGAGGAGAAGGACTTTAATGGAACAGGAGAGGTCTGCCCGGTTGGCGGCCTGGCATGCGACTCCAGATTGCTTACAGAGGCTTTTCATAAATCGTCTACAAAAGAGACCCTGTGGGAAGAACGCCGCGAGTGACGATATGCTTAGACAGAAAAAAAATGAAGGGAACAGTTAATAAGCTCCTCCTTAAGTGTATGACGCGATAGCGTTAAAGGGTTAATACCCATATACGCGGAATTGGACGTTCTCTACTTGACGTTCATAGATCCCTGGGAGTCCTCATACCACTCCTGGCGCAGTGGTGCAGCGGTCATGCGATAGGCCAGTGCCCTGCGATGGCAGGCGCTGGCACCGGTGAGACTTATGCGACCCAGGTTGCTCTTTCTGACGAATCTCTTGTGACCAATCATTAGCTGCTACCTCTCCCGATGCGGCGTTTGCTCACAATCGGGGGTGGCCATGTTGCGCTGTCGAATGGCCACAGGATGCATGTGGCCCGCCTGCCTCCTATGTTGCTTCTCCGGGGATTTTCTGTGGAGTTTTACTCACCGTCCACAAGGCCGACGAAAACGTCAGATTCACCGCAGCGGTGGCTGAGTGGTTGAGCAACCGCTTCGCATGCGGGAGGTGCGGGGTTCGATCCCCAGTGCCGCCGGATGCCCACCGGTGATACAACGGGTACAAGCTTTCCCTTGGTCTGGTGCTCGGCTTATTTAGGGTGAAATGCTTGGGAAATGGGTCTTTGACCCCACTTGAGAAGTCGAAAATACCTTGTGCCATGGCGCTCTTTGGCCATAGATGCCTTTGCGCAATAAAAATTCATCATCATCATCATCATAATCATGAGGACGACAGATATTTATACGTTACAAGCTCCTTAACGCGATCCCGTTAATACCGACTCCGCAATGCACGAGACTCCTCAGTACTACGAAAAAGCCCAGCTGGCGGGCACTGTATATATTACTACAGCTAAAAGTTCGCAATCTCAATTCATATGGCTCTCCTCTTCGTTTCTTGAGAAGATGCAGCATTCACTGCTTTTACAGAAGTGCCTACGTTGAGAGCTAACATATTATAACTGTATAGGTGACTGTCAGGAACTGGGAATCCTCCATCGGACTGTAAAGCTTGTAGATAAAGAACTTCATTATTGGGACAAAGCCTGATGCGAGCTAACTTTATTTGGGTGTCCAGGAACCAAGTGTAATTTTAGCTATAAGTAATTAGCAAATAACATGTCTCGAACACGACATATCCATATCGATTGTGCACCTGTTTTCCAGGCGGGCGGAAAACACCTCCGGTTCCTGCGTCCGAGAAGCCAGAGATGAAAGACGGCACTACTGATGTTCCTATGGAAGGAAAGAAAAGCGAGAATAACATGTTCAACATTTTTCCTTCAGGTGAAAATAAGGGCTCACGGCCTAGACACCGCTTAGTGGTACAACCATTCAGGCAGTTGATTTGTTTTTTGCTCACAAATACAGCCCTTTCTGCTGCTGCAGTTCATAATATTCGCAAGGATTGTGACGTTTATAGCTCACAAAACCTACCTGTAATCCCAGAAAAGCAAGGAACACTCCAGAACGCAATTCATTGTCTACAGATCAAGGTCATTACTGTTCACTACCAAAAGCGTATAATGTTTTTTTTTTTTTTTGGGGGGGGGGGGGGGGGCTAAGCTCAACTTACACATTTGTCAAAACAATAAAAAACAAATCCTACTCATTGTATGTAAAAAGCAGGGAAGTAGAGTTAAACAAATGATTGCCCACCTCTAAAACACAAGGCTTCAGAATTCAAATTTAGGTAGTGCATTTCGATGTATCGAAATAAGAGAGTCACGGGCACTTTCCACAACGTGTGCTGACAGTGACAAACGTGTGTTCAAAGGTGGGAGGAATACCCCCGACGTGCCTGCAGTCCAGCAGCCAGACGCCACTGGTGCACATCCGGAAGGGAAAAAAAGTAAGACAAATTCGTTTGTTATAGCTGTCGATGGCTAAAATTTCTTGCTTTTTAGCACCGACACGTCGTCGGCATGACCGCATGCAATAAACTCCACTTTGGCTGGGAAATGAAACTCCTGCTCTGCATGAATGTTGTTGTTCACAAAATGATAGTACAGCCTATAATCCGTTTTATACATAGCAGGCTGCACTTCCAAAACTAGCACGGCTGTTCGCGCAGCCCAAGTCCGCGCCAAAAAAATAGTTCGCCCTAAGAGCAAACTGAACGCGAGCATACTTCGATTAATCAGATATTTAGTGTCGTGAATGGCAATCTCCTACACTTCGTTTTACCTCTTGCCATATTTTTGTTTCTAAACTCATCGAGACTTCGAGAAGTACGAATGGCTTTGGCGATCTGATACGTGGCTGGTCGGGCGAATCGCCCCTACTCCATCCGCGTCTAAAAAGTAGCTCGCACTGAGGAAAAGTTACAGCCAGATGGCCTGAGTACTGAGCACCTCACAGCTTTGACCGGGCTTTACAGCGGTAACACATCGCTTTGTACTGCTCTTTGCTTTCGTCTAAACACTCACCGAGGCTACGAGAACAAATTATATGTGGCGCAGTAATATAGTATCGCGGACGCACTACTTCCGCAGCCTTCGCAGTGTCGCCTGCTGTGTATGAAGTGGAGTATAATAAAACAACACTTCGTCGTCTTCTAAGAAGGATCACACGTGTAATTTTATTTCTCGCAAAGCGGGCTGAGGTTCCCAGCTGCTAGAGGAAATGTACGTGCCAAGCAATGTATCTAAAGGTATCTAGGTTCCATACTGCACCCAGAAGCCGATTATGGGATTTCATATGAGTTGGAGAGTACCATTGCCTTTCGCTTCATGCTTACTATACACAGGCATCAGAAGGAATATATGTGCACGAAACCGCGCGCAGGAGTTTCAGTTTACACTCAGTTGACCGTAGACTTGATATAAGCATCTTGAAGAAAATGCGACGGACTTGGTGACGCATATGAATATCGAGCAGAAAATTGAGAGTATAGAATAAGGCAAAGATAAAAAACTGATCATCAGATTTCAGGCAGCACATGTCAAACGTGGCTTGTCTCTTTTTTTCAAGAGAAACACATCGTGGCCATAATACGCGCAAAAAGTGGAGAAAAATGCTCATCTTTGGCAGCGCAGTTTATTTTGTCGCGGCGCAAGAACTCTCCAGAAGCTATGATATGACAACCAGCCAAAAGAGCAGCTTTGCCTTCGAGGTTCAAATAGAATGAAGTGTAGTCGGGAAATTAAGACGCTTCACTGCGCGTGAATTCATCATAGCTCTAAAACTTAGCTTATGTTGGTTACTAACAAACAGCGGAATCCCACATGCTTATGTTTTACTTTATGCATAACGATTTGCGCCACCTACCTTCCAGGTGGCCAGTCTACACCGACTGGCCCTCCGGAGGTGAGGGCGGACGGGAAGGATGCCGCTGTCGTTCCTCCGACAGAAAAACCAAGTAAGAAGGATAGAATAAAGTCTGCTCTTTCGGCAGGAATCTCACCGTCTTCCACATAATACAGTGCTATGTGCTTCCTGTCATCTAGAAAGCATGAAGCTGTGTGATAGGCGCATCTTGTGGCCTCGTTACGGTAGTTTCTGAAATCATCGGCGTGGTGTCCGAGAATCGGGTAATTTCGATGGATGACCTTCGGGTTGTGCAAGAAGCTGTACTAGCGTGAATTGATGATTTTGATGATTTTAGACCCGCGGGGTTGGCCGGGGGCGGGGGGGGGGGGGGGGGGGGTTAAGGACAAGGCACATTAAGCGAAGATAACGCACGTTGAACATAGCATAGTGGGCCAGTTGGTATTGCATATTGAAAGAACGAGGACCAGGGAAATGGAAGAGCAGTACAAGCGCTTGTACGCGTCTTTCCTTTCCCTGGTCCTTCGTTTCAGTTGCGCTGTTCGGTTCTTTCAGAAACAAACGTTCATGGCATCTTACGCCGTTGTTCGCAGCATTCATTCTATTGTTCCAAAACTTGATATTTCTTTTTTCTTAGAATATAATACGTAAATAATACGCAAACAATACGTAAAGAAGGGATGAATCATTAACGTGTCTTAATTGAACACTATGGGATCAGCCACTTTGGTGTGCTAGGAATACGTTGAAGCAGAATTTTTTTTTTCGTCTATAACTGAAAGGCTTTGTAATTCTCGCACGCTCGATGGAAACCTGTAGCGCACGGTGAGGAAAGTAATGACGGAGCGATTGAAAGGAGCCAGAGAGATCGACCGAGAGATGTCATAGTGAGCTACGACGGTTAAACCTTCGGTTCTCGAGCCAGTAATGAAATGCCCGAGCAATTTTGCAAATCGCTTTCTTAAAACTGAAACCACCGCCGCTAGGATTTATTCTTGCAAGCTTGGGCTAAACACTAAGGACACCGTAGCTATTAAGCCACCACGGCATTCTCACTGCTTGCAGCGTTCGGAAAATGAGTAGAACGTCCGGGCTGTGGGGAAAAGCTGGATCGTAAATCTTCTGATCTTATTTCTCCATTCTGCCTGCTATCTTTTATTTCCGCTGCCCCAGCTCAGGTGCTTCAGTATCGATGGCAGATGCCGGGGCTAGCAAAAATCTTTTCCTTCCTTTTTACTATTATTTTAATAAACGACCACTACCATCACCACCTGATCAAGCAGTGTGACTAGAAATCCTCGGCGTGCTTTACAGGTGGGGAGCATCCTGATGTGCCTGGGGCGGCGGCCAAGCCAGAGTAAGTGCGACCAATGCAAAATCTCAGTTTTTTTCTCCCACACTGTGACACTTGAGCCGAAAACGACACAAGCGGTTAGTAAAACATGCATCGTTTTCCTGAGAACTACCGGCCGACCCGTTTTGATTGCATTCATTCCATTCAAACGTTATGCAGTTACGTGCTTGCCAAGTGAGCTTGCATAAGGGAAAAAGTTTGCCTTCCTACATCGTGGACATCGAGGTGTCCTAATTAGAGATGTAAAATATCGGAAATCTTTAATGCTGCAAAAAAGCGAAGAAAAAAACGAGTCTTTTTCCAGCAATATTGGGCAGGTACTAGATAGAAAATTTAGAAAAAAAATACGGAGGGTGGTGGTGAAAAACATTTATAAGCAATTAAATTTTTACAGAAAGGTGATTGGGGTACGACCCTATTGGCCCTTTCCCGTCACAGTACTAGGTGGAGCCCCTATTCCGGGGCCCCATTGGCAAGCAACGCCGCCCGCGTCCGTTGAACCAAGGCCTTTTGGCTCTTCAGGTCTTGACAGCCGAGCAGGGCCGCCTCCCAGTCCTCTCTGGTGGGTTGGGGTTGGGGGGGATAGATGGGTTAGATTGACACGCCCAAACCATGTGGAAGGTGTCAGACACCTCCCCACAGAACTGGCACGTGCCATCAAAGGATGTATTGAAGTGTTTAAGCACCGCCGGGCACAGTACAGTGTTAGTGAGAATTTTGATGAGGAGGCGCTCGTCAGCGCGATCCAGACCCTTACAAGGGGCCGGGTAGCGCCGGTGCTCCTCCTTGTAGTAATCGGTGATTTGTTTGAATGTAATGGCCAGATTGTCTGATTGGGAGTACCCTTCCAAGGACAGGGAGATAGCCCGGGGAGAGAGTGCGCGGGCGGCCTGATCGGCCTGTTCGTTTCCCTGGAGGCCCTGGCGACCGGGGGCCCAAATCAGGTTGCGTGGAGTTGGATCTTCAGATCGACAGCGATATTCCAGTATGCGCCAGGCAAGCGGGGGAGCCCAGCCCAACTCGTAGTTCCGACAGGCCCCTCGCGAGTCGGTGATGATGTGGTTTGACTTGGGATTCGTGAGAGCCAGAGCAATGGCAATCTCCTCCGCGTGTGTTGCGCTGTAGGCTTTGAAAGTGAGCCCGTTAACTGTGTTTGTGTTGTGTACGACTGCGGCCGTGTACCACCCCCCGTGGTGTGGGCCGGCAACGTCTACGTAATACACATGTTCTTGGTTACCATAGTATCGCGCCAACGCTTCCGCGCGCGCCTGGCGACGACCGCTATGGTCTTCACTGGACATGTTGCGGGGAAGGGGTCGGACCCGGAGGGCGCGTCTCCAGGGTTCTGGCACTCTCTCCCTTTCCTCAATGTGGTAGTCGTGTTTGATGTGTAGCCGGTCCAAGAGGCGGCGACCGGACGTGGTCTGTGCAAGACGCGTGTATTGGTTGCATAAGTGGGCCTCTCGAAGCTCCCGAAATGTGTTCACCACGCCCAAGGCCAGAAGCCTCTGGTTGGACGTGGTAATCGGAAGATCGAGAGCCCGCTTGATGACTTTCCGCAGGATGACCTCCAGTTGGTCATCATCATGTTTGCGCAGGTGCAAGTAGGGAGTTGAGTAGAGGATTCTACTCGTTACGAAAGCATGGGCAAGCCGCAGTGCATCCTTGCTTCGTAATCCGCCCCGCTTGTTCGAGACCCGGCGGACCATTCGGCCCACCTGGTCTCCCACCGTGCGAAGTTTGGCTATGGTGGTGTCGACTCTGCGTTGGTGGTGTATGAAGAGGCCAAGGACGCGGATCTCCTTGGCCTCCCGGATCGGTCCCGAGGGGAGACTGATGCGAAGCGGAGTTGTGTCCCGGGGGGAGGGACGTAAGTGCACAAATTCTGATTTAGCTGGGGCGCACTGGAGTCCGCAGTAGGCCGCGTAGTCGTCGACTAGGGTCGCTGCTGCTTGCAGGCAGGACTCCATGTGGCCCAGGTTGCCTTGCGTGGCCCAGATTGTAATGTCATCCGCATAAAGAGCGTGATGTATCCCGGGCAGAGAAGACAATTTGGAGGGAAGGCGAAGCATTGCCAAATTGAAGAGCAGGGGAGACAGGACCGCGCCTTGAGGTGTTCCCCTCGAGCCGATGGTGTATGGCCCGTGTTCCGCATCTTGTATGCGTATATAGGCTTGACGGTCTGTAAGAAATTGACTTATGTAATGGAATGTTTTGTGGCCACAGTTGGTGTTACTGAGGTGGTCCAGGATTACTGCATGTTTGACGTTGTCGAATGCGCCTTTAAGATCCAAGGCCAGGACCACCTTGTCGTTGTGGGGACATTCGACAGGATCTAAGATGTCGTGGTGGAGCTGCAGAAGTATATCCTGTGCTGACTTGTGAGGACGAAAACCGAACATGGTGTCCGCGAAAATGTGCTGTGTTTCGAGATAATCGGAGAGTCTGTCGCGCACCATCGTCTCCATCAGCTTGCCGACACAAGACGTCAGAGAGATGGGGCGAAGGTTCTCCACATCGATAGGTTTGCCGGCCTTCGGAATGAAGGTCACGAGAGCCGATTTCCAATCGAGAGGGAGAGGAGTCTCTCCGTCCCAAATGCTATTGATGTATTTGAGGAGCGCGGCGTAGGCTGCGTCGGGAAGGTTGGCCAAAAGCTTGACCGTAACCTTGTCGCGCCCAGGTGCAGTGCCCCGCTTCATCTTGCTTAACGCCGCCCGGAGGTCGTGGAGCTGGAACGGCTTGTCCAGCTCCGTGTTCTCTTCGCCTGCATACGAGTACGCCGCCTGCCGGGGGTCCTTAGCGGTACAAAGGTATCGATCCCTGAGCGTGTGCGCTAGCTGTGTTGTCGTTCCTGTAAAGCTGTGCAATGCCCTATGTAAGTGGCGCTGGGTTTCCGTGCGTGTTTGTATTGGATACGGAGGGCACTTACGACTGCTCACCTGCTGTCAACGCTAAAGCATGAATATCTCATCGTAAGTTCACATGTCGTCGGTTTGAATCCCTGTCGCGAGCTAGCCTCCAACTTCACTAGCAGCTGTATGCTATGTGCACCGAGAAACCGTGTGACAGCACCGGGAACGCTTTGCAACGAACGGTTGCGTCACAGTTTCGTTACGAATGTCGAGAAAACTGGTCTCACATGAAGGTCCGCCAGCTATGCCGTACGATTAAATGGTGCGTCGGAGGATGTGGAGTCGCATTCGTTTCTTCCGTGATTTGACAACGGGTGTTGCGATGCATGTTTATTTTGGGGGAACCATCTTTTTGCTCAGTAATGACGGCGGTCGCCAACGGAATTTCGTATTGGCCGAAATGTCCACTAAAGCTTTAAAAATTGCAAAGCTAGCCTTGGTCAACGAGAAAGAGGTCATTAAGGCGCAAACTTCTGCGCTATAAGTTTTAATAAGCGATTGCACGTAGTGTTATGCGAAGGCGAAGTATAGTGCGAAAGATCCGCAATTCTCTCAACGAAATCTCACGTATACAAATATCTGAGCGAGGTAGCTTCCCCGCGAGGGCAAGAAATGTCCTGAGAATTATTTCCCTCATTTTTTTTTCAGACCACATAGTTTCAAACCGCACAGTGAACAGCTGAGCTTATCTGAGTGTATCTATTTACTAAGAAACAAAAACATTTTCTCTTACAGCTTTCCGATTCCGTGCAAAACCATAGGCTAATTCTTTTATACGTATTTGTTAAAACTACATATCCTTCTGCGCATGATGTGCACCGATTTAATGAGCAGGTCTGGTTGGTTCGCAGAGTAGAACATTGTTCTAATGAGACAATTTTCCCGATTTCAATACCGAATTCATAATTTAAACAAAAGAGCAGAATACACTCGTTTTAAATTTATTATTTCGCTCAACACAGTCCCCTGTTTATACGCAGTACTGCTGCACCAGTTCAAAAGAAAGGATTGCTTTCAAGATTGTGGGGCTCAAAGAAGGCGCCACCTCCGGTCCAAGCGACCAAGGACGCAGCTCCGGAAGTTTCAGCACCAATGCATGAAACCAAAACTGTCTCTCCTGAAGGTAACAGCGCCCTAAAGGCTTCATTATTTAACCATTTCCGTAGTTTCGGACGCTTAAACACGTCCGATTCCACTTAGGGTAGTCCCTTCCCATTCATTTAAATGTGCTGGGATGTCTTCTTCGTGTCAACTCTAAGCGGCCAGATACTAATTTCCATCAGGAACGACACTCAGTTCTGCCAACCTGTATTGAATGACATCGGTTCATTGCAGTTATCACACTGTGTTTCAAGCCCTTCTAGTTTACCTGAAACAAACCGTGCAAACATCGTGCGGAAGCGCGAAATTTATCGTTTTTAAAGTTAGCATAGACGTGCCACCTCGGCAAGAATTGACCGTACTTTGAGGCCTCGTCCAAGGTGGACTGTGAAGAGGAGGAAAGTGCAGCCAGAATGTGGTAGGGTAAAGATGGGTTGAGATGATAATGGTTGGAAAGGAGCAGAGTGGAGACAAGTGAAGAGGATAACAGTGAGAGGACAGGCAACTGGAGAGGAGGACACGGGCCCTCACTGCCAGGTATACAGGCTTCGCCGCGCTTAGAGAACAAGTGTAGGCGGCTTGCTCCTCTGCCGGCAGCAGCAACAGCAGCGGCGATAGCAGACCACTCTCTAGAAGTCGCTGCCTTCTTTCTTCTCCGCCTGTTGAGCTCGCGTCAGGCATCTGCGAGCGCTCCGCGGCTGCACCTCGCGTGATCGATTACAGCTTGCGAGGTTTAAGCGTAGCTTACAGTCACGAAATTCTATGTCTCGGCCGTGACATGTCAAATACTAACGGACACTCTTGCGTGTGAATAGCGCTGACCGTCTGTGAATGCTTTGTATTTTCTCGAAATAGTATCGTCTGCTGCATTATATGTAAGCTAAAGGTTCAAGGTTCAATAGAGGCCTTTATTGATTTGACTGCATTTTCCGCATCCAGGATTTAAAGTCCAATGAACGATTCCTTGTTAAGTTGTGTTATTTTATACCATGACCATGAATTGCCACGCAATGAAGGCATTCGATCAAAGCCCGAAAAGAATGCTACTGAGAAATACTGCAAATGAGAAACGGTATAGAAAGAAGCAAGTTTTTAGACCAAGATATATGACGAACCCAATAAGCTTTAAAATGCTTAGACACGAACATCGTGTCCAGAATACGTGACAGTGTAACTCTGTGTGAAAAAAGAAACTGTAGGTCTTATACAAAACTAAGTTTTGTAAAAGCTGCATGAAAACATTGAGGAACTCCCTGGTAGCTCTTATTCATAGTTAGGGACTATGCATCACTTATTATTTCTCAGAAAATGCAAACTTCCCGCCTCTTTGGGTAGCCCCGCCGCGGTGGCTCAGTGGTTAGGGCGCTCGACTACTGAACCGGAGTTCCCGGGTTCGAACCCGACCGCGGCGGCTGCGTTTTTATGGAGGAAAAACGCTAAGGCGCCCGTGTGCTGTGCGATGTCAGTGCACGTTAAAGATCCCCAGGTTGTCGAAATTATTCCGGAGCCTTCCACTACGGCACCTCTACCTTCCTTTCTGCATTCACTCCCTCCTTTATTCCTTCCCTTACGGCGCAGTTCAGGTGTCCAACGATATATGAAACAGACACTGTGCCATTTCCTTTCCACAAAAACCAATTATTATTATTATTATTATTATTATTATTATTATTATCATCATCATCATTATTATTATTATTATTATTATTATTATTATTATTATTATTATTATTATTATTATTATTATTATTATTATTATTATTATTATTATTATTATTATTATTATTATTATTATTATTATTATTATTATTATTATTATTATTATTATTATCTTTGGGTGTTGAACAGATGCCTTCTTTCTGCGGAAATTTCTGGCCATGGCATTAGTGAACTCAACGAAACAAGGAATTATCCAAAACGAAGCTATTGTGTTGAAGAAGTTGTCCACTAAGCATTAAATCCACGAAGCGGGAAGTTCAGTCGAACAAATAAACGCCTCTACAGAAGCGATACTTTTATTGACCTCTATGAATAAATAAGCACGTGAACTTTAGCTAACAACTTAATGCGTTTGCAACGATTGGGATCCTTGTATTGCGCATATAATTGAAGGTATAGACGTTTTACAACACACAGCTTTTTGTTTAATTTTTCAAAACATTGGTGAACTGTTTTGCCAACTAACCGAAACAAAATTCATGCAATCATGCCAAATCGATAACAGCTCGCATTTTCCTTCGAAATATAGATTAGTCGAAGAAGTGCCACCCAACCGAATAATTAGCATTGATTCGTTTCGAATATTCTTCACAATTGCGTCTTCATAAACTGGCATGTATTTTAATGTTCATATTTTTGAAATTTTACTCTGTGTTGTCTGTAAATTCGTTGTTTGCGTTTTGTTTTCACTTTTTCAGCCGATTCCTTTCTGTAGACCTCTTTGGATTCGACCTCTCATTACAGTGCCGACGCCATAAAAAACTTAATTCGACTACTCAACACCGAAACGGCAGCCCTGGAAAGTTAGCATTTTGGCATATCCACTGTCATCCTCTTACGGGGTTGCCCCGCCCCACATGACGTCCACCTTCGATATGTGCCCAACATCCGTTCACTGTCTTTGAGTCTACGACAACCCCGAAGGAGGCGTCAGAGAAACCCTGTTGGCTCTATGGAGTTACGCAGAAAAAAAAGATTCTTAACATTTGCTTTGCTTCCTCGTCTTAGCGGTGCAATTTCTTTTTATCCAGCCTAAAGCCAACCAAATATAAAATGGTTTTATCAGTCTTAATCAGTGGTTATCTACACTCCTGCGAGATGCTATATTAAGGGCTTGTTGTAATTTCGAAATATATTATATTGTAATAATAAAATACGCCTGTCTTACAGGCGGACGAAAAACACCTCAAGTCTCTGCGCCGGAGAAACCGGGCTGGAGGGATGCCGCCGATCCTCATTCGGCTGGAAAGAGAAGTGAGAACACGTTATATATACACGGCCTTGTGATGAAGCTCAGGCCTCTCCATAATACACAATGCTTTCTATCACACACTTAAAGTTAGATCATTGTGGGTGGTACAGCGCGAACTGGACGGCGGGCAAAAGCAAGAAGACAACACAGACGAGCGATTTTGTCCGTCGTCTAGCTCGCGCTGTACCACCCACAATGAATTATTATAAACTCGCCCATCCTTCTTAAAATTAGCATTTTTTTTCGGTTGATGGGGAAGTACCTGCGGCCGTTCGGGGAATTATCGCGGTCCCGGCCGTTCCGTTACACATGTCCAACATTCTCGGACAAAAATTTTGAAAATTAAAAAAATGTAAGATACTCTTATAGAAATATTAAAGGTAATGGTCCATTCTTCTGATATGTGCCAAAATCTTTCTTTTAAAGTGTTTCCATCGATCGCATCAAAAAGTTAAGGCTTTCATAGAAAACCAATGGGGAAAGCTTTTGACGATAGCAAGAACGTTCATGAAAATAAATGCAAGACTACCGTCGGGTGATCTGCCGTTATATTGATCGCTATAGTGAAATCTTACATTATATGAAACAATTGCGTCCATAAAATGTTTCCTGCTCAAAATGCTTTTATCAGTATAGTTGGGTATCGTATAAAGAAGTACGTCACGCGAAAATACAATATTCTTGCAAGCATCCCATTTTACTATTTCAACTTACAAAACATGTTCGACAGCAAAGCGAAGCAGGATGTGTCGTTTCCTCGATATTAAACCGGCGATTCCCTTCTATTTTAGGCGGAAGGAATACCCCTGAAATGCCTACTGCGGAGCAGCCGGCCTTCAAGGAGACCACCGACACCTTTCCAGTTGAAATGAAAAGTGAGAATGGAGTTTTTGCGCGTGTCACATGCAGTAAGCACGTCTCCTACAAGCATAATAATTCCTGGCAAGCAGTACATTCTTACTCACGAGTTTACTTTTTGCAGGCCATGAATACTAAAAAAACACTGACCCAAAGCGACTCTATGATCAATGTTTTCAAGTAAATGGCGCTGTAGCGTGCAGAAAGGGGTAAGCTGTCTTCTGGCAAGTGCGCTTGAGGACACCTTACTCCCTTTTTACACCGATACAGGCGTATTTGTGTTTAGAGCGTAGCCTTAGAAATGCGACCGAAAAGTTTATTTCTACCTGCCACAGTTTGCTTGCGAGAACATACATGGTATCGACACATTTCTTTCATAATTTTGCCTTTACTAGCTTATAAAACCTCCATTATCAGTGAAAATTGCGTTTCATAAGGCACGCTAATCTGTCGAAAGGCGCCCACTTCTGTTCTGCTTAGATTCCGTCTCATAATGGAATAAATATACTTGAAGTTAGAAGGATGTGGTAATAGCGTCTTTTTATTTAAAAAAACACGTGTGATTTTTCTGGCTGTGAAAATTTTCAACAGCCAAAGAATGAAGCATTTATAGGGTCATTGGAATATATGATCTCGGATGTTTGGTCTCGAACCAAGTCAAAGGCGATTATGTGATTCGGAAGCTTTTCAAGGGTGTATTTACATCTCATGGCTACAAACAAGAGAAAAGAGGTGTAATAGGCATGTACAAAACGGAAAGCCTGAGGCTCCGTCTACCAGCAGAGTTAGTTGGAGATAAGACAATGGCATCCAGAATTGAATAAGATATGCTGGATGACGTTATTTAACCACTCGGACCAAAGCCATACAAGGGATGAGGATAACGAGGCAACAACACTTCATATTTGATGTCAGGATGATGGCAACAAACGTGCCCTATCGCGGTCAAGCCTTCCTGTCACCCTATCGAAAACATTCTGGTAATTAAATTATGTTGTCTTGTAACGAAAAACGCAATCACTCATGTCTGCCGTTAAGTATAACAACGAGGTACTGATCTTACGGGTGGGCAAACAACCTCGACGGCCTCTGCGGCGGAGGGGACCGGTGGCAAGAATGCCGTCGACATTCCTCCAGCGGAAAAAGCCAGTAAGAAGAATAAGAAAAGTATAGCTCTTCTGAGCTGAATCTTGGCACTGACCTGAAAAGAGGACGGGCATTCCACTTATGCCAGCTATACAGCGTGCTGCTGCCGGAAAGCCCAGGCCCGTGGCTGTCGCTATATAAAGCTGTTAACAAATAGATCGAGCAGGTATTGTTAAATTGAATAACTTCCGTGCCATCATTATGTGGCTTTAGAATCGAAGCGCACGAGAGTGATCTGGTAACTTCAAGACCAGAGTACTTTGGCGCAGAGTGCGTAGGACCCATACAAAAATTTTTTTAGACAATCTACAGGCTGTCCGCAGACTTCTGTCTTAAGTTTATAGACTCTCTATAGACAAACCATGGAGAACGGTCTATAGGCAATACAAATCCCGTGACAGTCTATAGATAATTTAAAGATTTATGGCGTACAATTTTAGTAGACTTTTGTCTATAGATAGTCTATAGACTATGAACTGACAAAAATAAATATCTATAAAAAGGCAATAGAGTCTATAAAACGTCTATAAACTGTCTATAGACCATTTTTACAAGGGGAAGCAACTCAAACTTCCTACTTTTGTGCCGGAATAGAGCTGTAATAAATGAATCGATAGATTGGACATTCAGCCAATGAATTAATCAACTAATCAACTAGTAAATCATTTAGTTTCTGTCCCTAAATATGCTTGCACTGCAATGGGTCCTACTGTCGTTTCCTCCAGGCGTCATATTCATGTGGCCAAAACTGGCCTCCCGTTCCCTGAACTGGACTCCTTCCCACGTACTTTTCAGTCTTTTACGTGCTGCCGCTTTCTCTCCGAGACATTGCTCGCGCGGTTTCGTCTTAAGCTCGGGTTACCTGCGAAGTTTCTTTCGACGAAGTTCGCGCTGAAGAAACCGCCGTGGGGACGCAAGACCCGGCTGGATATGATCAACAAATGTCAAATACTACTGAGCGAGGAGCTCTGTCAGAGCAGCGACGCTGACATATCTGTTAAAATCATGAAAGTGTTCATGTCGACACCACTGTACTAATTTTAGCACGCGTGCGTAGGTCTTTGTAAAGTTTTGCAAGCTCGAATGTATCGAATCCCGTACCTTGAGATGCGGGCTCAGCCGCGGATACCATCAGCAGGGCTTTATTCGACATTTTTCGCCTCAGGGAGGAAAAAGACACTTCGATCCCAGCTTACCCTACCGAAACGTTTCATATGAGTCACAGACATGTAATTATGGGAATATGTAGTCTATAAGATGCGGAAATATATATGTAAATTCATATATTGTCTATACGGAGTCTAAATTATTCTCCATATTTCCATACGTTTATCATACAATATACATGACGTCATATAAAGTCCGCAAAATATCCATACGTGCTTCCTAATAGTCCATACCGACTCCTAATGCTTCCTACTGACTCCATAAAATTCCTTACAGAAACGTATGGAATTAAGGAACTTGATATGGGAACTTTCAGTGGGGTAGGTCGTGTTTTCTAAAAAAAGAGATATTTTATGTTTGATAAAGCTTTTGTTCTCACGATAATCACATTTCTGTGCCGAAGTCACTGTGTGGAACGTCTGCAATGGCGGCCTTGTTGGCGGCGGCAGGCACGGAGAGGCATCCGAGCCGGAAGAGCGGGCTTTCTGCGCTGCTATTGGCTAGGGTTAGCCGCCACTTCCGGTCTCACCGGAAACCGCGCGTTAATACCAGGCGGGTCCATATCAGCGCTTCAAAATCGCTGCCTTTATTCCGGTCTTTACGCGGATACTTTCGCTAATCCAACAGCACTGCGTGACTGATGCCTACCCACGTGTTTGGAGTCGTAAAATGCATATGGTTTTCATTCTTGTGAATTTTGCGACCTCTTATCTATCTAAGGCATGACTGTAGCCCAAACGCGTTCCGCGGAATCAGAACAATACTTTAAATGTTAAATTTCTCTCCAGGCAATGATTGTAGCATGTGTTGTGGAAAATAAACATCAGACTCGACGATTATCAGGGAAGGTGATAGTAAGGGTAGGTATGTAGGAGCTAGTGGCAGTTGGCAGAAGAATCAATTAATATTTGTGTTTGAACTAGTAAGTTCATACTTGAATCATTGGAGGGCAGCTTGTACTTGAAACGTGAGAGGGTAGCTGATTGGCTGGCACGTGGACTGCGTTATGGGTTTATAATGTACTGGGTCGCTTCAGAACAATCATTTGGTAGTGAGCGCCCATCCTGTCTTCATTGTTACTTGTTGTTTGTTTTTCGTTTTTTTTGCGTTGCCTTGTTATGATTAAAGAGATATCAACTTGTATAGCGGAGGACTTTATACGGGTTTCGTCCTCCTGGTGTCTTCTAGTGTGAAATAGCACCCCACAGCAGACGTATGTTTCTGAATTTCGCTTCGAAAAAAAATCAGCCGACACATACACGATTCATCCAAGCAATGGGGCTAAAATTTCTGGCACTTCTTTCAGATGATCTGAAACCTCCCGATGTGCCTGTGGAGGCAAAGCCAGAGTAAGTGCCCCAGAACTTGGTGTAAGTTTTTTTTTTTTTTGCTGGCTGGCTGGCTAGCTGTCTGCACCACATCAGTTAAGAGGCATATAGATGGTCTCATAAACATAAATACCTTTCACAAATTTTGCCGGCAAAGGGCCTTGATTGCACTGTTATGTTACATTTTTACCATCAGCGTTGTTCGCTTTTTAGGCGAAACTTTTTTTTTTTTTGCTGTTCATGTCAGCAAAAAACGAGGGAGCCGAGCCTGCGTACTTCTGGGTAACAAACCAGGGGGTTTTTGCAGCAAAATGAAAGCCTACCTCAATTACTTTGTAAGGAAATCCCAGAGACAAAATTCTAAATAGAATTCACCGATTCATGGTTTTGCAACCAATTCCATTGTCCTAGCGCATGTTTTTGCTTATATCTAAGTAACGTATTTTACTTTCTCTGCTTCACAAGATGGGAAACTGAAGAAATAAATAAATTCTTCTAATCGTATACCGACGTTGGTGATTTGATGAAAGTGCAGGATGCCCTCGTGTAGAAACACTAATTTGTTCTAATATATTAGAGTTTATACGCAGGACCGCTCCACCGCCCGAAAAGAAAGGATTGTTCTCAAGATTGTGGAGCTCAAAGAAGGCGCCAGCGCCCGTCCAAGTGACTAAGCCTGCAGCTCCAGAAGGTATAGCGCCTATCCAAGAAACTAAACCTGAAGCTCCCGAAGGTAAGACCACCCCAAAGGTTTATTTATGGGCTATGGTTTTTGCTTCTGTAGCCTAAACACGCCCAGTTCCTCTAAGGATGAAGTTCCATCTATTTCATTTAACTCTGCGAGCCAGTATTCGTCTCAGCTTTAACTAAGCGGCAGATGAAAATTTCTCTTCAGGAGTGACGATCAACATGGGTAACACAATGAACATGGGAACTCTGCTGAGGCGCCGCAGCTCACAGCGGGCCGTGCGCAAAGCGCAGCATGGCATCATTTAGCGGGCCACTAACCCAATTTTCGGCGAAGAGTCGCCATGGTCAAACAAAATGCTGACAAATAGTCCAAACACTCCATGTAGGTGCTTGAGGTGGCATAAATGTTCCTCGTGTTTTGTTTCTTTCAAACGGCAGCACTAAAGCTGTAGGGAAGTTCTGGTCTTCCTGGGTTCATTGCATGTTCCATATATATTATTCTAGAAATGTTTTTACTTCAGAAAAGTGAGATTTACAAACACAATATTGTATGAGAGCTTCCTGAAGGAATGCCTATTCGTTCGTTATATATAATTCTTTTTAGATGATTTCACAGTAGCGATATTTAACTTCGCCTTCTTTGCTGAGACCGCGTATTAATTGGATGAACCCTTGAGTTAAAACCGTTACAACCCGCCAAGCACGCAATCATGTCGAACGCTAACATCTTAGAAGTTTGAAGTCTGAAGTTTATTTCTTGCAATACATGAGAAATGCATGCATACACTGATTGATCATACAGGAAGAGGTCCCAGAGCAATAATATGTAACGAGACCTTTTATAATAAAATGATAATAATGACAACTAATGACAATGAAGACATTGAAACAAGTTTTTCGTGAAGTACAGATCAGTGCAGATAGTGCCAGCGAGCCTACTACACAGCGTTCATTCTTTCCAAATTTTCTTCAGAATTTGGTTTCCATAATTTGGCATTTTGTATTTTCAGTTTTATTTCGCTATTCTTCCTTCGTATATTTAGGATGATTCATGACCTTTAAAGTTGTTTTGTATCATATATTTTCCTTTCTCACGCAATTGCTATCTATAAACAACATTTTATCAACCTCTTTGCACAATGCACATATTATGAAAAACTTAATTTAGCCACCCACCGCCTCAATAGCTTTCTTCAATAATGGGAGCACACGCAAAAAAAAAAAGACTGATTTGTAACATACCGGTGAAAATATCGTCCCTGCCCAACCCAGAGCGACTCCAAATACAAATAATTTTCATATCAAATCTTTATTCCCACTATGTGCACTACAGATGTAAGACGACGAAAAAAAAAGCTGCCAGTAGGCGGCTTGGCGAGTTTATTAGTCATTATCAGTCATTGTTTCTACTTTTTCTGTATTTTATTGCACGGGCCTGTAGTATTTTTGAGTAATTTACACCATATCAATGTATCACTTTTCTTACAGGTGGACGGAAAACACCGGAAGTCCCTGGACCGGAGCAACCGGGCTGGAAGGAAGCCGTTGATCCTCATTCGGCCGGAAAGAGAAGTGAGAGCATGCTCTGTAAAAGTGTATTCACTTGTATCCAGAGCTGTCAGTGCTGGCTTTGTTTTCTAGGTGGGAGGAATACCCCTGAAATACCTACCGTGGAGCACCCAACCTTGAACGTCACCGGCGAACCCTTTTCGGCTGGGAAGAAAAGTGAGAATACAGTTCTTATGCTGATCGCTAGGTTAAATTTTCCTCATATGACCCCAAAAATTCCTGGAAGGTAATACATTCTTGCGTGTAAGTCGAAGTCTTGGAGACCATAAATGTTAAAGACACAGAAATAAACTGAATCTAATTTTTGCTCACACTAAAAACCGAATACATGGACTTTTCAGGCAAAGTAGTTTGCTCAGAGAAAGAAATGCCTTTTCTCTGTCCATAAAATTAAAGTTAACAATGTTCACGCTCTAACAATGTTTACTCTCATGATATTTAAAACCAAAGAGAGGCCATTGTACACGCTTTCAAAGGACTATCGATGCAGCATAGCGTTATGAGTTTGGACCGAAAAAATTGGTTCGAGACGTCGCAGTTCTGCTGCGCAAAACGCATGGTGGTATCGATCGTTTTATTTTGTCACGCGGCCTTTACTATCTTTTAAAATCTCCCTGAAAAGTTAAAATGCCGTCATTAAAGCGCGGTACTTTTTCGGAACAGGCCCATTTCAGTTTGGCTTCACAGTCGCTCTAATACTCGGAGCACTCTAGTTGTAGCCACAAAAATCTGCTAAATATTTCTTTCTGTTTTAAGACAAATCACCCGTGTTAATTTTTTATTTAGTGAAAAAATTCAACACTCGGAACAACTCTATATGTTGAGCGGAATGTAGGTTGAAGGTCTTTAGTCTCGAACTAGGCCAGGTGTGATTATGTAACTTTATCACTTTTAGAGACAATTTTTCTAGTAGACACATAAAGGAAACATGAGACGAAAGTTGAAAAAAAACATAGACGAAACGATAGGCTTGAGGGTTGCACTAGCAGCTGAGATTGTTGCAGCTATGCCAAGGGCACTCGGAACTAAATGTGTTACTCTGGACGACGTCATTTGAAACGTTGAAACAACGACAATTTAGGATAAAATACAGAAATAAAACATCACCTAGCTCTATCGAAAACAATCTCGGAATTTGTGCTTGGTTGTGAAAAAAACAGAAATCCCACACCCTTTGTTATCTCGTTAAGTGTAACACCGTGGTACGGATCTTACAGGTGGGCAGGCTACACCCACGGCCCCTTCCGTGGAGAGGGCAGGCGAGAAGAACGTTGCCGACCTTCCTCCGGCGGACAAACCAAGTGAGAAGAACTTGAAAAGTAGATCTGTTTTTTACCTCAGTCCCCGGAAAAAAAACAGCGGCATTACTTCTGTCCTGCTGCTGCTGAATAGCCCAGCCGCGTGGCTGTCTTCATTTTAAGCACTTTACGAATTGTTCATGCAGAAAGCGGAAAACTGGATTACTATTGCGGAATCACTCTGCAGTGCGCGAATCATGGCGCACTAGAGTGACCTGGTAAGTTTAAAGGGACACAAAAGTATAGCATTGGCTTATACCATATAGCAAATATATCATTGTTTCATGTCATGAAACAAAGCTTCTATAAGCCAGAAAACTTCATAAACGTGGTATACACTGGTACCGCCACTGGAAGATTTATGCAGCGGCGACGAGTGACGTATTCGTGAACGAACGCTATTTCGCCGTCTCGACGGGCAATAGGCGTTGAAATACGAAAAGAGCAGCGTGGCGAGCATGGCCGATAATGCGAGAGGTCTCGTAATTAGAACACGGTAAGAAATATTACGCAGGAAAAGGCTAGTCGCGAACACAAGCGCTCAAGCTTTTGCGTCGCATTCTATGCACTCAGGCTTCGTGAAGCAGTTGTACACAGCATCTTCCGCACAGGGACCTCTCGACGCCAATCACGCTTCGAGTTCTAGCTACACGGCCGGCTAAGCCGTTTCGTTATAACTTCAGCCGTCGAATGTCGTACTTTGTGCCGCCTGGGGCGTTATCAAATTACAAAGTATTTGTTTCTTTATTTTCAGCACGAGCTCATGCAGACGCTCGCAGTCATGCGCGTCGTCAACGTCTGAAGCCCTATGCGAGCGCATGGTCTTCCATGTTTTCTGCACAGTGGACGGGCGAATTTGATTTCAGATGTGCTGAAAAACAGCCCATTTTAGATGTGCTAAAAGTCAGCTCATCAGTACCACATGCAGGCGCCATCGCCTCTCATTTGTCTCATAAAAGAAAAGTTTCCCAGGGCGGGTCAGCATGCAAGCAGTAAGTGAGGCGACGGCACGCGAGGCCGGATTTTACGCGAGAAAAGGGTTCAACTAGTAGGTACCTAATAATTCTAACACACTCGCAAACACCGTGCAGAAACTACATGAATGGCAAAATAGGGGGAACAGCGCTCCACGTCCTAAAGGAAGCCAAATTACCGCCGAAGGAAAAACAATTGCAACACATAATAATGTGGGTACCAGGACACACAGTCATCGCGGTGAATGCCGAGGCGGATAGGAGAGCTCGAGAGCTTACAAACCGAGGCTCCAACCAAACCAGCCTCGAGCAGCCTGACGCGGAGCCACTGCCCTTAGGATACTCAGAAATTCTAAATTACTATAAAGGGGTCAGGATTAGATATCCCCCACCTCACAAAAATCTCCACCAGCAGGAAGCGGTATATTGGAGACAGCTACAAGCGGGAACTTTCCCGAATCTAAACATACTAAGCAAGATCCTCCCAGGGCTATATTGCAGCAAATGCCCGTGGTGCGAGGACAAAGCCACAATAATTCATATAACGTATTGTGAAAAGAGGGCAAATGCGGCTGCAATAAACAGAATCCCGAATGCCGAGCAGTGGGAGAGGATGCTTTCCAGCGAGGATCCGGCGGTCCAGGCAGGACTGGTCCGGAAAGCCTACCTGGCGGCAAGACTCAGTGGGGCCCTGGACTAGGGGCTCCAACCCTGCCACAAGAGCCACAGACCACATCAAAAGATGTGAAGAGTGTCTCTACACTGAGACCCACACATATGTTTCTATGATTAAAGTTATTACTACTACTAACTGGTGCGTGTTCGTCAAGATTATGCGTGCATCACCTACCGGCTGCTACAGCCGGCAGGCGGCAGACTACAGCTCGGCAGAACGCATTCTGGCTAATTTCCGCTCACAAGGGTTGGCTGAGACGAGGCTTTCATTGTAGTTAGTCAAGAACACAGTGCGCTGTTTGACGATAAATGCACTACGGCACCTAATTCTTCCTTTCTTCTTTCACTCCCTCTCTTATCCCTTCCCTTACGGCGCGGTTCAGGTGTCCAACGATATATGAGACAGATACTGCGCCATTTCCTTTCCCCAAAAAGAAACCAATAAAAAAAATGCACGCACAATTATTTCGCTCAGATGTGGTGCTGTATGGAAGCGTTAGATAGCTACAGTTGCTTGTATATGCTTTTGAGGATCCCTGGAAGTTTACGTTACACTTTACGATAGCACACAATGAACCAAAGGCCATACGCTCGCGTTATCGTCGCCGATGTATACACGTATGACTTAAATTAATTGTTTGTTATGCAGCCTGCGGCTGCCCTCAGTAACTTGGCATAGTTTCGCACCCACGGAGCTTGCAACGGTACGCAGACGTACGCACGCTATGCAGCGGAGAGCCCCCTTCCAAATAGTCGAGGGAGGCAGTCGACCGGCACTTTCACATTGCCACCGGGACCGCTTATCTGTTGTCTATGGGGTTCTCGTTTTCCTGTTGCGTTTCCGGTCTTTGAAAGTGGCGCCTCTGATTGGTTAGGTTGCAAAGGAGTCATGTAAATGACGTCGCTGGAGTTCATTTTTCGCGGGAGCGTTGTATCGGGAACGGTTTCGCGACTTCTATTTGCGGATTTTTTTTTATTTTTTATTTCCACAATATTGCAGACCCCCATTTCAGTCCAGACAGGGAGGGAAGAAAAATACATTCACTGAATACAAGAGCACCTACATCGTAAAACACAGAACAATAAAATTGCCTAATGTAGTACATATATCTAAAATAGCTCACAGAGTGCCTTGTCAAAATCAACAGCCGATATCACTTGCAACGGCAGGGTGTTCCATTCGTCAATCGTTCGCGGAAAAAAAGAAAATTTGAAAGCATTATTATGAGCGAAGTATGGTGCTAAAGTGTGATCATGATGACGACGAGTTCTATGCATTTCTAAAACAGCACATAGGGTATTAGAGAAATGCCTAGTTTTCCATGAATTAGTTGGTGAAGGAAGGATAGGCGGGCTGTCTTGCGTCTGACGTGGAGTGGTTTATTATCGTTTGCTGCCATTAACGAAGATGGGGAATCAGTTCTAATGTACCTATTAAATGTAAAACGTACCGCACGTCTCTGAATTTTTTCTAATTCTCTTGTGTATTTTTTTGCATGGGGCTCCCAAACGATAGCGCATATTCGAGATGTGGCCTTATAGGCGTATTGTAGGCTAATAGCCTGCAGCTCCTACGTGCGCCCCTAAGTTTATGGCGAAGAAAACCAAGGTTACGTAAAGCTGAGGATTTAATCTGGTCTATATGGTCATTCAATTTTAGTTGCGAGTTTATTACAATACCAATATACTTATATCTCGGCACTTCTTTAACTGAAACGCCATTAATGCAATAGTTGAAGGAAAACGGATTTTTCTTCCTTGTTATCCGCAAGAGCACAGTCTTCTGAGTATTTATTTCCATGTCCCATTTTTCACTCCAGGAAAAGACACTAAGCAGAGCATTATCTAAATGTTCCTGGTCAGAAACGGAAGATACCGGAGTATATATCATGCAATCATCGGCAAACAGAGCAATCTTAACAGCTGGAATAATGCTAGTAACTAAATCATTTACATAAATTAAAAAAGTAGGGGACCAAGCACACTTCCCTGAGGGACCCCAGTGGTTACAGGGAGTGGAGAAGAACAACTACCGCCAATCTCCACAAACTGCGTTCTGTGTTGTAGATAAGCTGCAATCCAAGCAATGAGCGGAGGTGGTACACCAATGAGTTTCAGTTTTAAAAGAAGCTTGTTATGTGACACCTTGTCAAAGGCTTTGGCGAAACCTAGAAATAAAACATCAATTTCGCCTGACTTGTCTAAAGGTGCACTGAAATTACGAATGGGTATTATCAGTTAGTTGGGTAGTGGTAGAGAATCCCTTCCTAAAGCCATGCTGAGCAGAGTTTAAGGCACCATTACTGTTTAATATTGCAAGTCTATGATTTGCAATAATATGTTTTATAAGCTTACAACAGGATGTCGTTAAAGATATCGGGCGGTAGTTGTTTACACAGAGTCGATCATAATAATTGGTTTTGGGGGGAAGGAAATGGCGCAGTATCTGTCTCATATATCGTTGGACACCTGAACCGCGCCGTAAGGGAAGGAATAAAGGAAGGAGCGAAAGAAGGAAGGAAGAAGAGGTGCCGTAGTGGAGGGCTCCGGAATAATTTCGACCACCTGGGGATCTTTAACGTGCACTGACATCGCACAGCACACGGGCGCCTTAGCGTTTTTCCTCCATAAAAACGCAGCTGCCGCGGTCGGGTTCGAACCCGGGAACTCCGGATCAGTAGTCGAGCGCCCTAACCACTAAGCCACCGCGGCGGGGCCACAGAATCGATCATCATTTTTATAAACAGGAATAGCCTTCCCTGTGAGCCAATCAGGCGGCAAGGAGCAAGAAGATAAGGAAGTACGAAATATTTTGGACAAAAAACTTAGCAACGCAGCCACCTTTCTGCATAGGAAAAAAAATTCGGTAGTGTTCCCGGGGAAGAATGTATCAGCCTTGCCTAGTATGGTATTTCCCTTTAGCGACCCTTCAATACTTCAGTGGTTGTGTGAAGGCGGCATTAGAGCAGGCCACTTCTAGAAGGAGGCAACTCAAACTCGCTATTTGTGTGCCGCAATAACGCATAATTCTATCAATGAATCAGTCAATCAATCAATAAATCAGTCTATCTCTCCGTCAACCAACCAATGAGCAGTAAAGCAATCTTTTTATTGTTCAATATGGTGAAAATTTGAGCTTTCTGTCTCGATGGCCACTGATGTGCGTAGTGCGCAGAAGAAGTAGGCCTGGAGGGTTACCAATAACACAGTAATACGAAAGGAGTGGACATTAAACATATACACAGCGGATGCCAATATATCTATATTATGTGTCATGGGTAAATTAATAGGGCAGTAAATGTAGCAATCTCGGTGGGAGCATGAATCCACGCTGACAGAGATCAGATGTTAGAGTGAGAAAAGTAGGCACAAGAAACAGGGTGCTCTAGCGGAGCACTCTATATAACTTTCAAACAGCTGGGATATTCTAGCGTGATATGGCAGCGCACAGCACACGCACGTTTCAGAATTTAGTCGCGAATAGCGTCAGGCCGACATGTGCGTGACATCTTTTCCATGTCATCAAGTGCGATCACATGGGGCGGCATCCCCGCATTAGGTACTCAGTACTGAGGTGAACCGTTTGGCTTTTACACAACAAAACTCTGCTTTCTTCGTCCAAGCAGTGGAGCTAAATGTTCTCGCATTTATTTCAGGTGGACAGAAACCTCCCGATGTGCCTGCAGATGCCAAGCCAGAGTGAGTGCCCCAAGTCTTGAGTGCAATTTGTACCTTGCTCACTATCTGCAGCAACTCAAGAGAGAAGCATATAGACGGCCCCGCCAACATCAATACTTTTCTCAGAGAGTGTCGGTAGCGCCCGTTTATTGCACTGATCTGATTAATTTTTACTTATCTTCTTACGTCTCGTGGCTCTAAAGTAATGAGACCCGTACATTTCAAACATTCTTGGGTCATCTACATCGTCGATGTGCCGATCTCTTACAAAAATTTCTTTACACATTGATATACTGTCCATAGACTTCTCTCTACAAATTCTATGTACAGTCTGTAGACAACCTATAGATTTATGGCCATACACTTTTCGTAGAGTTTTGTCTATAGACAGTCTGTAGAAAATGAATAGACAAAAATAAATATCTATACGAAGACAATAATCTATAAGAAGTCAATAGACTGTCTATAGACAATTTTTATTAAGAATTTCTAATCGAAGGATCTCAGCTTTACCAGCGACAAAACAAAATGCGTTGCTAAAACTGCGTGATCAAAACTTTTGTAAAGTTTTTTTGCACGAAAGGTTATTCGCATGCAGCAATTTCTGAATCGAAGTGGTCATTCAGCAAGAATTTCTGGCATCAGCACAGGAAATTTTACTACATCATCTCCATCGCGTAATGTCTGAAACGTGTGTTCTTTATTTACGGCGGTACGCCTACGGGCGGATGATAAATACCGAATTAAAAGAAGAAAACTAACAAATCAGGCTGCATGGTGGTCATGTTTCTGCAATTTGCCGCCGCCTAAAACGGCCGCGCACATATAAATTGCTTAGGTCGTACACATTTCGCTTACTGTCCACAAAAATGCTTAAGGGCACAATTTTAAGACGAGTCCTGATTGATTCTTTCCGATTACATTCTGACCTTCAATTATGCAGTTTCAGTATACAAGCCTTTGAAGTGTAACCGCCACCCTTATAAAAATGGTCTATAAACACTCTATAGACTTCTTATATGCTCTATTGCCTTCCTATAGATATTTCTTTTTGTCTACTTATAGTCTATGGGCGGTGTGTATACAAAAGTTTGCTAGAAGTGTATGGCCATAAATCTATAGATTGTCTATAGACTGTCTGTAGGAAATGCATTGCCTTTAGATTGTTCTCTAGGGAGCGTACATAGAGAGTTTATAGACTTTATTGACAGAAATCAATGAACAGTCCATAGACTGCCTAAAAAGTTTTTCTAAGGGAAGCAACCAAACCTGCCCTATAAAATCACGGTTTCACAAACTAGAACCGAGAATTTTGTGTTTTGGCACTTAGTGAAAATCGTGAGAAAAAGTGGAAGAACGAAAAAGTTTGTACCGCAAAATAACTGACTCGACACTACTTTATTCCAGGAAATCTCAACGCATAAAACATGTGTTTCTCCATACGAAGCAACTACTCATTCCCAGGAATTCTGGACAAAAGTATTTTTGAGCGGCAAGCCGTTTATAAACGCATTTTTTTTTCATATAATGAAAGTTTTGGCTACGACAAAAAATATATCCACAGATCACGCGATGGCAGTCGTATTTTTCCTACTGATGTTTTTTTGCTATCGTCAAAAGCGTTCCCCATAGATTTTCTAAGTCAGTCTAACTGTTCGATGGAATCAATGGAAACATATTAAAAGAAATATTTTGCTGTATATCAAAATAATGGATCATTACCTTCAATATTTTCATACCGGTGCCTTACTATATTTCAATTTTCAAAATTTGTCCCCTAGAAAGCTGGACTTGTCAAGTTTTGCGCACTAAACGTCATGGGTGAAAAACAAAACTCCCTATTATAGATAGAAATTGATGCATTTTAAACGTGTCTATATCTATGCACGGCAATATCACCAGCTTCAAGCTCGTGAAGCTGCTGCTCCTAAATGCTCTTTGTGGCGAACTAAAACGTGCTCCTGGAAAGTGTTGTACGATAACAGCAATGAACACCCGGCAGTGCTAAATATGGGAACAGGGCATCTTTAAAAGTCATGATAGCGTTTGAGCAGACGCTTCTTCTAACATCCCCCCTCCCCTGCCCCCGACCCTCGCATCACAAACGTTCATTTTATAGCACTTCAATGCGGTTTCGTTGAATACACCAGCAAAACAATTCCACTATGATGTAGTATGAACTACACCCGCCATTAAGAACTGGCACGCCTTAACACTTCAGCCTTTTTTGTACCAACGCACGGAAAAACCACGAACCTCATGACGCGCTGAGGAAGAAAACAACTTACGCAGATCAGGGTCCCAACATTTTTAGGACTGTGGACAGGCCAGCATATATCGATAATCAGTGCACTTCTCTTTTTCTTTCATTCATCATCGTGAACAGTTGGAGTCCGCCCTAACAAAAATGGTCCATAGACAGTCTTTAGACTTTTTATAGACTCTATTACCTTCGTATAGATATTTTTTCTTTTCATAATCTATAGACCTTCTCTAGACAAAAGATTTCTAGAAGTGTAAGACAATAAATTCATAGAATTTCTACAGACTTTCTATAGGATTTGTATTGCCCATAGACTGCTGTCTAGAATTTGTCTATAGATAGTCTAAGTCTTTACAGACTGAAGCCTATCGACATTCTATAGACACTGTAAAGAAATTGTTGTAAAGGCGGACGTCATCTTTATTTGTCTTACAAGCGTTTTTTATGATAACAGTAACAAGGAACATGGAAACCAAGCCGGCGTTCATCTCACCAAAATTTGTGAAAACTCTTTCCCAGGTCGCATTCACATTTCCTTGCGAGCGCACCGCGACGGCGAGAAAAATTAACGCCCACATAATTTACCTTAGAATATGCCAAGACCCAAAATCATAAACTGGCTTCAAAAATCTAGCTTTGTACTGCCAAAGCACATGATCCTCGCTCCAAGTCTTGCTTTATTTAGCTACAGCATTATGTCGCTTTCGTTTCAAGACACTGAACACAGAAAAAAATGAAGAAATTTTTAAAACTGGATAGTGCCGCTGGTGTTTGATATAAGTGCCGAATGCCTTCGCGTTAAAATAGTCATTTCTACTAAAATGAGGATTTATATGCAGCACAGCTACACCAGTCGCAAAGAAAGGCTTTTTGTCAAGATTGTGGGGCTCGAAGAAGGGGCCAGAGCCGGTCCAAGAGACAAAGCCGGTAGCTCCGGAAGGTGAGACGATCCCATTATTATCTTTGGAAATCAGGCCCGCAGCTTTGGCTGCATGAATGCACACAATTAGATTAATGATAAATGTTGGTTGGGGTTCGTTTTGCTTTGCTAGGAACATTTCTTCTCCTCAACCCAGACGTGGCGCGAAACTGCTCATTGCCATTACAAATTCCAAAGCGACTGGGCACGGGTGCAACTTTCAGGGTAATACTGCATTTAGTAGAGTAATGAATCTTTGTTCTTCACCACAAAATCACTTAAAATTTTGGAGGTGCTTTCGTTACTCGTAAAAAGTATTGAGAAAAAACTATAAACACGAGGAAAAAGCAGACTAGGGCAATCAGTAATTCATCCGCTACGACTCGCCGCATAAGGTGAAACGTGCTCTTCAACTTGGCTTCCCTGTTCGAGAGTATAGACAACAATGTTCCTGAATGACTTGTCCACGCGGCGTTAGGTTTTGTCCCCTCAACCGTGGTGTAGCGTTCGAGTGCAAGCCCGTGATTTAAACATCATCTTAAACAGCCACGTAGGAGTGCGTAGTGGCACATAATGTTATACGAAGATTAATCAACTAAAGTTCACTCCAGGGTAACACTTCTTTCAGCCCGAAACACAACCACAAGAGAAGATACGATTCTCACCCCTAACAGAAATCCCAGATAGAACCAGACGTGTTTCTATTGGTTCACGGGCTCCTACGAAACATTCTCAATCGCTGCTCGTTTGGTTGGGGGAAGTTGTCTCGAAATTGGGCAGACGTTAAAAAGGGGACCTTCCCGCATTCCCTACCAGCAGCACACTGTGACGGAAAAAAAACGAAAATCATACATCGAGCGAGGAAGAAAATATTTCATTTTTGACAAAGACCGTAAGGTGAGTGTTCATTACTCGATCGTGTTCTCTACGCGAGTAAATACTGAAATATGTTCACCGCAGCCATCAAAGGTTTTTATTTTGTCGTTATTATTGATTCCACCTCGATTACCTAGTGTGGTCTGCTCAGATATGATGCGTAAACTAAGGACGTGTCCTCTGTGTACCTTATCACTAAGCCATCGCTTGTTCCATACTAAGCACCCGTTTGGGAATGAACCGACAATGTCACGTTATCGGGGCTCTTGAGAAATTGTCTTCGTTTCAAAAGAATGCTGTATGAGGAAGCGAGCTGTAGAAATAATGCAGTGAGCGTTGAAGCTGGAAGAAAAAAACAACGAGTCCTCAACACACAAGACGTACTGTGTCGTACAATCTTTGCTGGAATGGGCGACAGCGTCGGATGCCCTGGCGATCCGCAAAGTGCGAGCACGTGCTCACTTCTCTCGCTATAAGGATGCAAGTGAGCACACAGCCACACTGCTTGGTGGTGGAAGACCTTGTACGACCTTGAGTGGTCGACCTTGTACGACCTTGCGCAGCTCTCCATGAAACGCAACTGTCGTCGTTATATGTAAGAATATCTGCGAAACAAGCGCGAAACTTCCGAAATAGACAAAGCTACCTCTCGTTGGGTGGACATATCTGTCCTTCGTGATTCTTAGCGTTTCTGAGAAAATGCGAATTTTTCTATATGACGGTAATGCCTGGGTTTTTTGGTAAATCATGTTAACGACGTAAGTTACCGAATGTTAAAAATAATGCTTGTTTGATCTTAAAACCTTAACATAATAGAGGGTGCAGTAGTATAACTGAAATAAATTGCCTAGCGTAATCCAACGCTTCCTCATGTTCTCAGTTCATGTGGAACACTACCAGTGCCTAAGAAGTAAATCACCCACCCCCTTTAACGCAATGTTGGTGTCGGTAACGAACCTGTCTTCCAGGCGGGCGGAAAACACCTGAAGCGTCTGCGGTGGAGAAGGATGCTGTGAAGGATGCCACTGATGCTCATTCGCCGGGAAAGAAAAGTGAGCTTAAGAGGTTCAACATTGCTGAATTGTGCTGAAACTCAAGGCTGCTAAATGCCTTTCAACGAATCGGGAAATGCTCTTCGAAGGAGATCCCCAATCAATAACGTATAGCGATTCTTGTGATGTCGTGGTCAATACCCTTTCTTTTGCTAGCCTGAAATCGCAGGCAGTGGCAGAGGAAGGTATTAACCGCAGATTAATCGGAGTAATCGCGTCATAATGCAATTTGGTTGATGGCATTGGCTAAAGGAGCATGTGCCGCTTCGGTCTGGAGTTGTATCCGACTATGGTAACTTTCCTTTTTCTTCTAGTTTTTGCTTCGGGTGTGCCAGAGTAATCTTAGCACGGTCTCACTCGTTCTGTTAATTTTGATAATTAAATTAAGCCTGTCCATGTAAATGGCGCAGGCAGATGCATGACTTTTTTATTATTTTTTGGAGCATCTACTACCGAAAGGAAAAACCACCGCACAGGCTCGGAGATTTTAATGCGCAAGCCTTTCCTGGCTCGTTAGTGGCGTGGACTGAAGTTGTAGACGAAGTTGTCCGCACGAACTGTCAATCATAAGTTGTATGGTAGTTAAAATGAAATGTAAAAGTTCATTCAGCAAGATGTATGTAATTAAATAAAAAGCAAATACGAGAATATAAAAAATAAAAATCAAAAAAAATAAAATGAAAAATGAAACCCATAATATTGTAACGAAGACAGGACCGGCACAGATCACAGTCTCAGCGAAGTCCAGCGCACAGCAGGGAACTCACAAGATGGCTGTCCGAACCACACACACACTTCGTCTTTGTCCACCGGCACACGCACACTTCGTCTTCATCGTCGGCGCGCTCCCGTGAGCACGCGCCATTACCCCCTCCATCAAGGCGGCGGCCCGACGCCGGAAACGAACACACACAGCAAAGGTAATGTTCGGTATAGACGGCGGACGGCAGAGAGTACAGAGAGCTGTTAAGCTGGTAAAGCGGCGGGTTGCAGCCTGTCATGGTAGGGCTTCATGCGCACCACGTGGACAGTCTCGGTCGGATGGCGCCGACGTGGTGAGGAGGTCGTGTCCCGCGGAAAAACTTCGTATGTGACATCACTTATACGACGAACCACCTCGTACGGACCGAAGTAGCGTCGGAGGAGCTTTTCGGAGAGTCCGCGACGGCGCACAGGTGTCCATACCCATACAGAGTCGCCGGGCTCGTACCGAACGCATCGGTGTCGGAGGTTGTAGCGACCAGCGTCGAGTTGTTGATGTCGAATCCGGCACCTTGCGAGTTGGCGGGCTTCTTCAGCCCGCTGGACGAATGTGTCAACGTCAGCGTAGGGGCCGATGTCTCCGTCGTTGTGAGTAGCGGGTAGCATAGCATCCAGCATGGTAGTGACACACCGTCCGTAGACCAGCTGGAAAGGTGTAAGACGGGTAGTCTCCTGTTCTGCCGTATTGTAGGCGAAGGTTGCATAAGGAAGAACTTCGTCCCACGTACGATGCTCAACGTCGACATACATAGCAAGCATATCTGCAAGCGTCCGGTTGAGGCGTTCAGTCAAGCCGTTTGTTTGGGGATGATAGGCTGTTGTCTTCCGGTGACTGGTGTGGGTGAGTTCGAAGAGAGATTGCATTAATGCCGCCGTAAAGGCGGTTCCACGGTCCGTGATGACGACTGATGGCGCACCGTGACGCAAGACGATTGATGTCATAAAAAACTGAGCCACTTCTGCAGCACTAGCGTGGGGGAGCGCCTGTGTCTCGGCGTACCGCGTTAAGTAGTCCGTCACCACAACAATCCATTTGTTCCCAGAGGAAGACAATGGGAATGAGCCCAGCAAGTCCATGCCCACTTGTTGGAAAGGTGTTGTAGGCGGTGGGATGGGCTGGAGAAGCCCTGCGGGTTTAACTGGTGGTGTCTTTCGTCGCTGGCAGTCACGGCAGGTCCTCACATATTGCTGGACTGATGAGAGCAACTTTGGCCAGTAATACTTCGCACGAATGCGGGCATACGTCCGCGTAACACCCAAATGGCCAGCCGATGGCTCGTCGTGGCAGGCGTGCAAGATTTCTGGACGGAGTTCGGATGGCACAACCAGAAGAAAGGTTTCCGTGTTATTGGCGAAATTCCTCTTGTAAAGGACGCCATCTCGGAGACTGTAGGAACCCAGACCTCGAACGAAAAGCCGCGGAACAGCGACGTTAAGGCCCTCCAGATGCTCGATGAGCGGGCGCAACTCTGAGTCAGGCCGTTGACGCCGGGCCATATCGGACGACGTGACGAGAGCAAAAAACGGGAAGTCGTCCTCCGTTTCGGCCGGAGCAACGTCGGCAAGTGCACGTGACAAGCAATCGGCGTCATTGTGCTTACGGCCGGACTTGTACACTACCGTGATGTCGTATTCCTGGAGGCGAAGGCTCCATCTCGCAAGCCGTCCCGAAGGGTCTTTGAGATTGGCCAGCCAGCATAACGAATGATGGTCACTGACAGCTCGAAACCGGTGACCATAGAGATATGGTCGGAACTTGCTAATCGCCCACACTACCGCAAGGCATTCCTTCACTGTGGTAGAGTAGTTTGCCTCTGCTTTCGAGAGGGAGCGGCTGGCGTACGCTATGACTTTCTCGTTGCCATCCTGCCACTGAACGAGAATAGCGCCGAGACCAACATTGCTGGCGTCAGTATGAATTTCAGTGGCAGCTCGTTCATCAAAATGGGCGAGTATTGGGACAGTTTGTAGGCGGCTGCGTAGCTCGTTGAAGGCAGATTCCTGATCATCATGCCACAAAAAAGATACATTGTCTCTAGTAAGCATTGTAAGGGGCTCGGCAATTGTGGAAAAGTTTTCAACGAAACGTCTGTAATAGGCACAGAGGCCCAGAAACCTACGAACGGACTTTTTGTCGGTTGGGCGCGGGAACTGTGCCACAGCGGCAGTCTTCTCCGGGTCAGGACGGACTCCGTCAGCGCTTATCACGTGACCAAGAAAACTGAGCTCTTCGAAACCGAAGTGACACTTTTGGGGCTTTATCGTCAACTGTGCCGAATGAAGCGCCTGTAACACCATTCGCAGCCGGTTGAGGTGTTCCTCGAAGCTAGGAGCAAAAATGACATCATCATCAAGGTACACTAGGCATGTCTGCATTTCAGCCCAGAAAGAACGGTGTCCATCATGCGTTGGAAGGTTGCTGGCGCAGAACAGAGTCGAAAGGGTAGCACTTTGAATTCATAAAGGCCGTCAGGTGTCTTCTCTCTGTCCCTTTCGTCCACTTCGATCTGCCAGTAGCCATTCTTAAGGTCGAGTGAAGAAAAATATTTAGCGTCACGCAGTCGATCCAAGGCGTCGTCGATACGTGGAAGGGGGTAAACGTCACGTTTCGTGACACGATTCAACTTCCGATAATCGACGCAGAATCGCAAGGTTTTATCTTTTTTCTTCACCAATACCACAGGCGAAGCCCAGGGGCTCGTGGACGGCTGGACTACATCGTCTGCAAGCATTTCTTGCACTTGGGATCGTATAGCCTCCCGTTCCACCGGCGAAACTCTGTACGGGTGTTGGGATATGGGGCTAGTCTCCTCGTTGACGATGATGCGGTGTTTGGCTACCGGGGTGCGCCCTACCTTTGATGTCGTGGCAAAGCACTCTGCGAAATCGTGAAGGAGCTCTAACAAGCGCTGCTTCTGACCCACCGACAAGCCGGGATTAATGTCCACGGTAGACAGAACGGTTGCTGCATCGCGTCCGTCCGGCGACGGTAGCTCCAGAGCACATATTTCTGCGGGCTCAGCGAAGTCGGTAACGTATGCGACGGCCGTTCCTTTCGCAATAGGCTGGAACATTGTTCCGAAGTTGGTGATCAAGAATGTCGCAGAGCGATCCCGTAAGCGAACAAGCCCTCTTGCAGCGCAGATTCCTTTCTCGAGTAGAAGGCTGACGTTTCTCTCTGCCATAACGTCTCGATCACCGGGCGAGTCACTTTGCACGGGGACCATCATGCTGCACCGCGGAGGCACCGTCACGTCATCAGCAGCAATACGCAGGGCGGATATCCTGGTGTCGTCTGGGTCGGCTATTTCAATTGCTTGCGTCGGCGAAAACGTCACGCGCGGCTCTTGTAAATTGATAACGGCGCCGTTAGCTTGTAAAAAGTCCAGGCCGAGAATGACATCGCGCGAACAGTGAGGTAGGACAACAAAGTCACAAACGTAAACAAATCCGTCGATTGTAACTCTCCCCGTACACCGGCCAACTGGGGTAATTAGGTGCCCACCAGCTGTACGAATCTGAGGCCCAGTCCACGCGGTTAAAACTTTCCTCACTTCTTTTGCTAGCTCGTTGCTCATAACCGAATAGTCCGCTCCCGTATCAACCAATGCCGTAACCGCTAAATGGTCGATATCGACCGGTAAGTTCGAAGCTGCACATCCTTTGTGATCGTCACGTGTCCTCGTTTGATAGCCGTCGTCTGGTCGGGAATGCGATGGAGGATGTTCGGCTGTTCGCTCGTAAGCAGCCTTACCTCCGCAGGCCGCTGGGTCTAGTTTCCCCGGCGAGGACTCGGTGAGCGGCTGAAACGGCTTGTCGAAGGACGGGGACTCGGCGAACGATAGCGGGTAGAGGTTGGTGGGCGGTAGTCAGGGCGAGGGAAATCAGTGTGAGTGTGATCCCGGTGCGTTGACAGGTGCTCCTCAATTTCGCGGGACCGTTCGCCATTGGGCGGACAGGGGACTCGCGGATGAAATCCGCGAATTCCAGCTCGACGTTAAGGGCACCACCGCAAGATATGGCCAGCCTCACCGCAGTGGTAGCAAAGGGGCCGCTGGTCAGGTGCCCGCCACACGTCCGTCTTCCGCAGCCTGGCTTCGGGCAACACAGGGACAAGCGGGGGCCGCGGCTGGAAAGCAGATGCAGATGGGCTGGTGCTCCAAAGGGCGAGGTCGCAGTTCTGTCGGAGTACCGACGCGTACGTCTGGCGCGGGGGCGTCGGTGTAAGGGCAGCAGGGGCAACAGGTTCAGGAACCACCTGCTCAGGAACCACCTCTCGGATAATTTGTGCTAACGATGGACACTGCGGCTGCGACTGGGCAGAGAGGCGCATTTTGTGCAGCTCTTCTTTGACGATAGATCGAACCAGCTCCCGAAGGGTGTCAGCGGAGTCGCTGGAGGCTGGCGCAAAGTCGGCAGTTGATACGGTGTTCACGGCGCGATTGTAATAGCGGGCGCGTTGTTGCAGGGTCTTTTCGACGGTAGTGGCCTCCGATAGAAACTCCGAAGTGGTGTTAGGTGGGTTTCGCACAAGCCCAGCAAACAGTTCTTCTTTTATCCCGCGCATCAGGTGGCGCACTTTCTTGTCCTCGGCCATGTTTGGATCCGCCCTTCTGAACAGTCGTGTCATGTCCTCATAATACATTGCGACGGTCTCATTGGGTCGCTGGTTCCTTGACTGCAGCGCCGACTCAGCTCGTTCCCGACGGTCGGTGTTGACGTAGGTCGCCAGCAACTGGCTACGGAACCGTTCCCAAGAAGGAAACGTTGTCTCGTGGTTCTCGTACCACGTCCGCGCCGAGTCGTCAAGAGCGAAGTAAACATTGTGCAGCTTCCGCTCCGCATCCCAGCCGTTGTACCTGGCAACGCGCTCGAACTGGTCAAGCCAGTCCTCCGCGTCATCAAACACTTCGCCATGGAAGGTCGGCGGCGTTCGCGACTCGAGGACCAGGAAATGAGCAGCTGAGTTCCCGTTGTCAGCCATAGCTGCCGCGTCTCCGTTGCTAGCCATAGGTTCCGCGTCAGTCCTGCGCGTCGCAGCTGGAGCCCTGGTCCTAGGGGATAACGGACCGTACTCTGGTGACTGACCTTGGATTCGGCGGCTCGTACTGCGATGAATCGGAGTCAAATCCGTGTTCATAGAGAGCCTTCGGGGCACGTAGATGTTGGAAAGTACCCAGCTCCTCCACCAAAAATGTAACGAAGACAGGACCGGCACAGATCACAGTCTCAGAGAAGTCCAGCGCACAGCAGGGAACTCACAAGATGGCTGTCCGAACCACACACACACTTCGTCTTTGTCCACCGGCACACGCACACTTCGTCTTCATCGTCGGCGCGCTCCCATGAGCACGCGCCAATATTAAACCTGAAAACAAAAATAAAATAAACATAATAAATAAAAAATAAAATAAAATACATTATTAAAAATAAAACAAATAACAATATTAAAAAATCATAAAATTTGAAAATAGAACGTATAAAAATAGGGGGCGAAAGAGAGGCAAGGGCAAGGCTTTCGCATTTCCGCTCATGCGCAGACTGAAGTGCAATCCTGTAATTTTTATGCTTTATTCTTTTTCATGTGCCCCGCCTAAACTTGGAGAGAGAGAGAAACTTTATTGTTGGAGAGGAAGTCGGGGCACGCCCCTGGGTCTCCGCACGACCCCACTGCACTCAAGTGTTTATGTCCCTAAGGTTGGAGACAATTTTAGTGCTGAAGAACCGAACTCTGTTTCCCTAACTGCGAATATCCGCTAAGGCTGTAAACTACAAGAAAAACACGTTGCTAATTTTTTCCGAATAAACGAGCGCAACACTCTGTAATACTGCTCGTTGCTTTTCAATTTCAGACATAACGGGTTTACTTGGTGACGGTGTATTTGTGGAAAAATATTCTGAACAGTGCATTTTCCTCAAAAGAGTAGGCAACTTATCAAGTTCCTCTCAGTGTAAAGGAAACAAATGCACTTGGACGAACTGTTACGCTTTGCACAACAAGTGTTCCAAACGGAGCACAAAATGTTGTGCGTCCCAGAATACGACACGCATCAGGCTCTAAGAAAAAAGAACTTGGAGAGCACTGCAGAGACTGCACTGGAGAAATGCGAAAGCATCACTGTTTGCCGCGACGTTCGTGGCTCCTAGACTACTTTGATAGCTCTTGTCCATAGGACGTCATATGGAACGCTCTAGAGCTATTTGAAAACCTGCATATCATCCTACTTCTCCGACGACGACATTCCGGGCTCCGTTTTTTGCTTTGGTTGTAGGCGAGACGTCATCAGACGTATGGGGTGACGTTACACCCCTATGACGTCACATGGACCTATAATTAGCTTTATTAAATACGTACATTAATTAAAACCTATAATTACATCCGGTAAGTACCGACATTATTACTGCCACTAATTGCTGCCGGTAATTAGTGTATGTAATTGTGATCGATAGTTTGGGTCGTTGATTAATGACTAATGTTAATGGCTGACTCGATATTGTTTAATCACTGACTTTATATACTTCACCACATCACTCTTGCTTCCACGTTTTGCGGACACCTCCGGTGCCGACATAGCGTAGTAATGCTTTCGCATTAAAATTTATGGCCACTTTGCCTCATGTTGCAAAAAAACGATGCGCTTGTTTTTAAGGCGGGAGAAACACCCCCGAGGTGCATACGGTGGAGGAGCCGACCTTGAAGGACACCACCGACGCTCATCCAGTTGGAAGAAAAAGTGAGAAGGATGCGTTTTTCTTCTAGCTATATCTCTTTACAATTGGCCGCCACTCCCGCTCGAACATCGCTCAGCATCTTGCTCATTCATGCCGGCAGTTTGGTATGGTATATTTCGTATGGTTTACTGCCCCCATTAAGGACTTTAAGTTATGCTTCATCAATTCGCACAGTCTTCCTGTTCTTTGCATAGGTGAGCTTTGTCATGAGTACTCACTATTTCTTTAGGTTCAGCCACGTGGCCTGCAAGCTTCACGATTTTTGACCGTTATTACTTTGTTCATTCTAATTTGTTTGTTTCATAAGCTCAACTATTTCTCTTGTTTTTGCTGTTTTCCGTGCTAGATAATTTCATTCTACATATGTATGTTTGCCTTGAATGTGCACATGTCCTGCTGCTGTGCCTTTACCGGGCCTCAAGCATCTCTCAAGCTACCCCTGTAGCTTTTCGCCCGAGGCTCATTTCCTGTATGTCTGGAAATAAACTTTCTTCAATTCAAATAACGTCTCAGGAGTGCACATGTTCTACTAATAGTGGATTCCCTGTTGAAAATTTTCATACCAGGCATTCATACGGGATTATGAAAACATGGAGTGCAGATGGTATGAAAAAATATCTGCAAATTCATGTTCTCCATATATCTGCTGTACGATTTCGATATCGCTTCCGTATAGTTTCTCTATGATGTGCATGACTTCATTCTGAGTGCATATGTTTCCATACGCGTAGTCCATACAGTCAATATTCAATCCGTCCGTATGACGTCATTGCGGGAAACTTAAGCACTGTTCGGACTGTTCTCTTTCGCGCTGCTCTCTTTGTGCAGCTTGTTCTTGCTTTTCGTTCTTTTTATCTCCGAAATGGTTATTAATATGTATTATACTTTTTTGCTCTTTATCCTTTCTACTGTTTGCCTTCTTGCCTTCTATTGTATGAGCCTGCTCTAAGTATCTATAAATAAATAAGTAGGAATGTGAAATTATGGGGTTCATCCTGTGATGTTTTTCACTTGGGAGGGGCTTCGGTTTAAGTTCCGACTGCCGGAAGTTTTTTTAACGCTTGCATTACCCCCCCCCCCCCTTTATAAATGCGGCTGCAGTGGCTGGGATCCATCCCTCAAACTTGGACTAAGCACCGAAAATCCCTATCGATTGTGTCCTTGCAGCGGCTGCAGAGGAAGAGGCAACGTGCCGATTGCTAATCACGAGGTGAAAATTGAGCATATTGGGATTACTATAAGAAAAATAGGTAGCGAGTTGTGTTCTAATCTAAAAACGCACGTTGTGTGATTCTTTGCTGTATTAGAGGGCGAAACGACAACACTAATCGTTGTTTATTCATCGAATGTAGCCACATTTGGCACACACAAGTATCTTTTTCTTTGAGTTCAGAGCTGTTTTTTTTTCTTTAGGCTAATTGCTACAGTTGTTGAGTAACTACACTTTACACCCTCCTAAAGTCATCCTCAGGGTGTTGAAGGATTAAGAAGGAAGTTCACAAATCTTTTATGTAAGCTTTTTCACAGAACCCAGTTGCGTGCGATAAAGTTTTTTTTTCTGGAGATGTAAAGTACTTATGGAAAAAAAGCTCAGACTGCCGCGAGATAAAATTCAAACTTAACAAGGAAATGTTTCCTACGGAAGCAGCTTTAAAAGTTGTTCCACGTGTATATAAACGAATAGAGAGCTTTATTGCACTGCTCAAAGTCGGAGGACTGGTGCGCAACAAACAAATATACTGCTATCACTCGTTAAGAAGTACTGGAGTGATGAGTGACAGCACTCGAAAAAAAAACGAAAGATGATAAAATCATTCTTATTCCCTCCTTTGCCTCGCTTATCGCCTCTTATGTTTTGCTTGCAGTCACTGAAATGCGGCATTTCAGCCAACAGAAGCTCTCACCTTCTGCTCTCTCCTCTTCATTGCGATATTAAGATAGTGATGCTCTGTTGCCGGAAACCCGCGAAATTAGCGATGGGCTGTTACCACCAGATACCCGATTCACTCAATTTTCGGACTAGCACACATAATAAAAACATAAATATTGATATTCGTACTGAATATTTTGCTACTACTTTCCTTCACCGTACGGAACAAGACCTGAGGAATACGAAAAAGGATTTACAAATTGAAATTTTTGAACACAGTCACAATGTTATTTTGCGCGTCCCGCCCCAACCGCGTGCTTTCGTTGAAGGTGGAAGAAATACTCCCGATGTGCCTGAAGCCGAGCAGCCAGCGACGAAGGACACCACTGACGCCCTTCCGACTGGAAAGAAAAGTGAGTAGAATGCGATCATTAGAGCTTCCGCTGGCTAAAATTAGTGTCATTAAAGATAAAGCCTTGTTCAGTAGGGCAGACATGCAGGCCACTTATTCTTGATGACATGTTGAACTCCCGATTTTTTCGTAATGCTACAACAGGCACTATTTTCGTGGAACCCATTTAATGTATCAAATCAGTTTCCGTCTTACGAACTAATCGGTATTTTATGCTGTTTGGTGCAAAGAAAATTACCGGTCATCCCTACTAGCAAAAAAAAACGATCATACGACGGCCTTAAGTCTGCTGAAGAAAGGATATACAAGAACCTTTCCCTTTCATCTCTCTCTTCCTCCATTTTTCGTTTTTATTTTCTTTATTTTATCATTTGAAACGTTATTGTTTTATTTTTATTTATTTTTATTTATTTTATTTTTCAGTCTTTCGTTTTATATTCCTGTTCTTTGTTTTCTTTCTCTTGTCTACTTTTATTTATTTTCATTTTCTTTTGTTTTCATGTCTGATACTAAGTATGCCTTCTCACGCATTTACATCGCTTTTCATCGAATCAGTCAGACAAAACCTGCTTCAAACGCCACATTTCATTAATTCAACTAATTAAATATAATTCAACAACCAACCTTTTTCTACTCACACACTACCTAAACCAAATTTTTGCACATTTATCTCCACAGATCGACATAATCGTGCGGACAAAATCTGCGGACACTTTTTGCTGACGCGACGTGACCATATAATGATTTCGCATTAAAAAACGCTTTGTGTAGTTTAAAATTAAATACAAATTTTATCTGATGAAGCATGGAGCCCTTCCCTATAGGGAATGGCGAGCCTTCACAGCTGTAAGAGGTGCCCGCGCTTGAAAATTAGGTTTCAGGTGGCTCAAAAGGAGGAATAAGCATCAAATAAGCAGTAAGCTTGAGCTCAGGCTTGTGACTGAGTGATGGTTCATTCTTCTGATATGTAACAAAATGGCAGTATGAAAACAAAATGGCGCACTCGCTGACTACACATGAGAACGGCGAAATGAAAACGATAGGAGCGACCAGAAAATTTTAAAAAACATAATGGCTGATCAGCAGTATGCTAAAACGAGTCATATACAAGGTATCCTCCACACTGGAAATTTTCTTCGTGCACTATCAAAAGGTTCATGCATGTTACTACGTCGAATTTACAGTACATGAAACCTGACGAAAAAAGAATTTCTCGAACCGCGATGGCATACCTAGCCCTATGTCCAGCAATTCCGATCAAAAATTATTGAAAATTAGAAAACTGTAAGATACTTTACGGTAATATTGAAGGTAATGGTCCATTCTTCTGATATGTAACAAAATCTTACATTTCAAATGATTCCATCGGTCGCATCGAACAGTTAAGACTCCCATAGAAAACCAATAGGGAACGCTTTTGACGATAGCAGAAACGTTAATAGAAAAAAAAATTAAGACTGCCGTCAAGTGACATGCAGATATGTTCATTGTTATATTGAAATTTCACAACATCACAAAAAATTGCGTCCATAAATGGTTTAACGCTCAAAAATGCTTCTGTCCAGAATTTCTGGGTGTGACAACAGCTTCTGCTTCATGGCCTCTTTTTTTTAATTAAATCTAGGAAGCTTGAGCACTGTCCAATTTTTTCATTGAGTTTAGTGGTTTAGCTCGCGTGGGTATGAGGGCAGAAACTAAGTAAAACTTGTCCAGTTTCTTCGATAACCGAAACGACAATGCACCTATCTTTCAGGTGGAAGGAATACCCCCGAGGTCCCATTGGAGGACAAGGCAGGCGGGAAGGATGGCGGTGGTGTTTCTTCTGCAGAAAAACAAAGTGAGAAGAATTCAAGAAGTTTAGCTCTTTCGATCAAACAATGTTGCCTTCTACTTTAGAGACCGCTGGTCGCTCGAGTCTATGAGGCGGCGTGCTGAAAATCCCTGCCCCTCGCTCTTTTTATCTCAAATATATTTCGGCATAGCCATGTAGGTTTCGAGAGGTATAGTATCCTTTTGTAGAGTACGCTGAGATTCCGCAAATTCAAGTGCTGGAGCTTGAGCTGATCGTTTTGAAATATGTGCGGCCGACACGAAAGGCACTGAAGCAGGACACCCGAAGAAGCAGGAAAACACACGCTCGTTGCTTCTGCAGTCTCTCGAGAGTTTGTTCCGGGTTTTTATTTGATCTTTCAGGCTTCCTCGTTCCGAGGAATAGTCGAATGTTTTGAGGATTCTACACGGTACACCAAAGTTTTGCACATTTTTTTATAATACCTAGTGTGAACATCGCTGTGGAACAAGATCGGGAATTCGCATTGTTTTGTTGCATAGAATGTGAGTAAAAATAAAAACTATCGTTCCCTAATTAAGCAACCTTCTCATCACGATTCATGCTCTGAAAGCATATAGAATGCACTAGCACGTATAACAATGCTGCTCCAAGCATTACCTGTTTGTATAAAATAAAAAAAATGAATGCACCGCAAAGCTGCAGCCGGAAAGTGAGTGGGACGTTTGTGTCTGGCTACTAACTGCTTCATTTGTACTTCAGGTGAGAAGATTCTCTCAGTGGCGCCTACAGCGGTAAAGCCAGAGTAAGTACAGGGGCTGCACATACTCTTTAGTTTTCCCGTTCGTTTTGTGGGGCACAAAGTCCTACGCCTTTATTTTAATTTCTGTAAAACATTAATATCCTGCATCATAACTTTTTTTTAAGAGTGCCGCTAAAACCAAACTTACGGGGCATGGTTTTCTGATCAGAAGCACTTGCAGCATTTTTAGGAGACTCGTGATGGTGTTAGCCTTTTCTTATTCCAGTACAGAACTACTTAAGCCATATTGTCACGAAATCCCAGTTGTATGAAAGTCAGCGTTAGTAGGTTTATTACACATTCTACCAATGCGAATTAAGTGTAAAGTGTGTTAGAATACGTGAAATAACATGATTTTCCTTCAAAGGACAGGGTTTTTTTCTGCGCTAAATACTTTACGCGACTAGTTTTTCTGGCATCTAAGCTATGGTTATTTAGGCCGAGAGGAAATGCGGTGACTGCAGGCTCCAGGTGACAACATGCACTTCAGTTTCAAACAATACGGTCCGTTTTGAGTTTGATATGGTACTACATTGGATAATTGGCACTAAGGACGAAATTCACTAATATAGGAATATTGCCAAGCTAGCAGTGTTTCTAGAATCATTACAATATGATATAATGTAAAGAAAATAAAGTGGTAAACAGAAGCTCTGAAAGATGTGTCCATCTACTACCGACGTGGTTCTAAAATCGGTATAGTTTTCCTGCACTGGAGGTTTAAAGGTATTGTAGCGCTGCCTCATGCCAGCAAGAACCGTTCGCTAGGTTATCTGAGCCTGAACCATCCTTGGTTTTCGGGGCGAAAAAGGCGCACATTCACGTCCACTTTTTGGAGGGGATTCAGTAATGGAGCTGTGTTTCACCACCATTTGCAAGTGTAGTAAGTTAATCGTCGCCATCTCGTCCAAAACTCTTTACATATTTTTCAAAGACGTCTCCAAGTAGGTCTTTCAGCTCAGCCGTCAACAGCCGTGGTACCCATCTTGCCAGCAGTTTCTGAAATTGGAACTCACCATGAGAGATGTAGCGTGTTTTAATTGGAGCACATTATGGAAGATATAAAGTTCTGAACCATGACTAAGTGCCCAGTTGCATATACGTGTGCCGTAGTCAGACGGTGATTTTTTTTTCCCGGTAACGCTTAGACGGCTGTGATGCGCTCCGGCGTTACAACTGGAAGTGCTTAACTCTGGCGAGGTATATTTTATTGCGTGACAGTATATTTTACTGCGGATGACAGTGGCATATATTTCAGTTCTACTCTTGCTCAGTGTCAAGGATACCCCCAAACTGCTGTCCCAGAATGCAGCGTTTTTCCTTCATAATCATCGGCGTTTATTTTTCGAAGATGTCACATCGTTGTAAACCTTTAGTGCAAAAGCACTATTGCGATGGGTATACCTTCAAGAAAGATCTTGCGATGTTTGTGGGTCTGCGATGGTTGTAAGTTTGTGCCAAGCGAGCTTGCGATGTTGGTAGGTTTGTTCCAAGTACAGTAAGCAAATAAAAATAAATCAAACAAGCATCCGCGACTGGGATTTGAACCCGCGGCGCTGAGAGAAGATCAGCTACACTGTCCACTGCGCGAGAGCACGAGGCTACCGCCGCAGCCGACCACACATCGTGTTAAACCGCAACACATTCTTGCGCTGTGCATTGCACACCGCCATCTTCATCAACTAATACTACTACCAAACTAATATTCGCGCTTGGAGCTATGTGGCGGTAGTGACAGAGACATGCGTTGGTGTGGACAACGCTGTGGCAGAAACACGGCACTAGAGCAACGCGCGTTGGCATTGAAAACATTGCTGCAGAAACGCAGCACTAGAGCATAGGCTGCAGTCGTTCCTTGGTTAAATTGGCATTGGCGGTGAAAAAGCTGAAGAAACGCATAACTGACCCCGCTGGGTCAGTGGACACCTCAATAGCGCTTTCAAGTACGCGGCTGTGGTGTCCACCTGCAGAAAACTGTGCTTTCGCATTTTTCTGCCTAGCAATGTTTAACCGCCAGCAATTTTTTACACCGCTTCTTCACTCCCCGATGAATGAAGCATATATCACCAAACCCACCTTTCATTCTACGCTGAACTTCACTAGGTTTTGCACCAGCACATGTAACAATTTTCATGAAACATCGCTGTTATATTCTTTGGTGCATATCTTAATTCGAACGGACACTTTGCGCTGATAATTTGACGAAAATTGTTCATCTGCATTTTTCTGCAACCTACAGGATATTGTTTACACTACTTGAAACAAGGGTACCAACTTAAATTACAATGGCTCGGAGTTTAGATATAGCATTGCAAAATTTACGGCTTTCATTGCACTGACGCTTATTCGGTGCCTTTGTTTGGTTACTGCTGAGAACCGCAGCACGCTGCAGCCCTTCAACGCCGCTGCGATAGTACACCTCGTTATTCGCGAACAACAAGACAAATTAAACTCCGAGACGTGAACCCACATTAAAATTTACTTGATTAAGAAGATGCCTGAATACGTACCAAACACGGATAAAACCACTGTATATGCAATAAGAGATACCATGTATGGAACTTAATTCCGCACCCCGTCAACTGCACGACAAATTGCACTGCGAGCTTCAAAAAATAAAACTATTTTTCAGGCACTTTCGCTACTGACGTACGCGGAATTTCTTTCGCCAATCTTTTGTCAGCTGACATCTACTTTTTGCGATTACTCTACAGACGTTTGGGTTCTATCCACATGTCTACAGTGGATTCGAACACAAAGTGACAGCGCTTATTAAAAATTGTTGTGTTGTGTTGGGCTTTATGGCACATAGGCAACTAAGGCCATCATGCGACAAGCTCAAATTTATTAAAAAGTGTTCAGTTATATCATGAAGTTCTTCGTAAGCGGAACTTGTGGACAACCGTTTACAAATATTCTGTGAGGACTATTTCATGTTTCAAGCGCTCAATTATGGTAGCAAAACTGAGAGTAAAAGAAAATGGCTAGAAGAAGAGCACAGCCAAGCAATTTATGAAAATAGGATGGATAGAAGTAATGTTAAGACGCAAAAGTAGAGTAACGTGGATTAAAGAGAAAGCTATATTGCAGCAGAAATTACAACAAAATTGACTTTATGGAAGATACAATGCAGAGAAGAGCTTCACGAAGGCTTGCTAAATCAGTAGAATGCGCTTTAAGCGAAGGAAATGCCAACATGGTGGTCCAGAGCGACACTCGGTGATAAGGTTAGGAAATAAGCCACGACAAGGCGATTGGCGCAAGACAGGAATGAATAGAGGCCACTGGTAGAGGTCTTCCACAGGATGCGAACTTGTCTCTGGTGCTGCTACTGATGACAACCATTCGGGTGCACCATTTAACAAAATTATGAATTTGATAAACAGTTTGTCGGACCCAAAATTAAGACAAAACATTCTCTTTATAACTCCAGGGCTGCTGCACCAAGTGGAATCGCGGGATGCTTCAGCAGGTGCTGGAAACCGAAGCCGCCGCCTGTGTTGCCGCAAGATACTAAGCCCAAGACCAGAGAAGGCAAGCTGCACTTTTCACAATAACAATGTTTGCGGAGGAAAAATTACATGAGCAATATTACTGTGAAACTAAAGCTAATATGGGAGCAACCCACAAGGAGCTGCTGCAGCCATGACTATATTATCCTGACTGAATTAAATGAAGCCTTCTAGACGAAGCTGCCGCGCAAAACCGCAACCTTACAAAAGTTGCTAATGACGCGGCGGAACTGTCTGTACAGCGAGGAAAACATTTCCTGTAAGTTTCGTCCTCCACGATTAGCTTGGAGAGAGATAACAAGGTTTTTGTGGTTTTTTTCACTTGTCTAGTGCCGTGGAATCCCAAAATAACTCAGAACACCGTCGCAATGCCCAGACAACTTCATCAACTGGGCAGTTTTGGAGTGGAAGAGGAGATTTTCCCGCCCTGCATAAGCGCGGGAAGCTTGGTGTTCCTGCTAGCCTCAGTAATGAAGGAGAGCCTGCGCCGAATAGTGCTAAGCGTTCCAGTTATGCTCTTGATTTTACCTTCATGGGCCTAACCTTAACGACGCGCTTGGGTTGGGTGTACAATACCATCCATCGTATTAAAAACCAGCGCTTGCGAACGCAGACAGAGGACGAGACGAGATGAATCGAAGGTGCTGAACTTACTACTGAATTTTATTCGAAAGTAAGCAGTCATTTCATACGCTTACACTCGCGCGCGCAAAGGCATCTTGTTAAACACAGATGCACCGCAACCACCCACCCTCTGTCCGTCTTCGTAAGCGCTGGTTTTTAATACGATTTATCACCACAACTGGCCCAATCCTCAGTTCTGGTACAATGCCATGCTTCGTGCGCTATGATATATAGGCGCGTAACCCCCTTGTAAGCAAAAGAGCGCGCAAAGTTCCCGTGCACTAATTTACTGAAAAGGTAGCGAGAATGCGAGTCCGTGTGATCTTTGGCATGCGCGGTTTGACACCAGCTCAGAAAGAACAAAAAAGGAAAAATGAAATGACGAATGACAGCATTAGAAAGGGGGGGGGGGGGGGATAAAAGACAAATTTGGCGGCGCCACGATCGAAAACAAGTCCAGCTTTCTCGAGGAAAAATTTTGAAAATTGGAAACTTGTAAGATACTTTCACGGTAATATTGAAGGCAATGGTCCGTTCTTCTGATATGTAGCAAAATCTTTCTTTTAAAAAGTTTCCATAGACAGCATCGAACAGTTCAGGCTGCCATAAAAAACCAATGGGGAACGCTTTTGACGATAGTAAAAACGTGAATAGAAAAAACATACAAGGCTGCCGTCATGTGATTTGTGGCTATATTGATTGTCACAGTGAAATCTTACATTATATGGAAAAAAATGCCCTCAAAAACGGTTTCTCGCTCAAAATTGTTTTTGTCCAGAAATGGTGGGTACGTTATTGACCAAACGTATTTCGGGCAAACATTTTGTTTTTACTGCATTTCTTCGTCTCACGCTTATCTGGTTCCGCACGAATATTTTTCAGAGGTTAGGAGCACGTTTTGGTTATGTTAGTCGACTATGGTTATGTTAGTCGACGTTTTCGTTATGTTAGTCGGTTATGTTAGTTGGTTAGGTTTCCCTTCTTGCAGTGCAGCTATGCGGCGTTAACGCCGACTCATTTTTCAGGCGAGAAGGATGCCGTTGTATCGCCGACGGCAGAAAAGCCAGGCGAGACCACCGCGGCTGACATGCCCACTGACGAAAAGGCAGGTGGCAAGGCTCCCGACGTGGTCCCTCCGGCAGATCAAGCAGCTGCCACCAGCACCGCTGTTGTGCCTTACGAGGAAAAAGGAAGTGTAAAGATCACCGTCGATGTGCCACCGGTGGATAAGCCGGAGTAAGTTTCATCCATGCAAAACAACCCTATTTTCGTTGCTGCGTTTGAGATTCGCTTCAGATGCAAGTTTTCTCGAGCTCTGTGGTAAGGATTTTGGGCCATATTCTGTAACGATCCTTTTTCCTTCCACTGCGTTTAATCCTAGCTCTGTCACTGGTCGCTGCTCCCCTTGACGTAGGGCGTTAGTGCAGACGTCATGCAGGTCTAGACAGAAATATGACTATGATGCAGTAGAATGGAAAGTTGGGCGAGTTGGTATGCGTTCATTTTGGGTGGAAAAAGGTGATGCAACCTGGTCGCACAGACGCGGCTTGAGCCCTTGTGTCATTGGCCGACCGGCGCAGATGTTCACGACTGACGGCGAATGACGACTCGATTGACACGCCTGATGATAGTTACCACCCCTAATTGCCTTTCGTCAAATAAACTAAACAGATTGAAATATGATTATGGCAACAATATGCTTCACGACAGTGGAGAAAAAAGACATTCTCGAAAGGGACACTTTAGTGCCCACACTCGAACGAAATCATATTGGGATGTCAGTGCACGTTAAAGATCCCCAGGTGCTCTAAATTATTCCGGAGCCCTCCGATACGGCACCCCCTTCTTCCTTTCTTCTTTCACTCCCTCCTTTATCCCTTCCCTTACGGCGCGATTAATTTGTCTAACGATATATGAGAGAGATACTGCGGCATTTCCTTTCCCCAGAAAACCAATTATATATAATTTACCGAACAATGCGCCTACTATAAAAATTAATAAAAATGCACATATTAGGAGATGGAAGTCTTCGATGAAAAGAGAAAAATGGTGGGCAGGTTATTCGGGAAGGCTCCGTAACAGGTCAGGCAGCAGCTAGAGGCTGAGTACAGTACACATGGCCGTCTATTCAAAGGTGAGATTACTATTTTGTGGGAACTGGTCCTAACATAATGTTATGTAGGTTCGTGGCACAGTCCATAAAATAATGCTGTTAGGTTCGTGTTTAGGTTTCTGGGGTCTGATGCACACAGGCAACTCTGGCTCCGAGGAATGCCGCAGTGGAGGCCTCCGGAAATTTCAACCACCTGGGATTCCTTAACGTGCACTGTCCTCGCGCAGTCACCTGCATCTAGCATTTCGTCTCTACCAAAACTCGACCGCTGCGGCCAAGGTCGAGCCCGCGTCCACCGGGTCAGCAGCCGAATACCATAACCACTGAGCCACCGCGGCGACTTATGTTATGTATAAATACTACTGCATGACAGAGTAATAGTTATTCGACAATCCGCCATACAGCAGAGAAAATATCAGAATCATGAAAGCTTAACAGTGATCAATATATACATATGAATAAAATGTGTGTAATCGCAGGGCGGCTCCACCACGCAAACCAGGATTCTTTTCTCGCTGGTTTGGCTCGAAAAAGGCGCCAGCGCCGATCGAAGCGACGAAGGCAAAAACTACAGACGGTAAGCTGCGTAGATCTTCGTTTGCACTGTCTTCTCGTTCATGTGATGTCGATAACGCTGCTTCGCGTGTCTTTCATGTGAAGAGCCCTTTGTCGCTGTGGTTCCGGAGGAACACCCGGGTGGCACGGTCAGCATAGACATGCCTACGGTGGATGAACCAAGTAGGAAGACAAGCACCGAGGTGCCTTCGCCGCATATAACAAGCGAGGTAGTTAGCGTGGATGTGACCTCGCTGGAGAAGCCAGCTGAGAAGATTGAGGCCGGTGTGCTTTCGGCGGAGAATCCAATTGAAGAAATTGAGGGTGGTGTCTTCCCTGCTGATAAGCCAAGCGGGGCGGCGACTGTGGAAATGTTTTCGACGGATAAGCCAGTTGAGAAGACCGAGGCTGAAAAATCCGGTGGAAAGACTACCGTTGATGTGCTTTCGGCGGACAGACCAGAGTAAGTGTCGCAACTTTAACATGCACCTAATTTCTCGCTACTCCTGCTATACCGTCTAGTTTTTACAGCGACTGCTGTTAGGCGTTCGTCCCTGGCTTGAGCGTCGTAGTCGTCCGGCGTAAGCGGTAGGTGCGTTACCATGGTAACCATGGTAACACACCCGCCGGTTACCATTGCAACTCTAGTATGGTTATCATCCCGCATGGCACCACGTAGGATGTTTTAAGGCCTTTATTAATGATGTGCGTCTGGTTGTGTCTCGTCTGAGGTCACCTTCTGTCACGGCCAACGTGAGTCGCATTAGCCTACGGGTGGCTCTGTTTGGAACAGTCGCCTGCCAAAACTAAATGCCCGCACAGCTTTCACTGAATCTCGCGTTACATAGTCGTCACTATCCTGTGAATTTTTTGCTTGCTTATTTGAAGAAAAAAAAATGACCGACACAGCCGCAAAGTCTCGGTTGTAGAGGACATCTCTGTGTTTCAAGGACCAACATGCCTATGGCTGCCTTTTTGTATGTAACGGTCATAACTAAATTTCATGATGAAGCATTGATGCCTGGTCACAAGGGGGCAGGTGCTCGCTGACCAGTAGTGGTCTGACAAATACCTAGCAAAACGCAACGCCTGGTCACGTTAGTTTCGAATCTACCTGCCATATCCTTCCGCATCGCGTCCTTTGTTCCTCTTTAGTCGGGTTTCCCCACCCCCAGTTGTTTACCACAACTCCTACTACTGCATTTACTACTCCAGCACAGCTGCACTACAACCAGGCCTATAGATGCTGTTCTTTGCTCATTACAGATAATTTTGCGCAACGACCATGCCGCTTTCAGCTTAGCCTAAGCCAGTCGGACGTCAGAATTTTGATCGTTTGTTTTCTGTCGCGCTCCCGGCAAACATTTTAGCGTTATTGTGTAGCGACATCTGTCTCTATCATCGCTGGCAATTTTGAAGCAATTTTATCAGCATATTCAGAATATCCATGCATGCCATCTTACTCCAGCGCCCAATGGAGTAACAGCTGCGCGTCTTCCTGGTGAAAGAATGCCCTATTTTGTACAAGTGCGTGAGGGCACACGTCAGGTTTTTTTTCTCCGCGGTTTATGGGAGTAGTGCGTTTGGTGCCAGGTCTACACCCTTATTCAAAAGTTGCGAGCAGTTATCGCCCTGACATGCACCTTTTGATTGCTCCATATAACATGCCATTAGTCAGTTTGTTCGGTAGTTGGAGAACACGACTTTGAATATTTCTTCAGTAGGATTAAACACCACAGCACATCATCGCGTCCCTTAATTAATCGTAGTTATACAGAAACGCTGTGTGGAGATATATCGCACACGATTCTGAAGAAATGCATATATAGAGTAATTCAGTACTTTTATGGCCGCTACGTGAGTCAAGAAATTGATTGAGAAAAGGTGTAAGCGCTGCATGCGTTTCTTTAAATCTCCATCACTTTCATTCCATCCTTAATTCCTTTTCTCACTACAGCGTCAACGCCTCTGGCCATTTTAAGATCTGTTCAGAACGCGCCTTTCATTATAACTACGTATAACTCCTGCCAAGCCACTCATTGAGGGTCCGAGAGGTGTTCCTAAGCGTGTGACGGCAGCAAGTTATGTACATTACATTTGTCAATGCTCTGAGTGCAGTGAGTGCGCACTGCCATTGCTTTGCAGGTCAACCGTGAAGCAAATCTCCGGTTCCGCCAACCGACTTGTCTTCCTTGTCGTCGCCTTTCTTCTGGTGATTGTAATCATTGGTTTGATCGGAGCACTTTTAGGTATGTGTAGTACTTTACAATGCATCTGTTATAAGCACACATTCACGCTAAGCAATGGTTTTCCTGTTAAAGTTTCGAGAAAAAGAATATGGGCGAAGGCCACAACCCGCTGAAATTTGAATATTATGGATACCTGGGGAAGCAATGCCATTGAGTGGGCATTCTATTCATTTAGGTGTACTCCTCTGTTATGTCGCACGAAAAGCCATTGAACATATGACAAAACCAAAATATACAACTCGGGAGTTGGTGGATGAGTTGGACGCTGTAATTCAAGCAGAGACTTGGAGTGCTTTCCTGAGTTTTCAACTTTGTGGCAAGAAAAAAAAAAGCAATTAAATCACAACCGAATATGGCTTGTCCCCATACGTTAGTACGTGGCAAGAGAGTAGAGGGAATAATATATATTTTTAGGGGCTATTACTGTGCCATTGTCGTCGTCATGAACGCACTGGAGCGAAAGGCTGGAGAAAAATCAAAGATGGCAGCTTATTTTTTTGACAGCACCATGTGTAAAAACCACATTCCCTGGCCGGAGATCCTGTGGTTGGTGTCCACACGAAATATTCGTCACGTGGAATATTTACTTGACATTGTACTTATCCCGCAAAAACTGCAGACCAGAGAAAATTCTGTTGTCCGACTACAACCCCCTTCACATGCAGGGGACGCTGAAACCCGGGAAGAATACATGAACAGCCTTTAAACTTCTTTTCGTTGAGCACCTAGCACCGATCAACGTAGCCGTAGATTGTAAGCTTAAGAGCAATCTGATGTCGGGCACAATTGGCACTTATTTTAGGGCATTTTTCAGCTGTGTTTTAACGACATGATTTCTGGTAGCCTCTGTATTATGTTAAGGCTACACACCTTCGCGATTTGGTGTTCATCGTGAAAATTTTTGTAGATATGTACATTAATTGATCACATGACCCTGACTAATCACATGACTAATCATCACATGGCATGACTAATCACATGATCCCCCTTCACTACGGCGTCTCTCACAGCCTGAGTCGCTTTGGGACGTTAAACTTCCATAAACCAAACCATTTCGCTAACACAATACTGAAAGATCACCCAAACGTCAAAGTTCAATGGTCGTGACCCTGTTGTGTGACACCAATATGGCCCACAAGGTTAGGCTGGAGGGCTTAGCTGTGGTGCGACTTATAGCCGTGCATGACCTCTAACTCGGTGAAGGTCAAATGTTTAGTGCCGCGCGAAGCGTGGCTCACCTAGCGTAGTGAAGCTTTCGCTTCAGAATTCATCACCTGCTGGAAGTCGGGCACGCCACTTCACTGACTGCGCCTAAGACGCTAGGCTCCATGACGTTCATTATCATAAACATTACTACGCCCACTGGAGGTCAAAGGCCTCTATCGCAACTACTCCATTTAGCCATGCCCCATGTGTTCTCCGTGACATTAGGGATTTGGCAAAGGTCAACGGCAAGCGGCCGGCAATATCCTGGTGGCAGTGTGAAGCACTTTGTTCCCCGGAGCAAAAATATTTTTACAAGTGGACGAATCATGAACGAAGAAGTGGCGGTGCGCTGAACGACGACGACGTTGACAGTTGGTAGCTGGGCGCTCGGTTCTGAGCTGAGTGCTGGCCATCTCAGAGCAGCCGCCAATATAGACTTACCGCCGTAACATCCCCGTAACATCTTTTGGTGGAGGTCGCGGGTTCGAGCCGACATGCCGACGACCCGACAAGCCGACGGGCCGAACCGGCGAGATGACTACCGACCCGGCCCCTCCGTCTGCGCCTGCCACGCCAACTGTCGTCGTAGCCCACCCTCGCGACCCGGGCACATTCTGCGGTACAGATGGCGTGGACGTCGAGGACTGGCTCTCACTTTATGAACGTGTTAGCCAGCACAACAGGTAGGACGCCCCGCTGATGCTGGCCAATGTAATATTTTATCTCGCCGGCACCGCACGCGTCTGGTTCGAAACCCACGAAGAAGAGATTGCCACGTGGGATGCCTGCAAGCAAAAGCTCCGCGGCCTGTTTGGGAAACCAGTTGGCCGTCAGCTTGCTGCCAAAAAAGACCTTGCAGCTCGCGCCCAAACGGCCACTGAATCATATATTACATACATTCAAGACGTCTTGGCACTGTGCCGAAAGGTCGATCCCAACATGACCGAAGACGATAAGGTAGGCCACATTCTTAAAGGCATTGCCGACGACGCCTTCCACCTTCTTCTATGCCGGGACTGCTCTACGGTTGACTCCGTTCTGCAGGTGTGTAGACGCTTCGAGCAGGCCAAGCACCGGCGCATTGCACACCGCTTCGACCGCCTGCCTAACACAGCTGCCAGTTCCACGTGCGAGGATCTGCCGACACTAAGGCAGCCTTCCAACCCCGACAACGTGACTCGCATCGTGCGCCGTGAACTGGAGGCGCTGGCTCCTGTTACGCCCAACGCGCCCTTGTCGGACAACACCCTGGCCACAATATCCCTTATTCAAGCTGTCGTCTGCCAGGAGGTCGCCAACTTGGGCATGCCCTCCAGCCATCGTCCCGTCGAACCTCGGAGAGCGAGCCCCATCTCTTCCGGTGGTCGCTACTGCTACGGCCCGCAACACCTTCGTCCCAAGTTACACAAGGTATCGCAATCCGGATGAGTGGCGTACCCCTGACGACCGGCCGATCTGCTTTACGTGCTCGCGCGTAGGCCACATCTCCCGCCACTGCCGCAGCCGTTGGTCCGCACCTCCCCGACCTTTGCCCTACATCGACCGCCGTTATGACTATGGACCCCGTCGCTTCACGCCTCGGAATGACCCACCCAGCGCCGAGTCCACACCGCCTCCTCGTAGAACCAGCCGCTCTCCCTCCCCGACAGCCCACCGTTCCCGCTCACCTCTTCCGCACCGCAGTTACTCACCGTCCTCTGCAGGCCGCTTCGCGGGAAACTAGCCAGTGCAGCTCCCGGAGGTGATGCTGCATTGGTGCCCCGACCTGAAAATCCTCTACTGACCCAGCCTTCGCCCTGTAATCTGCTCGACGTTTTTGTGGACGGTGTTCCTGTTTCTGCCCTCATTGACACTGGTGCCCAAGTCTCGGTTCTTAGCTCATCCTTTTGCCGTCGCCTCAAAAAAGTTCAGACCCCTGCCGCTTCGCCCACCGTTCGCGTTGCCGATGGCAGCACTGCTGCCGTCACTGGCCTGTGCACTGCCCGCGTCACTCTTGCCGATCGTCACATCCCAGTTTTGTTCACCGTCCTCGAACACTGCCCTCACAATGTGATCCTTGGTCTAGACTTTCTGACCGCTCACTCTGCCCTTATCGACTGCTCCAGCGGCCTTCTACGATTGGACCTGCCTCTCAGCTCAGCCGACACACCCTCAAGCTCCACGCCCCGCCTTCGCTCCACCGAGTACGCTCGCCTGCCCCCCGACTCTGCCGTTTATCTGCCTATGTCCCCATTTCCTGCGGTTCCTGATGGGGATTATCTTGCCTGTCCACTCGCCGATGTCGTTCTCTCCCGCAATGTTGTTCTTCCGCACCTCATCGTGACCGTCACCAAGAATAGCACCTCCCTTCCTGTCCTCAACTTCAGCTTGTCACCACAAGTTCTTCCTGCAGGCATATCGCTTGCTACTTTGTCTTCTCTCACCGACTGTACCGTCACTGCTCTCTCACCTGGGCCGCCTTCTACTGTCTCTCAAGCGGCCGACACCCCGGCCAACGTTCCGCAATCTATTTCTGCGATGATTGCTTCTGACCTGAGCCCCGAGCATGCACAGGATCTTCACAACCTTTTGGTGTCCTACTCCGACATTTTTGACTTCGCTTCTGCTCCTCTGGGTCAAACATCGGTAGTGACTCACCGCATTGACACCGGCGATGCCAGACCTATACACCGGGGGCCTTATCGTGTGTCGCTACCAGAGCGCCAGATCATCCAGCGGGAGGTGGACAAGATGTTGGCCAACGATATCATCGAGCCTTCAAGCAGCCCTTGGGCATCTCCTGTCGTGCTCGTGAAAAAGAAAGACCAAACTTGGCGGTTTTGCGTCGACTATCGTCATCTCAACAAGGTCACGAAAAAAGACGTCTATCCCCTTCCGCGCATAGATGATGCCCTGGACTGTTTACATGGCGCCCGCTACTTTCCTTCCATCGACCTTCGTAGCGGGTATTGGCAAATATCTGTTGACGCAAGAGACCGCGAGAAAACAGCTTTCGTCACCCCTGATGGCCTTTACCATTTTAAGGTCATGCCCTTCGGCCTTTGTAACGCCCCTGCCACATTTGAACGGATGATGGACTCGTTACTCCGGGGCTTCAAGTGGACGACCTGCCTTTGTTACTTAGATGATGTAAGTGTTTTCTCGCCCTCTTTTGAAACCCACCTGCTTCGCCTTTCGTCCATCTTGGCACTTTTCCGCCGCGCAGGTCTTCAACTCAACTCAAAAAAATGTACTTTCGGCCGCCGCGAACTCAAAGTCCTCGGCCATTTGGTGAATGCGAGTGGCATACAACCTGACCCTGATAAAGTTCGTGCCGTCAGTGCTTTTCCCTGTCCACGCTCGCCCAGTGGTGTCCGCAGCTTCATCGGTCTCTGTTCCTACTTTCGTCGGTTCGTCCCGAACTTCGCAGCCGTCGCTCGCCCTCTCACCAATCTGTTGCAGAAAGGCGTTCCTTTTTCCTGGGGCCCAGAGCAGGCTACTGCATTCTCCAGCCTTATCGCCGTCCTCACCAACCCTCCTGTATTGGCCCATTTCAACCCGTCTGCCCCGACTGAACTTCGCACCGATGCCAGTGGTCACGGAATTGGCGCCATCCTTGCTCAGCGACAACGCGGCCAGCACTGCGTGATTGCGTACGCCAGCCATCCTCTTCCTTCCGCTGAGAAGAATTACTCCATCACAGAACGCGAGTGCCTGGCTCTTGTTTGGGCCATTGGAAAATTCCGCACATACTTGTTCGGCCGCCCATTCACTGTTATAACCGACCACCACGCCCTGTGTTGGCTCTCATCTCTCAAGGACCCTACTGGCCGTCTTGGCCGGTGGGCATTGCGATTGCAAGAATACACCTTTTCCGTGGTTCACAAGTCCGGTCGCCTCCATCAAGATGCAGACTGCCTGTCCCGCTATCCCGTCGATCCTCCTTCTACAGACTGTGAGTCGGATGCCTGTGTCCTCTCCATCTCAGACCTCTCCCACATTGCCGACGAACAGCGCTTGGATCCCACCCTCACCTCTCTCATCGACCGCCTCAGCACCGACCGCCGCGACACTTCTCTGGCCCGGTTTTTGCTGGACGGGAACACGCTGTACCGCCGCAACATGCGACCTGATGGCGCTGAGCACTTGCTCGTTGTTCCCCGCCACCTACGGTCCACTATCCTCGAACAACTGCATGACGCACCTACGGCTGGTCATCTTCGTGTCTCCCGTACGTACGACCGCGTGCGCCGGCGTTTCTTCTGGCCTGGTCTGTACCGCTCCGTCCAACGCTACATCGCCGCTTGCGACGTCTGTCAGCACCGAAAGAAGCCCGCTGTCCTGCCGTCTGGACACCTGCAGCCGATCCCCATCCCGACCGACCCGTTTTCTCGTGTTGGGCTAGATTTACTTGGGCCCTTCCCGGAGTCCTCCACGGGGAACAAGTGGATTGCCGTCGCCACCGATTATGCCACGCGGTACGTGATCACTCGCGCCATTCCAACCAGCTGCGCCACTGACGTCGCTGACTTCCTTCTGCACGACGTCATATTACACCATGGCGCTCCCCGTCAACTCCTTACCGACCGTGGCCGCTGCTTCCTTTCCCGAGTTGTTGACGAAATCCTTCGTTCGTGCTCCGTTCGTCACAAGTTCACCACTGCTTATCATCCTCAGACGAACGGCCTTACGGAGCGTCTCAACCGCACGGTGACAGACATACTCGCCATGTACGTATCCGACGACCACCGGGACTGGAACATAAGCTTGCCTTTTGTCACCTTCGCCTACAACTCTTCGCGCCATGATACCGCTGGTTACTCGCCCTTCTATCTTCTCTTTGGACGAGACCCCTTACTGCCCTTCGACACTCTGCTGCCCACAGCTGGCCCTGTCACTACATATGCGCGTGACGCTATCGCCCGAGCAGACGCCGCCCGCCAGGTTGCTCGACACAAGCTCTCCGCCTCCCAAGAGGCTCAAAAACACCGCTACGATGGCCTGCACCGTGATGTGCGATACCCTGCCGGATCTCTCGTCTTGCTGTGGCTCCCATCCCGTCGTGTGGGGTTATGTGAAAAACTTCTGCCGCGCTACACAGGTCTTTATCGTGTATCACGGGCAGTGACCGACGTAACGTATGAAATCACGCCGCTGCACCCAAAGTCGACGTCCGCTCCACTGAAGTTCGAAGTCGTTCATGTAGCTCGCCTCAAGCCCTATCACCCACCATCGACATCGCACGCCTAACACGCACCGGGACGTTGCCTTCAGCCGAGGGGGATAGTGTTACAAGTGGACGAATCATGAACGAAGAAGTGGCGGTGCGCTGAACGACGACGACGTTGACAGTTGGTAGCTGGGCGCTCGGTTCTGAGCTGAGTGCTGGCCATCTCAGAGCAGCCGCCAATATAGACTTACCGCCGTAACATCCCCGTAACAATATGAACACAGCATGGCGGCACGAGAAAATGCTTGTTCAAGGAAGTAGTAACGAAAAGAACTGCCTATATTCGTGATTTGCGCGTTTTCTTACAGGCTTGTTTAAATTTTTGCCTTTTTTCTCAGAGTTATCCCAAGTTCAATGTTGCTTTGTTGCTTCCCTACAACAGGACGCCCTGGGAAGAATTGTGGTAAGCGCATATAGAAGATAATGGCCTTCTTGTGGCCTCTGTTCTTGTGTCAATCTAAAGCTGCGCGACAGAAATGCTGTAGAAACAAACAAGCTTTTTCTGCAGCTTCCGACGGTAATAATTTAAAAATAAACGTTTTAAGTCTTGAAGAACACTTTTTCGCTCAGTAATACCGCTTATAACGAACGCCTGAAGAATTGTTGCTCGAATTTTGTGCTTCTCAGTTTAACTATGCTCTTAGGAAAATTTTTAAACGTAACAGTAAGGTACTTCTGTGCAATTAGAGATCCGCAGCTGGCCTTGTAGAATATTTGTCATTTTCATACCGAACAATGCTGGACAAACGCATTTTTGAATTTGGAAGAATATATGAGTGCTATTTTTTTCATATATTGTAAGATTTTACTGTAACAATCGATATATCCGTAGATCTCTCTGTCGGCACGCTTGCATTCTTTTGAAATTAAAGTTTTTACTTCCCTCAAAAGCATTCCACATTGTTTTTTTTTCTGGCAATCTTAACTGATCGATGCGAGCTATGTAAACGCTATAAAATAGAAATTTTGCTACTTATCGGAAGAATGAACCATTACTTTATATATTTCTATACCAGTGATTTACAGTTTTCCAATATTCAAAAATAATGCCCAAAAACTTTGCACATGAGAAGATATTCGTTTCGTCAGTGTAGCAAGGAAAGTTCAGACCGAAGCTTCGAGAATATTAAACTATCGCAGCCTGACCCATAAATAGACGTCATTCGGAGGAGCGCGACTTACTTGGCCAACGTCCCGTCCGGGCCATAGCCACGGGTACTTAAATAGGTGGTGTTCAGAAAATTCACGCTCACACAGCAGCACAGCGAATACATGAATCCAGAATCTTTGCTCGTGAGCCATTTCGTTTGCTCTTTTAATTTAAGGGTTCGCAAACACAACCATAGATTTTTGGTTGGCTCCCATGTAAAAAAAAAGGTCGATTTGCCTAGTTAGGTCAATTGCAAAACAAACGCGTTAGGAGTTTGGTTTTCAATTCGGTTAGTGTGTTCAGATCCAGCATTCACGAATGGCAGTTGTTCGGATAGAGATTGAAATTGGAATTGAAAGTTTATTTCTCTAACAAACATTACGGTGAGAAGAGGAGACACTGGGAAAAAAGCTGCCTGAGACATCTTGCAGTAGCACCCAGTGCTCCAGGCATACATTGACAGCAGTATTTTCGCGTACAACAAGCTTGGGTACAACATATCTACCTCAAAAAAGAGCGGAAAAAAGGAAGGAAAAGGGGAAAAGAGAAAAAAACTAGAAAAAATTCGTTAATGACCATGTACATAGAATTGGTAATTCTCTACATTTATAGATTCCTGGGAGTCTTCCTATCACTCCTGTCGCAGTGGTGCAGCGGTCAAGCGATGCGCCACCGCCCTTCTATGGCAGGCGCTGCCATCGGTGGGACTTGGGTTGCTTGGGTTCGGTTACCACCCAGGTGTGCCTCAATACACGATGGGGAGATGATCAGCCTGCCACAAAACAGGCTTCACACAAACACACAACGCCTAAATGCGGGGAAAGGCACTATAAGTGCTAGCGCACTAAAAACAGAATTAGAATGCTCTTACATAGACTAGGAGCAGGAACAGCTGCTAGGTATCATTCGGTGAGTTTTATGGTACCAGCGAAAAGAGAGCACTCTGTACAGAAACATTGCACTGGGCAGTGCAGCGGCATAGTTGTTCCCCCTGCGTTATGGCGAAGGTAGCTCAGCGTCAGCGTGTTCCTTTTGCATTTGCCGAATGCAGCGTCTCGAATCCTTATTCTATGCATGCAGAGGCAACGCAGTTCATCAATCCCTCACAAAAATTTCCTTGGACAGTTTATGAACTGTCCATAGACTTTTGTCTATAAAGTCTATATATACATTCTACAGACAGATCCCAGGGACCAGTCTACAGGCGATACAAAGCCTTTAGAGAATCTTTACACAATCTATAGATTTATGGTCATACTTTTAGCAGAATTTTGTCTATAGACTGCCTAGAGATTATGATTAGACAAAAAAGATATCTACAGAAGGCCAATACAGTCTATAAGAAATCTATAGACAGCATATAAACCATTTTTGTAAGGTATGAGTCAAGAGCGACAATCGTCCGAAGTTTTCAGATGTTACGCTGCAAGTTCCGCCACTAGAGTTTTTTAATTCGTCTTTTTTCAGATGTTGTCAGAATATCGAAAACGATTTGCAAAAGAGTTGAAATCTGGGTGAGTTTGTACATAGTTAGGAGGAAAAAAAACAGTCAAAAACAGACGAGGGACAAGAGGGGGAATTCACGCCACAACAACTGGACTATCAAGTCGTTGTGGTGTGAATCTATCTGAACTATCCAGATAGTCCCGTCGTTGTGGTGTGAATTCCTCCTCTTGTCCCTCCTCTGTTCTTGACAGTTTTTTTTGTCAAAAACAGACGAGGGACACGAGGAGGAATTCTCGCCACAATGACTGGACTATCAAGTCGTTTTGGTGTGAATCTATCTGGACTATCCAGATAGTCCCGTCGTTGTGGTGTGAATTCCTCATCTTGTCCCTCGTCTGTTTTTGACTTTTTTTCACCTAAAAATTGAAAACAAAGCGCGAGCTTAAGCCGATGGAGCGTGGCAGATGCATTCTGGGTAATACGAGGCACACAGGTTCTCAGCAGGGCAAGCGCGCATTCTAACCAGCATGTTTGTTACAGATAAGATCGACAAGAAGCCGCAGCCTCACGGTGAGTTTGGCAGTAAAGTAAGCAAGTGCAGTAGGAAAAGCATTCAGTATTGAATAAATATCGTTAATTAATATGATGTTTATTATTAGTAAAATGTTTTTTTATAGATGCGGCTGCCTTGCTAACTGCTCACTGAATCATAAGGACAGGCACCCGCTGACGCATGCGTAATGAAAGGTTATGACTTTGGCTGTATGACACAAACATGTGCCGTGAAACTAAAGCTAGAGACAATAATCTGCAGACTATAAATTCTGGCTGCGATCTTTTGGAAAGCGTTTTTGTTCGGTATTTACTTGGTCCGCGGCAGATTTTCTCTAACCGAAGACCCAGAGAGAATTATTGGAAGAATGCACGTAGCTGTCTTACTGTTTACTTAGTAATTTCAAGGCCCAATTCTAAATTCACTTTCTTCTTATTTGCAGCTGTAAAGATGCTATATGGCAATATCATCTTACGTTTGGGAGTTATGGTAAATACCGAATGAAAAAGCTTGGCATGTTCTTCACCACATTTTTAAACAAGAAAATACGATAGCATATGGACGCCAATCCTTAAGAAATCGGGATCAGATGTGAGCTTGTTTATTCGGATAAGGACGTTTGCAATTTCCTTCTATTACACACGCATTTCGTAAACGTTTTGGCAGTGTAGAAATTTGATGGTTAGAGCAGGTTAAAAATTGCAACGAATTTTGCAAACGTTAATTTCACAAGCCAAAACAGCAGAAATGTTTCCATCGCGCGTGGTGTGAAAATATGGATAATTATGGTTAAAAGAAAGAAGGCTTTATAACGTGGATCATTAACTCCAAAAACCGACAGGACTCTTACGCCGCAATACGAGAGCTTTCGACGTGATACTTTGCCTCACGTCTCAACTACGCAACGCTTGTTTTATTTTGTTTTTTTTTAATACTTAAGCTTGGCGACCACAGGCACTGAAGCATACCGAGGATATGGGGGTTTCTTTAATTGGAGAGTTTTGGTCTTTACGCTGCCCTATAAATAATCCTTGTCATGCATTTCATCTAATTTTTCAGTTATACCAGGCCAGAAACCAAGCCGTACGTAAGATAACTTTCTAAGCGCTAATAGAACTTTTGTACACTCACGAGAAAGTTATTGAATTGGCACCGACGGTGGGTGGACAAAACTGTTCATATGTTTTAAAGTTGTTGTTCATATGTTTTCAAGTGGTCGTTCTGTTCTTAACAGGGTTCCGATACCGGCATAAACAAAGGAAGTCGCGCTCAGCCATTAGAGAATTGAATTATGCGAACATATAAAGTTGATAAAATTCCGGAGTTTTGTTCAGGAAAAGGCACGAGGGTATGCAATTTATGCTTGCAGAATATTCAGCGCATTCTCATCTGACGCACGCCTCCTTCCTGAGTCAAGAGGAACGCAATTAACCAGCCACTTTTGGAGATAGCAGCCCGCCACTCTCAATTTTTTTAAATCACGAAATACATCGACCAAGGGATATCTCGAAATTTACTTATGCTTTATCTGGGATTATACTTCGTTTTGTCTTACATAGGTTAGTGCGTACATGGTGCTAAAAGAACACACACAACACAGGATACGAAACTAGTTTATATCTTCTTTTGTCTTTTTTTGTGGAGTATTTACCATGTCTGAAGCATTACACCATCTAATCAGACAACATGCTCTACTCAAATTGATACGGTTGTTACTAACCGCCGGCTACAAATATCTAATTGCAACCAGGCTCGTAACCGTAGTAGTTAAAGGTTTTTTAATGAACAGCATACTAGCTAACGGGATTCACATGTCTTCTCATGTTCTCCCGCAATAGCATACTCTGCCTCAAAGGCCAGCTTTGCATCCCATAAACTATTTCTAACAATTCCTGGTGGACTTCTCTGAAAGCCTGTTTCACTTCTGATGTAGTAACTTAGATTTGTTCCTTTCATCCAGTGTATGTAGTTTTTTTCTTTCCAAGATTTTAGCAACGCTCGGCGAGGCTACAGACTCTTTATTTTGTGGCTGTCGCCCCACTGCCATAATTTATTTCTTACTCTTCATCAGCATAGTTTTTTTCTACACGTTTACTACATGTCTGTATGAATATTCGAAATTTTACGGTGGCGCATCAAACGCCATGGTAAACTCGTTTATTGATTCAGATAGCGCAAAGTAGATATCGTTTCAAACTATCATAATATATTTTTAAGTTCTTGACTAGTTCAGAAACAACAGGTATGAAGTAACTGCTTTGGTTTCTTAGGCCATTCTTTCAAAGAAAGCACCCATTCCAATAGCGTACAGTCTTCTACGCAGAAAAAAAGGGTTCCTGGGCGCAACAAGGTTTATAGGCCACAACCTTGTGTTGCTGAGCACATCTGGTTGCATTTCTGGCTCGCATAGTAATGCCTTGTGTTCTTCACATTGCTCCCACACTTCTATTGAACAGGGTGGAGCAATTAAAGCATGTCAAATTTTTCATATGCTCATTAAAATTGTTTTAAATATTTATTTGTTTACGGCTATTGTGTTTGCTATTTCTTACATTTCAGCATTTTTGATTCTATGATGTGAATGGGCTCATACTCGAACAGCGGTTTCTAACAACTGTCAGCGACCAATTTTATTCTTAGTAATTTATTGGTTAATCTTCCATTATTTTTTGTGGCACGTACTTCACACCAATGCCAACGTCTTGGTCTAGTGCAGCATTTCTATATTATTGACAAAAACTCTAGAACGTATTCGCCGCAGAAGGTTCCTTCTTGGACTAGGGGCACTAGTCCAGTCTTTTATTTCCAATGATGCATTACGGTAGCGTAAATGATTTTAATCTAACTTCCGAGTTCTTAAAATCTACAATAAGAGTCAAATCAAACGCCAACAAGACCATTCCATCGTAAACAGCAAATTAACAGAAAAGAAAGAAAGTTAGTCATAGCAATGGGAGGACAACTACTAGCTTGCTTGTTTATCTGTATGGTTGCGTAAAGACCAAGTTTTATTGTGCTGAATGGAATTGTATTTCATCTCAACCAAATATTAGTTTTTTCCCGCTTCTGTTTCTTTGCATTTTATTTGACGCTGACAGTACATATATGGCTAACCCGTGGCATGTTTACGTTTATTCAGTACTTTTGCCTCTGTAGAACATCCAGCTCTTTCGTAACTGACCTCACCTGCTGCGAAACCTTATGCAGACGTAAATTTATTAAAATAACTTATCAAATACCTTCTTTTCATCATCATCACCGTCCTTCACGAGCAAGTGTCGTTATTAGAATCATCTCCCTATTACAGCTGCGCTAGGCACAGTGTAAGGATGATTGAATTGAATTGAATTGGTTTTGGGGGAAAGGAAATGGCACAGTATCTGTCTCACATATCGGCGGACACCTGAACCACGCCGGAAAAGAAGGAATAAAGGAGGGAGTGAAAGAAGAAAGGAAGAAAGAGGTGCCGTAGTGGAGGCCTCCGGAATAATTTCGACCATCTGGCGATCTTCAACGCGCACTGACATCGCACATCACACGGGCGCCTTTTGCGCTTCGCCTCACCAGAGTGTGAACGCTGCTGAAAACTGCTTTACCTAGTATTGATATTTGTTCCTTTTTCTGTGCACTTCGCTGATTTTATATCTTGGTCGTTTTTTCTTAAGCGCATATCTTATCGCGCGATTATTCTTTCTTTACCATGCAGGCAACTACACACTTGTCTGCGTATTCGAGTACTTGCGGGACTCCCTGTGGAGCAAAGACATCCAGTGCACAGACTACGTGTTCATCCGTATGTTCAGCCTTGGAACGAACCAGGGGCGCGAGTTCGCCTTTGAAAAAAACGTTGCAGGTAACATTGTGCAGAAGGCTTCCGGCCTTGGACGCTGATTATCCTTATAAAAATGGTCTATAGACAGTCTCTAGACATCATATCAGCTCTATTGCCTTTCTATAGACACTTCTCTTTCTCTTTTCATAGTCTATAGACTGTGTGTAGACAAAAGTCTACTAAAAGTGTATGGCCATAAATCGTCTGTAGATTGTCTATGAGATTTGTATTGCCTATAGAGTATTCTCTAGAATTTGTCTATAGACAGTCTATGGACTTTACAGACAGAAGTCTATGGGCAGCCTATAGACTGTCTAATGAAATTTTTGTAAGGCTATTGGAAATAAAAGACGTTAACCTATGCCAATTCTTGGTCGCACTGATTTCCTTTAGCCATCATCCTGAAGCAATCAGGAGTAACGAAAAAACTTAAGTCGTCAGAACTGGATAGCCTTATGCTTCGATCTTGAATAGGCGAAGACGTTAATCTTTTTCTTATCTCCGAGCGCTAACGTCCTAATTGTACTCAGTAAACCAGGAAACCGGCTTTGAACATATTTTTCTAAAAATTGCTTACAACAGTGCATGCCATAATCACTGTCAAACCATTAGCTGTGACGCATCTACTTATCCTAAACTGTGACTATACGCATATTTATCAATATCTCCCATTGCGACAAGCATACCAGTCAGGGCCAATTTTCGCAGTTTTCATATATCTGGCCGTTTTATGTAGGACATTTTGTTTTCCCCTAATTCCAATGCGCACCTGTTAACTCGTTGGGGTTGAAGTCAGGGCTGATCGCATTTATGGCCCCCTTATTTAGCGGCCAACCTTACTCTTACAATGTCGCTAAAGTATAAAGACGTTTAGTAACTCGAACATGTTTTCAAGCAAAGTATTGAGGCCTTGCAGCCATTTCAAGCCAAGTGATGTCGTTAAGCACTGCAGGCATATATACAAGTTTGAACGAAAACATCCTCGATGGAAGTCCGTCTGGTTGGTTTCTTGAGATAGTTGAGAGAAAACTGACGCCAATCAATATTTTAACTTTACCCAACGTTTCGGGACCAGCTTGGCCCCTTCTTCAGGGGTGACTAAAGTGTGCCAGCAGCAGCAGCAGCGAGTTGCCGCCTTCGCTCTCCCTTTGTTAGCACGTGGCGCAGTCCACTAACGTACGCGGAAGGGAGCGTTTCTGGAGTCCTATTCATCGCCTCCTTTGTGAGCCGGATGTGCCATGACTCCACATGTCGCCTGCTGTTCAAAGCTGTTCAGCTTTGAGTTCCACGGCCAAGACGCTCACCACCTCGAAGGCTATCCGGTGGTCGGCGCGCTCGCAGTGTTCGCCGAGGGGGTTGGTTTCTGAATTCTTTAGGCGGATGTCATTTTTGTGTTGCCTTATTCTTTGGTGGAGGTCTCTTTTGTCGCCGATGTATGAAGCCGGACACTTTAAGCATGGGTTTTTGTAGACGACACCCGGTTGTTTTCCTCTGGTGACGCGGTCTTTCGGTCGTGGTAAGAAACGGCTTATTGTCGAAACAGATTTGTGAGCCACGTGGATTCCATGTTTTCCGAGAACGCGTGCGAATGCCTCGCTGGTTCCCCTCACATATGGAAGCACAACGTGCGCGTGTTTCGTTGTTTCATTGTTGGCTGGTCCCCCTGTCCTCTGAGCTTGACGGCGGCCCACGCGTTGAATAAAGCCACGTTTGTAGCCATTCTTTGGCTTTGTTCAACGTAATGCAGAGTAATGAAAATACATTATTAAGAATTTCAGCCATTTCTCTGCATTTGCGAACTTTAACCTTCTGGCCAAAAAACTGCGTGTACTTTTGCTTCCAACGCAACTTTGCTTTTGTGACATAAGGAGCGCCGACGGAATATCGAAAAAAATGAAAACTAGTTTTTTTAAACGTTTTATTCGTTTCAGAATTTAAAAATCTCTCGAGCGTGGACTACCAGGCAGCACTGGAGCTTGAAGAAGGCATCAGAGACAATTTTGCGGAAGCGCGTGGGCGTTTCTCACACGCCACCTGGTATATCGGCATGTGGGGAGCTGTTTATACACGCATGAGGTAAGAGGAGCCACGTTCTTCGCTCAAAAGTAATAAAGAAAATACTAAGGCGAAAGCCTTTAATGGCTCATCGTTGTCCGTCCGTCCGTCCGTTCGCGAAATCTGTCACGCTATGACGTCATCAGTGGCACACATGCTATAACCCGTATATTACTTAGTAATGGGTGATTAGTAATTAGTTAAATTGCCATTGATTGATAATTAGTAAAAAACAATGAAAATAAAGTTACAAAAAAAAACAAAGCGAACAAAAGGTAAAAGCAAATAAAGACAAGAAACTAAAAATTAAAGATAAAAATTAAGGAAAAACTGTAAAAACCCAAAGACAAAACCGATAAACAAACAAAAAATACAAAATTAAAGCAACAGAAAAAATGCAATGCCTACAGACGCCGTGTAAAAAAACGCGTTCTAGAAAGTTTCATGCTTTCGCATTCACGCTCGTAAGCACACTTAAGTGCCCACGATTTTTTCTGTTCAAGCAACCACGAAATTTCTTTGTTTATTGGCCTAATGTAACTGGAGCAGCAAAGCAAGCAATGGGTCTCTTAGTAGAGACAGTTAACAACGGAAGGTTTTATGAGACACACAAATACAGGGCGCTAAGTAGTAGCTTAAACTTTGTGATGATCAGTAAATTAGTGGAAATATTCTTGGTCATATGTGCATATGCGCCGATGAAAAATTACGAAGAATTAGGGAACTGCTTCATTAAACTGGAGGCGTATGCCGTTGTAAGGACACACATATCAGAAGCTCGAAGACACACACAGCACTCGGCAGAGCTTAGCAAGAGTTAACAAGAATTGTATCTGTAGCATCAATGTCTCGTTGCTTAGGAAATGTATTTGTTTACTTAATGGATAGAAACTATTAACTGGTCATCCCGTATAACAGCTACGCCCCTCGTCGCCTGACCGAAAATATGTCGACTGTAGTATTTCTTTTCTTCTAGGAGCGCCGCACCATTGATGGTATTCCGGGACAGCCTCCACACTTACCTTGACACAGGACTGGAGAATGATAGCTGGAGCCGGAGTGATTTCGATGGGTTTGCGATCGTCCACACAGTGCCACCCGTGGACGTAAATGCGCAGCTCATTGAAGTGGTATGCGCATACATGCTCTTTGTTATGTGTAATCAAAGCAGGAATCTACGCCAGTTGGTCGTGATTCATATCAAACCTAAGACGGGTGGCTGCACAATGGTCAAAAATAGCGTATAGAAATGCAGCTGCGTTTGCACGGCGCACGGAGACCTACATTCATGATTGGTCTTCTGCAGCGTCGTCATTTTGAGACCCTGATAATAATAATAATAATAATAATAATAATAATAATAATAATAATAATAATAATAATAATAATTGATTTTTCGGGAAAAGAAATGACGCAGTATCTTTCTCATTTATCGTTGGACACCTAAACCGCGCCATAAGGGAAGGTATAACGGAGGGAGCGAAAGAAGAAAAGAAGAAAGAGGTGCCATAGTGGAGGGCTCCGGAATAATTTAGACCACCTGGAGATCTTTAACGTGCACTGACACCCCGCAGCACACGGGCGCCTTAGTTTTGTTTAGATGCTCATAGTCACGTACCCTAGGAGCCACATGTGTCAATCGTCTCAATTGTTGAAGTGATGAAAGGCCTTTGTGCGATTAAAGTGCACGTTAAAGATCCCCAGGCGGTCGAAATTATTCCGGAGCCCTCCACTACGGCACCTCTTTCTTCTTTCACTCCCTCATTTATTCCTTCCCTTACGGCGCGGTTCAGGTGTCCAACGATATATGAGACAGATACTGCGCCATTTCCTTTCCCCCCAAACCAATTATTACTTTTATTTCAATAATATTTTGCGTTGGAGTATGTTCCTGATTATTAAGCTTTTTTCCCTCCAGTGTAGCATTTTTATTCCCAACAGTTTCCTCGATAACATACTTGACCAATCTTTTCGCGATGATCGATTGGCTTCGAGCTTCCTGTCTGAGAAACTTCGCAGCTTTTTTCTGTCATTCCGAAGTTTCCGCTGAAATTCCTGATGGCGCAAGGAGGAAAAAGCTTCACTAGCGCATTAACCTGGAGATGATAGCCGTGTAATATGAAGAGCTTTGAAGCAGCCATAGACATGCAGAGGACGACAATTTTGAGGTCTAATTGATGAGAATGACGTGCTGGCTCCCATGGCCTTCAGCAGCTTTGAGCAAAAATGCTGCGAATCCTTTTTTTGGGGCCCATAGATTGTTTTACGCTTGCTTTAGGCTGACATCCTAGGTGAAAAGCACCAGACAAGTACTTGCAGAATATGCTTAGACGGAAATAAGTTAGTGCTGTAATGCGTAAATCGGTGTACCTGCCTGAGTTTGCATATAGTATGAAAGATGAGCGAGTGTTTCTTCTTTTGACAATTAACAGAACGGTGTAATAATTTTGTAGCATGTTAATCATTGCGGTCTTAATGCTACAGCTCTGTAACAAGTACTACTATATCATTTTGTTTGTTTTTGCACTTGTATTATTTGCTACATATGGGCTATTGTGATCAAAAGTTTACGGGAGGCAGGCGTGCGGAAAAAAAAATCATGTCAGTGCACTCACGAGCACAAAAAGTCGCCTGAAATCTCTCGAGGTGTGATGGGACGTGCACGGAGTATTCGCTGGTGACAATAAGACGCGCCCTATTCGGGAGAAAGAGCTAGAGTAGACTTTTTCCTGAGAGTCTGCGTCCCTTAAACTTTCAATCACCCCTCTACTTCGTGGTGCAAAATTCAGGAATTATGGCTTTGAGTTAATGCTACAGTTTTCACAGCTATGCCAATGTATTTTACAGCAGAGACGCCCTTTTACTGGTGACCTTAAACAGGACGTCGTTCCTGAAGGCTGGCAATTTCTTCACACTATTCTTCCACTGTGGCAAGACCTATCGGCTTGGAATTTCTATAAATACCATAACCTTCGGTAAGCTTTCGCAGTTTTTCTTTTTTTCGGCGTCCTGAAAAGTGGCCACAACCTACTGCCAACATTTACCATTTTTTCTCAAATATTAACAGGTCGCTGAGGTTATGGCAGGCCTGTTTAATTTCGAGAAGTCTACGCGAACATGTACCTTTAAAATTAAAAACACTTGGATATCGATAACCACATTTTATGCCCTGCTGGTACGAGCACCTAACTAGGGCGATGAGCACGTACCAAAGGAGAACAAAATCGGAGTTGATGAACGCGAAAAGAACAGTGCTGAATGAAGGCGATATAAGGACGAAAAGAGAATATCTGTCGATGAATGGAGGGCGAAATATGATCTGCTGTAGAATAAAGGTGGGGGAGGGGGGCAGCCATAATTGTATTACAAGAAAGAAGGCCCAAGTGAGAAGGGGTGTCGCCGTCGGCAGGGATATAATAGAATTCCTTTCGACGAATTTAAGGCAAATTGTTCATCCTCTTGACCAAACACGAGCCAAATGCGAAATGGTATCGAAGAAGTGATATAGCGATAGATCAGCCTCTTAGAGTGCCGCTCTTAAACGTCCGTTCGTGTTTTCAACCGCTTGCCTCGCCGTCGGCGTAACCGGGCACCCAACAAAAACACAAAAAGTGCGTGCCGCGCGGGCGCATAGAGTACCGCCGCTCGCTCTTGGATGGCGCCAGAGTCGTACTCGTCGTAGTGCACCGCAAGCCGCAGCGACGCAAAGGAAGACGTCATCACGCGCCGCAGAAGGACCCACCCATGTTTACCCACGGAGAGCGCGTAGCCTTGTGCGTGTTGTGTGATGCCCTGCCCTCTTCGCTCGCGCGGGGCGGCGCTCGTTCATTCGCGATTCTTGATGTCGATTGAGGAAAAGTGGCGGCGCGGCAGTAATCTCTCTCTCTTTGGCGAGGAAATGGTCGCTGCGCCGTGGTGGGGAATGGGAGTGAGATAGAGGTGATAAGAGTAGATGAGATGGTGATGAGTGGCTGCTGAGCACGCAGTGGTCAGATGAACCGAGAAGAAGAGGCGAGCAATTCCGCCGACACGAATATAAGGGCTCCCTTCGCATTGGGATGCCGCCGAAGCGGATAGCGGGCAATAAATTGCGCGCGGAGTAGTGGGTCGAATAAAAAACGAGCTAGGAGAGAGCCGCGGAGCGGCTGAGGTCGTGAAGCGCACGAAAAAATTAAGTGAGGTCGGTCCCGGGCAGACAAGTACGCGAGCGAAAACGCACGACGGCGAAAAAAGTGGTTGGGGGGGGGGGGGGGGGGGTGCACGGACAGCGAGGCGCCCGATGGGGTGAAGCGGTGGTGGCAGACGCGGTGGAGTCCGGGGCTGCCCACGCGTGAACGCGTCAACGCAGACTACCGCCCTTAGATAGCGAAGCGCGCGTCCACCAGCCCTGTGTACGCCGACGACTGCGGCCAGCCCCATGGCACACACGCCAAGACGAGAACCCACGGAGAATGCGCCGAAAAGCGACCGCACACGCTCAAAAACCCTAGAGGAGCGGACGAAAGTAGAAGAGATGGCAGACTTGAATAAAAAAGTAGCTACCAATGTGGAATGCGTGCAAAATCCGCGAGATGAGCGGGCACGAAAGTCGGGCCGGTGGCGCGCGAAGGAATGGGCATTAGGAAGCCCGGGAGGAGAGAATTGGCAACAAGGCAGGAAGAAGAAGCATGCAGACGAGGTGCGTGCCAAAAGGTCACCGTTCGTCCAGAGTCCATAGCGAGATATTCGAGCAGCAGACACACGCTAACACCGCCAAATGGCAATCCGTTCGAGGGTGGTGATGAAAGTCTGCTGGGTAAACCGCTGCTGTGCAGGGGCGCAGGAGAGGAGCTGCTGTAAGACCGAAGAATATGGGGCGCGGCGAAGGTTATCCTTGGATGACAGTTGAGTAATCCTTGGATGACAGTTGAGTAATAGAAGTAAGGGCCTTCATGGACACCCGCAGGGTGCGGCAAAGAGCCTAGTTTAGAGACACCGGCCGCCGCCGGCCACACCCGCCGGCGGCCCGACGAAACTGCGGAGCTCGGTCGGAGAGAAACTCGAAACATCTAGAAAGTTCACTCCTCGCTTGGCCAATGGCGACGCGAGCTTCGGCAGGAGGGTGAGAGAGCGTTTGCACTGTGGACGCTATGTGGGCGTGTGCGCCTGCTTTGGCGCGAACTGACGAACAGACGCGGTGCGCCCTATAATTATGAAGGTTGCTTAGCCCAACGGTCCCCCCGTGTCGTAGTTCTAGCTTCGAAAAAACGCGTGCAAAATCAAAGCGCTTTAACAGCTGCGCTCCAATTTTAAATTGGGAAGTATTGTAATCGTCGGTGAATTGTTTGTCTGCGTCCCGCTACTTTCGCTGTTTTGCCAGAGCATCAGGCAAAGTCCGTTATTTTATTCAGGCAGCAGTAATAGATGCCTAGGAGGCCGACATAAAGGCAAATTAATGCCTGACTCAGTGTCGGCCCCCTTACCCCTCCCCAACACATCACTCAACAGCAGTTGCAGTCACATCGTTGAACAAACTTTCGATCAGTAATCACCGCCATAGAAGGAGCACATTAAGACAACGTAGCGTACAGGACTAAGTCATATCGCGAGGAAACAAATAGCTAAAATAAGTGGCATGTAGTACTATGCAGAGAAAATGAACAAGCAGGAACAATAAGCGGATTCATAACAAAACTATCAGGTGTCTACTTAGAAGCCGGAAAAAAGAAGGAAATAGTCAAAATTGTGATCCCAGAAAATGTGTGTTCATGATTTTTTTTAATGCTTGAGCTGAGAAACTGGCAGTAATGATACTCATAACCATTGCGTGCTTATTAAAGAAGTCGGGAATCTGATAAAACTTTTGTGTTCCGTAGTTTGTACGAATCCTGTCTTTGTTATAAATGGTATGCCGGAGATTATACATGTGTTCTTTATGAAGATATTTCTCTATGAACGATGATGCATTCAGTGTGATTTGAGTGTATATGACTACTGCTAGTCTCGAGCCCATAATACACCGGCCCCGCCTGAATCACGAGCTGAGAAGGTACATTCTCGAAAACTATATATCCCTTTTCCGATACATAACACATTTACTTGACCACATGTGGACGCCGTGGTTCACTCACACACCGCGCTGAGGCACCGTTAACTCCAAAGTAAGCACAGTATATCATACAGCCGACGATTGGCCTTGCCGCAGAAGCAAAGAAAAAGTAACGAGCAGCGAGCTTATGCAACCTAACTTGTGCTATTTTTTAAGCTTACAAAAAAAGTAACTTCCAGGATGTATAAGACGTCTTCAGGTGGCAGTAACAAGGTTATTGTTTGGCGGATATAAAGCAGATATATTTATTACGTCTGCAGCTATATGAGCCTCTAAAATGGCGCTTCTCAAGCTAGGAACCTGTCAGCTAGATCGACTACCCATTTTACAACGGCACTCGCATACATGGGTGCCACCTGCAGCTCTCATAGTACCTCCTTGCATTTTTACTCGTAGCTTAGCCAAACACAGTGCGCCGGATGTCTGAGTTATCATTACCTACGAACAGTTTCATACCTACAGAAATAGCAAGTACTGTTCCGGATCTCAACATCGCCTCCAGTGAAGTTCATGGCGCGATGTGGGAAAGAACTGCTGCGAACGAGTATTGTGGAAAAGGCTTCCTAGCGACTGCAGGTCATAAAAGGTGGAAATAACTTCTGTAAGACTGCTGCGCTGTCAGTCGGGACTTTACACTAGTATTTAATATAGAGGTAGAAGCCTGGCAGAAACAAAAAATTAACACACCGAATTTTTATCTTTCCTGAAATCAAGGCTTTCTTTGAGGCATATGAGTGGAAGAGCGGAGACAGGTATATGGCCAAGGTGGCGCGCAGTTAAGAAGAAAAAAAACGCTTTGCTCATGAAAAATGTTCACTCAGTGTTATTCGTTGGCAGTGAAAAACAAGCACGAAAGTTAGGAAATAAAAACTAACCTTTTCGAAAACCTTTCAACGTACCTGACGAATTAGCGTGATCGACACTAAAATGTGCAAGTCCATGCGCGAGTTTCTTTTAAATCCGTATCAGTATTTCACTAAGATGCAGTTTGGACATGTTGGTATTGCATGACAGGATTGAACAGCGCCCAAACGACGAGGACACAGGGTGAGCGACAGACACGTCTTACAAGTTTTGCGTACTTTTTCCAGGACACAGCGGCCACCGTCAACGCCTTCCAGCAACCGTGTGCTATTCCCTCCGTCAGCAGTAACCGGCCACGCCCCCCGCTCTCGACAGTTTGGCAGTGGCAGTGGTGAGCGACAGACACGTCTTACAAGTTTTGCGCACTTTTTCCAGGTCCGTTCCTGTTTTGATGAGGCTGTCGCCTCGCTTCGGCCCTGGCCCTACCGGAGCTGAACAAGTTGGTTTAAATCGTCGTCTTTTCTTCGACATCCAGGACACAGCGGCCACCGTCAACGCCTTCCAGCAGCCGTGTGCTATTCCCTCCGTCAGCAGTAACCGGTCACGCCCCCCGCTCTCGACAGTTTGGCAGTGGCAGTGGTGAGCGACAGACACGTCTTACAAGTTTTGCGCACTTTTTTCAGGTTGGTGCACTTTTCCCCCTCATTTTAACGTCAGTGTAACTGTCTTACCGCCACTGCTGCTGCCAAAACTGTTGATACGCGAGTTCAGTACTTTGAAAAATGGCCAAAGAACTTCAGAAATTGTTTCAGGACCTTAAGCGTGAGATGAAACAAGAGTTTCGAGCGAGAACTCAGGGAGGATGTCAGAGATATTAAGGCCAGCATGACTTTCATAAACCAGTGCTATGAGGAAATGGAAGCTTCCGTGAAAAAAGTTGAAGCAGAGAACGAGGCTCTGAAAGAAAGTATAAGCACGTTGAAGGAAGAACGCGAAGCTCTCTATGCGCAAGTAAAAGAGCAGGAATCCCGACTTATGCAGAACGAGCAACACTCGCGGTGCCTGAACGTCGAAATTAAAGGAGTGCCACGGGTAGACGGTGAAAACCTGCACGAACTGACAAAACAGTTGGGCGAAGTAATCGGGACGCCTCTGAAGGACTCTGACATTGAAGTCTGCCATCGGGTCCAGGCCGCCGGAAATTCTACCTCCCCTAACATAATTGTGCAGTTTACTCACAGAGCTCCGCGTAACTATTTCTTAGAAAAAGCAAGAAAGCACAGGCTAACGGCTCGTGACCTCGCGATTGAACAAGATGATAAAATTTTTGTCAATGAGCACCTGGGTCCGGCAATGAAACGCCTCTTCGGTGCTGTAAATGCCGCGAAAAAGGAACGAGGATGGGAATACGCCTGGGTCAAGAAGGGAAAAATCTACGTTCGCCAAACTGAAACATCAACAGTTATTCCTATCACTAGCAAGGATCAGCTCTCTAGGATTGCTTAAAATGTTCCAGCTTATCTGTACAGCTTGTATGCTCTAAACATGGATTTTCTACCACAGCAAATTCATAAATTGGTCAAAAGAAAAAACCTGCCCTATCTTTTTTTCATCAGAACGTCCGATCTTTAAGAAACAAAGGTAAAGAAATGCATGCTTTGCTAGAAGTATTTGAAATGTCTTTCACTGTGCTCATGCTCACTGAAACATGGTATGAACGCGAAACGGCTATATTCTGCCCATCTGGTTATCAATGCTTCTATCGAAATCGTCACGACAAAAGAGGCGGTGGTGTTTCTATCCTGGTAAAAGATAACCTGCTGTGTGATACCGAAGAGAAATTCTGTGCTGTCATTCCTGATTTTGAAGTGCTTACCTTACGACACCTTGACAATATGTTTTGCGTGGTCTACAGACCGCCATCTGGTACCTTTAGCCGTTTTTTGGCCTTCCTTGAAGAACTTTTAGAATATGTGACGGAGCAAAAAGCACAGATCTTCTTAGGTGGAGACATGAATGTGAACATGATTGTACCTACTCCTTACCAGAAAGACTTGAGCCTTACCCTTTCTACTTATGGCCTATCTAATGTAATCACCAACCCAACGCGTATCACAGAACAAAGTTCTACATTACTAGACGTATTTATTACCAACGTTAACACAGACACTACATTTGCTGGCACTCTTTGTACAGGTATAAGTGATCATCTGGGAACCTTTTTATTCGTAGACAAGCAATTTCCCATCAAGTGGAATGAACCAAAGCCCACATATCGTCAAGTTATTAAATCTTCGCGTCTTGAATCATTCCGCCAGGATGTTGAAAAACAAACATGGGATGCAGTATATGAATGCCATGAGAGCAAAACAGCGTACCTTATCTTTATAAGTATACTTAAGAAAATATACCACCAGCATTTTCCAGTAACACAAGTAAAAAAGCCAAAGAGAGCGCAAAAACCTTGGTTAACGAGAGAACACCTGAGAATGGTCAAGCATAAAAATGCGTTGTATGCCAAATTTGTAAAAACTAAAGATCTAAATATACTTGCAGAATTTAAGAGCTACCGGAATAAACTTACGTCTACGCTGAGGAAAGCTAAGGATTCATACCTAATAGATATGTTCGATGCTGAAACTACACTGCGGCCAGATGCAGCCTGGCGCAAGTTGAACTCTTTGGTGCGTCCCGGTACTCCTACGCTTACACTTGGCACCTTTAGGCATGGGGAAAAAGAGCTCTCCGGTGTTACATTGGCAGATGCTTTCAATCACTTTTTTATTCAGCAAACGAAAGATAATGAACTCGATGGGAGTACCATAAGAAACTACGCTCAGTACGTGCGAGGAAACGATAGGATAAGTTCGCTGTTCTTGGCCCCGACTGAAACAGCTGAGGTTTTCTCTTCCATCAATAACTTGAAGAATAGTAAAACGCTGGACGTAAATGGCTTCCAGATATTGCCCGTAAAATATGTACTTGACATACTGTGCCCGATTATTACCTATATTTATAATTTGATTCTCTCTACTGGGGTTTTCCCTACAGGAATGCAAATTGCTCGAGTGATACCCATTTTTAAAAAAGGTGATAAGAACCTATTCACAAACTACCGACCGATTTCTATACTGCCTGTGTTTTCCAAAGGCATCGAGAAAATAATACATCACAGAGTGACTTCTTATTTTGACGAAAATCACTTATTTCTAGATTTTCAACATGGATTCAGGAAGAAAAGATCTACAGAGACAGCACTTCTAACTCAAAAAGAAATTATAATTAAGGCATTCAGTGAAAACAAGCTCACCATGGGTATTTACATCGATTTTACTAAGGCCTTTGACCTCATAAATCATGATATTCTTCTTTTTAAATTGGAAAGGTATGGTGTGCGGGGCCTAGCGCTAACCCTATTACAATCTTACTTATCTCACAGAACCCAATATGTAGATATAAACACAGCATCCTCTCCTACCCTCCATATAACATGCGGAGTGCCCCAAGGAAGCAATCTTGGGCCTTTGCTATTTTTAGTTTATGTAATGTTCAGGTTGTGTCATTTGCAGATGACACAACTTTTTTTGTCACGGGTATTTCCGAGGCCGAGGTTGAAAGCAAAACAAGCGAAGCCCTTAATAAACTGCACTCATGGGCAGATGCAAACTCCTTGCGCATAAATCCGTCAAAAACACAAATTTTGTTATACCTCCCTAAGGGAAAGAAAATATCTAGGCCTCTCAAAATAGCCTTAAACAGCCAACCAATAGAGCTTGTGATTTCTGTAAAAACACTGGGCGTTATCTTTTCTCACAACCTAACTTGGAATGCGCACATAGAACCCATTTGTTTGAAAGTTTCCTCAGCTCTAGGTATACTTGGTCGTTTTAGACATATTTTTCCAGTAAGGGTAAAGATGTTGCTCTACAACGCGTTAGTACTAAGTCATATCCAATACTGCAGCTTGGTTTGGGGAACAACAGGGGTAACAAATCTTCATAGATTGCATTTACTGCAGAAAAAAGCCGTCCGGTCCATAGCAAATGTGCCATTCATTTTCCCCACAAGAAATATCTTTATAAAGTATGATATCCTTCCAATCTTCGCGTTATACTTTTACAGGCTTCTATTATGCTATAAATACTCTTCACAACAACGTGACAATCCCTTTATTGTACTTGGACAACTGAGAGAAAATAACAGCTGCCGTAACACTAGATAAAAAGAAACTTGGATCACTCCAACACCAAGAACTTACTCTATGAACCAGTCCTTAAGTTACAACCTTCCCCTCTTGCTAAACAAACTAATCCATGACAATTTTGATATTACCAGAAATTCAAAACACAATATCCGTGACTACTGCCGAGACAATTTCAATCTGTGAAAGAAGCAGACATGATTTTAGTGATGTAAAACATTTGGAGAGTTAACTGCTGGGCTAGTTGGTGTTGCATACTGAAAGAAAGATTTTGCGCCTAACACACACCACACAGAGAAAGAATCTTTCTTTCAGTAAAACATTTGCTTTGAGTACATGTGTGTATTGCGACTTTCGTTTTGCATGTGTGTTCGCGCTTCGCGTAAATGTGGATTTGCATCGGATACCCATGACATTACTAATTGATGTAAATGATGTGACCCTCGCCTTCCTTCTGCACTGCCACTGTCTCAAGGAGTCGGGACCTCCAGTCAAGCTGTTACCACAGCTTTTAGTCCCGGCTCCTCCTTTGTAAGAAAGGAAAATAAACTTGAACTTGAACTTAAAGAAACAATGAGACACACGGGCGCTGTACTTACATTTCGAACCTCGGCCCGGAATATATAGTTATATCTTGGCCAACATCATGCATGCGCGACAAGCGGAACATTCAGGCACTGACGGAGGTACAATAATTCCTTACGCAAAAGGGAGGATTGTTGGGCCAGTTGGTTCATGATTCAAGACAGAAAACGGCTATAGGATTTTGGCCCCAATAGCTATAGACTTTTCCTATTTCTGTCTATAGCTGTATATACAGGCTGATATATTTTTCTATAGAGAGCTTAAGACAGTTGTATGGTTCCAAAGCTATAGCTTTTGTGGCATATATTTTTCAATAGCTGGCAATAAGCACCTCTGTGGGTGCTTATAGACGTTCATAAAAGGCCACAGACGCCCATAGGACGTTTTTGTATGGGAGAGAGAAACAACACACACAGCACCGAACTTACAACTGAGTGTATTTCATGCGAAACGCAATAAATACAGGAAGTACACAAAAAAATAAACTAAAAGAACACCATTATATAAGATTGATACTATTGAAGGTCAATATCTAAAAAGCTATATCTTTTCTCGGTAAGCGAAGAGACGGCACGCTCAAACACTTTTCACCATGTACTTCCTGTATTTATTGCGTTTTCGCATGAAATACACTCAGTTGTAAGTTCGGTGCTGTGTGTGTGTTGCTTCACTCTATCTTGTCCCGTTTTTCGTGCCGTTTGCACTCTTGAGTTCCTTACGGTTGAGAGCGATCGATGGCTTCGATGCGCGAGAGCCACCTAAACGATCTATCATTTCGGTTTCAATAATTTCACGAATCAGTTTACATCTGTTTTTGGAAACAACAGTGCTGTCTTGGTAGATGGCCTGACAAGTGGAAACCTGATCTGATCCGCCATCTTCATCTGCACTGTTACCATCAGGCTTACATTTTCTCCACTGTACGTCAAGGAACCCACTACGCCGTTCAGACACGTTGTTGCAATGTTCCTAGAGGCGGTTGTCCAGACACCTGCCGCTTTAGCCAACGTAGCTTTTTTTTCCCATGACAATGTCTGTGTGTCTCGTCGTTTCATTCCCTGTTTCCTCGTCCTTTGTGCGCTGTTCAATCCTGTCGTATCTGCATGCCTGGACTTTGATAGGTGAACTTTGTTGTGTGCTTAGTAAGGCGCAATTTAAAGTTTTCGTGTTCACCCCCTACATGGCGCTCAGCTAATCAGTTGTCTCGAGCTGCACAAATCACCTTCCTCATGAATAAGCCGCTCTCCTAAGCTCTTGATCTTTGGTGAAGAGATCTAGGTGGCCTTGTACAGTGTTGTAGGTGTGTGTATCAGAGGTTACGCTAGCAGCATTGGACGGAATGCAAGGTGGCAGGGAGGAGGGTATTGTAAGTTTGCGGAAATAATGTGGCCGCTGACGACACATCACGGGGTTTGTTTCATGTATATGGGTGGAGACCTATGTTCTCCGGTGGAAGTTGTTAGGCTGTCGATAGTGGCGGCATTCTGTCACTACCACCGTTTCCCCTTTAGGTACAACGGCATGCAGACGATAGTGTTTCCGACATCTTTCGTCAACTCTAACCGTTACTCCTTCATGTACAGACCAAAGCCCTATACGTGGGCCCCTTCCGAAAAAAAACATGGAAAATTCGCATAACTTATTCCTCTAAATATTTAGTTTTCATAAATAAACGACTTCCATTCTTAGTAAATCAGTTTGTTGTTCTGTATTTAAATAATACGTGGGCGGAGATAAATATTTCCTCCATGTGAACGGGGCAATTAAAGCTTCATTTCAATAAGTGCTTGAGAAGTGTGCTCTTTGGTAACTGTACTTATTGCTAGCTTTATTCCCATCCGCAAGCGGCGGAAGGTGGGAGGGTCAAATATTTTGCTGTCTATGGGCAGGACTACGTGCCTTCGCATATTCATTTAGGAGTCATTCACACAGGAGCGCCGACGTTGCCGGTATTACAACGAGCTTCACCACAAACGTTCCTTACTGGGCAATGGATAATATCCCTCAGCTGTTCGGGATATATCCTCCGAACCCCATATCTTCGCCGGCAAAACACATTGTGGGCATGGTAAGCATCCTGGAACTTCTGCTGAGCTACTAAAGACAGATTAGACATTATACTTCTCATGTATGTTTTAGGCATGTCGAAAGCCCGTTTTCTAGGCCTTGGCTACACATAGCTTAATTAATGCTGAGATTTTGTCTTGCTGATTTATTCACAAATTTTCATGCACTGTTCGTTGGAGTGAATTCCAGTTTATCCTTGTTTGGCCTTATTTTATCTCAACTGGAATTAAATTTGTGTAGAAACCATTAAGAAATCGCACGCCTGACACGGGCCAGAAAAGAAAGGAAAACATGACACCGTTCAATAAAACATGTCATATAACCTCATTTCTCTGCTTGGCGGCTGTTAGAGAATCAGCCGAGCTTAGATTTCCAAGTTTTGATTCGGATACCACCTTTTTAATGAAATAAATGCGAGTGATTGGACGACTCCAGGCTGTTGGGTCTCTACTAAAAGGACGAAAGGTATGCGAAGCCTAAATAGTGTCCAGGATGTTTTTGACACCCGGTACTGATATAAAATCAAAAATTACTTATTAAATCTTCTGGAGGAAACGAGTACTTTACGTATGTTTAATAACGAAGAAAAGCCGTTGTCAATGTTAACGCCGTTACGTAGGCTAGGGTGCCTCGATGCTAGCGCCGCCGTTCAGGGTGGAGACAACTTCAGCGGCGCCGCCATATTGAATCACGCGGGATCAGCGGCGCTAGCGTTTATAACGGCGCCGTTCATGCTCTTGGCGCGCTTCAGAGTGCTTTGACTTGAACTGTGTTTTTCATCAGTATCGCACTGCGCATCTTTTTACTCAGTCATTTTAACATCCGGGGGTCGAAGACGTAATTGTACGAATTAATTTTAGGGCACCGTGTGGTGGAGCTTGAACAATTAGTCTGCCGTCTGTTAGTTTGAAAAACAGGCTATCATTTCAAAGATCCATTGCCCAGCAGGTGCTTCCGCTCCGTGCGAGTGTAATAAATTGTTTTCCTTCTTTTTCTACGTGTTTTTTGGTTCGTAAAATCCTGCGCTTCGATAACAGCCGCGCGTCATCAGCCACTCGCGCGCTGCGGTTGGTTTTGCTTTCGTCGTGCGGGCTGTTTCCGTTTGTTGTGCTCGCAAAGACTGTTGTCTGTCTGCTTTTTAATCTTTTAAAGAGTAATTGCGAGTTGCTCGCCCTTTTATTGCTCACAGGGGTGCAATTACATTTGTTTACAGGCGGGCGCTGGTATATAAAAACGATGCCACCGTATACCAACGTTGCCACTCCGCCTGCGTTTTCTTTCTCGAGGCTCCACAAAAACTGATTGCCCCTCGTTGGCGATAGGGAAAAGGATTACTGCAAGTTTTTCACTCGTTGCGTTTTTCTGACTGGTGCACAAACACTGAGCTAGTGCTCTTGCGTGCGCTCATATGCAGACTTCGCTTGCGCCATGAACATGCGCACCGGTTGCTCGGCTGCGATTCCTCAGTTCGTGAAACCCATTTCTGCATATATATTTTGATTGTATTTATTTTATTCAAGCCCGTTTGTACTCATTATAAACATACACAAAAATAACTGCAGTAATCTTTCCTTAAATCTTTAAATCCGAAATGAAAGTTCAGTCGCGCCGCGTTAGTACGACCCCCGTTAATATGGACGACTCGAAATATATACAGTTTTTCTGGGGACCAAGGTTTTAAATGTATTTCCGCCTCGTTAATATTGTCACGTGGTGGTGACGTTGAAGAACACAGTAGCAATACTGTGAAAGACAAAACTAACTTTTATTGGGCGAACCTGTGCCCACAAAAGAGGCTACACTTACAGCACAACGGTAGCGGCGAGCACGGTCGGCGATCGTCGAAAATCTGATCCGCGGGTCAAGCGCGTCGGCTGTTATATAGCAGTCGTCGAATGTTCCAGGCTAATCGTTGGGACCCGCGTGCCTTCCACAAAGTTCTACACCATTCGCGTCAGGCGGTGAAATCAGATAACATAAGGTTCGTCTACAACAGACAGCGAATAGAAGCATCGATGACTTGCCAGAAACTTTGCATAGATGCAGGCGCGTCCCGCGCTGTGCGATAACACTTTAGGCGGCGAAACGTGGTCGCCCGATGAAGATAAATGACACGTGTCAATATGGACAAGGGTAAAATGCTCAGTGCCCAATAGGGCCTCTGTATTTTGGTCTCAGTATTATGGACGGAGATGAGAACAAAATCTCTACTTCCCCTCCGAGGAGCTTAAATTCCTCCATTTTGAGCGTAGGACATCAGAGGAATGCAATGAAAAAGTGCGAATGGCTGAATGACGGCCCTTTTCTGTGGTGGTTTCGTACTTTACATTTGCTCAATTGACGCGCCTCACTATTTTCCATATCGGACGAACGACTGCGATGAAAACTCTCTCAAGCTTGTGCCACGCAGAAAGCTGCAGTCAGCAGTCGTCGGCCGACTGTGTACTGATATACGTATAGTAGCGGTTCATGCGATGACACCAGTCGTAGTATTAGTTGGCTCATTTAGCCACGAGATTCCTTCAAGCATATCATACACCGCTAGGCGCGTAAAGCTGCACATTATTTCAAGCACAATGGCGACCAGGATAATGCGTCTACAGCTCCGAAAATCATGTCTTAGTTCAACTTCGCTGGACACCAATATGCACACTCCTTAATCACATCATATTTTGTGTTTTTTTTTCTTCTTGATTCGTGATCATGGGCGAGTCGCTTTATGGGCAGTTTTGCTCGGTAACCAAAGTGTCTTGATTAATGAGGAACGACTGTGACCGACTTTGAAAAGTCACGCTTTATGAAAAAGATTCAACCAGAAACGGTATAGTTTAAAAAACTGCAATTTTTAATGATGCCTATGTGTGCGATTCCTATTTTGCCTGCCAAATTGGGTGGTGTTGGGTTAGGCTTTTGGAAAAATAACTGCTACCTAAAAATTGGGCTTCATTACTGCTCCGAGTCCCGGGGGAAGCGAAAACAACGCAGGCCTTCAAGCGTTGACCAGGAGCGCATTGGCACACAAGAGCCCGTCATGAACTCATGACTTGACAAGCTCGTCAGTCATGCGGTCGAGCACTCCTAAACAAGTAGAAGTAATCCGCAGCCACTGTGCCTGGAACAACGCAAGCACAGCTGCTTGCACCGAGCAACTGCGCCCACCGGCTGTGAGTCAAAATGGCGTCGCAGCGAGAAAAGGCGGCGTGGGTGCGGTCCAAGGATGGCACCACCCTGAACGGCGGCGCTGGCATCGAGGCACCCTAACGTAGGCGAGATCTAAGCGCCGATCTGGCGTTGACGGCACGCACTTCTGGCAAAAGGATTCGGCCGGTGTCGAATACGATTTTCATTTACACCCGACGGACACAAGGCCGTATAACACAGACGCTTAATCTGTAATTGCGAAGAAAGAGGCCCATCGCACAGACCTTACCTTGCGTTCCAAAAAGAGTGTCATCCTCAACTTCCTATGGAAGACCATGGCTGTCAGACTAGCTTGCCAGAGCAGCATGAAAGCTACGGGGACACGTAAGAACAGCACGCGTCCAAACAGCATTGGGTAAAAACAGCACAGCGGCAAAACAGCCCAGCGACAAAACAGCACACGGAAAAAACGGCACAGTGAGAAAACAGCCCAGGAAAAAAACAGCACGCGTCAAATCAGCACGCCAGACAAAACGGCACAGCGCCGAAAGAGCACAGCGACAAAACAGCACGACGACAGAAAAGCATGGGAAAAAACAGCCCGACGGCAAAACAACCCATCGGAGTACGGCGCAGCGCTGCTTGAGGGTTGAACTATCATAGCCATAACCGCAGACGGTAAATCACAACACATGCGGCCGCAACCATTGGAGTTAGCGAGTGCTCGTTTCACAGGGCAGGCTCATTCAGTGAGGAACAGCGTTGCTTGAACTGTACATTTGGCAGAGTGGTTATGTAGTCCTTTCCTGCTTGGCTTCAATCATGCAGTTTCTTTCTGTATTATTGAAGAAGAATTTGGGCAACTTAGAGAAAAAATATCCCGGGCACCTGCTCTGCCGTCAAATGCCCCGGGTAGTTTATACTGTCTTATTTGCTAGCTAGGTTCAGTTAACCTTGGCTGTTTATGACGTATTACGTGCTGCCGCACGCAGCCGCTTCCTATAGGCAGCATGCATGGCGTTTAGCGCTTGATTTCATTCTTTGACGTGTCATCGCCCTCTCCAGCTCTTCAGAGGCCATTGCTAACATTCGTGGTGATGACTTCCATGGCGTAGCGAGAGAGGATACCAATTCGAACAGAGAGACCGAGCGGCTGCTGCGATGGCCGAGCGCTCCAAGGCGTCGAAAAGCTTAGCGCATCTCTGGTTCGAATTCAGGTTGATGTGTAATATCAATTTTTTGTGCTTTGTGCTGTTTTGACGCAAAGGTTCTGAAATTCGGAAGCATCCAAATGGCACCTAGCAGCTTCAAGAAAGAAAATAAATGACTAGCGAAAGTGTGTAAAGGAAAATAGACATCTAATTTTAGTTTCTTTCCATAGAATTCGAATATTGAACCGGACTTCCTTTTATTGAAACGATTCACACTACACCACACAAATCTATTCGCAATTTTCGTCACGAAATACAGAGCCGTTGCAGACAGCCTAAGGCATGTTTGATTATTGAAGCTTACTGAAGCCTAATATGCGAAATGAACAGAAAATAGACAACTAACTTCAGTGAGACTCCAGCTAGTTAGAGTGGAGTTGGAATCTCCATCGTAACTAGCTGGAGTCTAGCCTCAGACAGCCACTGTACAGCGTCCTGGTTAAACGCAAAACAACCTGAAGATGTCGGCTCTGGCAATCGTGCCATCGTTAAGTATCGCAAGCTGGATATTTTCATTGTGTGAAGGCCCATTATCTCGCTCGAAACAAAATTGTTGAAGATTCAATTACCGACAGCGAGGGTTTTGAAGAGTATGAATTTCTGGTACATCCAGAGCCCTATGTCGGGCGTATTTGCCAGAATTCAGCACCATGATGGTCAACCAGCAGAATCGATCTTTCCAGAACAACTTTTTCAGCGTTATTAATTCCATTACCCGCGATAAAAAAGTGTATATCTGAGATCGCTTATATTACCCTACCGCGTGCTTTAAGTTTGTAAAACGAGCATTCGCTAACTCCAAAGATCACTGCCACATGTGTTGTGATTTACGGTTTCCGGTTATGGCTACGATAGTTACCCCTCCACCAACACTGCACTGTACTCCGATGTGCTGTTTTGTCATCGCACTGTTTTTCCTTGCGCTTTTCTGTCGTCATGCTGTTTTGTCACTGCGCCGTTTCGTGCGGTGTGCTGTTTTTTCCCTGTGCTGTTTTGTCGCCATGCTGTTTTTTCTCTTTTCCATTTTATTGCTGTGCAGTCTTTTTCATGTGCTGTTTTGTCGCTGTGTTGTTTTGGTTTATTTGGGTTTAACGTCCCAAAGCGACTCAGGCTATGAGGGACGCCGTAGTGAAGGTCTCCGGAAATTTCGACCTCCTGGTGTTCCTTAACGTGCACTGACATCGCACAGTACACGAGCCTCTAGAATATCGCCTCCATCGAAATTCGACCGCCGCGGCCGAGATCAAACCCGCGTCTGTCGGGTCAACAGCAAAACTGTGCTGTTTTGTGTGCGCTGTTTTGACGCGTGCTGTTCTTTCATGGCGCTAGTTTAGCCACAAGTGACAGCACCAGCCCAATGATGATCTGCCGAAATTATCCTATTCCCTCATCCCCACAGTTTTGTGAGCCATGGCCAAAAAAAGGAAAACCACACGCGGTGTTTTAATGGCTCTGGGGCTCATCTGCTCAGCCGAAGGTCGCGGGATCGACTCCCTTCCCCATTAGCCGAAATTCGATGGCAGAGAAAACGGGAAAAAAATTGTCCGTGTGCGGTGTGCCGTTGGCGCTCGTTAAACAACGCCAGATCTCGAGCTCTCAACAACGACGTCTCTCATAGCCCATATCCAGGAATTTCGAACAAAAGCATTTTTCAATGGGAAATACTTTATGAACGCAATTTTTTCATATATCGAAAGATTTCAGTGGACTGCGCCACGTTCTAACAAAGGGAGAGCGAAGGCTGCAACCCGCTGCTGCTGCTGGCACACTTCAGTCACCCCTGAAGAAGGGACCGAGCTGGTCCCGAAACGTTGGGTGAAGTAAAAAATATTGGTTGGCGTCAGATCTCTCTATACTATCTTAAGAACGGACTTCCGTCAAAGATGTTTTCGTTCAAGATTTCAGTATAACAGTCACTGTATCCGCAGATCTCCCCTCGGAAGGCTTGCATTTTTTTGCTATGAACGTTTTTCCCATCGTCACAAACATTCCTTATTTGTTTTTATATGGCAGACTTTACTGCCCGACACGAGCGATGGAAAAACTTTAAAACACATATTTTTCTACGCACAGAAAGAATGGACAAGTACCTTCAATATTTCCGTAACAGTATCTTACAATATTCCAATATTTAAATGTTTTTTCCAAGAAAGCTTGACTTCTGAGATGTGACGCCCCATATAACATATGTCAAGCCCACTTCACGAGTACCACTACCTATTGCCAATTGGATTACCCTAGCATCTCTAATGAGGTACTGGCGAAGACCACGTGTGCAGAGCTGATGTGTTGTATCAGCTCTCTACCCATGATATGCACTCCGTTAGGTCGGCCACCTGGCGGGGCTGTCACGGCACATGTCACGTGTCACAGCAGCTAAAACTAAGCACCCCCGTCTTGCGGGCGTAAGCGTCTAAGCTGTTGCCTTCCAGCTTCGGTCGTTTTAACAGTCGAAAAAGCGGTACGTTTTCCTTTCGAGCACTTCTATTTTTTTCACTCTGTGTGGAAGACAGAGTGAAAAAGCAAGCTCTGAAAAGGTCACGTTAGGAGCATGCTAGAAATGATCTTGAGAGAGGGAAGACAACGGACGATTTTTTTTTCGTTTTTTGTTTCATTGTAGAGTTTGCGACCCTGACGAATTTTCCTTGCAGGCTAACGTTGTGAGCAGGTTTGACGAGTGGGCGGAAGACCTCAATAAGAGTCTCTGCTTTTCGTTAACCACTGCGTGCAACGCTGTACGCATCGCTGGTGGCGACTTCTCGTACGACCTGAAGCCAGAGCCAAAGGACTACGAGAGATACAGTCGAACGAGGGTAGGAAATCGTAATGCTCGGATTGCTCCCTACATTGTCCTTGGCTTTTCCGGTAACACCTCCGCAAAGTTGAAGGGCGTTAGCGAGAGTATTCATACTGTAAATTTCAAGGATTTACTAATGTAGGGTACAAAAGGGCACAGCTGCGAGGTTAGCACAGAAGTTATTGCACGCATTAGCATGACAAAAAAAAAAGATGCAGTACGCTGACACGAGTTCAGTCGGCCACTGATAGTGCCGTACTTGGTGCGGCCGATTGATTATGCCTATCTGGGCTCCGGCAAATCCAAGGACATGATCACTCACCGAACTCAACGTATTTTATGTAACTGCATCATCGTGTAGTTTTCGTAAGGTTATCAGCGTGCGTCACTAACACGCGTATAGTTCTTTCAGTACCCAACAAAGAAAACACTGTACAGCACTGTAAAAATAATGCCGCAGAAAAGCATCCATATGTGTAATTGTAATCTTTGTACTGATGTGTCTGTGTATTTTTTTCCGGTCTAGTGTGTTTGTTTTGCGTAGTATGAAATTTTATTCGATGAACTAACTCCCGAGCACAACTAGCATTTACAGAGCCGTATTGTTGCGTTAAAGTGAAGGTCAAAGGAGTTTTATGTGCCTTTTGAAGTGCATTATTGTTGTTGCCATATAGCGGTGTTTGTTTTCATTTCTATTCGTTTGTTTGTTTGTTTGTTTGTTTGTTTGTTTGTTTGTTTGTTTGTTTGTTTGTTTGTTTGTTTGTTTGTTTGTTTGTTTGTTTGTTTGTTTGTTTGTTTGTTTGTTTATTCATTGGCGTCGGAATGCGGCCTCATCGCTTGATTCGCAAGACGAGACGTGAGCAGGTCTCCCTAGAATGACTTGCCTTGCGCACCAGTTACAATGATGCTCGAAATTGTCATTGCGATGCCCGCGCTCTGTCCCAAGTTCTTCGTAACCTTTATATTTATCGCGTCCTAGACCGGCGGAGATTTCAAACTTCGAGACCACCTAGTGCAGTTGCACCTATAGCCACCATCGAGTAGTTTGAATAGGTTGTGGTTACTAGATGTCCCAATAAGCAGTTGTCCATTTCAGTGAAAACACACCATTTTTATTTTGTCACTGGCATTTAGCAAGACCGGCATCGTAGATTCCCCGAAAACATGTCGCAAAGACTCCAAAAATCTGTAGTGGCCATCCTCACATGTTCCACAAAGAACTGCCATTAAATTTGTTTATGCTCGTTTCACTAATGTTGTCGAGAAAATTTCATCTGAAACCGCTTGAAATTGCTCAATAAAAAACTTACTCGGTCCTGCTGACATTCTACCACTTCTGGAATGTTTTATTCCTCTTCAATATTATTCATTACCTATTAGACCACAGGCCGCGTTTTCGATACCTTATGTTCAGGCCAAGTGCACGCGCTCGCATCGATTTCGTGTGAACGATTACCTTATTTTTGTTCTTTATTGCATCCTGTTTACTTTGCCTGCTAGCGTCACCGAAGTTGTGCTCAATGTCATAGCTCTCTGGTTACCAAGTTATACGAGACAAATCTGCGATCCCAATTCTTCGATTCACGCCTTTGCAGATAGCTGCAGAATCAAATATGAGCAGCGAGGTTTCCGCGAGCGAAGATGTCGAAGGAGACGCGGCCGAAACGAAAGTTTTCCACATTGAAGAAAAGACCGTTTTTTGTGACCTGCCTAAACACGTTGAAAGCAAGGTGAGTCTGTAGCTTACGAAACGACAGAAACGTGACGATGAGGTCCCACCCACCATTTCAGATTCACGCGATTTTTATCATTGGAGAACTGGAGCCTCTGATAATCCCGCTATCATAACTCGAGTGCCAAATCCTGATTATGTGCAGCGCAACGAACAAAGGCGCCTTATTGTGTTAGCCTATAGTCTTTAAACAAATTTTTGAGATCAATGACAGAAAGACCGGCAAATGGGAGTGATGTTATTATAAAAACAAAATTACTATATCTTTTTTTTTTCTCGTGTTTCCTACCTAAGTGCTTGGCCCCTAGCTGACGGGCGCCGCTTCCTTCTCCTTGAATAATATCGCCTCTTTTATTGCACCGCTCAAATTAGCTTATTGACTGCTATTTATTTTTTTGCCGATAAAACGCCGTCCAGAACTAGTATTTTAATTTATTCCAAAAGGTTCTTGCTTTGCTTATAAGATTTGAGTGTATCTCCGTAAAAACTGCGTTAGATGTTGCTGACAGCGGAACTCTCTTAAGTTTAAAAAAAAGCATAACTCCGCTCTCGCTGTATTCCGTTTGCTCTCGTTCTTTCGCTGCTATTCTGTTATTTAAAAGCTAGCATAGGTGTTAATCATCTAAGGTTCCACCTGATGTGTTTACATGCGTAAAGTTTTTGCTTGGCAGTTAACTTCATGTTTCGCTGCCCCGTTAACCGGTTCTAAACATGCCGGACGCCTTGCGCCATGATATTAGCGGCAAGGCTCAGTGGGTAGGAAAAATCACGAGTGCTATGGGAGGGCTAGAAAACATCAGGCGTTGGGAAAGTTGTGATATTCCAAAATGCTTCAACTCCTATTAGACTGGATCCGGAGCCGTAATATCAGGGGCACCCCCGGGAGTCTGCAGGACGCTACAGTAGGCCTTCGGGAGTAATCTACTCGGTGCCCCTGTAGGTTCGACACTTGATAAAAATAACTGAACACTTGAAAAAATGCGATACATCTGTCATGAAAGAATAATAAACTATGACGGAATCGTGTCGTCGTGTAGTAGGTAGCGCGCCAATATGGGATCTCCAGGTAGACTGTCGAGATTCTTACAGAAATCTTCTTTCGCCACTATTTTTCAGGCATACTCTTGAACAAAATATTTCCCGGCTGTTCTGTAGTTCTGTTTTTTATCGCGCCACATCTCTGTCATATCAAGCAGCTAGTGCCGTCAAGCACTAATCCCGCTGTCGCACTGGCCCATAATCAGATGTACCTATTGGGAGACAGTGCCAGTCGTGTTGAGATATACAGTATATAGCATAGCAGCTAAGTGTATAGGTTGCCCAAAAAGATAAAATAAATTAAAGTGTGCTCTCGAAATTTATTGACTCAAGAAAATATGTGGTTAATGAGATGGTTATCTGGCCATTAAATAACGCGACCCGACAATTACATGAGACGTAAATGGGTAACAAGATTACGTGGCCAGATTTTCTTGCATGTTCGAAATCATATTTTTGCCCTTGAGATTCAGTTTCCTTCACTGAAGGCACGTTCTATTTTTTAATTATCCTCTTGTTGGGAACACCGCGACAAAGACGACACATAAGAACGAGAAACATGACATGTCAGGCGTCTGTTCTGCGCTATCTATGCATGAGTTCAATTAATATCATAAAAATATGAAGCGGGTATATGTAAGGGCATTAAATTTTTTTCCAGATAAAAATATTGCTCGACACTCACAACGCCAGCAGGTGCGTTGTACTGGATGATATTGGCGATGACAGCGACTCCGTCGAAATAGCTGGAAATGACATACCTCCCCATTCATTCCAGAAGATAATCGCAGAAGAAATGACACGGCGCTTCGGTCCGGCGTTTCCGCCAGACTACTACTGATATGAATTTTTCTGAGCACGTTTTGTGGAATTTTTTTCAATAAATAGATGTCGATGACATTGTACACGTGTCCTACTGTCCAGAGTATTTTATTATTAGCACATTGTTTTGGAGAGCATACTTGCTTTTTAAGCCTGCCAGTCAGATAACACTGATCGGTTGTGTTAAGATTTTCGGAAGCGAGTTTAGTACAAACTTCAGACACTTTGGAGAATCCGAGTCGGGGTTGCCCTCACATCGGCCGTCAGTCGGAAATGACTTCACTTCCGAGGCTTGTTTTTCTGCCCCGGGTGCCGAGTATGCCGCTCCCAATAAGTGTAAATCAACCGTCATCATTCATTGTGGTTCTGGGCAGATATAAAACCGACCACAATCCTGCGCCTGGCTGCAGCGGCCGTTTCGCCGGACAGTTTTGCATCTTGTGATGCTTGGATACAGGGACCACCACATTGATCACTTTTAGACCCAATCTGGTAAGCCGATCGCAAGACATGTGCACTCCAGGCGTGTACACTTGGCAGGCTTTTACCTTGGTAAAAGCATTTAGGCCGTTACCCAGGTCTTTACCCAAAGGCCTTTAAGGCAATGGCCTTATGTTAAAGGCATTTAGGGTGAAGGGCTTCATTGTAAATGCCTTTAGAGGAAAGGCTTTTCTAGTAAAGGCGTTTAGCTCAAATGTCTTTAGCACGTAAGGACCTTAAGTGCCCACCCTAACTAGTGCTACCGCACGATATTCCGCGCTTAGACATGCTAAACCATCTTCTATTTTTTTGCATTTATAACAGCCATCCCTACTGTTGTGTCTATTATGCCGATAGCGAATAAACAGCGCAAAAAAAATTAATTTTACTTTTACGAGTCAGTTTAACCAGACACTCAAGAATTATTCGCCCTGGAATGTGTGGCCTGTTAATTTTCGCGTACTGGCGCTCAGCAAAACAAGGTGGCGTTTCACGACCCAGGGAATATAGGGTGCCTCGATGCCAGCGCCACCGGGGTGGAGACAACTTAAGCGGCGCCGCCATATTGAATCACACGGGATCAGCGACGCTAGCCTTTGTAACGGTGCCGTTCATGCTCTCGGCGCGCTTCAAAGTGCTTTAACTTGAACGGCCTTTTGCAGCGAGAGCTACACTGAACTACCAGCCGAGCATTTCGCGGTACATGGGAGAGGCCAGTTGTGATTCAATATGGTGGCGTCGCTTAAGTTGTCTCCACCCGGCTCTGGCATCGAGGCACCCTACAGGGAATAGACTCGCTGGAAGCTTTGCCAGAGTACCGCATTTCTCCTCCTCCTCCCATCACCTCCGGACTTGGAAGGTATATGGCAGCCGCTGCATAGTGCATCCATACAACAAGCACCTTTGTGATGGCCGCCGCTGTGGCTCAGTGGTTATGGCACTCGGCTACTGACCCGAAAAACGCGGGTTCCATTCTTCCCGCGGTGGTCGCATTTCGGTGGAGGCAAAATGCTAGAGGCATGTGTACTGTGCGATGTCAGTGCATGTTAAAGAAACTCGGGTGGTCGAAATTATCCGGAGCCCTACATTACGGCGTCCCTCATGGCTTGAGTCACTTTGGGATGTTAAACCTCCATAAACTAAACTAACTTAACTGCAAGCGGGAATTTTTGAACATTGTTTCAAGCAGCAACTTGTGCACTTACGCATGTTCTACAGGACAAGCATGATAGAGAGAGGCGGGCTAGTTGGTGACTATTAGTAGAATGCATCTTGAAACCGCGCAAAAAAGAAAAGGAACAAGGAAGAAACCGCGCTCTGTCCTGTTGGTTTCTTCCTCGTCTCTTGTCTTTTTTGCGCGGTTTCAAGATGCATTCTAGAGGACAGTCGAGAGCCACCTGAAGGGCGCCGCTCTGTGCAATTTACCTGTTATGGCTCGTTCTACCTGATTTGGCAACACTAGGCTGCGGTAGTCATATACTTTTCAAGCACGGCGGCACTGGTAAACCTATGGGGTAGTGTGAAAATTTTTTTAGTGACTGTAACAGGGAATTCTTCCATTACAAGCAGTCCATTTGCTGGGTGGTATAACACAGGCGACTGTTACTGCGCTTTGGACGAAGTGGAAACCCGGAAAACTTGTACCAGCATTATGGCAACGGCGCCAAGACGCGGGCGTGAAAAAAGGACACGGACATTGCGCCCTGTCTGTCTCCTCTTTTTCACGTCCGCTTCTTTGCGCTGTTCCTTTAATGTTGAACAGTTGCCGTGCCAGTGTCCTCTTTTTCCCGTCCACGTTGAGTTGAGTTGAGTGGTTGTAAGCTACCGGTGGGATTAGCCTTGCAGTTGCTGCCGGCAATTGCTCCACCGTAGCGACACTTAAATAGAAATCACAGAAACACTGTCCGCAAAAACCCAAATAGACACTCCTCAGGTCACCATGTGGAGGCCAAATCCGTGTCCTGCAGGTAAAGTAAAAGAAGGCGAGAAGCATTCCTTCTACTCGACTGGCTCCCGCGCGGGAAAAAAAATGTCCTGAAGAGAACTGTGAGGAACTCCTGCCTTCTTGAGGGAGCCGAATAACACAGCCCGTTCCGCGTTGTACAAAGTACAGCACAAGAGGTAATGTTCTATGTCACCACACACACCACACGTTGAACACAATGGTGACAACGCTAGGCCAGTGTTATACATCCACGCCGGCGTACGAGCAGAATCCGAGCGAACGTGGTGCAGCAAAGTGGCTTGGTACCTTTTGAGACCCTTGGTCACACATGGCTGATGAGGAGAGCTCCACAAAGAACTGAAGTGGCACAACAACACATCTCTGAACATTTGCTTGACTTCATGAGGGACTCCATGTACTGGAATCCCGGAGAGAGCTGTATGGGCGAGGTTGTCTGCTATCTCGTTGCCTAAGACACCTATGTGCGAGGGCACCCATTGAAAGCGTATAGAGAAGCCTTTGCTATGTAGATTCTGCACCAAACGTAGGTATCTAAGACTCTAGGCATCAGTGGGGAACCCGTACTCTAACCTTCGAAGGGCAGATCTTGAATCCGTAATTATGACAGTAGGTTGAGGCGTACAACACCGTAGCTTCTTTAGAGCTGCCTGAATGGCAACGCTTTCGGCCATTGTGGAGGACACGACTTTAGTAAAACGAACAGACTCATACTTCAAAGACGGAATATGAAAAGCAGCTGCACTAGATCCTCTGATCTTGTCCACAGAGCCGTCTGTAAAAATTTGAAGATGACTGGCATATTCGGTCTCAAGATGTTCCAGTACGAGCGAACGCATTGCCGCTAAAGGAGAATTCAGCCTAGCGCGAACGTGGGGAATTGTCAAGGAACAATCGAGGCTCGGAAAGGACCAAGGTGGCTTCAACGTCTTAGGCCGATCTCGAAGGTCGAGACCCAGAGAACGAAGAGTATTTAAAGCCAAGTACGCCCGGGACTCAGATCTCTTTCGAAGGCGCTGTAGAAGCGCTCTCCCGGCAACAGTCTCTCTGAGGCGGCCAATTTGCAGCAAAAGTCTTTGTGAAGCGGCTAGCCGAAGAGGTTTCGATTGAGACTCATACAGTACTGCATTGTTTGTAGCAGCCTGCGGAACGCCGAGAGCCCTCCTTAGTCCCATTCTGTGCAAAACCTCAAGGCGTTCCAGCTGCGATACCGAGGGGGAAATTAAAGGAAGCTGGTATATTATGCGGCTTGTCACCAGGGCATCGTGAAGCCTGATCATTGAAGCAGGATGGTTTCCCCATTGCTCACTAGCAACTCTACGAAGCACATTGAGACGCGAAGATAGTGAAGCCACAATCGAGTCCACAGCTCGTCGCCACTGTAGACGTGAGTCAATAGTGACGCCCAAAAAACGTATGTGGTTAACCTGACGAAGGCAAGACTGATCAAGGTCTATGCTCAGCCGCGCATACCGTCGTCCCCTACCTGGAAACAGGACGAAGCCAGATTTTTCCACCGAGAGAGTCAACCCAACACCTTGAAGGTAACTTTTAACTGAAAGCACGGCCTGTCGCGCTAATAGAGCTAAGCGTTTGTGTTGATATCCGGTTAACCAAAGACAAATGTCGTCTGAATATATCGACATATGGACATGCCTACAATGTTTTTGCACTTTTGCGGGAAGACCAGCTATGACAACATTAAAGAGCGTTGGGGACAGGACACTACCCTGAGGTACCCCTCGCGATACCGCCCTTTCGGAGCTCATTGTTCTGCCTAAACGCACTCGAAATTTACGATCACTGAGAAATGAGTGAATGAATCGCAGAAGATAGCCCTGTACACCTATGACCTGCAGACTGTTCAGTATTGAGCTCTGGAGGACGCTATCATAAGCCTTTGATACGTCTAGGAAAATAGCTAGTGTTGAAAGGCCAAAAGCACTCTGATGTTCAATGTGGCTTATCAAGTCCAGGACGCTATCTTGCGCGCTTAAACCTGTGCGGAATCCAGTCATGCATGTTGGTAGTGCCCTTCTATCCTCAAGCCACCAAGACAAACGCTTACTTGCCATCTTCTCTATGAGCTTAGCCACACACGACGTCAGCGATACAGGACGATACGAGGCCGCGTCTGTCATCTCTTTGCTGGCCTTCAGCAGTGGGACTACACAAGCCACCTTCCATGAAGGGGGAACGTCACCAGACTCCCACACTCGATTGAGATAGGTTAGGAGCATCTTCTGGTGTTCCAGAGGCAGGTTCTGTAACATTTGATTGGTAATGCCGTCAGGACCTGGTGCACAGCGACGCCGCAGGCTGCGGAGCGCTGTCTGTAGTTCTCGAAGTGTGAACGGGGCGTCCATAACAGACGGAGACGTAGCAGGCAGAGCGCAGGGATGAATGCCTGGTCTGGAATTTACAAATACATCCGCAAATTCATCTGCCAAGCACACGAGATGTTTCTGCGTGCGCAATGCAAGCGCCTCGAAAGGTTTACTCGGACGAGAGCCACTAGCAAGACTGCCAACGACACGCCAAATTCTCGTTATCGGTGAGAAAACAAACTAGCGCAAAAGGATCCCCACTGGGACCTACAGAGCTTGTTCGCATGACGTCTAATGGCAGAGTTGAGCCTGTTGAAAGTTTCCTTCAAGGCTCTGTCGTCCTTCCGCAACAGTTGTCGCTCCGCCCTTCTGCGCGCTGCGCAGAGGTTCCTGAGTATTAAATCCGGAGTCGGAAAATGATCAGGTAGCTTGAGCGCCGTGGTAGCAGCCATCTTAGCATAAATCATTTTGTCACATCACCGGACACACAGGCTAAGTGCTCCCTGTATTCGTCCCAATTAACAACATGGCAAATTTTAGGACCACGCAGATGGAAGTCGGCAGTAAACACAAATATCGGGTAGTGATCACTTCCCATTCGGTCAGCTCTAGTTGACCACTGCACACGGACGTCAGGTGAATGTAAGGTTAGGTCTATAGATGTGGGTGAGGTTGGAGGCCGAAAGAAAGTGGGACTTCCGTCATTGGCCACGCACAGGTCAAACTGTCGATGACTTCTACAAGTTGGCGTCCGCGAGGATCTGTGTTCCTGTCACCCCAGGCAGGGTGGTGGGCGTTGAAGTCACCGCAGATGATTCTGGGTGCTGGGCAGCGGTCACAAAGTTGCTGAAGAAACAAAGCCATATCGACCTTCTTCCGCGGGGACACGTATACTGATGCAATGGACAGAGTTCGGAAGGCGAGCCGAATCCTCACAGCCACTACCTCAATACTGTCGGAGCAAAGATCGGTGACGTTCAAAGCCACATGAGGAATCTCCCTTCGTATGTAAAGGGCGGCACTTCCTGCGGGAAAAGACTTGATGCTGCAATTCTTGTGAGCGACGTATCCCGGCAAAGACCTCCCGCTTGGCAAGCCAGCCTCCGAGAGGGCCAGTACTGGAACACAGTTCTCTTTCAAGAACAATTTTAGTTCTGCTAATCGACTTATAATCCCAGCGCAGTTCCATTGCATGATAAACGGCACTTTTCTAGGGTTTTTAGTTGCAACAGGTTGAAGAAAACTAGCCATCTAGGAGTTGAAGTTCTCTGCGAAGGCGGTGATCAAGGTCTCAATGGAAAGCACCAGCTGTATAAAGTTCTTCAAAATGCCAGGCTGCATCGCTTGGCTAAATGAACGCAGGACATCAAACAAAACGCGTAGAAGGTCGGAGAGATTCCGGCTTTTGAGCTCCTTATTTTGCTGCACGCACTGGCCCATCACTTCGACAAAAGACGGGGACTGGGACCCACTCTTGGCCACGGTAGCTGGTGTCTGCATCTCTTTTAAGGCAAGGGGATGTCCTCCATGTTGTCGAGTCTTGCTGTGATCTGGTCGCTGAGGAACATGGACACTTTTTGCAGAAGCAGATCGAACAGCCAGCTCACCCTCGGAGGCCGTTGCCGACTTGCTCGGATCAGGTCGTGCAGCGACGTCGCTTGCTACCACGTCCCGAGCTTGCCACTCGAGCGCAGGGAACTCTTCACTTCCATGTATCGGCTTCTCAGTAGGTTGTGGTTTGGGGCCACTAATGAAGGACGTGCGACGGTGTAAGGCGCTTACACGGAATGTGCAGCCACTGAAACTCGCTGGATGGTCACCTCCACAATTAGCGCAAGCAAAATCTGCCTTGCACTCTTTGTAATCATGGCCACCACCACACCGCTTGCAACGTTGATCTTTGTTGCAAACTCTCTCTACATGTCCAAAGCGTTGGCACCTGAAGCACCGGGGAGGAGTTTCAACGAACTCGTGGACTGCATGTTTGGTGAAACCAAGGTCAATTATTCCAGGGCGCTCGGTGTGGGGAGCAAACGTTAGCACAATAGAGTTTGTAGGCTTCGCTGCTCATTGTTGTTATCCTGGCTCCACCCGGCGCATTAACCGTCGCACGTGCAGAACTCCTTGCGGCTTCAAGTAGTCAAGAAGGGCACTTTCGGAATACCACACTGGTACTCCCCTTATAACACATGTGTTAGTCATGTAGGAGTGTGGCAACCGGGCTTGAACTCGTATGCCACCGATCTGAGAGCACCGCAGAAGAATGTCTACTTGCTCTTCCGTTGAGATATCTAGATGAAGAGCCCCTTGCGTTGTGAAGCGACTGCGAATCGGAGCAGATCCCAGTAGTACTTTAATATCATCGAACAGCCTGATAGGGTTCCACTCTCTGAAGTCAACACCTTTCTCTTTTGGCTGAGCTATCACTGGGATGCCGACTGTCCGGTGCTTCCGATGACTCACCACTTTGAAGCCATCGTTGTCCATTTCCGCCATGTCAGCCACTTCCTCGTCAGAGGCGACGATAGTTGAGTCGTCCCCACTGAGCGATGATGACGCACTGCACTGCTGGACGTCCCTGATGACTGGCAGATCCCCGCCATGTGATGCCATGGCCGCCTCCGCCCCACTTGGCTCCTTCGGATGGCGCTGTCCCTTTAAGGATACCGGCGCCGGAGCTGCCGTACCCTTCCCGTAGGGACAGTACCGCCTTAAAGACGCAACCGTCTTCCAAGGATGGAAATAACCTAGTTAATAACTAGAAAACAAGGCAAAATTACTGAGCTGAGGTGACAACAGATCGAGCAGCGTCGTCTTCCCTCCCGTCCACGTCTTGCGCTGTTCCAATAATGCGCTTTAGCGTTTCGCGACCGCGGTGTACACTTGCATTAGAAGTCATCCACTGAGTCGGCGCTTTGACACTGGGGGTTCTTTCTCTGCTGTAATATGAGCATGGCACAGATGACAAGTTCTGTGCTTTGGAGTTTTACGACCACAGGGGACACTGTCATTACAGTCTATTCATTGCAGCGCAGCTATGACACAGGCGATTATTAGTGTCTTATATAGAGTTCAGTCACGGATAAAAGGCATAGAACGGCACATACGCTCACAGGGACAAGGAGGTTCTGTCGTTAAGCAATAGGCAGCTCATAGCAGTCGTATATTGCAATCCATGTGGAAACTGCAAAAGCTTTTTTTTTCTTCAGCTTCTCCTAGGTTTGCGGACAAAAATAAATTTCGTATTGTTTGCAAGGCGCCTAAATATTCTTTCCGATTCTCCAGCGAAAGGAGAATCACGGCAGACACTTGAAAATTTTGGATGCAAAAGCGTTATGAATAGCAATCATTACGGCATTTATCTTTGTCTTGTGAACAATGCACGAAGATTGTTTTAAAAAAAATTCAGATTGTCTTCAGCTCCTTCAGACAAAAAATATGAGATTCCATCTAGGAAGAAAATTTTCAGGAAAAAAACGCAAACCCCGCTTAAAATCTGTTCTCAGAGAAATTTCTGAGTGTACAGTGAGCGTTTCCCTTACAAGGCTCTTGCCGAAAAAAAAATTGGCGGCCTAACAAACAACATTAAAGCCAGTACTCTTCCAGTTCAATTGTCTCTAGATGAGCATCTCTGGCATGTTGTGGCCTTTGTTCACCTCCTAAACACTTAACGAGCTTGTACTTGCTCCTACTGTCGTCCTACGTTTATAGGTATTTTCGCGTCATTTTTAGATTGTAGCTGTCCTCGCCGGGGTACAACTTCGGAAAACGCCTCATGCCGGTACTTTGACCTTCATGATCAGCGAAGGTCACAGCGGGACACACTCTATTTCGCTACTGTCTAGCTATGTGTCTAAACAGAATATATGTCATGTGACCAACCATGAGTTTGGGCCATTAGTCAATTACGCTGTTATATCGACGAATTATTGGGCCCAATTAGCGCTAAGTAGTTACTGGTAATTAAAACCAAACTTTGTGCTATAGCATCGCGTCATACCATTGGAAAGCTTAAATTGAGTGCAAATGCGCTGTGCCAGTTATCAACCCGAATTATTACCGTTAATTAGTTAACTGTGGTTAAAACAAAACTTTGCGCTGTAGAACCCAGTCATATACCGTTGGAAAGCTTAGGTCAAGTGTGACTGCACTGTGCTAGTTAGCGACCAGAATTATTGTTAATTAGGTAATTGCAAATAAAACCAAAAACGAATCATAACTACATACCTAACTTTCTACACCTAGGTTTAACAGATTGTGACCTTGCCATTTTTTGTTCTTTACTCGGAGTGATCCTTAACCAGCTGGTCATTCCTTCATCGTTATCCCATTTCTGTCACAGCACAAGTAGTCCGATATGCTTAAGTCGGCTATTCCAACGCCGCATGCCTTACCTCAACTTGGGCGGTTTATGCGTGCAAGCCGAAAATATAGAGAAGTGTATTTTAAAGATCATCCACTTAGGGCCTCTCTTAATATGTCGTGATGTAGGATCCCATCATGGCACCTCAAGAGAGGTCTGTCATACATCCGTAATGAACGGGAGGCACATTGCTTCCTGAAGACAGAGCTTGTCCTTATCATTGCTGCCTCAGGTTTGTAGTTGTTTTCATGCTGTGTGGCTCATGGTGAATCTGAATCATCTTGGCGTCTAGCATCTTTACTGCCTAACGCACTACCCTGCAACAACTCAAATTTCCTTCCTTTCTTTTACTTTTTGCATAACATCGATGGGTAACACCGATTCGCTATAAATACAAAGAGTATACGTCAGCATATCAGCGCAGTATGCGTGAAGTCAGCACTGCAAGGGAATGACGTCACCAGCTGTAATGACCCTCCTTAGCATGCTACCTTTAGAGACGCCAAAGTTGGATTGCCCGACTAAGTGGATGTCGACATGTGTCATGCTTATACGCCTGTTGACAACATAGGGAGTTCATCCACGATGGCGGGCTTTAGTTGACAGAAGCTTGTGCAAAGTCTTAGATGAAACACCCTGTATATACTTGCAAGGTGCCGTTTGTAATAACAGTAAGGTGGCAGCGAGACTGAGCTTCTGTGGGCGCAGCGCAGGGCGAGGAACGAAACTGTAGTGCATATTTGAGCATACGCAGCACGTTTTATAGCCACATTAAAGAAGGAAAAGATAAAGAAAACAGGCTTCCCACGCCTTCTTTCTCGGTTAAGGCATAGCGTTCCGACTGGAACCTCGCAGTTAAAAGCAGTCCATCACGGCAGGTGAACTCGGCACCTCTACGAAGACGGAACGGTCAGTCGAAAACGGATACTTGCATGTTTGATGGCATGTTGCCGGCTCGCTGTTATGTGGAGGACGTGGCACAACAGCTGACGCGGAACAACAGTAGTACTGGTGTTTGCCAGTTGCTGGTTTAGGGCTCATGTCCTGCAGGCCTCTTTCCACTGGGCGTTGTATCCAATATATCCAATATATATCCAATGCGTGCATACGTTCGTCTCTCTCATGAGTGGCTGTCTTTCTCGCCGCAGCTTTATATCCGAGCTTATTTTTATCCTTTGGGTGTTTCAGCAACATTCGGCCTTAACAAAGAATTCCTAAGCAATAAGTGTTACAAAGTGACCAAGGCAGGAAGTGCTAAAGCTCGGCATCAATCCATACCCTAGAGTGGAAGCTAAATCTGCTTGGTAGAACAGATTCAGCTGGTAACACCGTAACGAAAATTTGCTTCCTTTTCAATTTCCTGTTTTCATTGCGGTGACGCTGGACGCACATGCGAACTGAATTTACTACCATATCTTTATCAGAACTTCGTATCAGAAATAGCATTAGAAGGTTGCTCAGCAAAGAAATTTGGTGCCTCGAAACACGTTTGAAAGAGAACACGGGTAGTGTTTCAGTCGAGCCTTCAGACGTCAAAACCCTACTTGTCGATGTCTAGCCAGAGAGGTTCAGCCACTCTTGCATTTTGCTTGTCGGGTAAAATTTAATTGATGCGTTCGTGTCGTGAGTTGGAAGTGTGCTTTCAAAAAAAGTGCCTAGCGTAAATGCAATGATGAACAAAATATTCCTGTACCTGATATGCATCCATATCCCGGCTGTCACGTGGAAAAGTAATGTGGAAAAGGCGAGGACAGCAGAGTAGCATCCGTCCTATCCTCGTCATTTCTACCTGGTTCTAAAGCTATATTTTTTAAATTTTAAATGACCAACTGACCCCCATTCTGCATCGCTATTTTTGATACTAAGAATTCATTAAGCAGCTGAGGGTAGTGGTCTGTTTGTCCACGAACTGTACCACGTTCACGCTCGGATTCACGCGGCCCGCTCTTGTCTCCAGTTCCATTTTCGCCACCGGTCACGAGTGCGTATCAGAGCAGCCGCGGGCGTCTGTTCAGAACGAACTGCGTCCGCCGAGCAAAAGTCCCCTGAAGATTATGCTGGCGCCCGGCGCCAACTACCGCGAAGAGCGGCTGCTCAAATCGGCTACAGACGTGTCAATGGCGGCTGGTCACGTGGACGCTAAAAAGAGCCAAGGACCACGTGACGTCCACTTATGTTCAGCGGAACAGCTGTATATCAGTTACTCGTTGTAAAAAAAATATATCGAGTGTTTAATACTTTGAAATCAGTGAGAAAGCACGAATTTCTGCTACGCAGAAGGCTACAATCAGCGGGCAGCGCCGCGGGATGGGGCGCCCGCGCTAGGTCAGCTGTGAACAACAGAACAGGCAACGTACGATTTTGCTCGCCTCTGGTAGCTACCGAAATAGTGACCAAAAAGAAATTAATAGAAAAAATAGAAAAAGACGACCGAGAAGAGGATCTTTTATAGCCAAATCGGAAGCTCGATTGTTGAATCCCTCTTTGAAAGCGTCATGTTATTGAAAGTCGTAGTAGAGCAGCAAGCCGCAGATCGGTCGCACGGTATCATGGGTTGATCTCCGATAGAAAATCCGTTGATTTGGTAATGGTAAAGCACGGTTCAAGTCGGCCGCAGTGTCTTAAGCCATTCCTGAAAAAGTCGCGCATGTTCTCGAGCATCCTAACACGTCGGAATTGGCCTCGGCTCAGGTTCAGGCCCAAGCGCGGAGATTCTTCAGCGTTATACTCGATGTCGTAAGCAGCGATGCCAATGGGCAAGGCCAGGTTATTCTTCGTAATCTTGATCCGGCAAGCCTAAAAACAATTGCCAAAGCACACCAAACAATATGGCAGAAGGCTGTCTTGTCACCACGTGTATAGATCAGCAAAACAAACATCAACGTTGCTGGGTGACAATCAATGTTACCTTCCGCACACTTCCTGTAATCTAGAGCCGGGGAGACTTTGTGATGCACACTGACAATAGCGTGGTGCTTTATAGCCCCCTATTTTCAAATAGGTCATTATTTATTGAAGCCTGTTACAAATAAATAAATATTTGCGCGTGAAAAGCGGATTCTGGTCCGTAGGCTAGTCGTATACGAGTAATGAAATCAATTAGGACGAAAAACTGGGCTAGTTGGAATAGATAAATACTGAAAACCAGCGCAAAAAAAACACGTGTTTTTGTTGCGCCGTGTTTGTCCTCTAGTCTTTTAGTCCGCGTTTTTTTTTTTCCGCTGGCTTTTCATATAAGAGTGATTGGCTTAATTCCAGCGACTTGCCTTTAGCAAAAATGAAAGCTCTTTAGAACGAAATATTTTCCTTAAGATTGTATCCAAATAATTCTAGAGTGACTAACTATTTGAAGCCAATAGCCACCAACGACCGCAATGTATAAAGAATGGCCGTTGGAAGAGTATTGCCGATTGCCTGTTAGGCGTATGCATCTTCGACCCAAGCTAAGCGCGATCCGAAAGTTAATTTCTGCGGCATAATAAAAGCCCTCTCGGCCGAAGTCTTTTATAATTTTTGTTGTAAACCTCTAGCTCGAGATCGTAGTTAGTAATTTCGTATAGGTGATTAGTATACTTTGCTATAAACACTCGTACCCAGCATATGTGGACAAAAACATTTTTGAGCGGGAAACCATTTATGAACGCAATTTTTTCATATAATGTTAAGACAGAATAGAACTCGCACCGCTATCGATTTGAATAAATAGGCGCTAGGTAGCCTTCATAAAGAAGTTTAGTACGGAGAGTATCGAGCATGCGTCAAAGTACGGACGTATCTCCAAACCAGTGAAGAAGAAACTAGGCATGCCCCGCCGCGGTGGCTCAGTGGTTAGGGCGCTCGACTACTGATCCGGAGTTCCCGGGTTCGAACCCGACCGCGGCGGCTGCGTTTTTATGGAGGAAAAACGCTAAGGCGCCCGTGTGCTGTGCGATGTCCGTGCACGTTAAAGATCCCCAGGTGGTCGAAATTATTCCGGAGCCCTCCACTACGGCACCTCTCTCTTCCTTTCTTCTTTCACTCCCTCCTTTACCCTTCCCTTACGGCGCGGTTCAGGTGTCCGCCGATATATGAGACAGATACTGCGCCATTTCCTTTCCCTCCAAAACCAATTATTATTATTATTATTAACTAGGCATAGGTAAAAACCAGGTGCATGCGTTAAGAGACAAAGAAGGCAATGTCATTAGCAATATGGGTAAGATAGCTAAGACCCGAAGAGTTCTAAACAACTCTATTCAGCAGCCAATGTAATCACAACGTTAATGAGAGAGGCAGTAGAGTACATCACTGGGACATGCCGCCAGTAACGAAAGAGGAAGTAAAGAAAGCCTTAGGAGCAATGTAAAGTGGGAAAGCAGCAGCTGATGATGATGTATTGGCGAAATATTTAGGGGAATCCCCCAAGGTGGAGTAGGTTTGCAATAAGGGAGTAATTACTCATTGACATCCACCCGAGCGCAGCCATGCTGCTACAAGGGAAACCTATACAGCTTTCTCAGAAACGTCGTATTTAAAGAAAAATTCGTCCTGGTCCGGGGTTCGAACGCGGGACCACCGCTTCGCCGGAGCAGTCGCTCTACCAGCTGAGCTAACCTGGGCGGCATGCTTATGGAAGGGCGAGACGATAAGGTAACAAATCTGTGAAAGGACGGAGAGGAGTTTGTGCTACGAAAATTAGCCATCCTTTATACACAATGCCGCGTGACCTCGAGTGTTCCAGAATTATAACAATCAATATATCCGCAGATAACCCGACGGCAGTCTTGCATTTATTTCTTAACATTTTTGATATCATCAAATGCGTTCCCATTGGCTGTCTATGGCAGTCTTGACTGTTCGGTGCGATCGATGGAAACACTTCAAAACAAATATTTTGCTACATGTCAGAAGAATGGGCCAGAACCCTAAATGTTTTCATAACAGTTTCTAACAATTCTCTAATTTTTAAAGTTTTTCCGATAATGTTGAACATGCCACTCGTACTTGGAGTAAGCCGCGACCCGTAAGAAAAGTTGACCGTCATAACCACCCAAGACTACGTGCAAGAAGCAAACCCTTTTAAGAATCCAGTATATAGCTTTATTTATTTTAAATTATTTCATTACTAGCAGTTAAGTAAGCAATCACGTATACGGCTATAATTAACTCGTACCTCGCACATGAATATTACAAATCAAGGTAGGTGAGCTCAGTATTACTTCCGTATTTACTCCGTAACTGGTCCATCTGTCGGGTAGGTCGACTCCCAACTTTCTGGAACTTGAAAAAAAAAATGTCAATCGATTTATGCAGAATCAAACCAGACCAAGTTTAGGCAGAACAAAAAATGTTTCCAAACTAATTCGTAGCCCCAAAAAAGGGCTAAGGACGGAGGCTAATTTCAGGTTGCCTACACGGCCAGTAAGATCATTATGTTGTGCGTAAGGGGTAATAGCGATAGAAATGCGAAAGACACTGTTATCGCAGGATGCGTACACTGTTCTTACAATCCATAAAGTATGAAAGGTGGCTTACCCATACTTAAAAAGAAGCCACTGACATCTCATATGGCTTTAAAGCCAGGTGTCAGGATGCCGAACCGGAAAAACGGAATCCATTTCCAAACCTTCGTGTAGCGCTTTAACGTCCTGTCACTTTTCTAGGACGCCGTATTCTTCGTTATCTGCCAGCCTCACTTCAAGCTTCTAAGCGCACATGGATCGTCACACAGATATGAGGTGGGCTGGCAAGAAGAAGAAATTTATAGCATAGATTCCGCATCGTTCTTTAAAAACAATGTTACATGGAAACAAAAAGAGTTATTAGCTTCGAAGTTGCAAAAAACGAGCAAAAAAAGGCAGAGGGTCGAAGCAAAAAAAATCAGCTAGTTATGGCTCATGTTAAGGTTTTATGGTGTGCTTATGACAGATGACAGAGCGTCGTCCACTTTTTGATTCAGTAAGGCAAGGACTGATACAATCTGTAGGGTCGCCTAAGATGTTAGCAAATAACACCTCGTATTCTGAGCTTCGCCTGCCATCCCTGTTGCCAACTTTCATGTTTGAGAGCCATGCATTCACATTCAAGAGGCGGCAATTTCCCAACCGGAGTACAGTTGTCCTTTGCAGTCTTCATCCCATTTTGTTCATTCTTTTTGTTTTCATTCAGTGCTTCAGTCTTTAAACTTGAAGGGATGTGACATTTTTTTCTGCAGTGCTGGGACGTGTTTTCAGACTTTATTAACCATAAAATAATTTTAGGGCCGGTTCTCGGCTATCTGTCAAAGGTTCTCCAAGAATGGCTGCTGAACTAGTGCCGGAGCCAATGCCTTCTAATGGTGAAATTTTCGTGCCTGTTGATAACCCACAGAAACCAAACAACTTCAGTCCATGTCATCGTCGAGGCTACTTGTGAGCACGAAATAGAATTCCTTGTAAGAAAGGCGCAGCTCAATATAGGACTTGTAGTCGATAGCAGCACGCCAGCTCTCACCGGGTCCTTTGAATGCTGAGCGTTACCCTACTCTTCCTCAAGCTCGGCACCGTGCATGGTCTAACTGGCTACTTCCGGGTTGGAGAAACCCTCGCCGTCAACCGCTTTTCTTGAAGGAGTAAGCTCATCATATAACCCCCAGTCCCAATCTGTATTCGTCATGGGAGTCCGACCAATATCGTCAATGACGAGTCACACTCGTCCAGCACGATGTTGCGTTGCGCATGGAGACGTTGCTCCGCTGCTGAAGACGAGTTCATTCATTCAGTCATATACCTTTTATTGACAAGGATGGTCTGAGGCCTAAAGGGGAAGTATAAGGTTTAGATTAGGTTTAGGAGGCCGTATTCCGAAACTAAGTCCAGCAGGTCACTTCACCTTATGCTTGGCGTCACTAATGGGGGGGGGGGGGGGGGGGGGGGCTGTCCAGTGTTCCTATGCCTGAATGTAGAGGGCAGATTTGTAGCGGGCACGAAGGCTCGCCGTGCCGGGGCAGGTCTAGATTAGGTGGCATAAATTGACGTTGCTGTCAGCAAGGCAACTTGGGTAGCCGATCCTGGTTCGGCACCATCGACTCGGGATGTCCAGTGCGCACGCTGCAGGGGCTCGCGCCTTGTGAGCAAGAACCTCAGCCGGGCGAGGGAGGCCATAAGGGGTAAGGGGGGTAATCTCGACGACAAGACGAGTTATGGTCGGCAATTGCGTTGGTTGCAATTTTCCTCTAGTTTAATTGTGCTTACAGCGATTGCCAAGTCGTATATGTTGTAGCACCTAGTTTATAAATTTATTATAGGTTTCTCCTGAGAAAAAAACGACAGCAGAAAAGCAGAATCAATAAAAACGAACAGTAAACATATACTGCAAAGAACTGCTGGCAGTAATGATATCACAAAGAAATCAGGACCCAACCACAGTTAGCGGGCGAGAAATATGCACCAGCTGGATTTAGACAGCTTCCCATATCTCTGCAGCCGCATTAATTCAACTGGACTGCACTCGTGAAATTTGACGAAAACCAAAAGAGCAACGAGGAAGTGTGCATCGCTTCCTGCCTATAACCTTGAAATGGAAGTAAGTCTTGGCGAAGTGCTCGTGCCCGATGGTCGACTGATTGAAAAAGATTTCGGAAAACTTTTCCATCACGTAAATGGTAAGGAAGCGTTAGATGTGCCATCGCAGTCACCACAGAACTGTCCCACGTTTAAAGCGGCACCCTGTCATAAAGAGTGCTCAATCAAACGGCCACATCAATCACGTGGTCGTACAGCGAAGATTCTCCAGCGCCCCTGCTCTATGAGCCACCTGGGTAATAATTTTTTTTCTTCTTTTGTCTTGCACATTAGTGTGAAACAATTATTTTCGATAACCACACCAATTGAAACGCTGCAAAAGTGTTGTAAAAGTATTTTAATGCCTTAATTTTTCTTTCTATACGGCTAAAAGTTCGAAGTTTATAGCAGGCTTTCTGTTGTGTACATGCTGACTACCTCGTAGGTGCTCCCTAGTTTTGGTCCGGATATACTTACATAGCAACTGTTATTTCCAGGCGATGCATATAACAGCACAAACAAATGGTGGATGGCTAATTTGCTTCCCGTGAATACTTTGATCTTGTGTGATTCTAGTGCTCCTTGTAGAAACAACAGAAAATTCTGCCCCCACAGTATTCCCCAACGCATCCTAGGAAACCCCAATGGGAAGTAAATTTATGTGACGGAGTTATTGCTCATTATCATTCACACAAGCGCAGACGCACAGCTGCAGAGAAGCTGTATAGTTTTCCCGGAAACTTCACAATTGATGAGAAATTCATCCTGGTCAAGGAATCAAATCCGGGACCACTGCCTGTCCGGAGCAGTTGCATAACCACTATACTAACCCAGAAAATAGTCGATGGCAGCGCACGGCCGGATTGACGGTCAACTCGAAGTTGGAACGGTGTTGATGAAATGTGCAGACTAGACACTAACACCATTCCCCAGTACCACTTAGCCTTCCTCCCTAGCCATATGGCCGCGCTAAGGGCGACGTAAATGATTGCTCCCTCTCTGATCGCCAAGTTCTTCCCACGACTGAGAAAGTTCACTGTACGGAGCATTCGCCAGGCATTGTAGAAGAGTCTTTCCATTTGTTTAAGCAGTCACGTCTAGGTGTCAGTAAAACGCCACCGTGCGGCTTTTGTAACTCAACACGGATTCAGTGAGCCCCGATAGTTAACACTAAAAGTACCTACACTGGTGCAGTCCTCTTTCGACACGCCAGTGAGTACGTAACGCTGAGTCATATCTGATGTTGCACTGCAAGTTTAGGATACTTCGCATCTGAGCCTACTTCTTTAAATCCACAGTGTTCTAAATAGCGTACTACACTGACGTAGAAGAACGATCTCCGTATTGAGGGGCTTTTTAATCTCAATTTCAAAGCTGTCCTGCAGCCCAGACAGTAGGTTTCTCTCAGCTAAAACAAAAATTGCAAACTTCAACAAGCACGAAATAACTGCGAACGATATTTACCTACTGTCTTAGCCTTGCAGTAAGTCACGATTAGAAAACCAGCTCCGTGACCACAAGCAGGACGACTCTCGGAGAGCCTTCATAACTAGTATTCCAAAACAAACCAAAAAACTCTGAATTTTCATTAAGGCGCAAACGAAGCAGTTCGGGCCTATAAGCATCAGCGGGCAGAATTTTTCCCATTTTTCTTGATTACAACGCAACAATTAGTCTACAGGCTGTTCCACCAGCGCCGTCGATTATTTTCGCTGATTTGCGACATAAATTGCCCTAGAAAAATGCAGCGCCGCTTGAACCAAGTTTGTCGAGACCTTAAATATGACGGAAATAGGTCACTCGCAATAATTCAGGCATTTTTGGTCTCTAAACCACGATGGCGTTACCATCCAGACATATTTTTCCAGCAGTAGTTCCAGAAAGGAGCAGTCTTAAATCGACGCCCGGACGAAACCTCGCACATCGTCTACAGAAGCTTTAGCACAACCAAAAAACTCAAGTTTTTGTTTGCGTCGTGTCATTAAGTCTGCGAGACGAAACACGTCACATGTTGTACCAGGCAGAGAAGAATATGCGCTGTCACACCCGGCCTATTCCTATCTAACTTTGATTGCGGAGTGCATTTTGCGAGTTCAGTACCGCCCAAGAATACAGTATAAAACAATATCTGCATCAGCGCGGCTTGGAAAATCGATGTATATCGGTTCACCCTTTCAAAATTTCGGCTGATTTTAATTTATCACAGAAATCACATGGGTCTGGACCAAATATTTTAGAAGACATGTCCGGCTGTGTCGTCCACACACTTGACAGGGTGGGTGGAGACCGCGCTCCTGTAAGCTGTGTGGTACAGCAGGGAAAAGTGCATGCCAAATGAAGCGGCAGACGGCGCCACCACCGTAATTTCGTGGTATGCACAACGCTGCACAGAGGGCCATAAAAGGGAAGCAGAGGTAAGATTTATAGCTGATATAACGCGGCCATCTGACATTCGACCGACTTACCGTTGAACCGCTGCCTGCATTCAGTGGTCAATGCATTGCCCCTGTAACTTTTAAATAGATTTTTTTACGTAAGTCTCACATTATGGCCTTTATTATTCCCTGTGCGTTCTTCTCGCATTCCGAGAGCTTCCGAGGCACAGATGTTACTACTGCTTCACAAACTAAACAGCTGCCCAAGACGGTGCTCCCGCAACTACATCAGTCATTCACTGACCTACAACTGCACCAGAGTCGGCGGCGGTAGCACGTGGAAGCACTACATCAAGCTTTTGCAACCAAATTGTGCAGGTTGGTGACGCACAATGTCTAAGCTACTGTTCACATCTGCATCGCATCACTGCTGCGGCCAAAGGGTTTTTGGTGCTTGCATTTCATCACTTTTTCTTGTAACCATAAATCCTGTTCCAAAATCATAAAAAGCTCTAACGACCCTAACCGATTGTTCCGCTGTGAGAACCGAGAGCTGCTAATTAAGACTGAGTCATTTTCATGAATGGTTAATTCTAGACACTGGGGGAACAGCTGGAGAGCATGCGCAAAGAAAATCAGAAACTGGAGAAGGGAAACGAAAACTTTCAGGAGAAAAGACTTAAAAATGAAAAGCATGCGAAACGTCTTGACAGAAGGTTGTACAGCGTGAGCAGTATTCGCGAAGGTTCAACCTGAAAATCAGAAACATTGTTCAGAAGGAGCAGGAAGACGTTGTGAAACTGGTGGCTAAATTGGGCGATGTTGCAGTAGAGCCTATTTTACTTGCAGAAATCGAAGCCTGCCATCATGTGCATCACGTGATCAATTCAAGAGCCGGCAAAAGAAGGATAAGGTACTTAAAAGGACAAAAAAATTTGCAACGGTCAAACTCTGTAAGGCGTAGTTAGTAGAGTGTTGGCTCTGTGGTTATTATTGGTATTGGTTTGAATTACAATCAACTAATGAACGCTAATTAATTCGGTTCGCTAACTAGCACAGAACATTCGCACTTGACCTAAGCTTTCCAATGGTATATGACTGTGTACTATAGCGTAAAATTTGGTTTTACCTGCATTTAACTAACGGTAATTAGCTCGGCCCAAAAATTAGTCGACATAACCTCATAATTAACCAATTTTCTAAATTCAGGGTTGACCACGTGACGTATACTATGCTTAGACCAATAGCTAGACAGTAGCGACTAAGTCCCGCTTTCACCTTGACTGATCTTGGAGGTCTAAGTAGCGCCATGAGGCGTTTTCCGAAGTTGTACCCCGGCGTGTACAGCTACGCTCTCAAACAAACGGCGCATCAATAACAGTGTATTGAGCATGCCCGGAGGCACTGACGAGCCAGTAAACGATGGGTATTCTGCTTCAACAGATTACCCTCCCGTTTTCGTCAGAAACCACTTGTGCCCAAACCTTAAGCCATTACTAGCGATAACTATCGCTGGAAAGCGCGAAGTGAATTGGAGGTGTGGACACGCGACAGACGCATCTTTGCACGGAAATTGAGATGGCAATCTAATTTTTCATGTTTTTTTTCTAAGGACGATCTTTCAAAAATGGTTTAGTCATCGTTATTAATTGGTCCAGGTCGTTCCTTTCCCCGATACTCTACCAGGAATTAGTCGAACCTGAATTTGTTAAGCTGTCTGCTTCTGTGCGCAGCACTGTTTCTGCTATTCATCTCAATGTCCGGTCACGAGCAAAAGAATATCGCGACTTTGTTTCTTGACCAATTTCGCTTCAGATTCAACGTTGTAATGATTACGGAAACCTGGTGTACTTAGCCTGCCTGCCTTAGCCAGCCTTAGCCTGCCTGCCCGCCTGCCTGCCTGGCTGACTGCCTAGTTATATTCCTTTTCTGCAGGAAAGAAAATCGTGGTGCTTGTGTTGCCCTCCATATTCTCGAAACCGAAGTATATGATGAGCTGCGCCAGTTCACGGTTACTGATGATAACTACGAGGCACTATAGTACAGAAACCAAAGACGCAATTTTCTGTGTTATCTACCGCCCGCCCTCCGGAAAACTTAACTTCTTTATTCAATTTGTGGTCCCGCTTCTCGAGTATACACAATCTAAACAATATATACAAACCCTTGGCGAAGACTTCAATGTGAGTCTGCTTCCTGAGACGGCTCAATCCAAAGAGGTAATAAATCGTGTGATTGATTGTGGCTTCCAAAATGTGATTACAGCTCTTACTCGAATAGCAGCAACAAGTTCTGCAATACTAGATCTTTTCGTCAGTTATGCTAAGACACACGTGACAGCTGCTGGCACCATAAGCTGCGATATCAGTGGTCATTGTCCGGTATTCATAGCCAGGAGAACTAAGAACGATTGCCCGGCCTAAATGTGCCAGAGCATAGCAAATTAGACCTTGGAAAAGTTCAGAAATAATATCCTGAATAGTGATGGGAGCACCGTTCTTAATGAACACAGGGCCAATGAAACTGGCAGTGCGTTTATAAAGATATTTGTCAACCATTACACGCACTGTTCTCTAATCAAACATTTTAGGTTGAATAAAAGAATATGGAAGCCCTGGATTGCTTCTGAATAAGTTATCTTATCAAAGAAGGAAATTAACTTCATGAGTAACCATTAAAAACATGTGATACAGTTATCCTTGCAACAATTATTAAAAAAGCTCAGAAATCGTTTCACGGCTGGGCTGCGAAAAGCCAAAAAACGCTATTACCGCCAGTTATTTCAGGAGGCCACAATATCTCGGTCGGACAAGTTATAGAAAATCATAAATGACGCATTCGGTAGGCTCAGAAAACACTCAAAAACATGAAATGACTGTTAAATGGAAGACCTTTGCAGGTTCTGAGCTTTCGGCGCATTTCAACACATCTTTTCTTAGCTGTATTGCCAAAATCGCGCATGCTTGTGACCTAACTCTCAAATAAAACTAAAAATGAAAATTGGTTTTGGGGGAAAGTAAATGGCACAGTATGTCTCAGATTTCTGCGGACACCTGAACTGCGCCGTACCGGGAATGGATAAAGGAGGGAGGGAGCGAGAGAAGAAATGGGTGCCGTATTGGAGGGCCGCGGAACAATTTCCACAAGCTGGGCATCTTTAACGTGCACTGACATCGCACAGAACACGGGCGCCTTAGCGTTTCGCCTCCATCGAAACGCAGCCGCCGCGGTCGGGTTCGAACCCGGGTACTCCGGATCCGTAGCCTAGCGCCCTAACCACTGGGCCACCGCGGCTGGTTAATTAAAACACCCCTGGAATTGCGTTTCGGCAACAGTCCTGTGACAGCGAAGTCTATCCGACATTTTTTTCTCTAGAAAATACTAAAGCTCTCGATGTCGATAACATACAGATTAGTCCGGTCAGGCAGGTGCTTTACCTTATCTGTCCACATCTTGTGTGTGTGTGTGTGTGTGTGTGTGTGTGTGTGTGTGTGTGTGTGTGTGTGTGTGTGTGTGTGTGTGTGTGTGTGTGTGTGTGTGTGTGTGTGTGTGTGTGTGTGTGTGTGTGTGTGTGTGTGTGTGTGTGTGTGTGTGTGTGTGTGTGTGTGTGTGTGTGTGTGTGTGTGTGTGTGTGTGTGTGTGTGTGTGTGTGTGTGTGTGTGTGTGTGTGTGTGTGTGTGTGTGTGTGTGTGTGTGTGTGTGTGTGTGTGTGTGTGTGTGTGTGTGTGTGTGTGTGTGTGTGTGTGTGTGTGTGTGTGTGTGTGTGTGTGTGTGTGTGTGTGTGTGTGTGTGTGTGTGTGTGTGTGTGTGTGTGTGTGTGTGTGTGTGTGTGTGTGTGTGTGTGTGTGTGTGTGTGTGTGTGTGTGTGTGTGTGTGTGTGTGTGTGTGTGTGTGTGTGTGTGTGTGTGTGTGTGTGTGTGTGTGTGTGTGTGTGTGTGTGTGTGTGTGTGTGTGTGTGTGTGTGTGTGTGTGTGTGTGTGTGTGTGTGTGTGTGTGTGTGTGTGTGTGTGTGTGTGTGTGTGTGTGTGTGTGTGTGTGTGTGTGTGTGTGTGTGTGTGTGTGTGTGTGTGTGTGTGTGTGTGTGTGTGTGTGTGTGTGTGTGTGTGTGTGTGTGTGTGTGTGTGTGTGTGTGTGTGTGTGTGTGTGTGTGTGTGTGTGTGTGTGTGTGTGTGTGTGTGTGTGTGTGTGTGTGTGTGTGTGTGTGTGTGTGTGTGTGTGTGTGTGTGTGTGTGTGTGTGTGTGTGTGTGTGTGTGTGTGTGTGTGTGTGGGGCCGAGCCCATTGTTTTAAAAAGATTTGCTCATACGATTTCGACTTTGCTGACAACAGTGGGAAACTGCGAAATGCTCTTACTAGGCACAGATACCCACCGCAAATAATTGACGACGCAATAAAACGCGCAGATGCAATGGATCGCAAGGAAATCCTTCGTTCAGATAAACACGCGGAACGACCATCAAACCCCACTTTAGTGCTAACCCATTGTGCATCAATGCCCAATGCTAACCGCATCCTCCGGAAACATCACAATATTCTTATGCAGAGCAGCCGCCTGACACGAATCTTTCCACAGCCACCCCGCGTAGCATACCGCAGGTCACGGAACCTGCGCGACATGCTAACTTCATTAAAAACAACTAACCCCTATCCAACAGGCTGCCGCCCTTGCAAAAAACCGCGTTGGAAGGTGTGCACGCATATGACCATTACCACATTGGCATGAAGTACTGCGTCAGACTACTACTGTAAAATAAAAGGCAATTTCACTTGCGACAGCAGCAATTTTTATCTATCTGCTCGAATGCGGTGTGTGTAAGCTTCAGTACATCGGGCAGACTGAACTATCTTTCCGGTTGCGATTGAATAACCACCGATCACATGGCAATACCCTTCCTAATCTTCCGCTCTCGAGACATGTCGCGACTCCCGGCCACTCATTTAATAACATTAAAACCACAATACTTGAATCTGGCTTCAAATCTCACCATGACAGAGAAGTTCGAGAATCTTTCCTAATTTTCAAATTCAGAGCACTTACGTCTGGTTTGAATGAAAACCCTGGCAAAATATCTTTCCTCTCAAAGTAGCGAATAATGCAACACGTGCTGATGATTGCCTTTTGTTTTCTGTGCTATCCATGCGGTACTTTTTAGCATGTTTGTAAAAGCTTCCTCCTTTGATTTTTTTTATTCTAGAATGTGCAGGACTCGAGCCCAACACGTGTCAATACTTGTGTTGTGTATCATCTATGCCCCGTGTACTTTTCTGTGTTTAATCTCATTGTTTCTCAATGACGAAGTGACTGGCCGCGTGTTTCTGTGCCATGCCTTCAAAGCCGCAACGCTTGTTATTTATTATTGTTTTCTGCATGCCCAGAGAAACTTTTTTTAATGCTTTTTTATGCCATCTTTACTTGCGAGGAGCACGTGCCAACCTCGAAAGCCTGTAAGCCTCATCACTGTGCGCCACTTTGGACGTCATGCGCATTTTATTACGTTGTCATCAGCCATTAGTGGCTGGTCTTATGGCTTATCATAGGACAAGTATTTAAGCACCAAGCACAGATGCTTTGTGCATTACCTGACGAAGGCCGGGCCCCGGCCGAAACGTCGTTAATAAATCTGTGTTTCCGTTTGTGTGCCCCTCTTTTCTGCATTATAAATTTCTGGATCCGGGAAGACTTTTGTGAAGTATATATATATATATAGGCTGCTCAACAGACTCCGCACTCCTGATACAAAAAGAAATTACCATAACAAATGTAGGATCTAATCAGCTCAGATTAGAAATTTTGTGGACTACAGCAAGGCTTTTGATTCTCTCAGTCAGTGTATCCTCCTCAAAAAGTTAGACCATTACGGTATTCATGGTGTGCCCTATTCACTTTTGAAATCGTATAATGCTGGGCGTAAACAGTGTGTTCTAGAAGGCAATTGTACTTCTTCGTTTCAGCAAATACAGTGAGGCGTGCCTCAGGAAAGCGTCTTAGCCCCGTTCTAGTTTAATGTGTATGTAAATGATAATGCGCCCGTTGGCGGAAGCGTTTAATTTTTGTTGTAGGCTAATCATGCGAGTCTTTTTATTGCTTCCGACGATGTTGATGGCCTCTTTTCTTCTGCGAGTGATGTTTTGTCAAAACTTCTTGAAAAATCCAACAATAACAGCTTGAGAATTAATGCCGAAAATTGTTTAAGCCTTTTTGTCCACCTAAAAATGAAAATGTATATACAAAAATGAATTAACAATGGGCAGGTCACATATTGATATAGTTAAAGAGCACAAAGTTCAGCGAGTAGTGTCATCGTAACGCGTGACATGGATGCTCACATAGATCAAACGGCAAAAAATTACCTTGTTCTGTGGTGCGCTACATAGATGGCGCCACATGTTTTCTGCTCACGTTAAGCTTCCGATTTACTACTGTCTTCTCCGCTCGCATGTCAATTATTGCACATTAGCTTGGGGTACAACTCCTCAAAAGAATATTAGCAGTGTTGCTTTTAGAAAAAAATGCTACACGTTGCGTTAACTGCGTAGCTTAGCTACACCCAACGAAATCTTTATTTAGAGACTCTACCACAATATAATTGTCATTCTCAAACTTTCCTACTAACGTCTTCTGTACCAGTCAAACTTTTCAAATTACCATTATCAAGGCTTTCTCAGAAGTTCATCCGGGTTAACATTTGGACGTAATCCTTGTGGAGCAAGAGGTTCTGAACAATGGCTGGTGCCTCACAGTCGCACAAGTTATGCCTTCAAGTTATGCGTTCATGTCATTAACGTACAATGCCCCTGTGATTTTAAATAAGCTAATCAAACTCTAGCGTGAATTTAAAACTCTCACACATGCTAAACTACGCGATATATTTCTAGCTGATGTTCTAAACTCTTGTAGTTGTACGCATTTTGTTGAAAAACTCGTCCCTGTGTTCATTATCTGTATAATTTGTTATTTAGTTGGTGCTATGTACTTCTATGCGCTGTTCTCTGCACAGAAAGCGGCTAGCTCCCTGGCCACAGCAGCGCTGTTGTCGCAGCTCATTGAGGGAGCAATTTACTGCCTCTCCTTTACCTTTTGCATCTGCTTCTTTCGCTTCGATGGAGGCGAAACGGAAAAGACGCCCGTGTGCTGTACGAAGTCAGCGCACGTTAATGATTCCCAGCTATTAATAATAATATTAATTGGTTTTGGGGGAAAGGAAATGGCGCAGTATCTGTCTCATATATCGTTGGACACCTGAACCGCGCCGTAAGGGAAGGGATAAGGGAGGGAGTGAAAGAAGAAAGGAAGAGGCTCCGTAGTGGAGGGCTCCGGAATAATTTCGATCACCTGGGGATCTTTAACGTGCACTGACATCGCACAGCACACGGGCGCCTTAGCGTTATATTAGTGGTTTTTGAGGAACGGAAATGGCGCACTAACTGGCTCACTTCTCGGTGGGCACCTCAACCACGCCATGAGAGAAGGGAAGAAGGAGGAAATGAAAGAAGAGAGAAACAGGTGCTATAGTGGAGGGCTCCAGAATAATTTCAACCACCTGGGATCATTAACAGATGGTCGAAATTATTCCGGAGCCCTCCACTACGGCAACGCTACCCTTTTTCATTTCCTCCTTCTTCGCTTCCCTCACATGGCATGGTTTAGGTGCCCGCCGAGAAATGAGACCGTTACAGCGCCATTTCCTTTCGCCATAAACTGATATTTTTGTGGTTTTTTTAAAGAACCGCAAGAAGCAGACGAAAAACGTAAGAGATTGAAAACGGAACATTAGTTCTTGGCAAAGGAAGTGGCGCAGTATCTGTCTCACGTCTCGGCGTACACATGAATCGAGCCGTAAGGAAGGAGATAAAGGAGGGCGTGAAAGAAGAAAGGAAGAAAGAGGTGCCGTAGTGGAGGGCTCCGGAATAATTTCGACCACCAGGGGATCTTTAACGTGCACATGCCGGGGCTAGCAAAAATCTTTTCCTTCCTTTTTACTTTTATCTTAATAAAAAAACCACTACCACCACCACTGAAATCGCACAGAACACGGGCGCCTTAGCGTTTAGCCTCCATCGAAACGAGGCCACCGTTTCACTATCGTCAGACAATTAGAGGGTAAACTTGAGCTGCTCACCGAGATGTGCGACAGTCCTTGCGCAAATTTATTATCTCAAAAACTAGTAATTTAAGCTAACTGGCGCAATAATCATCGCGTGAGTTGCTCTCCACAAGATTTTTCTTCCAGGCAAAATGACACACCGGGACAACCAGTTTCTGAATGAAACAACTGCTTAGCCGTAATAATAATAATATAATAATAATAATAATAATAATAATAATTGGTTTTGGGAAAAGTAAATCGCGCAGTATCAGCTTACTTGGCGCGGAAAGGATCGCTCGAATTAAAGCCTTTTAATAGACGTACTTCTTGGCACAAAAGACCGCCACGTATACCATTGCAACGGACTCCATTATCGGTAATAAAAGCCTCCACTACGCGCTACCGAAGATCTGCACATAAGCATTATCTACACATTATGGCCAAACAACAACACACGATGTCTACTGGACTCGACTTCCGCTAGTCTGTTATCCACAAGTCTGTTATCCGCTAGTGCGATCTCCATTAGTCTGCTCTCGAGCCAGCGCACTTCTGCCGCAGGTGATCTGAATAATACGTCTTGCTGACGTTTGGTCTTTCCTGTCCTGTGTAGCCGCTAATATTTCTGAAGACAGCGATGATTCAAAAATTTCACCAGAAAATTTTGGTACACATGAAGGAGCAAGTATACATGGGCACTTTTACTTACTACTGTGACATTTCGGATAGCGAAGTTATCACCAAACAGAGGTACGAAGCTGTCGTAGTGCAAGATTAGAGCGTTCCTGTTGACTTCCACTGTCTTGCCGTGCTCCAGAACAGAGAAGGTGCATCCATGAGATTTTCGTGTTACCTCTATCGTGATCTCTCCAGCGGGGCAGCCCGAAAGATTCGTCTTCTCAGAGGTGTTGAGCACAAGAATTCTGTGAGGATAAACAGCCACGTGTCAAAGAACATCACTTTTGCTGTAAAGCTCTGCATGTGACATCTGGAGTAGGAAAAAACATTTTGTCCTTTTAAAAACGCTGGTGTAATAATAATAATTGTTTTTTTTTGAGGGGGAGGAAATGGCGCAGTATCTGTCTCATTTATCGTTGGACACCTGAACTGCGCCGTAAGGGAAGGGGGTAAAGGAGGGAGTGAAAAAAAACGCTGGTGTACTGGCGATGCTGGTGGCCCTATGACGAAGGAACCATTCTACCATTCAGAGTTGTCGTGAGTTTGATAGCACTCATTCTAGAAGGAGTGTGGCCGAGTACGCGCATTCCATCCAGCTAAAGAATTTCTGTTTCTGCAAACAATTAACCATTCGTGGAGCAAAATCTACACAAATGGTTCCCTCCCTTTCTGGAGTCAATTTTGACGCTGCATTTCGCGATACGGCACTTCCTATTCTGTTAGTCCGAGAAAAAACGTTTCTTTCTAAATGGAATGCAGGGGCTAGATTACGCAACTGTGACAAATTCTGTCACAAGATGATGATGATGATAACAACTTTAATATTCCACCAGATAAGGAGGCCCCCTACTCCCCGACCCCGGCACGCAGGCCTAGAGGACGGGGGCGGGGACCTCCGCGATCACAAGCAGGCAAAGAGGTCTTGACTCTTCGCGGCTTCTGTCGCCAGGCGGATGGCTTGTTGCCGCTGAGCAGAGCTTGTTGCTGTTGGGAAAACGTAATTCGAATCCCAAAGCCTGGCAAACCCCCTAAACTATAAAATCTAAGACCAATTTTCCTAACCTCATGCACGGGGAAATTGTTGGAGCGCGTAGTCCAGACAAGACTGACGCGCTTTATGGAGCAAAACGGCCTGTGGCCGCACGAGATGGTCGGCTTCCGACCGGGCTTGTGCACGCAGGACGTGATGCTTCGACTCCAACATAACATAATCGACTCGCGTTCTAGAGACGCCAAAGTAATTCTCGGCTTGGACTTGACAAAGGCTTTTGATAATGTTACACACGAAGCGATCCTCTGCGGTCTCCAGGATATCGGAGTAGGCGCGCGAACATACGACTACATCAAGGACTTTCTGTCAGACAGAACTGCGTGCGTGAGGTTCCAAGACATTGAGTCTCCCACACTGAACTTCGGGAGCAAGGGCACGCCGCAGGGCTCGGTTCTCTCCCCGTTCCTCTTCAACGTGGCGATGCGGAACCTCCCCGAAGCCCTGAGGAGCATAGAGGGGCTAAATTTCAGTATGTATGCGGATGACATCAACGTCTGGATTAACCAGGGGAGCGATGCGAGCATCGAGGAACGCCTGCAGGCGGCGGCGGGCACTGTCGTGGACTATGCTGCTAGTAGGGGTCTCTCATGCTCTCCGCAAAAATCGGAATTACTCGTCTATAACCCAACATCGCTCCGATGCAAGTGCAGCTGGGAATTTAACATTAAATTAGAGGGGAAACCAGTTCCCGAGGTAGATAAAATCAGAATCTTAGGACTATTCATTTAGAAGAATGGATATAATGATGGGGCAATCAAAAAGCTAGAGAGCTTTGCCACCCAAGCCCTTGGCATTTTTAGAAGGGCCGCGCTGGAAGCACGAGGACGTCTGCTTATTTTTTGTAAAAAGAAATAAGAAATAAGCAACGATGAAAATAACTAATATTTTATTTTTTCAAAACATTCTGTTTAAAGTTCGAAAATATTAGGCAAAACAAAAAGCGTTTGAAGTTGTGCTATTAAATTGACTGGTGGGTAATACCCCTGTCACACGGGCACTTTCGATCCTCATTGAGTCAATGCTCATCGAACTCAATGCAGATCGACGGTTGTCACACGGCCACTTTCAAGCGCAATCGAGCTCGATCCTGCTTGACTCGATGCCGATTCCTCAAGAGTGCTTGAGGTTCCAAGCACAATCGAGAACTCTCGCTCTCATGAAGCTATAAAAATAAACACAAGTTAACAAAACCAAACCACAATTGTTGTTGTTGTGATCGATTAAAATGTAATACAGAACATTTTTCAGGTACTACGCCTGCTTATATGCAAACATTTGAAAGTAATCTCGACACCACGCTCCAAGCTTCGCCGTCAGTGTAAGCAAAGATGGCGTCCTCCTGCTCGTCGGAGCGGAAACTGTGGAGCGAGCGAGCGCGAGACAGCCGCTCTCATCGACTGCTGACAGTACCACCTAAATGATTTGCGGCGCCAGAAGAGAAACGCCGCAGTCTATGCAGAAATCGCGGAGGCGTTGCGGGCCCTTGGGTTGCATCGCACAGCAGCAGAGGTGCGCCACAAAAACCTGGCGCAGATACGCAATGTACAGATTTGGCTACGGATTTGGCTGCCGCTGCCCCCGACTGCACAGTGTTGCCGGACATCGCCATGTTATGGCTGTCGGCGGAACATTTGGCGCCACCTAACACACATGAGGGAAACTTGTCAATGAGCATTGAAAATGCCCGTGTAGCAACGGATGTTTCGAGCGTGCTCGAAAATCTCGATGCAGATCGAGCTCAATGAGGATCGAAAGTGCCCGTGTGACAGGGGTATAACTTTCGGTGCCGCGGGGGTGTGCTGACGGCAGTAAAAAGGCCGCTTTGAACAGGAGCAGCTGTTTCACGCAGTGTTATTGTTTTTTTTTTTTTTGCGCGGCGTCTGGAATCAAGCTACTGTGCGGTTGACCTAAGTGCACAGAAAAATTTCAACGAATGCAGTGAAGGCTACGTGTCTACCGAGCGAACTTGCAAGAAGCGCTTGGTACGAAATCGACGAAGACAACTTGTTGAAGTCTGTGTTGTTCGGATCCTTCGATCGATGACAAAAATACCAAAAGGTGAGGTGTTGCAGTATGTGACGAGTGGTTGTTTGTTTCTTTCCCCTTGGGAAACAGAAGACGACCACGAAGTGCCATTTGCTGGGAAAAATAAAGTGATTTGCCAGCATAAGCGTGTCTTATTTATATGTAGCTGTGTGTCAAAGAGGTGACTACGGAACCCACCCCTTCTGCGCACTAACTTTACAAATTGCCTCCAATACCTGCCGCACGCATTTGCTCACCGTCGGTTGTGCGATGCCGACGTGCGCCTCGCTACCAACGGCAGCCTGAAAGCCGCCCGTGGCAAAGAACCGCAGTGCACACAGCACCTGCCGCCGCACTGACAGCGCACTCGCACGCAAACCTCTCAGTTCATCGGCGAGCTCGTCGCACAACCACTCCACAGTCTGCTTCTCCAGTCGAAAAAGGCGTCGAAACAACTCGTCCGGCAAGTCAAACGCGCCTTCCTGCACCCTCCTTCGCCGTTGCTCGCGCCAGCGCAGCCGCCTCAGCTGTATGGCCGCGTACACCGCCGCCATTTTCTGTCACAAACTCAACGGTCATATTGACGCTCTGAAAACTGTGACAAAAAACTGTCAATTAGCGGCTGCATAATTAGGTGTGCAACGTCATCACTTCTGCCATATCCGTGACGTCATCAGCAACCACCCATGACGCAAAAAAGCAATATGGCCGCTGGCCACAACCGACCAATAGGAGCGAGGTTTATTGACACCTTTGTCACAAGTTTTTGACAATTTTTCTAATTGGCAGTTACGTAATCTAGCCCCAGACCATACACGTAAATGGCTCTCCCATCTGCTGTAACAAGATTTTCCATATAAACAGCTTCATGGGAAAATTTGTTTTTGCTACCTCCTTTAAAATGCGACTTGGGGACGCAACTTACATACGTACGGCAAAAATACTCCCCTCTCTCCAAACCTATGTGGCCTCTGCCCCGCCGAGAGTAGATGTAAGCATGAAATGTGTGTTGGGTTTAGTGACACATAGATAGCTAAGGCCATCATACGTTAAACATGGAATGCATTGCAGGAAAGGCTTAGAGCATTCAAAGATGGCTCACTAATGACACCGGAGAACATAGCTGTGCCACAGTTAGGTTACCGGGCCTCGAGCATCTCTCAAGATACCCTTGTAGCTTTTCGCCCGAGGCCCATTGCCTGCGCCCCGCCGCGGTGGCTCAGTGGTTAGTGCGCTCGGCTACTGATCCGGAGTTCCCGGGTTCGAACCCGACCGCGGCAGCTACGTTTCGATGGACGCGAAACGCTAAGGCGCCCGTGAACTGTGCGATGAAAATAATAATAATAATAATAATAATAATAATAATAATAATAATAATAATAATAATAATAATAATTGGTTTGGGGGGAAGGAAATGGCGTAGTATCTGTCTCATATATCGGCGGACACCTGAACCGCGCCGTAAGGGAAGGTATAAAAGTGGGAGGCAAAGAAGAAAGGAAGAAAGACTTGCCGTAGTGGAGGCCTCCGGAACAACTTCAACCACCTGGGAATCTTTATCCTTATGTTAAAGACATGCCTGAAGACATGGAAGACATAGCCTGAAGACATGGAAGGGACATACTTGTACAGCTGGTAACAGCTTGCTTAAGCGAATAGAGCCCAGAAGAGACCGATAATGAAGCTTAGGAAGGTGCACTGCCGACCGACAGTCCCGCCTCTGCATGCAAAGGGTCGCTCGCATTCTCGTTACTTTAAATGACAAACCAGCAAGCACACCCACATCACATGGCTGACCCCGGATATAACTTAACTCAATAGGCACATAGCACACACTAGCTAAGTAAACTAGCCTTGGAAGTGAGGCCCACTCCGAGTGATGGTCCGAGTAGGGACAACACTGAACAAGATTCTCCGAAGCACTGTCTTGTTGATTGCCATGACCGCTGAGAGGTAATTAACTGTCAGGGAGGTACTGGAGCATGGTGTCGTTGTCGGACGGGCTCTTTCGTCGTCAAAGGGAGTTTCATAATGAGTAATATATGTGGGCTCCTTAATACGCACCCTGATTCGTCTTTGTGCTCTCCGAAAATAGTGGCGTCGTCACCGACTTCCACTCGAACGAAAGCTTTCATAAATGGCGTCTGAAAAATAAAAATTGATGTTATAATTTTAGCAACGTTTTTTTCACAAACTGGCCGTTATACAACACGTGAATATAAAGAGGGCGCATATTTCTGCAAGATATGAGCCGGAGCGACATCCAAGCTGAATAATACTTCGAAGGCATGAGGTTAAAGTTCATTACAAATTAAATAACGCCTATTACACATAATATTGGCGGGAAGGCTACGATGTGCGTCAGTGGCTGGGATAATAAAAAATTGCGACGAAAATTTTAGCACTTAGAAAGGGGCATCAGGCTAAGTGTTTTCTTGTTGTACGTCATTTAGGTTTTCGAATAGGCAATCTGCAAATTTTATCACGTAAATGTTCATAGAATTTCACAAAATTATGCGGAGTGAATGAAGCTCTTCCCAATTTGTGCAGGATGCACCCCGAGCAACTTCCGCATGGCTGCTCGGTACCATTGAAAACTTAACTTTTTAATTAGCGCATAAGCAAACTTTATGCTTTCAAGCGGCGTGCACAGTAACCAAAGAATAGGAGAATGCTATATCGGGCACATTGGATGTATTTTAAAAGTGCAGGATATCACATCAAATTCGCAGAAATTTTGATCGCAATTAGAAAACATAGCACACAAATGAAACGCACCGAATCTGTGCGATCATAGTAAGCGGGATGTGGGATTCCAGAAGTGACGTGCAGTTCGTTAACCTGTACGCCCATGTTAAAATGCTCCCAGATTCGAAAATCTGCAAAAGAAAAATAAATATATTTTCCGTGGCTGAACTGTAGACTCAGTTCTATCTCCCAAAAGGTAAAACCTCGAAGGTATTTAGGCTATGCTGAGGAAAGCGAGAGCCCAGCGACAGGCTGCTACGTTATGCAAGATATACGCAATGAGTACAGTGGCGGTAAACGGAAGCGACATTGCGCACGTAACAAAGCATGACAGCTTTCCTAACTCTCGTCTTAACCACCTGCCTGCTTCTGCTATCGTACTTTTCTTGCTCTTTTAACGCCCCTTAAACCCTCCTCCTAACCCGCTCGCTGTGAGGGCGTCTGATCAAAGTGGCGGATCTGAGGTTTCGTGCTCTGTAAAACAATCTGGCAAATACTAGGACTGTGGTTCCTCCTTTCTGCGGAAAAGAAAAATATCTCTTATTGAAATATGAGAAGCTATTTTAAATCCAAGATGCCCATAAAAAAAGTGGTGGCCTACACTCCAAACATTAATACGCCTATATGGGATTATGATGTCTTCAAGAGCACACACGTTTATGCTATTTGCTAATTTAATTCCAAGAGTGGTGACCTACACACTAAGCATTAATACGCCTATATGCAGCGCATATATGCGGCGCCTATATGCAGCATAGGCTCTTCAGAGGTGGCATCCTAGCTGTTAGAAACGGGTTACGGCTCCGGTCGCCTTCCTCCCACTCCTGGGAAGGCGACGCTGGAGTCGCGGCCTGGCCGTGGCTGAACAAAACGGAACAGAGCAGTCCGAATTCGCGCCGTAATTGAAGTTCTTGGGCGGCCGTCGTCCACTGTTCGGGTCCTCACCGCACACCCTTTTGGGTGCACACTAAACAATTTCTCACCCTTAAGGGTGTAAATCAGCTTTCCCCAGACGAACACCCATTTCCAATTGTACGGTGCTAAAAAAGGGCGCTGAGATCAACACCCTTAAGGAAGGGTGCACTTAATGATACTTTAGAGAATGTAATTGTTGCACCCTCATTAAAGGGTACTATTTTCCGTAACGCCTCTATGAATACATGTTGGAAGGGTGCTCCACATTGATGCACCCATGAAGAACGAATGAATGAATAAAACTTTATTTTCGTTTCTTTGGGTTTAGCGGATTCCGGACGTCTTCATCTTCCCAGTTCCAATGGGCGGTGCCCTCATTCCAGGGCCCCGCTAAGCGTTGCCACCTCGCTTGCGTGCCGCACGAGTCCTCTCTGGACCGCCAGGTCGCTGCTGGTGAGCAGGCCCTCCCACTGTTCCGCACTGGGCTTTTCCAGTTTATGGAATGCATAGTTGTGTCTACATAGTTGTGTGTGGCCCATGAAGAAAAAATCTTGCACTGATGCGCGCCCTCTAAACTTTCATGCTGTGCACCCTTCCTGAGCAGTGCTCATCTTTGCACCCTTTTTAGCACCCAAAAGGGTGTTCGTCTGGGGACAGCTGATTTGCACCCTTATGGATGAGAAATTGTTTAGTGTCTGTGCACTAGAGTACATCTTACTTCGTTTTTACTCGTTTCTGTTTAGAGTGTACGTGCCCATACGTGTGGTCCATTCGGCGCCCGCTGTAGTGGAGTTGGTTTCTCTCTGACAGCGCGCTTTTTCCAAGCCTTGATCAATTTCAGCTGGGATGCCCCGTATATATTTGCATGTGTGCGCACGTGCGTGTGCGCGCAGAATGCGCTGCTCTGCTCGACACTCGGGGATCAGAGTTGTCTGTGAAGACCTGGAGCACGACTTTTACGGCGGTCCTGAGAGCGAAGATCATAAACAATCCGTGCACGATGGGCAGACCTCTCGCCACCATTTCTGAGCCGTTCTTGAACGCAGGGAATGCCGTAAGCGGCACAACAACTAATCCTGTTGGCAGGATATATTCAAGGAATGCTGCACTTCTGTTGGCCAAAGTAGTAGTAGTAGTAGCAGTCAGTGGTTTTAATAAAATAATAACAAAAAGGAAGGAAAAGATTTTTGCTAGCCCGTGCACCTGCCATCTATACTGAAGCACCCGAGCTGGGGCAGCGGAAATAAAGGATAGCAGGCAGAATGGAGAAATGAAATGAAAGAGGTGAGGGAACAGGAAGAGAAGATAGGGGGAGAGTTAATATACAAAAACTATTAACACAATAATAAATGTGTAGAGGTTGCGCGCGTAATTAGTCTATGACGAAGCATTTGCCAAACCTGGAGGAAAGGATTACTCTGGATGGCAGGGTTTGTTTGTTTTGCGTTGTCTTCCTCAAGCAACAAGGAAATAACACGCAAACCGGGCGCAGTCACGAATCATACCTACAATACAACACCATGCTCTGCATGCAAGGCGCACCGGATTGCTTCTCATTTTCATAAAAAAGGCTAATGTAAATTGCAGTAAATACGCACAGCTTAATGGAAAATTCTGCTCCCTTAAAACCTCTTGACCGTTGAAGAGGCACTGAAAGAAAATGAAACTACAATTTGCATGTGTTTTCAATGAACAGAGTGCTTCTTTTTCATTGAATCTATCCAATTTTTACCTTCGACGTTTTTAACCTGTCGTTTAATGCTCTTTATTTCTCCTTCCTCGTCTCTAGCAAACTTACTGGTTAGCTTTTTAGTTCTTTTCCGCCACTGTGAGTCAACAGTCTTTCTGTGTAAGTATTTAAATACCTTAGCTGCCCACTTGCTATCGTCCAATTTCCTCAGGCGTTCTTCTTTTAAAATATTTTACTCTGCGCTTCCCGTGCCTCGAAAGACACCCAGCCCATATCCGCCAGTACTGACTCGTTTGTGGTTTCCACTTGGGCACCTAGTGCTAATCTTCCAACAGCTGTCTGATTTACTTCTTATCTCGACTGAATTTCTGACGTTAAGCACAGAATCACATTCCCGAATGTGAGCCCGGCACCATTATTTTTTTCCAAATACCTCACTGTACTTGATATTTGTTGTACCCCATAATGCTATATGCTTCATTATCTCGGCATCTCTTGGCCCTTTTGGCCTAAGACACTGTTCGTGCTTTTTCCGTGTATATCTGTCCATCGTTTACTCAATTTAGCAATTTGGGCACTAAGACGCAAAATCCGTAGTGCAACTCCCGATGTAAAAATACTGACTTGCAACACCGTCGTAAAGACTGTAATTAAATATGGGAAAATTGTTTAGAATCCGTACACCGCGTCTAACAAGAATAGACATAAGAATTCTTACTTCGATTTCGTTTATTGATCTATCCACATGGAATATAATACTCCATTCCTTGTGTGCATTGAAGTCCAAGTGACGTTGCTCCTTTCTAGAGTCATCGGTGACTTCCGTTGCCATTCTTCTGATCGAAGCGAAGAAATAGCTTCCGTGGATTTGCATTCTTATGTATTGCTGTGCATCATGAACGAAGTCCAAGTGGTACCTGAGTAGTCAGTTGAAAGAGTGAAATTTGTTGCTCTCAGTACATGGCTTTTCACTATTTTCGTATACAGTTCAAGAACGAAACGACAGATGCCCGTCAGTCAAGGCCTTCCAGCTAATTGCGTCGGCCGATTTTCATTACACCGTGGTTAATCCGATCAGCCGTAATTAATTCCCTTTCGTCTGCCACCCCCTGCGATGTCACGGTAGCTGGTCATCATCATCATCATCATCAGCAGCAGCAGCAGCAGCAGCAGCAGCAGCAGCAGCAGCAGCAGCAGCAGCAGCAGCAGCAGCAGCAGCCTGACTACGCCCACTGCGAGACAAAGGCCTCTCCCATGTCTCTCCAATTAACCCTGTCCTTTGCCAGCCGCGCCCCCCGTATGCCCGCAAACTTCTTAATCTCATCCGTCCACTTAACTTTCTTCCGCCTCCTGCTACGCTTGCCTTAATTGTCTTGGAATACACTCCGTTACCCTTAGGGACCAGCCGTTATCTTGCCTTCTCATTACATGCTCTCCCCAAGCCCATTTTAACCTCTTGATTTCAACCAGGCTGTCATTAACCCGCGTTTGTTCCCTCACCCACTCCGCCCGCATCCGGCTTCTTAACCACGACGTGATGAGAATCGCTTTACACAACTGACTAGTCCTTTGAGGGGCATTTCTTTCTTCGTTCTTAAGCTGCATCCGACTATAGAGCACCATAATATGGCGCACTTTTTTCTACCTTGACATGTGACCAGGTATAGAACTGTGTACTGCCTCACGATCCTGACCCATTGCACGTAGCAAGACATGTTTTTTTTGTTATTTTCTCTCGCATAAATAAAGCACTAAATAAGGTAAAACCTACTTTTCTGAACACAAAGCACCCGTGACCACTCAAGTGCCAGAAAGTCCGCCATGTTTTTCTCATAATTATGTACTTCACGGCCAGGCTGGTGGAAGTCAAGGAAAAACTTCAAACCACGCATCGCCACTGGAAACGCGGCCTTGGTTTGACAAGTTCGCATTTTTCCATGCTTGGTTACCTCATCTACCTTCAATAAATGCTCTCAAATGCCCATGGCGTTTATTGTCCACAGCGAATCGTAAGATAGGTCCCAAGTAGCACAGGTAATTAGCCCAATATTGGAAATGTATTGGCAAAGGCTGACTCTACAAAGGAGCAGTGTGAAACCATCCCTTTCCAATATTAGGCCAGTTACCTGTGCTGCTTCGTTCGGATAGGCCACTAGTGTGGGTGCAATGTTTTAATGGTCGCACCGAGGGGCCTGAGGCGGACAGACGCCTGTAATGACGTCATGAACAACTTGGTGCGATAGCTTCCTAAACACTGGAGTGCAGGCTATGCGCAGCTCTTTTTGCTGCACGCTGACTTGCTCACTTGTCTCCATATTCCTCAACACAAACTGCCTTAGAGTTGGTAGGCTTTTTGTCTGCGTTTTGAAGTAGCCTCTGACCTCCGTCGTCATATTTTCACTAGGTGCTGAAGAGAACGTTTTAGAAAATCTTATAATATAGAACAGTTCAAAAGGAAAAAAAAATTCTTTTTCAGAACCAAACTGCCACGTGTGGCAAACGACACTACTTTTGAAAATTACACAAATAAACCAACTCTTTACGTATAGTTTAAAAATAAGCTTTCAGTTATCAGATCTAGTGTTGTTTGTTAGGGGGACTGGAAATTTCGTTGGGCATTTTAATGCAAAAAGGAAACTTTTTACTTTCAAAAATAAAACAACGTAAACATCACATTCTACTTTATAAATCTAGGAAGAGAGCGCTCTTAAAACCTTCCTGCGCTAAGAAATCTGCAGCATTTCTCCGCACAAATCCGAAACACAGCCGTGAGATGCACAGAATGTTGTGTAAAAACTAGGGGTGCGCGAATATCGAAATTTTCGATACGAATCGAATACGAATATGAAGAAAAAATGGCTTCGAATATCGAATCGAATATCAAATATCTGGTCAGCACAAAAAATAAATTCAGAAAAGATGAACAAGCAAAAATTGTTGCTCATATTATTTTTTTAAATAGTGTATGGCCATTGCAACTGACATAAACAAAACTAGACTGCCTGAGCACCGTATAAAAAAAAATGATGTGTGCAAAAATGTATACTACTTTACTGAACTGCATAACAGTATCCAACCTGTAATGAGGTCAGGCAAAATGCAATCCATAACATGACAAGACTGGAAACAAAAATTATTCACATCATGGCTAGTAAAACCTCTTAATTCGGAGTTCAAAGAACCGACAGAAATGCCCAGGTTATTTGAAGGTCGATTTATAAAATGCCCCGCCTCCCCCCCAAAAAAATACCGAAAATGCGGTAGTCTTATGAGGCGGCTCTGTCGTGCAAGCACCTGTAATCCCGTGACGAGCACAGAGTTTCGGCGTGCTAAAAGATGTCGCGAGATAAGCGAGATGGGATCGCGCATTGACGTCGGACTGGCGAGACTGTTTCTAAAAAAGGAAAAGAAATGACGAGCGACGTGTCAGTCAGCGTCTGGAAGCGGCACGGTGCTAAGATTGGACTACTGGCGAATGCGCGGGCTGACACCAAAACTACGCGGCCAGGTTATTGTTTTGACCTAGTGACAGGGGCCCTCCGAACATTGTCACGCCTGCCGTTAGGCCCGGTTAAGAGGTGCATGGGTTACAGTGCACCATGCAATACGCGGGATTTTTACAGGATCGCTTGCCCTGTTGTGACACCTCGACTCGCCCCTTCGGGAGCCTCACGCGAAATTCCGCAAGTAGTCTTTCCCGCATAGCGTAGTTTACCAAAACAAGATGGCGGTGGTCACGCTCAGAGAGTTAAGGTGACAGAACGAATGCCATGGGTGTGGGCATTAATTAGATTACATATTACCGAAGGATAAAAAAAAATAAACGCGCTTTCGCGTTGCAATTGTTAGAAGCGGGTCGTCCCCCATGTTGTTCGCAGCACGCGTGGTATGTGGGAAAGCCCACTTGCGGAATTGCGCACAAGGTCAAGCCTAGCGGCATCGGAATCCGATCGGTCCACGCTATAAACGATGGAGAAGAAAGAGAACTTTAAACTCTATATTCAGATAATTTGTCCACATATTGCGCTTTTGCAACAATCAGATTTACGAAAGTCGGCGCGATATACGATCGCTGCCGAGTATTCGGGAATTTTCGAATATTCGGAAATTCACGAATATCATTTCACGAATACCAATATGAACTGAATATGAAACATATTCGATTCGCATTCGAAATTTCGAATATTCGCACACCCCTAGAACTTAAAAACGCATACATCGTCCGATGGTGACGCGTTCCAAAGCCTGTATGCGGCACCCAATTCGACCCATTCGTGCTATTTTACCGTGACATGTGCTTCCTTTTTCTTTGTGCCCCCCGCCCCAGAAACGACGGCCACGCTGTTGGCAATGACTATCCTTTTTCTTGCGCCAAGCAACGAAGTACTGAAGTAAAACAAGATATGAAACTGCAGGACCACATGTGTGATTAAATCTAAATTAAGATAATAAAGCTTTGCCCCGAAATAGAGTTAGGAAACAACATACAGAGAGCAAAAGGTAGGACTAATAACTGATGAGCAGAGGCCTACGAAGGTTAAAAGCTACAAGAAGAATTTGAAAGAAAAAATGGCGGTAATTCGAGCTAATGTTCTGCCAGCACATCTTTTCAAGCACAGCAGCGGGTGTTTCTTCTCTATCCTTAGCTTCGCAAATAACCTGTGGGACGTAACAGTTGTCACTGCCCTTGTTCGTTCTGCTCTCTCAGGGGATGATTGGTTGAGATCCTATTTGCTGCTGTTTGCTGCTTAGTATTTACCGTCTGGAAATATATTTTATCCTGCTGCGGCTTCCCTCTGCTATTTTTTTTCCTTCCAGTTTACCTTTCAAAGTTTTCTTTCTTCTGTCTTCTATTTTTTCTGGGCAGAAATTTTCTTATGTATATTTTTATAACTTTTAATTTTATTTCTTCATACTGTCAGCCCGAGCCAAGACAGGAGTTGCAGTGTGTATACAATGACAATTATTAAACACTTGAAGGAAGAGAAAAAAAATCAACGTAAATCCATCAATCCGCTGGTGAAGAGTTATACATAAATGCTTTCCTCTAATGCCTTTTCGGGAAGTGGTCCTCCAAGAGACCGCTTACCCTGTCGCAGCCTACATTGCACCGCCGGCGGCTGCGGTGCGTGGAGTCATCTCGCAAGCCTACTGGGAGGCGACGCCGGAGCAGATGCTACGGGACCTCCAGACCCGTAACCCGTACGCTGATATCATTGCAGCCCGCAGAATGGGAAGGACTCATTCCGTACTGATCACCTTTGCGCACGGACCAGTCCCGCATACCATACGCTACATGAGTGTAGTGTACAGATGCCCGCCGTACAAGGGAAGTCCAGACGCCTGCACGAACTGTCGTCGGCCGGGCCATAGGTATGACGTGTGCCCGCACCCCAAGACTGGTCTCTGCCCGCGGTGCGGAGACAAGCATGAACCGCAAGATGTGCCCTCCTGCATCCCGACCTGCATTCTCTGTGGAGGCCAGCACCTCACGGGCACCGGCTTGTGCATGGCTAGAAATCGCACCGCCCAACCACGCAACCCATTGCCCCAGAAGGCAATGCCCCCTAGCAAGGATGACTTTCCTCCGCTGCAAACTAACAAGAACGAGTTTCCTCCGCTGAAAACGACCCTCCCGTCTACTGCAACATGGGCCTCCAAGGCTGCCGGGACGAACACCAGGACCTCCCAGGACCCGGACGTGAGGGCTCTGCGAGAGGAGGTAAAGCAGCTCATGGCAGCTCTCTCTACCGCCACCTCTGCTGTATCTCCCCATCCACCACCTACTCCCCTTCACCCACCCAACCCGCCCAACCCGCCCAACCCGCTCAACCTCCCCCTAAAAAAAGAAGGCCTGATGAGAGCCCAGTCGAACCAATAGACCTAGATGCCAAATTTCAGGTCTTCCCCAAAACTTGGAAGCCAGGCTCACAGAAGGCATTACTGCGCAGCTCACTGCACAGTGCCAGCTTATGATTGAATCTACCATTACCCGTCTAATGGACAGTGTCATATGTAGCATCATGACCAAGGTAGAGGAGCGCTTAACTGGCCTCACTCCTGGACTCTCAACAGACTATCCTCCCACAGTCCCACTCTCCACACCCCTCCTTCCCCTCACTACCCAACAACATGGCTCCTCCGACGGGCCTTAATTCTTTACAGATTATTCAGTGGAATTGCAGGGGCTTTAGGCGAAAGCGCGATCCTCTGCAGCAAATTATAGCAAGTTCGTCATCCCCACCAGACATTATCGCCATTCAGGACGCCAATGTTTGCAGGCAGCTGCCAGGATACGCTTTTATCCCCTCAGACCCCACTGATCTTCCTCGGGTGGTCACATATGTCAGTAAATCCTTGCATTACGTGGAGCACGTAATTACCTCCCCTATCGCTAACAGCCTTATTGAAGTCTTACCGCCCACCCCTGCAAAATCAAGCCTGTTCTTTCTTAACTGCGACCTTCTCCCACGTCAGCCAATTAACTTACTCCCCTCACTTCTCAAATCCGCAACCCAGTTGGTCGGATCAAACCCCCTACTTATTGCCGGAGATTTTAATTGCGCTCACGTGGACTGGGGCTATCGGCGCACCAACCACAGAGGCACAGTTTTGTACAATGAGACGCTGGCGCTCCACCTGACCACCTTTAATGATTTCAGCTTACCTACGCGGATTGGTAACAGTGTTACTGCCGATACTAGCCCAGACCTCACGCTTGGTAGAAACTTGGACAACCTGCAGTGGGAAAGAATGCTTTCCACACTAGGCAGCGATCATCACCTAATTCGAATAACGCTAAACTATCGCCGATCTCAGCGCAAATTTACCATTAAGCACACTAATTGGGACGCGCTCCGCAAATTTAGACAAGCGTAGCCAACACAGGCCCCCTTCTACCTAGACACCTGGATTATTCAGTTGCAAAAAGACATTCGCCAACACACTCAAACGCTCGACTCTACGCCAGACACCCCTGTTATTGACAGCAAGCTCGCCCACCTCCTCCAAGCACAGGACAACATAACGCAAAGGTGGAAGACTCAGAAGCACAATAGGAGACTAAAACTCAAACTTGCCCAGATTCAATCCCAAATAATACAATGTAGGGCCACTCTTTGCAAAGCTAACTGGGCTCAGGTTTGTGACGGTCTCCGCGGCAATCTCTCCACAACCCGCGCTTGGCATCTATTACGGCACATGCTAGACCCCACGCAATCCAAATCTCAGACGTGCCTTAGCATTCGCCGCCTCGCTCACAACCATCGACAGGACACCTACGCCTTCCTCGCCCAGGTGAAATGCGCCTATACAACCCCCGGTCTCCCTTGCAAGTATCCTGATTATGCAGGCCCACCCCGGCCCGAACTTGACGCCCTTATTACAGAATCATAATTTCGCGCCGCCCTATTGAAATTACGGAATACCGCTCCCGGAGATGATCAAATTACCAATGCAGCTATCAGAAATCTTGACGATGCTTCCATCTCTGACTTAGTCAACTACTTTAACGAATGTTGGGAGGCAGGTACTCTCCCTGTCTCGTGGAAGCATGGAAAAATTATTTTTATTCCAAAACCCCACAAGCCTATCACCCTAGACAACATCCGCCCCATTTCTCTTACATCCTGTCTAGGCAAGGTCTTCGAGCACATAATTCTTGCTCGGCTAACAACGTACATGGAAGACAACCACCTTTTCTCCCACAGTATGCTCGGATTTCGTGCGCATCTATCTGCGCAGGACGCCCTACTTCAAATTGCGCATGACGTGCTTGATGATACCATCCCCCACCACACTAAAGCTATCCTGGCAGTTGACCTCACCAAGGCATTTGACAGAATTCGACACGATGCCATCTTACGGGAACTGCAGGCTCTACAGGTAGGCCCTAAAACCTACAATTACGCTCGCACGTTTCTCTCGGGCCGCACTGCCTCCCTGCACATAGATCAGATTACCACATCCCCTTATACACTCGGAGAGCTCGGAACCCCTCAAGGGGCGGTCCTTTCTCCCCTTTTCTTTAACGTTGCTCTCATCCCCCTAGCTCACAAACTGGCTCTAATCCCACACCTAAAGCATACCCTGTACGCTGATGATATTGACACCGCCCATTCATCGTCGTCGTTCTACTAGAACCACGAGAGCGCGGAATGCGCGCGCGAGCTGGCCTTAGAAAAAGAAGCCGAAGTGTCTGGCTGCGAATGCTCCGCTTTTGGGACTGCTACTGACGTCCGCTGCAGTCACCTACTTTGACGTATCCAACCGAGCTGTACCACCCGTGACATCTGGTGGAGGGCGCTGGGTAACGCATTCCATGCCTCGGACTCCCCCAGCAAGCAGGGATTCAAGTCCTCGAGGGTCATCTGCCATCGAGGTGACGCCTGTACACCACGGCAGCCGCCGGCTCCAAGGCCTTCAACCCGAGTTTGGGCTTCTGGAGTCTCGCTCAACCCAAGCGGTTCGTTCAGCGCCATCGTCGACGACCGTCCAGCCCGAAATAGGCATGCAGACGACGATTAGTTCACCTTCTGTTGTGCTGCAGCAGCCTCGGGAGCCACCGATCTTCCAAGGTTCTCCAGGCGAAGACCCGGAAGACTGGCTGGAGAAATTTGAACGCGTGGCCCGGTACAACAAATGGGCGGAAGACTCCAAGCTTCAACACGTGTTCTTTTCGCTGGAGGGCGCAGCTCGTACGTGGTTCGAGAACCGGGAGTCGTCCATAACGACGTGGAACGTATTTAAAGACCAGTTCCTGAAGGATTTCACCACGGTGATTCGAAGAGAACGGGCCGATCTGCTCCTTCAGTCCCGAACCCAGCTATCAAATGAAAGCATACTGGTATACTTCGAAGAGATGGCAAAGTTATTTCGTCGAGCTGACCCGGACATGACAGAGCAGAAGAAACTCCGGTACCTTATGCGAGGTGTCAAGGAGCAAATCTTTGCCGGACTGGTTCGCAATCCACCGAGCACGGTCGCAGAGTTTCTGTCGGAGGCAACCACCATGGAAAAGACACTCGATATGCGGTTGCGGCAATACGAGCGTCAACCTTTGGCCATGAATGCGGCAACCACGGACATCAGTAACACCCACATGCTTCGCGAAACCGTACGAGCTATCGTTCGCGAGGAGCTCCAGAAGCTGTTCCCGGCTACGCCGCCTGCGCCAACGGTTACTGCTCTATCCGAGGTTATTCGGGAAGAGGTGCAACAGGCGCTTACAACACCAGCTCCCTTTCAGTCGTCCACAGCCCCACCGCAAATGACATACGCCGCTGTTGCTCGTCGCGCACAACCGCCGCCGACTCGTCTTCAGGAAACCCCGGTCTCTTTTCGGCCGCCACCACCTGCTCGTCCTGCTCCATCGTATCCCCGTAAAAGTGACATCCGGCGCACTCCCAACTACCGTCCTCTCTGCTATCACTGCGGTGAGCCGGGCCACCTGTACCGCAACTGCAGGTATCGTCAGATGGGCCTGCCGGGGTTCCCTGCAGATGCACCACGTCCGCAGCCTGGGCAGCGACCCAGAGAAATCAACGATTATCTGGCCGAATCTGCCGGTGGGACCCGCAGGTCGCCATCCCCACGTCGTCGGTCTTACGGTGACTTTCCTCGGGGAAGGTCGCCAAGCCCCCGCCAGGAAAACTAAAAGCAGCAACCTTTGAGGGGGAGGTTGCTCACCGACGAAATGTAACAGACCCTCCTACGCCGCAACTAGGTGGCCACCCGATGCCACGACCGAATGCCGTCCAACACCGTGAAACGCCGACTCGACGGGAATGCCACCTGACGTATCGAAATGAACCCGCGCCGCACCGCAGCCGTGACCGAACACCGCGCCGTACCGCTCACACGCCGTCTACGACAGCAAACCTGAGCATTTCCCTCGACGGAACAGACGTCACTGCACTCGTCGACACAGGGGCGGATTACTCTATCCTCAGTGGAAATTTCGCCGCCACTCTGAAAAAGGTCACCACTCCGTGGTTGGGCCCACAGATTCATACAGCCGGGGGTCACTTAGTTACACCGACCGGGACTTGCACATCAAGAGTAGCAGTTCAAGGCGCAACCTACCTGGCAACGTTCGTTATACTCGAACATTGTTCACGTGACGTCATTCTCGGGATGGATTTCTTGACCGAGAATAGAGCGGTCATCGACCTCCAGTCAAAGGCCGTGTGTTTCTCCACAGAGAACGCAATACACAGAGATCCAGGCCATCCGACCGCACTTTGCATCCTGGATGACCACGCCACCATCCCACCTCGTTCGAGTATTATGGTTTCTGTCGGCGCCAAGACTGTGCGGAATTTCGAAGGCGTCGCGGAAGGCAACCAGATCTTGCTTTTTGCCAGGAGCCTTGCTGTCGCCAGAGGAGTCGTTAATCTCGTCGACGGAGAAACAGAAGTGCTGATAACCAATTTCGGTGGTGCACACCAACATCTGAACGTGGGAACCGTTGTGGCTCACGTTGATGCCATCGCCCATGTCAGCAGCACACCCAGTATTTCCACAATGTCGTTGTCGCAAGAGCAGAGCCCAGTCACTGGTTTCACGTTCGACGTCAATCCAGCACTCTCCCCGACGCAGCAACAACAAGTTAAAGATCTTCTTCTGCGCTACGGCGACATCTTCTCGGTACCATCGTGTGTTGGACGAACTCACATAGCGAAGCATCGCATTATTACGGACGATAACGTGCACCCTCTCCGACAGTCCCCCTACCGCGTGTCTCCCGCTGAACGCGACGCTATTGGCCGCCAAGTCAAGGAAATGCTCCGCGACGACGTAATTCGTCCTTCCCGGAGTCCCTGGGCAGCGCCAGTCGTCCTTGTGAAGAAGAAAGACGGAACATTGCGGTTCTGTGTAGACTACCGTCGCTTAAACAAAATCACCAAAAAGGATGTCTATCCTCTCTCCCGGATCGACGACGCTCTGGATCGCCTTTGTAGCGCTAAATACTTTTCTTCGATGGACCTCAAGTCAGGTTACTGGCAAATTGAGGTCGATGAGCGGGACCGTGAAAAAACAGCTTTTATTACTCCAGATGACCTGTATGAATTTACGGCCATGCCCTTTGGACTGTGCTCTGCACCGGCAACTTTCCAACGCCTCATGGATACCGTCCTTGCCGATTTAAAATGGCAGACGTGTCTCGTCTATCTTGACGATGTTGTCGTCTTCGCCCCGACTTTCCAGGAGCATCTTCACCGCCTCGAATTGGTCCTGTCGGAGACAAAAGAGTTGAGACGGCGCCGTGCGGTGCGCGATGTTATCGGCCAACGAACCCAGGACGGCGGGAGTGCTGTGTGTGTGTGTGTGCACGTGTATGTGTGTGCGCGCGGGCGGACCAGACGGCGGGCGCCCGGATGAACCGGGCGGCGGTCTGCGGGGTCATCGGCCGGCTCGTCTGCCTGTCGCCGGAAAGGAGGAAAGGGAGGACTCGGCCCGGCATCGGGACAGGGGTTGTGCGGGACGCTGAACGGAAAGGCCGTGTTTCCAACCTCTGCTGTAAAGTTTTCTTTTGCCATTCGGCCAATTAAACAAGTTAAGTTTTACCGGATTATCTTTCTTCCTTGTGACCGGATATATAGAACGCGTACGTGGAGCACGTATTCTTTCACGTACAACAGGTCCTACAAGCAATAAGGTCTTCTGGACTCACGCTCAAAAATGAGAAATGCCACTTTGCGCATACAGAGCTGAAGTTCTTAGGGCACGTTGTGAATCAAGCCGGTGTTCAGCCTGATCCTGAAAAAACAACAGCTATTGCCCATTTTCCGCCGCCGCAAGACCTGAAAGCTGTCCGCCGTTTTCTTGGATTGTGCGCTATTACCGTCGCTTCGTGAAAGATTTTGCTCGCATTGCCGAGCCGCTGACGCGCCTAACAAGCTCGGACACACCTTTCACATGGGAAGCAGCGCAAGAAAATGCATTCCGCAGCCTTCAAAGCCTCCTGCAGGCGCCTCCCGTTCTGGCTCACTTCGACGTAAACGCCGACACGGAGCTCCATACTGATGCCAGCAACATCGGCTTAGGTGCTGTCCTGGTCCAGATCCAAGCAGGTCAAGAACGGGTCATCGCTTACGCAAGTCGATGTTTGTCACCAGCTGAATCAAACTATTCCGCTACCGAGAAAGAATGCCTTGCCATTGTATGGGGCACTTCGAAATTCCGACCGTACCTTTACGGCAAAAATTTTAAGGTGGTGACCGATCATCATGCCTTATGCTGGCTCGCAAGCCTTAAAGACCCGTCCGCTCGCCTCGTCCGATGGAGTCTGCGGCTCCAGGAATACGACATGACTGTCGTGTACAAATCCGGGCGCAAGCACTCTGACGCCGATTGTCTGTCCCGCGCCCCAGTAGATCCTTCTACCGACGCCTGTAATGATGACGACATCTTACTGATTGCTCTCAGCGCCTCCTGCCTCGCTGACCAACAATGCGCCGACCTTGAACTTCGAGACGTAATGGAATTTCTCAACGGCAGCAACACGACCGCCCCACGCGCTTTCAGGCGCGTGCTGCCATCTTTATGCATCCGCAATGGTCTTCTGGTCAAGAAAAATTTCGCTCCAAACAATACGCAATACCTAATCGTCGTACCGCCTAGCCTGCGCAATGAAATCCTCCAAGTCTCCCATGACGAACCCACTTCTGGACATTTGGGCATAGCCCGTACGCTAGCCCGAATCCAAGAGAATTACTACTGGCCTCGTCTCCGTGCTGATGTCACTCACTACGTCAGAACGTGCCGAGCCTGTCAGCGTCGCAAGGTACCGTCAACCAAACAAGCTGGGTTCTTGATGCCCATTAGACCACCCACAAGGCCCTTCCAACGAATAGGAATGGACATGCTGGGTCCGTTCCCACGTTCGAACTCTGGCAACAAATGGATAATTGTCGCGACGGACTACCTTACCCGCTATGCAGAAACGTCAGCTCTACCCAGCGGCACCGCTTTAGAAGTCGCTAAGTTCTTCGTTCATCAGATCGTACTCCGCCATGGGGCACCTGAAGTGCTGATCACTGACAGAGGCCCTGCGTTCATGGCTGAGCTGCTGCAGGAGATCTTAGTTTACAGTCATACCGACCACCGCCGAACAACGTCGTACCACCCTCAAACAAACGGGTTGACTGAAAGACTGAACCGAACCCTTTCTGACATGATTTCCATGTACGTCGATATTGAAAACAAAACGTGGGACGAAGTGCTTCCTTATGTCACCTTCGCCTACAATACGGCCATGCAAGAAACAACGCAGATGTCCCCATTCCAACTCGTCTACGGCCGTGCAGTGACGACGATGCTCGACGCAATGTTACCACATCTGGACGACTCTAGCCTTCACACTGATACCTACATGTTCCTGGAACGCGCCGAAGCTGCTCGCCAACTGGCCAAAGTTCGAATTCAGGACCAACAACATCGAGATGCAGATCGCTACAATCGGCGCCGTCACGACGTCCATTATGCGCCTGGCGACCGTGTGTGGGTGTGGTTCCCCATTCGGCGACGAGGACTGAGCGAAAAACTCCTCCATCGCTACTTCGGACCATACCGCGTGGTCAGGTCATTGGGCGACCTCAACTACGAGGTCATTCCCGATGGATTTCAGAAGTCCCGACGGTCCCCGTGCCCTGAAGTGGTTCACGTGGTCCGCCTGAAGCCTTATCACGATCGGTAGCCTCGCCCACTAACCCCGTTCAGTCCTTCCGACCTCTCCACTCACTCCCAGCATCGGGACGATGCTTCTTTTTGCCGGGGAGTATTGACACCGCCCATTCATCGTCGTCGTTCTACTAGAACCACGAGAGCGCGGAATGCGCGCGCGAGCTGGCCTTAGAAAAAGAAGCCGAAGTGTCTGGCTGCGAATGCTCCGCTTTTGGGACTGCTACTGACGTCCGCTGCAGTCACCTACTTTGACGTATCCAACCGAGCTGTACCACCCGTGACAATATTACCACATGGACCACTCATGGCACTGACGGGGAAATTGAGGAAACTCTTCAGTTAGCAGCAGACACCATCTCCTCTCACGCGTCATCCATCGGGCTCGAATGTTCCCCATCTAAGTCCGCGCTCTTCCTAATCAGGCCAAAATCTAGCGCTAACTCGCCCATCCAAATCAATTTAAAAGGATCCCCTATCCCCATCACACCCGCCCTCCGCATCCTTGGCCTCCACTTGCAGGATTCTGGACGAAATGAACATACCCTTAAAAGGCTCAAGGCCTCCACGCAATCCGTGTTGCAGCTTCTACGCCGAGTGTCCTCCCTTAACAAGGGTTTAGACGAAGCGGACAACATGAAAGTAGTGCACGCATTTACGCTTAGCCGCATTCTATACGCAACCCCATATCTTAAATTGAACCGCACGGAAACCGAACGCGTGAACGCAATGATCCGCCTTGCGACTAAGGCAGCCCTAAACCTACCTCCTAGCACTAGCACAGCCAAACTTCTTGCACTAGGCATGCATAACATCATTCAGGAACTAGTTGACGCGCACCTTTATTGTACCTTAGACTTGCCACGAGCGCCACTGGCCGCCATATACTCTCCTCCCTTCGCATCAACATACCCGCTAACCAGTCAACCCTTATACCCATCCCTCGACACATCCATACACCTCTCGTTGTGAAACCCCTTCCTCGAAACGTCCATCCCCAATATCACATCCCTCGCCGCGTAGCTCGCGCTAATGCCCTCCATAAGTACTATGGGCAAGCCCACGATGCCGTTTGGGTAGATGCTGCATGTACAGCGCATGAAGCGGTAGCAGTTGCCTACAATCCAACCCTACCTCACCCCCTAACTCACCGTCTTCCCTCGGGCTCTTCGCCTGAGGAGGCAGAGGAGACCGCCATCGCCCTATAGCCCTTGCACATTCGGACGCCCAATACATCTTCAGCGACTCCAAAACGGCTCTGTCCAACTTTGCCACCCCGCCGCGGTGGCTCAGTGGTTAGGGCGCTCGACTACTGATACGGAGTTCCCGGGTTCGAACCCGACCGCGGCGGCTGCGTTTTTATGGAGTAAAAACGCTAAGGCGTCCGTGTGCTGTGCGATGTCAGTGCACGTTAAAGATCCCCAGGTGGTCGAAATTATTCCGGAGCCCTCCACTACGGCACCTATTCTTCCTTCCTTCTTTCACTCCCTCCTTTATCCCTTCCCTTACGGCGCGGTTCAGGTGTCCAAAGATATATGAGACAGATACTGCGCCATTTCCTTTCCCCAAAAAAAACAATTATTATTATTATTAACTTTTCCAGGGGCAGGATTCACGGCCCTGCCTGGCAATTGTTGAACACCCCTACCCAAAATTTACCGCGCAGGGTAGAGCTTCAGTGGGTGCCGGCTAACTCTGGGAACCCTGGAAACGAGGCTGCCGATAAATTGGCCCGAGGTCTGATCTGCCGGGCTCAGGACAGTCTCGATCCAGGATTCTCGAGGGAGCGGGCGCACACCTTTGCGGAGCTCACGCAAATACCCCGTTTGGACCGTCGGACTTACCCTCCTCCCCACCCCTCTCCTACGCACTCCCAACAGATCCTCTTCAGACGCCTCCAGACCCGCTCTCTGTCATCCCCTCAGCTTTTATCCCACTATTGCGGGACATCCCCTGCATGCTCCCTATGTGGTGACCCCCACGCCACACTCTCCCATATCCTTTTCGGCTGCCCTGCTGACCCTCCCCCGCGGGGACAGCACGCCGTCTCGAACTGGGAGGACTCGGAGGTCCTGCTTATGTCTGCAGACCCGACATCGCAGCTTGCTGCGGTGACTCGGGCTGCCGACGTCATATCCCGGCATGACCTACTTGATGCAGTGCGGGACCGCGCAGTGGCCCAGGGACCCAGCTGGGTCTAAAACTCACTTGCTGAATAAAGTTTTTCTGTCTGTCGGTCTGTCGGCGTATGTTATAGAATGTTTTCTTTTTTGCCCTAATTATTGTTGTTTATTGTTTACCATGTCTACCACTCACGTACTAAAATATCAGAAATCACCGCTGGTATTGGCAATAATTACGAATAGACTGCATTGCCATCGACCATCTTCAGCCGTACCGAATTATCACCTTTTCAAACAGCTTTACTAATTAACATTCTTGAACACGGAAAATAAGTCATATAGTGCTTCATTCCTGTTATGAATGCGGCTGCATTTTTGCCGGTACCTTCTTGCTTTGCTTATGCTCTGCTATTCCTTGCGCTATGCTGAAAAATGCCTGAGCTTGTTTTGTGTACCAACGAGTTTGCAGAGTTTCTTATTCTTCTCTTATGCGTAAATGTTATCTCAATTTTGCTTATGTACTCCATATTTTCTATCACTTATTATCGGCTGCTACTTTCTTTCAAACATTCTCCCCCCTGTTTAATGTCCAGTTCTGGGCCTTTAGGGTAAATAAAAGAAATATCAGACCCGATCTCACTGGGGTATCGCAATTCTCCGGTTTTTACTTGCTTTTATTTGTTTTTATGTGTGTCGCCGTGAGAGCTACGTTTTCTCATTATGCAGCACCAGTGTAGGCGTAAACAATACACAGGACTGTTTGCCCCGCCGTTGAAAATTTGCTTTCGCAATCACACTTTCTGCTATTATAATTATTACAAAATTTCTATTTCTGCCTCATTTTAATTAAGACCACTGCATGTGCTGTTGTCCACCTTTCTGGTTTTCCCTTTATTTATTTATTTCTCTACCTTGTTTTCTTTCAACTTTTCTTTCCCAAGCTGTAGCTCTGATTGATATGCCTTATCTCCCAATTCTTGCTCTATCCAATAGTGTGGGTACGCGCCATTTCTTGTCTGGAACATCATCATCAGGAGCAGCTATCGCCGCAACGAGCAGTTCGCTTCTAGCAGTTGCAAAGACCGGATGGCTCAATCAACCCAGCGTTGAGCATCTGGCCCCTGCAATCCACACTCACTGGCCGACTGAGATCTCGCCGAGGGCTCCTGTGTACTGTATTCACCAAGTCCGTGGCCTCTCTAAAAAGCATCCTGGAGGATCCGCCCAAGACAGCGGCCGACCGACGATGCACAGTCTATACCGCAGTTTTAAGATTGCCACGTTCGTTATTGCTGAAACGGACCAAGAATATTTTTCTTGGCGTGACGGTCCACAACAAACATGGTTGTAGGAATCCTTCGTCTAACTAAGCTCAGATTCATTGTAGCGTTCTTTCGAAAAAAAAAACAGTGTTAGAGGAGTTTAATCCGAGTGGGTTAAGCCTGAAGTGATCATCTTTAAATCGCGTTAGACAGCGTCTTGACATGGAATTGGATGAACGCATCTTCGATTGCGCCCACCACGACGAGTTCGTCGCCACGAAGCTGTCCTCAATAGCCGTCCTTGCCACCTCATCTCCGACTACCATGCAGTGAGCGGTGGCCACACAACTTAATTGGTGAGCGCCCGAACACAGGCCCTATAGGCACCCCAGTCGAAAAATATGACGAAGCCAGTCCCAATACACAACAGAAATTTTTTGTCGCCCTGTCGTTACGATTGACTTTTCTGTAAAGTATTGCGAAGTTGTCTATTGTTGCGACAGAGCTGACTCCGTCGTTACGACAGGAGGCTGCTGTATACCACAGAGCGTTCTGTCGTTACTACAAGAATATCTCTTGTCAGGTGCCAAAATACTATGGGAAAATTTGTTGTGACCACAGAAAATGTTCTGTTGTGTTCTTCGATAGGGTAGAGTTCCACAAAGCCCTTGATATGCTCCGCTGCCGAGAACCCAGCGATCAGCATCCTCCGAAGACCTCAAAAGTGAATAAGTAATTGTTCTTGACAAGCAGCTCCGTATGACTACCAGAAATTTTAGCAAGTCATCGAAGTACCGCCCAGACGGCGGCACTCGATCTGTACACCAGCGGTAACGAGATGTGCACCCGGGCACTATCCTTCAGAAATAGCGCCCATGCCTACAGCCTGTGATGCTCAAAAGCTGCTACATATTCCACAAGTAACAAAGTCTTCCGCTGAAATAATTCACAAGCTCGTCCTGCGAGCGCCCTGGAAGTCACCTACCAAGAAAATTCGGCAGTCGCCAGGACCACTTGATAGCCTGCGATGGCAAGAACACTGGATCAAGCTTTATCATGAATCCGGGGAAAATGAGCTTCGAGAGAACGTTTGACGTCCAAGCGCCTACGGGAAACTCTACATGGACAGATGGGTCGCGCAATTATATTCTGCGTTTTTGTCACAAGTAAACTCCTAACGCTCTTAATCCTACGTCCTCAACAGGAAACCGGAATTCCCAGGGGCTCGTCAGTACGAGTTGGAGATTTTTTTTCGAGAAACGCAGTCCCAGGGGGGAGTCGCAGTCATAGCGCAATCAACCCCCGCGGTGTTACGAGGGTTAAGATGCTCGCCTGCTGACCCGAAAGACGCAGGTTCGATACCAGCCACGGAGGTCGCATTTCGATGGAGGCAAAATGCTAGAGGCCCATGTACTGTGCTAACGTCAGTGCACATTAAAGACCCGCAGGTGATCAAAATTATCCGGAGGCCTCCACTACGGCGTCCCTCATAGCGTGAGTCGCTTTGGGACAAACTTTATTGACCAACCAACCAGCGATCAAGAACAGCACCGAGGCTTCAAACACAGCTGCAAAGCAAGCATGGCGAAGTTTCAAAGAAGAGGGAAAACGTGTAAGCTAAGCAGGCAAAATATGGCAATGCGATAAATCAGCACGGTAACAAACCAACACTACAAAGTTCCGCACCCTTCGTGAGACGGCGGCAAAAAACGAAGCGACGACAAAACAGCAGGAACAGTACCATAAACACAGGTGGGCAACCTCATGAGGTCGACCTAAACCTTAAAATGACGTCAACGTCATGTCGAGAGGTGAGGTGGAGGTGAGGTCGGCGATGGCTCGAAGTTTTGTGAGTGAGGTCAGCAAATCAGACCTCAACCTCACGCGTGAGTTTGAGGTTGAGTGAGGTCGTCATTCAGTGAGGTCGAAATTTTGAGGTCGAGACTTTTTGCAGTTGCCACGTCTTACTCCGACGAGTGCCGCTTCCGAAGCGGAGTTGCAGCACATCACCGCAATGACGCTTGCTGTTCGGTTTCCCCTGTTTGGACAACCGGATGCCACAGTTCCCTATTAGCTTCCGGTGCTACGCCGTAATGTCCGTTCAGTCCGAGCTTACAGGAAGATGCACCCCTCTGGTCTTCCCGGAAGGAGTCTTACTGTCACAGCACGCCACTCTCCCTCCCCCTTGTCCCTCTGGCGTAGCACCCGGCTGGCTACCGGTCGGCTCAAACTCCCGGGATCGCGCAAAGCACGCAACTCACGTTTACCCGCGGTAGCTTTGTTTGATGCCGAAAAGAAATAAGTTCAGTCCAACAAGCACGCAATAAATTCGTCGCAGTGCGGATGGCCCCAAACAAGACTGCTTCGTGTTCATGCTTTTGTCCGGCACTGACGTCATGGCTCTTGCCTTGCAGTCGAATAAAGGGGATCCTCCTGTACATTACCAGCTGGCTTAACAGAAACTGGAGTAGTCGGCACAGGCGAGAGAATGTGATTCAGGTGGTTCCTAACAAGGACACCTGTTGATTTGATTAAAAAAGCACGAAGCCAGAAAAACCTGTATAACACTGTCGATGCTTTTGATCTGTGTCTTCCCCTTTCGAATCTCACACTAATTCTGTATATTCTCGTTCCGTAATGCAAGCAGATGCAAATATAATTTCGCTTTTTTTATCCTTCCGAATAACCTCTCTTTGGTCTCCCATTCCTTGTTCCTTCTCGGAGATTCGCTGATTATGCCGAAACCTCGCACAGCATAGCGATGTCGCAGCGGCGAAAAAATGCAAAACTATAATGAATGTATCGTGATGTGGCAGCTGATTCCTTTTCCTCTTTTTTTAATGAAGATGTGCGAATGGAACTGGTTACATGCTCGCGCTTTGCTGCTGAGTCGCTGTTTTAAACCTTCTAATATGACGTTTAATGGGGCACGCTGTTGTTAGCTTCTGTTTTTAGTGTCCGATTTTTGTTTGTATGGTTTATAATCATTCTCTTTTTTTTTCTCGTATGGGATCAGCTACATTGGTGGCCTGCCTTGCAGACGAACAGGCACTACACGTTATCTTTCCTTTAACCACTTTTCAAAGACCCCTGATTCACTTTAAACGGCTTCGAAGAATGCTCGCGCGGTGCTCGTGGGTAAAAAACGTCGAGGATGCTGGCGTATCATTGATTAGTTCAGTTTTGAAGGAAAATAATAATAATAATAATAATAATAATAATAATAATAATAATAATAATAATAATAATAATAATAATAATAATTGGTTTTGGGGGGAAGGAGATGGCGCAGTATCTGTCTCATATATCGTTGGAGACCTGAACCGCGCCGTAAGGGAAGGGATAAAGGAGGGAGTGAAAGAAGAAAGGAAGAGAGAGATGCCGTAGTGGAGGGCTCCGGAATAATTTCGACCACCTGGTGATCTTTAACGTGCACTGACATCGCACAGCACACGGGCGCCTTAGCGTTTTCCCTCCATAAAAACGCAGTCGCCGCGGTCGGGTTCGAACCCGGGAACTCCGGATCAGAAGCCGAGACTGGTTGACGAAATGGTACCCAGAATTCTGTTGAGGCGTATGAGTACTTAGGCGGTTTGTTTTTGTTTTTTTCCGAGAGGGGGGGGGGGCGGGGGGGGCTGAAAAAATATATTGCTGCGGGGAAATTTGAGTGGAGAGCCATGGTGCTCTTGACAAAGAGAGCGGTTCACGCTGCTTACTCTAGGCCAGTTATTTTGACCCGTGTGATTTTAATAGTTGGCACAGTTTTCGAAGACGTAATCTAGCCCTTTCTTTCAAAATGCCGCGGGTTCACTGAGTCATCGGAGAATTCCCAGGATTTCGACACCATTACCATCGCCACCTGGAGGGAAGTGGCGGAAAGGGGAGGGTATTGACCTCCCAGGAACATCATCATCATGCTCAATTACCAGCTGCACGTATTCCTATTTTCCCGCACAATAATTGTCTTCGGTTGATGGGTAATTACAATATTTAATCAATATTCTGGAAACCTTTAATTTGGTAGCGGTATATCCCACTTCCCCGGGCTCATGAGGATACACTGTTAGCATCATCATCATCGCCATCATCTCGAGAGTCAAAGGCATGTGTCGTTGCATGATCTTTGAGGTATGATACACATGAGAACTGGCGCGTTTACCTGCTGGACAATCCGAATGTCATTAATGTGGACCGGGTTGTGGTCACTCTTTGTAATGCGCCATGCGCGCATGTGTAGTAATATGGTATCCGTATGGATCTTGAAATGGGGGTGGAAAGGGGGTGGATGGGGCCCTGGTATGGCGAGAAATTACATCGTTGTTACGTGAGTAGGTGTGATGTCATATTACACTGTCGTCACGTGACTAGGTTTGATGGCACATTACATCACTGTCATGTGACCTGGTATGACCTCACACTCACATGACGACATTAATAATTATACTAATTAGTCTTAGCGTTACGTACAGTTATATTGGCATTATTAATTATGTGACGTCATCATCGTCGCGTGACTCGTCGGCTCGTGACGTCGCTTGGCGCCGTTTCTTGCGGACACTTTTTTGCGGATATGACCTTAAAAGTGAGCCATCTAATGCTTTCGCATTAATAAAAGAAGCCGCTCGCTTCTGACAGGCATAAATACAACGTGCCTCTGTTGGTGTACCACAGTCGCAGCTTGTTAAGTGTTTTCGAAGGCAACATACAGAGGACTGAAAAGGGCATACTCGCTATGCCGGATAGAGCTAGAAAATCGAAATATACTGATACGCGTCTGCATAACCGTCGCATTGGAAAGTCTATCGACGACCAGTTTCTTATGCTCGGTAACTATTCTCAAGCCTGAAAAGGGTATCGTGAACACCTCCCCCCTCCTCCCAATTTCTGGTTGATGGTGTAGAAAGCCTGTGTTTGTCAATTGCCGGTTCATGCGCGAATGAGCGAGAGGCTTCCAATACGAACAAGTATACACGAAGCAGGTTGCCAAATATTGACACATATAAAGTGCTCACCGACGTACTGGTGGTAATCGCGTATGGGACACCCCTGCCCGCTGGCCATATACTCTCTGAGGGTTTATCCCAGATTATAAGCTTGTCCTATTGCGTGCGCATGAATAGTGTCTGTACACACCTTATTAAATAATAGCAACATCGTTTTGGCTTTCCTGTCTCACGGGATTCTCAACATTGTTAACTGAAAAACTTCTTAATCGCTTTTTCTTTTGTTTTTCGTTTGTTTTCTGAGGTCGAGCAGCCGACTTCAACCTCACAATTTGAGGTTGAGTGAGGTCAGCGGTGGCCTCAGGAAAAGTGAGGTGAGGGCGTCTGAGACCTCAACCGAGGTCGGCAAATTCTTTTTGAGGTTGAGGTGAGGTCCAGATTTTTAAGGTCAAATGCCCACCTCTTACCATATAAGCACAGTGCAGAACAGCGTAGCGGAAAAACTAGCAGAGGTTAAGCATGGTTACGCATGGTTTTGGCGCCGGAGTCGGTCCTGTGCGTGCCTTTATTCGTGGAAAGATTGAGTGACGGAGCGCCAGCGAAGCAGTTGTTTTACCCTCCTAGTCACGTGGTAGAGCAGCGGCGAGGCTCCGAGCGAGCGCAGCTTTGGCGCCTCTCTACAACGAGTCACGTATATGACGTCACTTGCCATACCTCCGCTCTGCCGACTCAAGGTCAAACGTCCACCAAACTTGACCTTGGGAGTTGTGTAAAGAGTACAGCTTTACAAAAAGTACAAAAAAAATTAACGGCATTACAAGACGGTTATACGGACAGGAACCTCCAGGTGAAGTCCTAACATGCATTGTGCAAATTCTGCACAGTGGTTGGTTCTATGTCACGGTACGTCGGCTACGAAAAAAAAATAAACTCCGTAGAGATACTCACAATGGGTTTGTGCTCGTCACAGTTCCTTTTACGAGCAGGGAAAAAAGTTTGAACGGTTCTATATTTTCGGGATAAATCACGGAGTTCCTTCGGTTTTTCTGTAAAAAAGCACATACGGTAATGCTCTTTCAGGAGTCTGTTCCCTCAGGCTGGGCTTCACTTAGGTCAAATATTCACTAGTGAGAGACAGAAGTGCATGGAATTTTTCTGTGCCCAAGCATATAATACTTGTTTTAAATCAGTTGCTGGGCGAGTTGGTATTTCATGCTTTCATTCACAGCGCAGGGACGAGCACGGACAAGGGGGAGACACCACAAAGCGCCGACTTCAACAACGTTTATTGTTGTGCGCAGCGAATACATCCAGAGTACAGCGGGCATGCGTGGCAAGGCAAAGGAAAGTCATGCTAAGACTGGTAGCACCGCCAAACCGCAAGGGAACACATTATCGTCGGTACAAGGAGGAAAACATTAGGCTAAAAACCTAAAAGGCAGGACGCGAACAAGAACAAAAAATTAATGCGGGTTAGCTCAGCTAATCCAGAATATACAAAGCAAAATATATCGGCGTTCACTGTGTTCATTGGCGTTGGCGTTGACAATGTTCTAGAAGGCGATGGCTTTGAGCAAACTGGCTCCCTAGATATGTGGACGCCTCATTCATGCTTTGATTCGTGGTGAGAGAGAGAGAGATGTGGAATGAATGAATTAGCGCTGACAGCGTTGTGGCTGACATGCGGCACTGCAGCAATAGCTAGGCCGCAGCGTTAATTTGGTGATCAATCTCTCGCGATCTACCATTAACTGCATGCGACCTCCCAGGGTGGCAGGGAGGGCGCGCTGCCTATCCAATGTGCGGAACGCAATAAAAGCAGGCTTTTGACACCAACGCCATGTACATGAAAGCGAGATTGAGGTCTCCACTGACCCACGGAGACGGTTGTGCGCCTTTCCTTTCGTGAAAATAAACGGCTTTTGCAAAGTTGTAAACGCAAATTAATTCTATGAACGCCGTCGGCTCACTTGTTTGATAGCGATAATGAGCTAATGACCATATATATATATATATATATATATATATATATATATATATATATATATATATATATATATATATATATATATATATATATATATATATATATATATATATATATATATATATATATATATATATATATATATATATATATATATATATATATATATATATATATATATATATATATATATATATATATATATATATATATATATTAGCAGACAAGGCAAATGAAGTGAGGGGCTCGTTTGACAAACATATTTAGGAAGCCAACAGTCACCGAAATCAAGGTGCATAGGGGAATGTTTCTTTCTTTAATATCTGGTGCCAATCAATTACTTTTTAAAAAGAAAATTACTTTAAAGCAGCAGAAAAAACAACCATGCCGCCGGTGGGATCCGAACCCACGACCTCCGAATATCGCGTCCGGTGCTCTTACCAACTGAGCTACGGCGACGGATGTCCAATCTGCTGCTTTCGTGGGTATTCATGTTTTGCGTGTAAGCGAACCTTGAGAGTTCACCAGCGCCACCCTCGTCCATAGCGGTGGACGTAGCACGTCCTGTAATACCGCAAGTGTGACGTAGAACGTCATCTAACGGCGAGGGCGGAAACTGTGCGAGAGCCCTCTTATGCTACCTATGGCATCAAGAATGCCAGAACCGAGACCCCCGTTAAGCTATTAGCGGACAAGGCAAATGAAGTGAGGGGCTCGTTTGACAAACATATTTAGGAAGCCAACAGTCACCGAAATCAAGGTGCAAAACTGAAAGTTGCATTTTGAGGAAACCCGACCGCGGCGGCTTCGTTTTTATGGAGCAAAAACGCTAAGGCGCCCGTGTGCTGTGCGATGTCAGTGCACGTTAAAGATCCCCAGGTGGTCGAAATTATTCCGGAGCCCTCCACTACGGCACCTCTCCTTCTTTTCTCCTTTCACTCCCTACTTTATCCCTTCCCTTACGGCGCGGTTCAGGTGTCCAACGATATATGAGACAGATACTGCGCCATTTCCTTTCCCCAAAAAACAATTATTATTATCATTTTGAAGAAAAGCGCGGCGCTGCGCAGTGGTGCAACACCTGTGGCTCGATGTGACTAGGGAGCGAGAGAGAGAGAAAAGGCGACGGAATCGGCGGCGGCCACCTGCGCCGTGCGTGACGTCACTCGTGCTCCGACATACGCCGGCTCGCGCGAAGCGAGGTGTCGACTAGCGTAGTGAAGCTTTTCGCTTCAAGAACAATACTCTATTTCGAAATTCCTCAGATACGATGCTCCTTATCGCTTAACACCGAAGGGGTGCTGACACAGTAATCTCCTTTTTCTGCGACCTCACCAGCCTCAGCTATCTCCCTGGCTGTTTTGCTGACATACTTATGAAGGATTGTGGCTCTGGCTAGAGTCGCTCTAGTTCTGGCTATCCATGCACATTGCACACTCTTGTTATCGCGGGAGCGGACGCCGGCGTCGAGGAGAGTGGACGCATCCTATATATGTGCGCTCCGCAAATTTTCGATGTTTTCGTCGGTTTTGTCGTTTGTGCTCGCAAACTACTGAGCTATTTCAACGCCGGAAGTCTTCGCGACCACCGGGATACCACTCTTTCGGCAAGTGCAGCCCTCTTTTGCAATTTCTACAGACTTTTGGACTCACGCCACGCGGCCAGGCTGCTAAGCCTAACCTGGTGAGCGGCTCTTCGAGCCGCCCGCCGAGCGGACGCACAGGCTGGCTTGTCGCGGTGTAACTCAGCTGCGCCATGTCTCGCATGGAAGTAACTGTGGAAGGAGAGAGTATCCAGCCTGAAGAGCTCCACTCTCAAGTAGGTTGGTTTAAGGTTAATTATTCCAAAGTCAAGGCCCTCTCGAAGACAGGGGAGGGAGAGCAAGCTGCCGACCCGACCCGAGATGGGAGGCAAGACAAAGCTTCAGCGCACATAATGGCGATAAAGAGAGAGGGAAGGAAGCTGGCGAGGCAATCTGTTGGCACGCAGCAGGCGCGCCTCTCCCCCGAGCTTCATAAAATAGTGCTCAGACCGAAAGGGGGTCTCAAACTGATCATGGAACGCACTGACGCAACAGTGGCGGAGGCGGTGAAGATAGCGGCAGGTTTTAAACCGGCGGAAGTTAAGGAAGATATCGTGCTCGTCAACCACAAGCAAAACTCGATTCTCATTGGCACTGACAGCCAGGAGAGGATGCAAAAGTACCTGAAAATCGGCTCCATTCCAACGCCAAAGGGACGCGTTGACGCGTTCGTCTACCTGGCTACTCCGGACGGCTGTGGGAAAGGAGTTATACATGGAATTCCGGTCTCGCAGACCGTGGAATTCATTCAAGATATGTTGAAGTGCTCGCGTAACCCGGAGGTGATGGGAGTCAGGAGACTTGGGCGTGAGTCTCGCAGCGTGTTGTTACTCTTTGAAGATGAGACAGTGCCGCACTGGATTTATTATGGAAGTATGCCGCTACGCTGCCATCTCTACAAGAAAAAATATGAGGTCTGTGTGACATGTGGCCAACTCGGACATCGAGCCGACGTATGCCCGAACCAAGACAACATTAAGTGCCGAGGATGTGGTATGAGCAACCCCCCTCAAGAACATACTTGGGACCCAAAGTGTGCCCTATGTGGGAAAGGGCACATACTCGGAGACAGGAAGTGCCGGGAACTGTACAGAACCCCGCACATAATTAAGAAGCGACAGTGGAAGGAACGAACGCAAGACAATGAGAGCAAGGCAACAACAGACAGCGAGAACAACGCATCTGGACGACAGAGCAGACCAACAACCAGGGCAGAAGGGGGATTTCACATGCGACAGGACTCCTTCCCGCGCCTGGTGTCGGGGACAGGCTATGGTGGTCACGGCCAGTCCACGGGACGCTCCAACTCCCGAGGTCGCTCGGGTTCCCGGGACCGCCTCAGCTGCAAGGGTCCTTCCAGCTCCCAGGCTCGTTCCAGTTCCCGGGGTCGTTCCGGCTCCCGGGGTCGTTCCAGCTCCAGGGGCCACTCCAGCTCTCGCAAGCGCTCCGCTTCCAGGGGGCGGGACAACACTGGCAACAAATGGAACATCGGAGCCCGGCCCAAAATCGAGGGACGCTCTGAGTGTCATCAGCAAGGGTCAACGCCGCCCACGGAAAAGACCAACGTGCCGGATGACCACAAGAGGGTGAGCTTTGTAGATAAGGTCTCCCATACTCATCCACCCGGTGGGTCTGAGGACATCTTACAACTTAAACGCATGGTGAAAAAATTAACCGGGGCAGTTACGGCCCTTCAAAATGAAAACGCGGAACTTAGGAAGCAGCTGCCGCTTAAGATCCAGATAGATAGGAAACGACAGGAAGCCGAAAAACCTCCACATAATACCCAGGAGAGTACGATGGTGGTGGAGAAATCCCTACCATCACCCAGCAAGAGAAAATCGTTGGAGGGCGCACAACCCGAACTTACGCTGGAGGAAGTCTGCCATAAACTGGAGACCAACATTCAGACCCAGATTCAGGCCCTGGACACCAAAATACAAGCTCAATTTCAGGCATTGGAAACAAACATGCAAAACCAAATTCAGTCGATTCTCTCCGCAATACAGGGACTCACAGACGTAACACAAGGACACAGGAATGAGCTCTTAGCCATCAATATATGGCAGCAAACTGTGGAACATACCATTCAGCAAATTCAACATGGCCATATACACAAAGAATAACAACTACTTGCTGTGGCAATGGAACTGCCGGGGGTATCGGCGGAAAAGGCCGATCCTCCAGCAGCTCCTTGCGTGTCTGAAGGTCCACCCAGAGGTTATCGCCCTCCAGGAGACTGGAGGCGCGTCAAAATTAATTGGTTATCAAGCTTTTAACGCCACAGGCGACAAACCTAATGTTACCACATTCGTTAGAAGGAACATTACGGCCATTGAACATGACACGGGCATCCGCCACATAGAGCACGTCCTCGTCGAACTTATTCCGGCCACAAAGACTCAACGCAGTCTTTTCATTCTGAATATTTATAGCACTCCAAGTCAAAAGAAAGTTAAATTCGACTCCCTCTTCAGGAAAGTGATGCGTATCGGCAACAAGCACGCACTGGTTATTCTAGGTGACTTCAATGCCCACCACCCTGCGTGGGGCTACCCGCGGCCCTGTACGAAGGGGAGAGAGCTATGGCTAGACATACAGCAAATGGGCTTCACCCTGCTCACGGATCCTCTTACCCCCACAAGAATGGGTAACAGCGTGTGCGCTGACACGTCCCCAGACCTCACCCTGGTGAAGAATGCGGGTACAGCTAATTGGTCCAACTCCTTGCTAAACCTAGGCAGTGACCATTACATACTTGTCACGGAAACTGACGTTGGCCCTGCCAAGCGCCACACGCGCTCCCCGCATATTATCGAATGGGACGCTTTCCGCGACGCTCGTAACCAGGACGGGAGAAAGGCAGAAATCACAAACATAGAACAATGGGCGGAGGAACTCCGCAGGGACGCCAAGAATGCGACTAAAACGCTCGACGACAACGTGGAACTTAAAGTACTAGACAGCCGCCTTCTTCATATGTGGGAGGCCAAAGCTAGTATGGAAAAGCGATTAAAGAGACAAAAGTGGAATCGCAATCTCAGAAGACGCCTAGCGCGCCACAACAAAGAGATTGAGGCATATGCACTTAGACTCTGCGATCAGAACTGGGAAACAATGTGCGACCAGCTTGAGGGCAATATCGGCCTCGCCAAAACATGGAACCTCCTTCGGCACCTCCTCGATCCAGAAGGCAGCAAATTAACACAGCGACAAAATTTACAGAAATTAGGTTATAAATTTGAAGGTTCGGAGCAGGAACTCCTCGATGCAATTCGTTGTCGATATATAGGCTCCGCCACCAAAACTACCTTACCGCGCTATGAGGGTAAATCCAACAGCGAACTAGACGCCCCTATTCACGAATTCGAGGTTCGAGCAGAAATACTAAAACTGAAAACCAAATCAGCCCCCGGACCCGATGGTGTAACCAACAAAATGCTTAGAAACCTAGATGACAAATCTATAACGGCGCTGACCAATTTCATGCAAGAATGCTGGGAGAAGGGTGAGATTCCCCAACAATGGAAAACCGCTAAGGTAATTTTCATACCTAAGCCAGGGAAACCGCTCAATCTAGAAAATCTAAGGCCTATATCCCTCACCTCTTGCGTTGGAAAACTGATGGAACATGTCATACAAACGCGACTAACCAATTTCATGGAAGACAACGACTTATACCCCCATTCGATGATAGGTTTTAGATCGCATTTGTCCACGCAAGATGTCATGATACAGCTCACACATGACATATTAGACACTAAGTCGCTGGATGCGAAAGTAATAGTGGGACTTGATCTCACTAAAGCTTTCGATAGTGTAAAACACGAGGCGATACTAGAAAACCTGGCTCTTTTAAACGTCGGGGAGCGCACATACAACTACATTGCCAATTTCCTTTCGGACATGATAGCGCGCATCCACTTTGGTGAAAGTCAGTCTCAAGACATACACTTGGGCAGCATAGGCACCCCTCAGGGTTCGGTACTTTCCCCTATTCTCTTCAACGTGGCCATGATACGGCTCCCGAAGAGATTGGAGGGGATAGATGGCTTGAATTTCTGCATGTATGCGGACGATATCACCATGTGGATGACCCGTGGCCACGACGCGCACATCGAAAGTACGCTACAGAAGGCCATAAATGAGGTCGAAAACTATGTCAGCCGTAGGGGCTTGCAATGCTCGCCGCAGAAGTCTGAACTTCTTTTTTATAGACCTCTGCATCAAAGACAAACTAGAACCATCCCTAACATCAAATTACAAACTCAAGGGGCGGAGATTCCTCATGTTGAAAAAATCTGAATTTTAGGAATGATTATACAAAGCAACGGGTATAACGGTGATGCAATAACTAAGATGGAAAACTGCGCGCAACAAACTATGCGGCTCATACAGCGGATTGCCAACAGAAGACACGGCATGAAAGAGCAGAATCTCCTACGGCTGGTACAGGCGTTCGTAGTAAGCCGTATCTCGTATGCTGCCCCCTTCCTTGATCTTAAAGTTTCAGAAAAGGAAAAGATAAATGGAATTATCAGGCGATGCACGAAACAAGCTCTAGGATTGCCCATCCGTACATCCACTCACCGCCTCCTAGAGCTGGGAATGCATAATACCCTGGAAGAAATTACGGAAGCAGTGAGAACGTCCCAAATCGAACGCTTAGCCGGGACCACAACCGGCAGGGCCATTCTAGAAAAACTCAATCTTAGCCGAGATAACAGAACAACCGCCAAAGTTGACATGCTCGGAAAAATTCGAGACAATATAGTTGTACCCCCATTACCCAGGAATATGCATCCTATTCATCACTCAGTGCGCCGGGCCAAGCGGGCAGAGGCGCTAGAGAAACGCTTCCGCTCCTACAAAGACGAGGACGTGGTCTACGTGGATGCCGCTGAGTATGGTAAGAACACGATGACCGTCGCGGTCGTCAATAATAAACAACTCCTCAAAATAAGTGCCTCCATACTCTCGGGTAACCCAGAGACTGCAGAGGAAGCTGCCATAGCACTGGCTTGTGTAGGCACAAAAGCGAGATACATCATCAGTGACTCCAAAGTTGCCATACTAAATTTCAGCAGGGGCCGGGTCTCCCCTCTAACGAATACAATTCTAAGCCGTCATGTAATTGACCGGAAAATTACGCTAGTCTGGACAACAGCACATGCATCCCTGCCTGGTAATGAGACGGCCCACGAGTTCGCCCGAGGCTTTTCTTTCCGGGCGGACCCGAGCGAGGTGGTCTTTACCGACAGGGATCGCATGGTGACCTACAGAGAAATTACACAACACTATCGTTTGCAACGAGCTAGACTTCCTCCAGCGGATAGATCCTTGTCCAGATACCAAGCCATCAACTGGCGCCGGTTACAAACTTACACATTTCCAAACCCGGCCCTCTGGAGTCTTATGTACCCAGGGCAATTTTCAGAAAAATGCGCGAACTGCGAACTTAGGGCCACCTTGGACCACATACTATGGGAATGTCCTCATGCTCCCCGGGAGGGACGAGGTATTAACACAAAATATCAATGGGAGACCTTACTACTGAGCTCCGACCCGGCGACTCAGTTACAACTCGTCCGACTGGCCGAAGCCGCCGCCGAGAGTCACGACCTTTCGGCCGTCGTCTAGGCGGGTAGCCCTCTGGCTACCCTCTTTCTGTTGGATATTAAAAGTTTTCCTATCCTATCCTATCCTATCTTGTTATCGCTTGCAGAGAGCATGCTCATAGAAAGCAGGAAAGTGGTTCCAAACAACGGCGGGGATGACACAGATTGGAGAAAGAATGTGAAAGTTTTACCTTACATGCACACCCGCGCCCACCAGCTCAAGAAAATAGGGAAAAGAGCGGGTGTACGTGTGGTGTTTTCCGCACCAGAGAAGCTATCAAAACTGTAATAGGATGGAAAGTTGGGCTAGTTGGGTTACGCACATTTTTGTCCGTCGTCCGTCGTCCGTCCGTCGTCCGTCCTTCTTCGTCCGTCGTCTATGTTCGCGCTGTATTTTTTCCTATCAAAACTGTGCAAGAAGATGAATTCCACCGTCACTCTGAGTAATTCGTGCACTGTTAGGCACAGACACCCATTTGTGAGTGCGCGAAAAACGTAGTCTACTCGATACCTTTGCCCTATGGCCGAGCCTACATTGGCCAAACGGGCAGATGTCTTAACGAGAGGCTCATGGAACATAGCAACAACGTCATCGGGGCATCTCGTCATCTCGGCATACACTGCCTCGATTTCCAACAGTGTAAGGAACGTGGTTCCCTTTTTTGGGGGGAACAACCACAGTCCTTCATAAGTATGTGAGCAAAACAGCCAAGGAGATAGCTGAGGCTGGTGAGATCGCGGAAAAAGGAGATTACTGTGTCAGCACTCCATCGGTGCTGTTAAGTGATAAGTAGCATCGTATCTTGGGAATTTCGAACTAGAGTATTGTTTTTTTGTTCTTGTCTGCCTCCTGCCTTTTAGGTTTTAGCCTAATGTTTTCCTTCTTGTACCGACGATAATGTGTTCCCTTGCGGTTTGGCGGTGCTACCAGTCTTAGCGTGACATTCCTTTTCATTGCTGAGCATGCCCGCTGTACTCTGGATGTATTCGCTGCGCACAGCAATAAACGTTGTTGAAGTCGGCGCTTTGTGGTGTCTCCCCTCGGGTCCGTGTTCGTCTTTGCGCTGTGAATGAAAGCATATAATACTTATATTCCACAGGCAAACCAGTTTCGTTTTTAGGAAATGGAAATTGGCTCTTGGGGAACGGAAATGGCGCAGTATCTGGCACATCTCGACGGACACCTGAATGAACCGCACCGTAAGGGAAGGTATAAAGGAAGGACTGAGTGAAGAAAGGAGGAAAGAGGTGCCGTAGTGGAGGGCTCCGGAATAATTTCGACCATCTGCGGATCTTTAACGTGCACTGGCATCACACAGCATACGGGCGCCTTTGCGTTTCGCCTCTATCGAAACGCTGCCGCCGCAGCAGAGTTGGAACTTGGGTACTCCGGATCAGTAGCCGAGCGCCCTAACCACTGAGCCACCGCGCCAGTCTTGTCCCCTTTATGTGTTGCACTAAAGAGTATTCTGCATTGAAAAAATGCTTTCACTATAGCTTTATGGCTGTGCAATTGAAATCTCAGTGCAGTGGTCTGTATCCATCGTTTCTGTTAACGTGTTTCAATTAAATTGACGTCTCAGTGTGCTTTCACTCCCTACTCGTGGTGCACGAACCTTAATTGCATTGCTTTTTAACGGACGACGCTTGTGGTTGTGACCGCCCTTTTGGCGGCTGTGGCAAGCGTAGTGAAATTTATATATTGATCGTCGACCTGATTTACCTCACTCACTCCAGGTGGAGTATAGTGTAAGGCGACTACATGAACAGAAAATGCTAGAAAACATATACAGGCTCTGCTACATACACGACCACAAAAATATGCCATGTGTCCCAGCTAAATGTAACCAGGCTTTTTAACAATACAGAATGTTATCTAGCCCCGTGAAACCAAGGCGTTGCCTAGCCTGCAGTATTTTTTCCATTCTTCAAATTTAAGTAATTAGTAAAGCCTAGTTAGGTAATCTTTCATTACTGACTTTAGGATCAAAGTTTCGCTACAGAAGTTGTAGATTACTTTGAAAAATCGCTGACGGAAACTTTTGCACCAAGGTAGCATTTTACGAAAAAGTAGTTTTTTACCAGCCTTAATTAAAGGTGCTTTAAAGAGGATTCTGAGCTTGTCTTTTTACCGCGGGAACTCGATCTGCACGCTCCGAGCATTCTTAGAAACTGCTCATTATTCTGTGCGGCCTATTTCCCTATTAAATGGAATTAAACGTTCCGGCTCCCGCCTTTTTTTTTTTTATCTCGCCTCCGAAAAGAGGAGTCAGCCAATGAGCGGAGTGTCTTTCAGCCAGTCGCGTGGCGGCTTGCCGCTCACCCATCGGCGGAGCGATATCGGCGAGAAGAAAGAGTCCACGCGTAGTTTTATTTCTGTGTGCCTAATTTGCGGCTGTGTAGTCTGTGATTGAAACTATTTATTCACGCAAACCTAAAATACAAAATAAAAGCGAAAGCGAAGCCGCCACGCAACCGGCTGAAAGGAACTCCGCGCGTTGGCTGACTCCTCTTTTCGGAGGTGAGTTCAAAAATAAGGCGAGAGCCAGTACTTTTAATTCAATTTATTAGGGAAATCGGCCGCGCAGGACAAGTTTCTAAGAATGCTCGGAGAGTGTAGATCGAGTTCACGTGGTAAAAAGACGATTTCAGATTCCTCTTTAGTGCACCTTTAAGCCATAACTCGCACAATAAAAGAAGCCTCCGCGTGACAACGGCGCCACTCCAGAGTCCCGAGACGCGCCTCAGAGAACAAAATTCGTTTTTTCTGGAGTGCTTTCCCCAGTGAGAATTTGCGTGCACACTTGGGCACAGATGTGGTCCGGCAGCTGGTCATTTCCTTGAAGGCCAATAAATAAAGCTACATAAATCGTGCCTTGATGGATTCAGCGCTGCTCGAGGATTTTAAGTATGATCTACAGCTCTCCAGGAACCTCGGAGGCTGACAGCCACGTAGGTCACGTGACCTTGCGGTGTCATCCCAACGTGCCCACCGTGGCAGGTAGCTCAGGTCACTCAGGAAGAGCAACCTGGGCTACACAAGGCCCACCGCTGGGAGCAGCTGCCATCGCTTAACCCCTGCACCACTGAGTCAAGAGGGGTGTAAGAACTCACAGGGATCTATGAATGTAAAGTAGAGGATGGCTTTCTGCATATATGGCAATGAACCCATTGCGCTATCGCGTCATACCCGTCAGGCAAAGCTGAAGTGTCTCCTCCAGTTTTGCTAATCTTCATTTTTATGTTATTTGATGTTACATAAATTTTGTTTCTGCTGCTTTTTCAAAGGCACAACTAAATTTAGGGACCAAATTCTACAGTGCTTATTTAATGTGCTTCAAATGTGCGATTTACTCCAAAACAAAAGATAAATGACAACAAAAGAGGGCGATGATCTTAAGATATTGTGGGTAAATGTGGCTGGACGGACAAGAATTTGTGGACAAAAGTTGTCTGGGCTGGAAGTCTTCGACTATGACTCAAAACTCGGGCTCCTCCCTATGCTTTGAGTTTATAGGCTGCTTCATCTCTTCACCAAGCGCAAAACTTGTATACACGGCCTTGTTTCATCGATATCTATGAATAAAAACAAGCTAGAAAGCTGCTCATTTTGTTTATTTTTTAGAGCAACGGCAGGTTTTCTTGTTCATTCCTCAAGACAAAACATTTAAATCCTTGAATTTTCTCTGGGAACGTGCAATAATAAAGGAACAGGTCTGCCTATCGTATTTTTTTATGAATTTCGATGTGTTCATAAATTAGCTACCACCGAGCAACCTCAACACTTTCAAGAGCAGAAAAGTGGTAAGTTAGATTGATATCGCCGACCTCCTAGCCCTCTTATCATTAACCTAGACTAACTTTGGTGACTGCGTTACAGTTCATTAATTTTTAAGTGCCTCTCCAAATGTTCATTTGAAGTGCATAGGGAATTGCATCCCCATTGAAAATGAATGCAAGAAAACGATTCCTTTTTCTCATTGCCATATGATAGAGACAGGCATTTATCATTCGTAATAGTATGCGGACTCTCTTTTCCAGAAGACAACACTGAAGAGGAATAGAGTCACAGCAACTCTTTCTCTCCAGCAGGAAAGCCAGCACATATTTATATCTTGCTACCCACGAAACAGATAACTTCTATAAAACATCTTCAAACAACTTCAAACATCTAGCAATGTCTAACTCTAGATTGAAACGTTTAAAAGACATCTCAGCAATGAAGGTTTATGCACAAACATTTGAAAACATAGTGACAAAAGAGGTTTGTTCACAAACATTTTAGAAACATACTGACAAGAGGTTTATTCACAAACGTTCTAAAGACTTCTCTAAATATACGCTTTCCGCGTAACGTTTTAAAAATTTCTCTGACGAGAAGTTTACTTGGTAAGTTTTAGCGAGGTTTTTTACAGCAATTTGTTCCGAACATATCTTTGCATGTATGTCCAAGTACTTGACACAAACAGTCAGTAGATGTAAACTAATGCCGCAGTGAACCTATAAGTCCAATCATATGATTTTTTATGCATCTTTTATTCTGGTGATTAGTGATGACTGAGCTAGTCATGCACATGACTCAGTGCCAATTAACATAGGATAATTGCGCACCGGTCGTTAGGGCAGCAGGAATGACCACGCAACAAATGTTGCAAATAGCATCCTTCTTCGAAGTCAATATACAATAAGAGTAATAAGAGCAATATAGAGTGCGCATTGGACGTACCGTACATAGTAGAGCGCGAGACAATTTCTACGACTATGCTGGTTTCAAGCTCCACTGATGAACTGATGAAACTATATGGCAGAGACTGATGTAGTGGGTTTTCTTGCCTCATTTGCATGTGTATTTATGCTGCAAAGGGCAGCTGCCTGCCCTTTGCAGTTCGAGCTACGCTGCACATATCTGAGCAAACAAAATCTGCATGCTCTAAAGAAAGCATGAGCACTAAACGTAATGAAATACCACTGGTGTGGTTTTAGAGGGTTCTAAATATATAGTATACTGATCTTGAGTCTATAGGCTTCATATAAGGAGAAATTTCTAAAAAATAAAAGTCTTAATATGTTCTTAACAAGTTCTTACGAAGTTTCCTACATCTTTTCTGGCGGAGCATTAGCAGGCACATAACACCTCTTTTTGCCTCATTGCCTATAGAAAATCTGAAAATATATTTCTTCTAGACATTACCGTATACTTTTGTAGACGTTTGTTACACGTTGCGTAGCCCTTCTTATTTTTCGTGGGTAATCATGCGTGTTGTTCACTAAAGACGCGGAGGCTGTAATTCAGGAATTTCATTCTTATTTCTTCTTTTCAGTTGTTGCTTCGGGACCGGCGCTACGGGAAGCACACTAATAAAACTAAAACTAACATCCACCGCCAGCATGAATAAAACCTATTTAGAGTTATTTCTTGAGTAATCCCTAGTGTTACTGCCAGTGCCTTCCTTCTTCATCCGTCTTCTAGTGTTGCATAAACTATACGTCATGGGCCTTCTTCCACAACTAATGAAGCGGTTCCGAAAGAAAAGGCAACTCTACTTACGATAACCGAAATTTGGATGGCTCCAGGGGGTAGATCTTCAACTTTAGACAATGGTGACAATCTGCTCGGCTGCAACACCCTTGTCATTCTGTTTTTCAGGTGGAGTCTCCTTCACCTAAGCGGGCTATCTGGTGAGCTTAGGAACTGAATCTTGGCTCTTGGAGCTCAGTTATCAGAGCTCTCTGCCTGTTTCCTGGGGACCTCAAGGTGCCTTCGGGCCTAATATTTCAGCAGGCTTCCTTTCTTGCGTCATCGCTCAGGCATTATAGTTATAAATGGCCGGCACGAGCTCATCAGTACGTGTCCATGAAAGGAAACTTCCACTGAGCCATTCTTACATAAATGGAGTTATTGAGCTAGAGTGAAATGTTTTCTCCGAACACAAAGGTTTATGAGGCACTAACGTTAGAGCGGAGGGCATGTGGCAGCCGCAGCTGCACGTATCAAAGTGTAAAAGTTGCTGGAAAATAACCTGCACCAGCTTGTCGCGTAAGTGTTCACGAATATAAAGGAAGTTCTGTGCTTTTGTAGCATGCAACAGAAAATGAAGGAAAATCCTTTTCGAGGTTCGATAGAAAAACGCATTTTAAGTCTTCGATTTTCTACCTTCTCCAGGTGAGTGACATATTAAGTAGGGGCAGGCAGCTACTCAGCGTCATTTGTTTAAGGACCACCCAAGTAATCTTGCCTGCACCATGGTGAATTTATCAAGAAGATAACTTCAGGCAAAGTCACTCACATTTCCATTACTGTAGATAACAAGCTCTGGTGGTCTTACTTGGACTGCTCATAACAATTTTTTAACTCCTCCTAAGTTTTCCAACTCATATCATTGTAAACCTTTGAAATGCTCACAAAATATTGCAATTCTTTTCGCACTCTCAATCCCCGCATTCACCCATGCCTTCAAAACACTCTTGTCTATATTTGTTAATTAGTGTGCCTTTGTTCAAAAACCAGATTTCAGAGGGGTTTTTTTTGCCTCCGCTGTAAATTGTGGCTGCAAATTCACCAGGTTGGTTTTTCATAGAATTGTTTACTTACTGAACTATAGTGGGTGTTTCACCTAAGACTTTACACAATTTTTAAAAATAGGCTTTTTGAGTTTGAAGGGAACTTTCTGAGGCATACCATTGTCAACAGTATAGTACATAATAAATAGAGCTAGCATGTGCTAACTAGCAGGCAGGTTACCTGATATTGAATAGTTAACTTTTTAACTATTACTGTTAGGCTCCTTAGTTACTGAGGGCCGCATTACTCACCGTAAGTAATATCCATATCTGTTTTTAAAATTTTGAAAACACTGTAACCTTTGGCGCTGTGGCCCAACGAATTTTGGTGATATCAACGAATTACGTGCACAGGAGAAATTGTTTTACCTGCAAGCTTCATGAAAGCACATATATTTTGGTGCGAAGTTGCCAAAATTTCTTGCGCTAAAGTACCGCATTTTCGAAATTCTAAAAACTGATATGGATATTACTTATCGTGGGCTACATGCCTCTCAGTAATTAAAGAGCCTAACAGCAATAGTTAAAAACTTAACTATTAAATATGAGTTAACCAGCCTGCTGGTTAGCGGGCTAATTCTTATGTACTATGCCGCTGAAAATGCTTTTCCGAAAAAAGTGCTGTCCAAACTGAAAAAGCCCATTTTTAAAAATTGCGTACAGTCTTAGGTGAAACACCCTGTATGTCGTATGGTATCTAGCGAGCTAAACACAGAGGCAGAGAACGGCAATAGCGGCATGCTCTGAAAGAGAGGGGTGACGGGAGGTGGGGTGATGAGCTGGCCACTGTATGGTGTGCAGCTGACCCTAGCGACGCCACTGCAATGGCTCGGTCGGATCGATTTCGCCAAGCCATTCTCAGATACACAGAGAGTAGCCTTAAGTGGTATGAGCTAAGTCATAGATGAGTACTGAGAGGTGTGAAGCCCTTCGATGCAAAACAATAGCCAGAGCCTCTGGTGGTTTTTTTTTTGCTTGCTTTGCAGTGCTTTTACATAAGGAAAACGCATTGGTTTTGTTGATATAACATAAAACCAAAAAGCCTGATAAAACGTATCTTCATTTATTAACACAACTTGTAGTCAATTTACTTTTGTGCAATCATCAGGCTCCCACCCGATGATGTACATATCCAGTGCTATAAACAATCACTGTGTGGTGACACCATCAGCGCCATGAATTTGCTTTTGTGAGCTAATTAAAATATTAAAAAGCGGAGTACATGTGGTACAACCGATCCTAATAACATCACTGTAACTCAGTGCAACCAACAGGTAAAACAATGCACTAAAGGTGTGTTTCATGGCCCCTTTAAAACTAGTTTTGAAAATGTTAATTTTATCCCAAGGAATGTGAAGAGAGTTGACATAGATCCGTAAACAAGGTGAAACAGCAGCGCACGTACTAAAGAGCTCTTATTTCTCCCCTAAGGAACTAATAACACAGGCACTAGAGTTTTATGTGCATACAGTCAGACCTCATCATAACGAAGCGGTTTATAAAGAAATAATGGATATAACGAAGGAATGACGATTCAACTTTGAAGCATGACCAACATGGGCTACAACGAAGCTATGACTGTAACGAAGTAATCACTGGACCTCTTCAACTTCGTTATAACAAGGTTCAACTGTACTGTATTTACCATCATAATGAATGTACTATTTGGTCACCAAAATGTAAACCTTTGCTAATAATTACCCCAGATAACAAACACATCTCCCTAATTTTGATAACCGTTTCTTTACTTTTGTGGTGGTGGGGGTAAGGGGAAGCGTGTTTATGTGAACAAATACAGTAACTATGAAAACATCTTGTCAAAAGATAAAACCTGCTTTATCACAGAAATTATCGCATACTGATTTATCACTCAATTTACTGTGGATATTATGGTACAGTTTCCCAGTGCCTGGTAAAATTTGATGTGACACTAAAGACACGAATGCTTTAAGGAAAAAATTAGGGGACACTTAAGCTCTGCCTTCAAGATTATGACGCGACAGCTGTTCCTCTTGCCCATGCAGACACAGACACTGTTGCTTCTTTTACATTAAATATCATTATGTGAAACACCACACAATGTACATATAAACCACTACTTTAACCAAGCTGCACGAACGTGTCTCTGTGGCATAGCAGTAGCATGTCTGATTTGCAACCCAAGGGTCCGAGGGTCAGGAATTTCCAATGCACCACTGGTGTGGCTGGCGCCATCTATAGAAGCCTCTTGTAATCGAATAGTCCTAATTTTTCTGACACGCCGATGGCAACGCTGACATCAGCTTTTCTGTGACATGGGGCCTTTACGCTTTTGCGTAATAATGATGACAGCATGAAATGCGCCAAAAAGTGGTCCAGTAGAATTTTTAAAAATTCACTCCTGACACGCAGTTTCCATAATCCAGGAGTAAAACCAGCGTCAGTGATGCACGCACAGGCACATACCAAAGCCAAAGCACAAAATTGAACTCTAAACAGCCAAACTGACTATGGATGCAAAGCATTTGTCTGAATGTATGTATTATACCTGTGCTACACGGGTACGTTGAAATGACATTCGAGTCGAACGGCATTCGAAACTTCGAATGGCATTCGGACTGGACGGACCCGCACGGTGCTACACGACTATTCCAAAAGCAGTCGAAAGCTTCAGTATTCTGCCGCCAAGCTACAGGGGCGCTGCTTTTACAGTCTGCTATAAAATTGCTAGTTTTAAAAGTAATATGTCATTTCTAATAAATTTTACTATTTATTCATTACTAAACGCCTCTGTTCTAACCAAGGCCCAAGCCCATAGCCCTGCCATTTTTTGTGTGCGGTCTGTTGGCTACATTGGGCTCTATCTCCTGCATGTTCCGCAAAAATACGAAAAAGTGCAATAAACTTCACTGAATAAAAAAAAAGCTCACTTAAAATGTACACACAGAAGCACAGACACACATGCCCACAAAATAAAAAGACAAAACACAGCAAAAGCAACAGCACAAAGTGAAAAAACTGGCATCGGGCCAAAATGGCTGCCTTTCTTTCCTACGATGGATTCCAGCGTATGCGGTAAACATTTGCTTGCTAACAAAACTTCTGGAAAAGATCCGTGTTGTGTATATAAGTAGTATTTAGAATTTCATCGTTTAACGAACGTATTTGCTCTTCAAAACTTATGCTGCCACCTGTGGCACGAAGACGCTGCGGTAGAGAGTAGTCGCGCTTGCGCCTCGAAGGCATTCCAAAATCTCGAATGTCTCCGCGGAGCTCCGTCGACTCGAATGTCATGTGAACCGAATGCCGTTCATAAACGTCGTGTAGCAGCGCAGGTTTGGCAGTCGAGTCGAATGACATTCGTTTGGAAGGCATTCAAAACGCCCGTGTAGCACAGGTATTAGACAGGCACACAAAGCTAGAGTGCCTTCTTGTGCAAACCTAAACTGGGACATGTGGACATCACAGTAACTCCAAGCTAGTCAAAAATGTGCCAAGTCTGCTGAATGAAACACTTCTAAAAATGCTCGCAAAGTCATGGTATAGCCTATACAAAGAAAAGGTCTTGTGACAGTGTCAGCACCGGTTAAGTTTTGTACATTCATAAAGTGCAAATGTGACTTCTGATATTATGCATTCAATCACTACAGTGCACATCTGTGGAAAGCTGGCAAGATTAGTACAGTCCTACTACATAAAAATCCACTTAGAAAAGCTACTTTCCCTTGAGCAAACACCAATGCCTGCTTTCCAGTGCTTCATCCCATAGGATATCATTGCGGTCTGAGCCAGCTTGGCGACGAGCCAGTCTTCAACAATGGACGCCAGCAGCCAACTTTTCTCTCTCGCGAAGCTGGTGCCGAAGAATTTTGCCACTGATTGTCTTGGGCAGCTGGTCGACGAATTCCACCTGTTCAGAGAACAGGATTCACCATTTAGCAGAATGCAAGCTCGACTGCATTCAAGGAAGCACTGGCAATCAATGCGAAGTGCGATGTAAAAATCAACGTCAGAATTCACACACAGCTGAGGGGTCGCACATTTGATATCCAGCTATGATGGACATGTCCTTATGGAGGCAAGAACTTAAAAGACATAAGATGCACTGAAGTATGCCAGGTGGCTGAAATAAAATTGCATGTCCCCTCTAACATGTCCCTCATAGCCATGAAGTATTCTGAGATGGAAAAAAAAAATCAGTCATTATATCTGAAAGTACTAATAGTGAGAATACACCCATTTTAAGGTTACACTGCAAAGTACTGAAACCTTTGTGCTAAGCCTGAGCCCCTAAATATTTTTACAACACAAAAAAGAATCTATCGTACCCTTTCTTGTGCACATATGAGTCACTCTTTTCTGTTAAGACTGCGGCTTACGAAAGTTAACTAAAGAAAAGTGGCTTAAATCTTAAGTTGTATGAGAACATATAGGAATTAAGGGTGCACCAGCAATCAAACAGGTATCAATGTGTAAGAGTTCACAAGGAAATACTTATTAAAGAAAAACTCCCGCATTTTTGTACCTCCATGGCTTTTAGAGAAATTTTCAGGACAAGTTCTGTGTACAGATCTGATCACTTGTACCAAATTTCACAGCCAGGTGACATCTTGTTGCAGCACATATGAATTTCAAAATTTTCCAATTCATCACAACAATTCAGGCGATTTATATGGGCAACCTTGTGTGTGTGATGTCACAGTTTGGCACACTCACTGATATTCGCTCTGCGTTTCCTGAACAACAAAATTTCACACTAGTTTCTGGTCACTTCAAACAAATAACGACCGAAGCTGTTGCTCACGTTCACACGCACGCTATTAGAAGTTTTGGGACAGTGCTCGCAACGTCAGTTTTGACTGAAATCCACTTTCGGTTTCCTGGTTTCTGTTGTTTTAAAATACTCGTAGTACTTTATTGTATTTTGAAAAACGTCTTTTTGTACCGGAGAGAGGGGAATGTAAAGAATGTGATGTGATTATCAACTCAAAATGTTCAAAAAACCCCTATATTTACTTTTTAAGCAGCGCATTAAATAATAGTACTGCACTTTAAAACATCTTCAGTCAATACAGTAGTAGTTTAGTTTGTTCAGCCCCACATATGAGTGCTGGGGTTATTTAAAACATTTCAGGGTCACAACGTGGTTTCTTTATTGTTTTGCAATGACTGCTCTTCTGTCACATTGAGAAACACCTGCCGAATGTGCGCTTCATATACAGACTACTCCCGTACTTCTGAAAAACCTGCTGTTTTGATCCAAGAGCGGAATAAGCTTATCTGCATTTTCAGCAAACAAGGCCAGCTGCAACTCACCACTTCTCTTGGCATGCAAAAACCTCATCAATCACCCAGGTTCGAACCTGACCACGGCGGCCACGTTTCTATGTAGGCAAAACACAAAAAGGCGCTCCTGTGCTGTGTGACATCAGTGCACATTAAAGATCCCTAAGATCCCCAGGTGGTCGAAATTATTCCAGAGCCCTCCAGCATGGCACCTCTTTTTTCCTTTCTTCTTTCACTCCCTTCCTTATCCCTTCCTTATGGACGGGTGTCTACAGAGATTTGCGAGAAAGTTACTGCATCATTTTCTTTCCTCGAAACCAATTTCAAATTTTATGCTGTCAGCTTTCTATTTGTGTTATTTCTTATCGCCTTGCTCACACAGATAATTTGTAATAAAAAAAACTGTGTTAATAAGTCTAGCTCCAAAGAAAGGCACACGAGAGGAAAAAGCCACAGCCCTAACAGCTGCTATCTTTGCATATCTAGCTTGATGCCGATTATGCCAGAGCACTTTTCTGATATTACCAACACTCAAGCATTCCTGAAAACAAACTGCTCTCAGTACACGCGACATGACCCTTTATACACATCACAATGCACGTCTTGTGAATGTGCGGCACACGGGGTAAAAGTTCCCAAAACTTTGTCAGATTGCCCGCAGTTAACAATCACCATTGGTTCCTTTGCACTTCTCAAAAATGGACCAAGACGGTCAACGTGTACAATTTGGAATCGTCTCTTCCTTTAGACAGCACAGCAGAGCAACAGGAACTACTGACTGCATCTTTTTGCAGAATGCCAGATAGTATGCGTTGATAGAGTTTGTCAATGTACACAATTCGGATGGTTTGCATTAACTAGATGTTTTTCGCATGGCACCCATGGGAAAATAAAAGGCTCCTAAATTGGTCACCTTACCAGAGAATTTTGTGCAGTGTGGTGTGGTGCTGTGTGTAAGGTTAAATTCCCCAAAGCTTTATGTGGGCTGTTATTACACTGTAGTGGAGGGCCCCAGGTTAATTTAGACCATCTGGGCTGCTTTCCTGTTCAGCGATGTCACACACTACCTCGTTGTTTTAGTATCCTGCCTCGATCAAAATGCAGCTGCCATGACTGGAACTCAATACTGCAAATTTGGCTCAACAGAGCTTTTTTTTAAGGGAGTCTTTTGTACCATTCCTTTATAACCTTCATTCCTGGATGGAATGATGTGTTTGCTTATGACACTGATATGCTAATATCCTGTACAAAGTGATACACATTGTGAATACTCCTGTAACCCACTTCCTGTATGGACCTGTCAATGCTCATAGTATTGCTAAATAAATAAATAAAAATAACAGAACAGAAAAATGCAAGAACCCTTTTGAATGGAATTTCTCAATTTGCAAATGAGCACTACTTTTACTAGAGGTTCAGTGCATTTTTCTGTTTCACAATTATCAAGCATGAGAGTTTTAGCACACCAGAGTGTTGCTGCCGATGGCTGAACCTTTGCTTAATTACCCTAGACTGCCTCACAACACCAGCAGTCAAAGAGCCATTCACCGCACGTTTAGAATGTAAGACAAGCATAGCCAACCTTCCGGGGATACTTGTACGGCGCGGTGTGTTTCTTGACGTGCTGCTGCAGTTCTTCGGCCAGGTTCCTGCGGTCCATCGCCTTGTAATTTGACTGCAGCACAACAAAGGCCTTGACAACCTCTCCCCGATCAGGGTCCGGACTCGCAACCACGGCGCACTCCACGACAGCAGGGTGTTCCACGAGAACGCTCTCAACTTCAAACGGCCCAATACGGTACCTGAATGACACAGACGATGCGCAGGGAAGCTGAGTGCACAGCAATGGCATCACTGCTCAGTGGAAATCCCAGGTTCAGGGGGAATTCTGTGCCCAATAAGCGTTTCTGGGCCGATTACTTGGCACAACGTTCCAAATTTGAAAGTTACCTACAGCCCCAAACTGCATGCTCAAACGTTAAGTAAGGTTTAAGAGGAAGCTACCTGCATTCTGGTGTATGAACTGCAGTTCAGATTCCATAGTGTATTCTTCATGACGTGAAAACAAAATTGTTCTATTCACTCTACATGTGCCCGAGATCACAGTATTTTGCATTCAACTGCCACAAGCATGGGTGCAGTATGGTATGGTATGTGGGATTTAATGTCCTGAAGCGACCCATATAGGCTGTAAGGGACGCCGCAGTGGAGGGTTCGGGATTAATTTAGACCACTTAGGGATCATTACTTTGCACTGACATTTTACAACACATGGGCTGTCAACGTCTTCACAGCAATAAGGTTCCATTTAAAACTTGGACTTCCATGTCCAGGTAACTGTTTAACTAAAAGGAATGCGCACTGTTTATGATCCATAAGGTGCAACGATGCTGCCCTTTCACCTTTTGCTCAAAGTACCCTACAGCTAGGGTAACTTGAGCCCTCTCAGTAATCAGCTGTAAATCTGCTAACCTCAGCTCTTTCGAGACATTTTATTTATCCAGGATTCTTTCACCAACCTTGAATAAGCATTTGTATTGGTATGGTGATTAAACCCAGATTCAGGAAACTTCCCTTGCTTTTATATTAAGTCATCAAGAGAATGGTGCCCATGACTATGGGGCGTTTAACGTTAATTGCGCCAATGAGCTACCCAAAATGACAAGTGCAGCTAAACAACACACCCTGCTGAGATGATCACATCATCTGCACGAGAGTAGAACCAGAAGTAGCCATCCGCATCCGCCGAAGCACGATCACCCGTGTAGTAGAAACCATTCCGAAACACGCTGACTGTCCTCTCAGGGTCATCCTAGAAACCACATCACACAATAGAAATGTATTGTGTGGCTCAACTGTGATGCAATGGAAGTAGCACTATCTGTATTTGGTACGACATCACAGTCAACACATCACCTACAACATCAAAGTATACTATAGAAGATCTCAATGCACTGTACGATAAGATCATAGTGCACTGTATGTACAAGATCACAGGACACAATCCCATAACATTCTACTAGAAATCAATGACGCACCACTCTGACAACGCAGATGTACACAAGACAGAGAATTTGTCCCTGTAGGCTCCTGTGTAACACATACAGGAGCTACTGTAATCATCTAAGTCTATAGTTTTCGTTCCTGCATGCAAAAGAGTATTAAATCAACACGGATTGCACTAACCACTTTTTTCAATGCAGTATTTCTCAGTGTAAACTCATGTATCAGCCGCCAGAGGTATAACATGTATGCTGCAAGATAACTCATTGCAAAAACTAACCCATTCCGCAAGGAAACCCTGAATTTCAATAGATGTACAGCTGTGTTAGCAGTTTGGAGAATGGATTTTAAATTTCACATTTTCTAATCTGAATTATCTAGGTTAATTTATACTCCAAAATTGAACCAATTTACAAATATTTTAATACAGAAATAATTTTCTAGGTTGTTACATTCCTGCAATGTAATAGAGTAAAAAGAAAATGATTGAAGTTATGACCTCTTACCCTACTTTTTCAAAGTCCTGGAATAGCAGCATTAATGAGGAAGAGACTGCTTAACTTTCAAAACGAGGGTCTGTTAAGGCTTTCAGCCTAGAGTGTTCTGGGCAAATAACCCAAGTATGAAGAGAGATCTGAACGCAGGGCCGAGTTAAGGCCATATACCAGCCGTCAGCTCGCTTTGCATTCCGACGAAAGAGGTTCATGTAACAACAAAGCCCTTATCTAAATCTTAAATTTACAATGGGTGATGAGTAAGTGTTGCCAGGACTAAATTTTTTGCCAAGTGGCAGTATAGAAAGGTGTCATGTTCAAATGAAAGTATAAGATGTCCTCTTACTCAAGCGCAGATTAATTTTTATGTAGTGGCCTCCACGAGTGGCGACGCGCTTTCACCAAGTGCACAGGTCTACCGGCCTCTACACATCATGAAGATGAGAGGAGTAGTTGACACCAATGGGGCGCTGCATTGGTGACCCCTTCAATGGAAATCCAGGTGTGTGCCTTTCCACTGTTTCTTCATTAATCTTAGGTCCAATGACACGAAGTAAGGAGGTCTGTAGGTCTATATGTCTGTAGGTCTATAGGTCAGGTGAAATACATAAAACAGCTGCCCTCATTCTTCTATGATGACATGCAGAGACTATAGTGCAACAGCAGTGGAAGCGCATTGCCGCTAGTGGGACTAGTGTAATAAAAACTGATATTGTATGGATGCAGAGGAAAAAGGACATTACTTCAATCTAGCACATTTTCACCACATCATTCATGAAAAAGTTGTAGCCCAGGAGCAAAGTTTACAGAGTAGCCCTGTATCAATCACAGCCCTGGCATTAATCATGATTTCAATTCTTTTTTCCCCACTAAAGATCAGGGGAAAAACCGTTGACAAATTCTAATTTATGACCTCGGACATATCCACTGCACTCCACCAAAATATGAGTTAACACTGTGCTCAAAGCACTGAGACCTTACCCTGTAGCAAGAGAAAAGGCCAAACGGTCGTTTTTTGCCCACATCAACAGCTATGAGACCAGTCTCACCAACAGCAACCTCTCTTCCATTCTCGTCGTGAATCTGATAAAACGAAGAGTATATCAGGCTTAGTCAGTCCAAAAGAGACATATGCTTTAATGAGTGCGGTATATGAAGCTTGGCTAGTTGGTGGCAATCATATTAGTTACGCTTCAATGAAATTAGTAAAGAGGCCAACACTTAAGTAAAAAGGTATAGGAAATGGCTAGGCTTACAAATAACTTTGACTTCTCTAAGGTTTCCACTGAACCTAGCACTGAAACTAGCAAAATGAATAACAGGTAGGCAAACAAGTGGAAATGCTATGCAAAGAAATGGGTATATTAAGAAAAGTTTATGTAACAATTATGAAACAAAATTCATGCATGCAACTCATTGTTAACCACGCTTCAGCACAACAAGTAACAATTATGAAACAACATTCATGCATGCAACTCATTGTTAATCATGCTTCAGCACAACAAGTCACAATGAATTATGTCCTTTGTTGTCTGTTAGAAAAAATTGAAGTACCATTCCTATCCCAGACTTTCGCTGTTTGAAAATGGTTAATTTCCACGCTGTGAAAATTCACAATGGCAAACAAGAACAGATACTCACAGAAGTTTCCACAACATGAAAGACACATATGTGCTGAATTTCCTCACTGCCTTCAGGCCAAGCCTGACATTCAGGAGTGTATTGTGCAGGTGGCACCGAAATGTGTGCTTATCACTTTGCGGCTGCATGTTTAGCCTGCCAAGCACATAAGCTTTTTTGTGGTCCCCATGTTCCAAAATCTTTTGTGGGGATTTATGCAGGTATCACATTTGCCTGCCAGCCCCAAAGTCACAGTCATGTACAGCTGCTTGTTACAGATGTGCTTTCAAAGTGCATTTTATTATATGTGCGGAAAAATTATTATTAAAAAAATTTGAGTGGGCTGACACTTTAAAACCTGCAACAGTTTTGCAAGTATCACCCAATCTTGTAGTATGCAAGGCATGCCTGTCAACATGTACTACTGGCAGCAAAAGCTTACGGAACACGCGTTCTTGGGGAAATATATACATTAGCTATGCCTCTTGGCCTAGTCGCATGGTATCGCTGCCAGCGGATAAAGTCCCTGGTACCTTAAAACTGGATTACGTGACTGCAGCAAAATAAATTTTTTTCTGCACTATCGCGTCCCGTAAACTTTTGTTGCCAACAGTACGTAAGTGGTATCAGCTGAATGCTATTTTGCCATTAGTATATCAAAACTTCTTTCTTTTTATAACTCACAAGAATTAGACCTGAATACAAAAAAAAAGCATGAATGAACATATTCAAGGCATCCTGTCAGAAGCAAAATCAGATATGAGAAGGAGGGCCAAAGCCACTAGCCTGCAGTGTGATATTTCGTGGTGGAATTCCCATGGAGCCAGGTTTGATTGGATGATGCTTTGGCGCAGCACACAGTACAACCTGCAAATGCAACAGCCCCTTATTAGAAGAAGCGGGATAACAAACAGTTCTATTCTAGCTTCTAATGCACTGGGCATGCCATGGAAGACCTGGCTCTCGGCATCCCCATTTACAGCGCAAAATATCCTCTTTATTCTTTCCATTTTTTCATAACTTGTTCCGCTCGGGCTTAGGTAATCTTCACTCACCTCAAGACAAATAATGCTTCTAGATTCAAATTTCACATCTGAGCACTGGTCACCAGCTGGCAGGACTTAAATCATCAAACCACCTCTTTAACCGCTGTGCCTGCATTAAAAAAAACTGGGTTCTAAACTTCTATTTCAAGGTGCCTACGTCGCTTTTCTAGTACTGATCACCTGTTATGCAGACTTAAACATCAAAGCGGCAGTTTAAAAGGTGAGCTTCTATTTCAGAAAATAGAGTTCTGAATGTCTCCATCAAATAGGCACTGTGAAGTTTTTCCGCACATGACATATTCTAGTTACGCAGTTGGAAACAAGAGCACCAACTCCAAGTAAGAGCATGCATATGGTCAGAGAACAAGGCGAGGCATCCACATACCGTTTCTGTCTGACCGTACACTTCCCTGATCTGGACTCCTGTCAAACTGTGCCACTTCAGCATGACCTCGGGGTTCTGGAAGAGAACAGCGACATGCAACCATTGGCTGTTCATCAAAAGACAAAAGAGGCAAGCAGTCTCCGCTGCTCTGGCAAGTGCTCCAAGGAATCTAGCACTGAAGCATGCTACTACTGTGAAACCTACCTGGTAAGGAAGAGTCTGTTGAGAACAATGACTGTTGAGAGAAATAAGAATTCAAGGCATGTTAACTTTATTTTCTGAATGAATGCCAATTTGAAATAAACATTAAAAATGCAGATCTTTAAACTTGTAACAAGAGGTACGTGCAGTTTCCAATACCCCCACATTTTATGTCCATCTCCCTTTCTTTCCCCTTTCCCTAATCGCAAATTGTTCTCCTTAACATTTCTCATAAAATCACCCTGAATTGCGAATATGTGAGAATTTATAAAAACTAAGAAACAGACATGTCTAGTCATTTACACAGCAACTGTTACAAACTAGACAAGCCAAGCATAGACTTCAGAATCACAATCAAACATGCGCACAATTGCCTCACTGTCAAGACTACTGCAAGCTCATTTCCCCAACATCATTTCCTAGGATTATTCATTCCATTCAGATTAAATAAAAGGGACACTAAGGGCAACTCCATCCAATACAGTCGAGCCTGCTCATAATGAACGTGATGGTCATGCGGACTGCGTCCGTTGTATCGATGTTCATAGTGAGTGGGCTCCCCCAAATACAACCAAAATTACTAAGTCCATGAAAAGCGACTTTAATTTCGTAAAAACTGCGTCACGTACATCTACATCATGAAAGCAGAAAGTACCGCTGTGATTTCTAGGCTCTCCAGGGCAGTCATGTTTTGCTCGCCAAGGCCCTTATTGCCAAAAATCTGCCTTAAGGATAGGATATAACTAATCGTGGTTCAAGAGTCCACGGCAGGTGGTGGTGTTCCGGTCACATTAATCAGATTCCGAGTGATTGGAGAATGCTGATACTTTGCATGGAACGACTTTATTAGAGCACGGCTCTGCGATGTCATCTCCGCACAAACGTAGTGATCCGAGTCGTGATCCAAGCCAACATCTGGCCAGCTATGCAACAACAACACGTTGCCCCAAATCTACAAGCAGCCTATCACATCTGCTTTCGGCAGCGTCATCTATCGTCCCTACGAACATGCAGTGATGAAGCAGCACAGCACAAGTGGGCACACAATGTATCAGCTGCATTGTCTTCCATCTAGCGCTACCTGTACGTGCTAGCAGCACAAAAGGTGCAGCACAAAAGGTGCAGCCGACCAGGCTGACGGTGCATATCAGAGCATAGCCAGTGAGGCATTCAAACATTTAAAATCACTGCCATTACTTGATCCACGACCATGCGCAGTAGCTTGTGCTTCCACTTCAGATGCTTTCACCAGCGCTGCACACGCAGGCAGTGATTGACCTTGTAGATCAGCAAGTGCTTGACTGGCGGTTACGTACAGTTTCAATTCTGCCTTTTTATTTTCTTTCCAGGTCGGTGAGAGGCGCTTGTCGGTCTTTGTGCTTGCTGGAAGTGCAGGTTTTCCAACTTCGGGGCCTAGTTTACAACACCTCCTTGTTCGCTAAAACTGAGTTGTGCGGCCACAGATGTTCATTGTATTTGAGAACAATTGCCATTGCCCTAATGCATATTTTGAAGGTACACATCAAACGTTCGTAATTATGAGCGTTTGTTTTATCAGCAGCGGCCATTATAAGTGGCCCTGACAGTATGTGTTCGGCGTAAAAATTGATTCTATGCCTCTTTCCAACTATTTTCATTTTTATCCAGCCGCTAAAGAAACTTATTGCTGAGAAAAATAGATTTAAAGGTTTCCTGTCACTTGATCCAGACTCTGGAAAGCCAAGAAAGAAAAGGGCTCCATGATCATTGTATCATCGTTTGGAAGTGAATGATGGTAAAACCTAGCCTCGGGGATCCGTATAAAAACACTATCCAGTGTCCTTCTACTCCACTGCATTCTATTTGTTCCATTTGCGGCAATCAGTGCAACGCTCAAAGTGATAAAAGATGAAACAAGGTGCTGCCAATTTCCGTCTAACTTTCTCTGTACGCTCGTTGCTATATTTACCCACCTTTGAAACAAAACTGCAGCCAAAAAGCATCATCCAGAACACAAAAAACTTGCTCAAAAGTAAAGAGTGAATTTTTAAAGCAGTATGCAGTGTGTGCTTGTTCACCCTTGGTTTGTTCTGTGAATGTCCAGCCATGCTGCTGATAACCAATCACTGATGCTTTCAAGTGTCAATGCTTAATTGTCCTGCCTCGTTCTGTCTTTGCCACACCCTTTTTTCTGCAGTGCTCTTTTACAATCCCAGTTCGTAACACACACCATATTTCTTCAGCTCAAAAGGCTTGTAGTGTCGAGGTGTGCCTTCATGTTTTGCATGGAAAAGCAACTGCATCCGCAATAATGCCACATGCAAGAAGGCACAAAAAACTCGCAGGACAGTTATGTGTGTGACGCAAATGTTTAAGCATTAGCTGTGGTGTGAGAGAAAAGAATTTTTATACTACTCTGGCCTAAACAAGTAGGCTTCTCTCTAATGCTCAAGCACATGTACTGAAACAAGCATCACCTTGTGCACCATGCCCCTTCCACACAGTCTCGCTGCCTTTCCTATCATACATACAGTGCCGCAGCAGACTGCAGCAGCGTCCTGGTGCACTATCAAGTTCGCCAAGCGAGTGACCGCCACCGGCACTCCTGTCATAACATAAACATGCTATGCAGTTACTGGCGCACAGCATCTTGGTGCAGTGCCAAGGTCAGTGCAGTGGACACCATTGATGCTTGCTATCGGATCTAAACTGTGGAACGAGCTAACAAGAGTAAGTCACTGAAAACATTATCCCATTTGAAAAGGCGATTTAGTGATGTTGAAGAGACCACAAGCACGTGGAGAAGCTAAGGCAGATCAGATTGGGCAGGAACCATCAACGAGAGCAGTCAGCTCAAGCATGAGACTCGTGCGTGGGCTATCAGCGATGGCAAGGAAATGTGGCTGGCACTTTGTCTTCATCGCTTTTGTTGCAACAAGCACTGCGGACGCCAAAGGTGCAAAACTGAGGGACGAGCCCTCAATGCAGAAAACAAAAAGCACGACTTGCACTCAGCTCATACCATGGGCTCTCCCGCCGATATGCAGTCCCCAAGACTTTTAAACTGAAGCAGGGAAGGGTCTTGTTGAAGCAAGGCGCGGTAAACTGTGGGCGGTGCGCACAGTTGTGTGATGGGATAATCCCTGAGAACCTGCACAAGAATGTTGAACAATTAATTGTAATGCTGCGCTGCTATGTCAAGCACAAGACAAAGTCGTCAACTTGCAGCGAGCATCGTGGCAGGCAGGAATCGAGGCATCTGGGCCTGGAAGACGCAAGCACCCTTGAGCCACGTGGGGAACGTGCCCCATGCGACCTTTGCCCACCCGGTGTCCGAGATGCACCACAACACGTCGTGCTGCTCGGGGTTGTGCATGTGGCTGTGTCAAAAGAGAGACACAAGGTAACATCGCCGCTTAGCTTGAGAGACTTATTTATTTACAGGGTGATCCAGAAGACACAGGAAAAGTAAAAATTCATACATCTTAAAAATAGAGACAGTAGCACGATGCAGTTTTCACAGAAATGAGCAGAAAAATGTCCAAAATGTTGTTAATAATGGGGAATTTTTACCACCAGAATAGTTACATGTGCCACCAAAAGGTGATAGTTTAGTCTTTCAGTTGTGCCAGTAGTTTGTACAGTGGTGCTACAGCGCCACCTTTTGACCACAAATGTGACAACAAAATTTTTGCTTATCACAAGAAATCCCACGTCTTTCTCTACACATCTGTGAAAACACATTGCACTGCTGGCTCTACATTTCGAATTATTGATTTTTTACTTTTTCTGGGACTTTAGGATCACCCTATCTTTAAAACACCTTCAGAATGAAAAAAAAAAAAAATTAAACCTGGTAATGAGGACAGGGAAGACCCAGTAACTGCCTCACATTTTGGTAGATATGTCAAATGAGCCATAAGGTAAGGAATTTGAAGACAGGAGTGAAAGAAGGGAGTGAGAAAGAGGTGCCTATAGTGAATGGCTCTGGAATAATTTAAACTATTTCAAATTACTCTAGCAACTGGAGTGCCCCCCCCACCTCCAAATCTTTAACTACCATGCCTATTACATGTAAAAATGCAAGAGCAACATAGTCCCCAACAGTACCTGCAGAATTCCCTCTAAAATGTTTTTTCAAATCGTTACGGAGCAAGTTAGAGAAGGCATAACTCACCATGCTGTTGACAGGTGAGCAAGGTAGTACCCCTGCGTATGCTCTACCATCTTGGGTGGTCCTGTAGTGCCACTGGTGAAGAAGACGAGGGCAGGGTCATCCGTGTATGTTGCCTCACCCTGTTGACAACAGCAAAAGATGTTTCAAGAATCAGCCGCGTTTTACCGTCCATACCTACTCTGTGCGCTATTAACGTGGGATGTAAAGGACTCTTCAGTATGAGGCTTTGCACAAATTTGAGCCATCTGCCTTGTCTTCAGGCACAAAAAGACAGATTGGAACAGGCCAAAACACAACTGGAACTAAATGAAATCCTATTGGTTCCAACTGTGTTTTGGATTTTTCCAAATGGTTTTGTAACTTGAACGATGGGCAGAACATCAGTACAGGGGCACTGTGCCTTTGACCTCTGTCAAAATGCAGATGAACAGCCACCCACCAAGCTCTTGATTTCTGGCTTCCTGCAACCGCCCTAGAGGTTTGCTGACAGACGCATTCTCCTACCAATATCAGTTCGATGTCACATTAGTTAATAGTTGACGCAGTGGACCCAGATCAAGAAGTGAACCAATTACTCACAAGTCCCCGAGGGACAGATTACTATCATTACTGCTTGTTCAGGTACTGGTTTCTTTTTAAAAATTTATATACAATAAACAAAACTAATTTTTTTTTTATCATTTTCTCAGGAAAACGCCAAAGTTTGCCTGCTTTGGAAGTTGAAAGCATGGAAACATTTATGAAATGCAATCTGTTACCTGAATGAAGTAAACAAAAAGTGGAGAAATTTAATTTTCCACTACCTTTTTTTTTCACATAATCAGAAAAACTACATTGAAATTTAATGGTTAAAAACATGAACACTAGCATTAATTTGAAATAATGGCTCCTCTGGCAGGATATTTGTCTACAAAAAATGTGCTTGCAACAACAAATTTTAAATACTGTTAATCTTCTGGAAATAGCACTTTTTGAATAGAACATAAATTGTATGCCACACTTTACTCCAAGAGTACTAGTATTGTGAAGTATGTTTTTCTCTTGAAGAGATCTAGAACCATGACAGTTCTGCAAATTGAGCACAGTGTGCATCGAAAATGTACCTCATATTCTTGAGACTTTCGAAGTAGAGAACTGAATGACTTCCAACCATTTCTGGAATAAACAAGCAGCCAACAAGTTCTTGTTAAAAACAAACAAACTAACCACTCCATAGTGCCACGCTACATATTTCATTAAAAAATCTATCGCATCACCATTCATCCTGCTTGGATCATGTCTATTAAGTCGGTATCTGATACTGCACAACTAACATTTTCTTCGTCATTTTTACCGCACACAGAACAGTGGAATCGTCTTTCGGCACCGATGGCAATCATTACAGACTATTAGCTGTTCAAGAAAGCGTTAGCTAGCTGCTAACATGGTATGAGTAGACACATCTACAATTGTTTTAACAATAATGGCCATTTTATTGTTTTTTGTTCTTTCTTTTCGTATCTGTAACTTCGCCCATTTCTAACACCTTTGGCCATGACGGTATACGAAAATGAAAAAATAAACAAAAATTCTACACACCCGACTTGCTCTTTCGACACAAGCACCTTGTGCTGCACGCAATCAAAGCTTCCGACCACCTGCAAAACCAATTTGCTCCAATTTCAGATGCAAGGCAATGAATGCTATTCTATTTTTTGATTGTACGATTATCACTACTCAAATAAACAACTTTTCTCCCTTAAGCGTGAAAGGAATACACAAAAAAATTTAAAAATCTCACAGTATTTCATAGGCACAACAGCAACACTGGAAACAATAATCTATGGATAACAGTTTAAAGCCACACCAGCCGCAGTGACCAGTTTTGTACCAGGTTATATCTAATGCAGTGGCACTCAAATTTAGACAGCCATAATCTGATGTCTTCATTTATTCATGGGCAAACAAAACCAAGTGAACAGACGTCTGAGCTCATTACTGACTACTAGTCAAAACCGTAATAATAATAATAATATAATTGGTTTTTGGGGAAACGAATTGGCGCAGTATCTGTCTCATACATCATTGGACACCTGAACGGCGCTGTAAGGGAAAGGATAAAGGAGGGAGTGAAAGAATAAAGGAAGAGAGAGGTGCCGTAGTGGAGGGCTCCGGAATAATTTCGACCACCTGGGGATCTTTAACCTGCGCTGACATCGCACAGCACATGGGCGCCTTAGCGTTTTGCCTCCATAAAAACGCAGCCGCCGCGGTCAGGTTCGGGCCCGGGAACTCCGGATCAGTAGTCGAGCGCCCTAACCACTGAGCCACCGCGGCGGGTCGATGAAAAATTGGAAAATTGGTTCTTGGAGAAAGGAAATGGCACAGTCAAAACCGCAAAAAGCAGGTTTGTGAAAACAATATGCCTCGATCATAATGCAGTATAAATGGATTATGAAAACATCCTAGTGCACTGGGGAAATTACAAAACACTTGTAAGCTTCAAGGAACAAGACAGGAACAGCACACTGTGCAAGCAAACGGGTACATTGCAGTACCTCTTCTACTGCCGTCATCTCATTCAAGCCGGCTATGATGCAGTCTGGCTCAAACTTGGAAAGCCGGAACTTGATATCCTTTGCTGTCAGCATCGGGGTGCAGGTGGTGAGAAGCACTCCTGAAATGCACACCATGTTAGCACACTGCTGTCCGCATTGAGGCTGGCCAACAAAGCAAGGCAGTCTAAAGCTGGGGAAGTTAAAATAACATGCTCAAAGCCGAAAATTAAATGTTCAAGAGACTGGCCCAACAGCAATAAGCCATTCATTTTATGATGAAGCTGGAAATTCCTGTGTATGCAGCATTTGAGCCAACGATTTTAGGTATCTCACTGGCACGTTAACCTGGCCCGTCTTCTCAAAAGTCTAGTGCAGAGACTGCAATCATGCACTTTGTCTCAATTAACTGAATGTTTGCCACTGGCACTTTTGCAGTTTGCCTGCAAGCCCTAAAAGGCTAATAGAAAGAGCAGCAGTAGATCTGCTCGCTCTGTTTTTTCCTTGGCAGATGGCGGTACTGGCCATGTTGGTTCAGTATGCCCTTTTCCTGTTGGCAAGATCAACGATACCAGATTTTATCTTTTTTTTACTGCATTAGCAGCATAGCCCTCAATCAACAAAAATGCTGGTCTCTGCATCAAAATCCTCAGTTGTGTGTGCCACAAGGCATGACTGCTCATAACCCAAGTTTCTTTGCAGTCTAGCCCATGGGTTGTCAATCTTTTCAGACCCAGGGAAACCCCAACAACGTTGCTAAGGTGGCTAGATTTGAAAGGTGTGATGAGCGCGGCGCTTTCCATCGGCCGCGCGTGACCCCTGTGCGCACCGATGCCGCCAGGAAGAATGTGGCGCTGCTAGTTGCGGCGCGGTAAGCTCATCCGCGTCGGCCTTGCGCACCCCGTAGCAGTTCAGTTCGTTTCGTCGCCTGTATTGGAGTGTCTATAGCAGCGTTTTCTCATCTGAGGGCGATATGCCTTCAACAACCAAAAAGAAGACGGAGCGTTGGTGCTTTGCGCCTGGGTGTGGCACGGGATACAGAAAAGCATAAAAAAAACTTTCTGTTCCGTGCCCCTGTCTGCCAGCTGAGAATGTTTGCCAAGTGGTCTCGAGTGATCCCAAGTGCCAAGGCCGTCAGTATCATTTTACAGTCTTGTCACCATCCTTGAAAACGAACTTGCGCATGCGTTCAGCCGAACGCGCTTGCATGTCGAAGCTGCGGAAGAGGTATTCTACAATCAATTAGTGATATGTGCCAAAATTAGTCGTTTTTAGCATTCTGTTGCGCTGACAGCATCAGTTGTACGCTTTTATTGCCTCACAAGGATTTTTTTCCCTTAAGGGTATAAATCAGGAGGATAGTGAGAAGAAACGGAAAATACTGAAGCTTTGTGTGTTCTAGATCAAATTCTGAAAAAATTTCCCCATGACTTGTAAATAAACGATTTCATGGCCAGATGTGCTGCTTCATTGCTTACATGAGCGTCAAGATGGCATACATGCTACAGGTTCGCAAGCGGCAACAAAAACCGATTTGTGCGTTGGGGCGCCTTCATTCTACCCGCCGCGGTGGCTACTAATGGTTATGGCACTCGGCTATTGATCCGGAGTACCCGCGGGTTCGAACCCGACCGCGGCGGCCGCGTTTCGATGGAGGCGAAACGCTAAGGCGCCCATGTGCTGCGCGATGTCAGTGCATGTTAAAGGTACCCAGGTGGTCGAAGTTATTCCGGAGCCCTCCACTACGCCTCCACTCTTTCTTCCTTTCTGGCACAGTTCAGGCATCCACCGATATATGTGAGGCAGATACTGCGATATTTCCTTTTCCTAAAAACGAGTTTTAATTTTCGCCTTCAGCCAATGCGACTGCAGTTTTGAGGTCCTACAGCAGGCATTACAACCTGCTCTTCTCACGGTACCTACGTACGTGTAGTGGCAGCGTTTCGCTGGCGGCGCAAAGCAGAGACTCAGTGCACGTTGAAACCCAGGTCGTTTAAATTATTCCGCAACCTTCCGCTGCGGCATTAACAGCGTCCCTCACATCCTGGGCAGCGTCTCGAAATGTGCACGCACAAAACGCGCATCAGTTCAGCTATGCAATGCAAACTCGGCTTGTGAAGCAGCATATTTCAAGGGAATAATGATGCGAGTTGACGAAACACTATTTTGTGATAAAGATCCATTCTTTGACACTAGCAGAAAACGCGTGATAAGCAAAGCGGGCTCATTTTCGCTTCAGTGGTTAAATTTAGCCTACGCGATGCGCTCATTCTGGCTGCGCGCCTTACCGCGCCTCTGCCGTCAGCGCCGCCACACGGCATCGGCGCGCTGTGGGGCCGTGTTTCCCCGGCCGGTTTTCACACCTTCCCAATCTAGCCACCCTAACGTTGCAAAACTATTGAGCAACCTCACAAGGGTTGACTGTTGTCCCTTTCTGCCATGCAGTCATGATGACAGGCCGAAGACCGGGCTGATGTAGAAGTTCTTAGGATCAGAATGACTGTAGCTATTGAATATGCTCTATTTAGGGTGGGGTGAGACTAGTTTTGTAAAAAAAGTTACTTTCTGAGTTTTGCAACCATCAGACTGATAAGAGCATTTCTTCCACTTTCAGAAAATATACTACGCTTCGGTATTTGCGAATTCAAAAATACTCTCCGATTCTTTTTGTCATTATGTTGAGCGGAAAAGTAGGAGTGTTCAGAAGCTTTATTTGCATTTATCTCAAAACAGCATCTTTGCAGACTTACCGTATTTACACGGTTGTAAGTGGACCCTTTTTTTTTTAATTTAAAATTCCGAAGTAGGGGGGTCGACTTACAATCTAAAGGAAACCTTGAACTGCCAATAAAAGCAGGAAAAACAATCTATCAGGGACGCTACTGCGATGTTAGAAGTTTTTGTTTGCTCTACGGCTCCAAGCGTAGCATTCAGGTATTCCGTGGGCTTTTTGGCCAGGATTTCTCATTTTTTTATTTTTACTGCGCACACCGTTACCAGATGGTTCAGTGCTACTGAACAGGATACCCGGGTTAGAACCCGACCGCGGCGGCAGCGTTTCGATGGAAGCGAAACGCAAAGGCGCCCGTGTGCTGTGCGATGTCAGTACAGCAGGTTAAAGATCCCCAGGTGGTCAAAATTATTCGGGAGCCCTTCACTACGGCACCTCGTTCTTCCTTTCTTCTTTCACTCCCTTATTTATGTCTTCCGTTACAACTGGGTTTCCGCGGATATTTGAGACAAATACTGCGCCACTTCCTTTCCCCCAAAACCAATTTAATTTCATTTCACTCGCGGGAACCCGCTGTTCCAATCGCGGAGTATGCGCCAGTGCCCGGGAGTGTTGCTAGCTGATGGAAGAGCCGCTATTTCAGTTGGTTGCGCAATACGTAACAGCGGCGCTTCTGGGGAATGCCGATGTTTGCTGGAAGAGCCGACGCCCCGACACCGATCACTTTTTGTTTGGTCGTGCTTGGAGTTGGTGCTTTTGACTCGACTGCCGGGCGCGTGCTTCGCCATGAGCTCTCCAGGTTCGAAAATCATTCGGCGCTCGTGCACTGCAGCGTTCAAGAGGGAGGCCATCATTTACGCTGAAGAAACCAACAACTGCGCGGCGGGCCGCAAGTTCGACGTTTCTGAACGGTTGGTGTGGGAGTGGCGAAGCAGCGAGACAAAATTTTCGATTGCGACTCCAAGCGAAGAGGTTTCCGCGGGCCGAAGTCGGGACACTTTCTGGAGCTGGAGGTCAGGCTTGCAGCGTATGTCACCGAAATACGTGATCGGTCCCTTCCAGTGACATGCGAAATGATCACGCAACAAGCCCGGGTCTTTGCTGCGGAAGCTGGAATACTCCGAACAGACTTCAAAGCCAGCAGGGCTTGGGCTTCGAAATTTATGAAGAGGGCTGGCTTCTCTCTTCGTCGGCGTACTAGTGTATGCCAGAAGCTGCCTGCTGCTTATGAGGAGAAAGTTCTCGCCTTCCATAGGCACTACCTCAAGCTCTGCGACTCGCGGCGATACCTGCTCGGCCAAATCGGCAATGTGGACCAGACTTTTGTCTACTTCGACATGACGAGCAACACAACAGTGAGCGTGCGGGGAGCTCGCGAGGTGAAGCTTCTCACGACAGGAAACGAGAAACTTCGGTTCACTGTTATGCTATCATGCTTGGCAGATGGCACAAAGCTCCGACCGTACATCGTCTTCAAAAGAAAAACTATGCCAAAGGAAATGTTCCCGAAAGGTGTGATTGTGCGAGTGAACGAAAAAGGCTTTATGACAGATGACTTAGTTATTGATTGGTACCGTCGGGTGTGGCTTTTGAGGCCAGGGGCATCCCTCAAAAATCGCAATCCGAACCTCCTCATGCTGGACTCATTTCGCGGCCTCCTTACCGCGAAAGTGAAGGCAGAGCTCCGAAAAGAAGATACAGATACGCTGGTGATTCCCGGCGGTCTGACGGGGCAGCTGCAGCCGCTAGACGTTGGCATTAACAAGCCATTCGAGGACTTTCTCCGGCGTGAGTACAACGAGTGGCTGGCGGCAGAAGGGCGGGAACTTACGCCAGCGGGGCGCGTGAAGTGAGCCTCCCTGGCGGCTGTGTGCGGGTGGGTGATTTCCGCTTGGGCAGCCGTTCCACGCGATGTCGTGGTGCGGTCATTTGGGAAGTGCGGGCTTTCCATGGAGGACGATGTGCTGTGGGATCGCAGCGGCGGCGACGACGACAGCAGTACCACTGAAGATGACTCAAGTGAGGATGAATAGCCCATCTATGCAATAAATTTTCGTTTTTGAAGCGCTCCACCGGTGTTTTTTTTTCGGACATGCGATTGGGGGGGGGGGTCGACTTACAGTCGTGTAAATACGGTATGTACCTTTTTCTCAGCAAATATAAGAGCATAAGCAAACAAAATTTTCCTCAGATTTCAATCGCATCCTTTTACATGACTGCAGTTAAAATCAACAACCTATGGGAATTAGTTTTTTCCTACTTAGAAAAAATTCATGGGTGGGAATTTTACTGCATGCAGCAAAAAAAAAGTAACAAAGCTAATTTTTCCTTAAAGGTCATACTTTTGGTCCGAGCTGCGTATAATGACTGTTTCTATTCCCAAACAAAATTTCAGGCTTCTGCATCCAGTAGTTTTTAGAGAAAAATTTTCACTAGTTTAAACAAAAGAAATAAACTGCCAGAAAAAATTTGTCTAGTTTGGAGTTTTAATGCAAGCTACATCCATTTAGAAGAATGCTAGCAAATTTCATAGCCACTGCTTTTTTTACAACCACTCCAACCAATTGTTTTAAACCATTTTCAAAGTCTCACTGTACTTTAAACAACTTAATCAATCTTAAATTAGATACTGATCACACGTAATCGCAATCTTTCATACATGATTCAGTCACATCTAGCAGACATACAGAAGACAGCTTGCTTCACATGGCATGCAGATAACAATAAGATGAGTCAGTAGCAATAACCAAACAACGCTATTTAAAGAAGCAGATATTACAACATGTCATGGCAACATGAACATGGTGTCAACACATTTTCTTCGATATACCAACTCACCACATCTGATGGCAGCCAGAAGGACCAGCCAGAATTCTGGGGTCTTGGGCAGGATCACCATAAGTCGACTGCCCTTCCCCAGACCGAGTTCTTGCTTAAAGAATCCAGCGACCCTGTAGTATGAAATGACCATCAGCTTTGTTTTGTGCAACCTAAGCAAGATACATAATTATGTTCAGCCTCCCAAAGTAATTAATGCGCTGCATCCCAAGGAAAGCTTTTGATACCAGAATTAAATTACTAGGGTCAAAAGTTTGGAATGATCTTCTGCGAGGTACCCTTCGTAGTTGAAAGACAAACAGCACTGAAGAAATATTTTTGGATACAGCTTACTAATATGCAAACGCTATAACAAAACGTATTGTATGCTAGGCACTATCCCTCTGTTCGTTAAGACACACGCAATGTAGTTACTTGCATTTTTTGTTGCTTTTACTGTTCGAAGAGTATATGTAGTGCATAATGCTTTATCACTGTGTATCTGCAGTGTAAGAAATTAACTAATCTCCTTGCATTATTTCCTTAATTATGCTTTGTTGGCAATGCTTTGAACAGTTTATGCATTTAATTTTTTTTCCCTGTGTTGTCGAATGAAGTACACAATCTTTTTTTCTTGTTTTTGTGTGCAGTCTATCCGCTTTGCAGTTTGCCACTGCAGTTTGCTTGAAAACAGCCTGTGGCAATGATATGCACATTTTATTTTCTGGTCTCACCTACCTTGCTAAAGCTCCATTTTCAGCGAAAACAGTAGCCTTATTGGCCATTATAATGCGGTAGCCTATTGATACAGGCCAACTTAAATTTGTAATTTAAATTCGGCGGACTATATATAAGCAATAAACTACCATAGTCAGTCTCTTCATAACTAAAACTGCATAGTTTTCGAACTGCTCGTTTCAAGGCCAATACTTCAAAAGCAATTCTGAAGGGAGGAGGTCATCAAGCCAGCAGTGTAATGCAACTTATAGAACTTCGATGGAGCCAGCCACTGCTGAGATATGCGCCAACTTTTCCACTTTAAATCTACAACTAAACATGCAAAAGCGCCGGAAGCCCTGCCAACTGCTGTTGAGATGTTAGAACTGTCCTGCTTCAAGTCAGAAACAAAAGGAAGTTAATTAAAAAGTCCAGTTAGTAAACAAATAGACTGTCACCACTACCCTTAGTTGTGATGTTCACCAAGCTTAAAAGACAGGCAGCTAAGCTCAGATGCATGCACTTATTGAACCCTTTTACGAAAACGTCTTTCTTGTCTCAAAAAAAGATTGCCCATTACATGCCTATCTGCTAATTATGCTAATATAGTAGAATAAAACTTAAAAAAAAACAGCCCTTGGTAACAATGGGCCATATGGCCCGTGGCTTCATTTGGCTTGATCCAGTTTCGTACCGTTTGTCTCCTATTCGAAAGGAATAGCCAGCGGGATCATCGTTGTTATTAGTGTCCTGTATTACTCTGCTGATCAATCACAACAGTAAATGAAATAAGTGTTTTACTGTTTGCCAGAGGCATCAGACAAGCCAGAGACATCAAAACTATTGAGCTGATGATTTCGTCTCGTGGTTAGCTTCGTTTTTTTTAGGTAAGAAAAACTTTAGCAATTGAATACTTTATTATCGTGGCAGAATTGTGTGCAGCAGTCGTCAATGTGAGCGAAGCTTTGCTGCAGAGTTATGTCGTATCCGAATAAGTGTGGCAATTCCTTCAAAATAAAAAAAGTGTTGACTGTTGCTCTTCATGCTCCTGTGAAATGTATCTCAACTCACAGGAAATGCAGTGTATATGACTTACCTTTGCGAGAGGGTGCTCAGATCAGCAAAAGTGTAGGTGATGTCTGGTTCACCGCTTGTTTCCCTCGAAAACCAGAATGCCGGACTACCATCACGCCCTTTTCTCTGCACACACAAAATGAACAGGCACCTTTCAGCTTCTGCAGAACTAATTGAGTACCACACCGGATAGCTCACGAAAGCTAAAGTCAAGAACAGCTATTTCAGTGCATTGTGCACTGAACATTGCACGGGTACAAGCTTATGAAAGTAGGCTTGAGGAACACCAATTTTTGCATGTCTAACACAATGAAAACCACCAACAACAAGCTTGTTATCTTTTTGACTTAGGCCCAACCCCTGGCTTCTTCTTCCTTAAACACCTGCTCTTTCAGTAGTAGTAAATTGCTTTCACCGGAGAGGTCTTTGGCAGTTACGTCCTGTGGCCAAACCGATAATGCCTGCCACTCATTTTGCATTGATCTATGCCTATTGCTGATGACATCATAGCTGCTTGCAAAAGTGCCAACTCAGGGGGTTAGGTAACATTTTTTCCATGTACACCCTTGCTCTTTTTTTGTGAACCAGCCAAACAGGTGCAAGACACAAGAAACATCCTGTGCCTGCATGCAGTACTTCATGCACCAAAAAGAGCACTGTTAAAGTAAGGACATCATTGCTTTCCCTGTTTTAACACCCAAGTTTAGAAAAAAAGAAAAAATGGAATGGGCCAAAACAGAGATGCAGCCAAATTTAAGTCTGACAGTTTCAATTAAAGTTTTGCCCGTTCCAATTGGTCTTATATATACCTTCGGCTGCAGAAAACAATTAATACCCTTAACAGATCTACTCTAAGTGCGTATTTTCTCTAATAAAAAATACAAGCAAGCTATACTTGTCCACGTCGCATAATACCAGTGCAGAATGCCTTCCGTGCAAGCTGCAGTTTTTGCCAGACATGATATGGCCCAAGCTGTCACGTAACACTACACTAGGTTGTCTCGTCATTCAGCCAGCCTTAAATCAAGTTAACGAATGTGCAAGAAGATGCAATTACAAAGTGTGACAAGCAGCTAGCCTAATACACCCAAGGGCTACTGCAGCCTCCCGCACATACCAGCATGGGGGCTGGGATTGGCCTAGAAGGTAAGATGACCCCACAGGCAGCAGCATCCTAGCAGCAGCTTATTAAAGGGGGTCCCAAAGCACACTGTAAGGAGGAGCAGCTGGCGACAGGCAGATGGCGGCTTCCATGGTACCCAGTGATGGTGATGGCCCCCGTGATGGGTACACAGCACGGTTGGAGAGCTGAAGGACGAGCAGTGGGGTAGAGCAGGGCAAGCAATACATAAGCAAAGAAACAAAAGCAAAGCAGGGGGACGAAGGACAGAGCCATGTGCAGACTGTAGCCAGCACAACCGCAAGAATTTAGAATGTCGGTATATTGGCTTGAAATCAAGCAGCAGTTAGGAGCAAAGTGCGCAGCAATACATATATGCATTTACGATAGCCCACCACACAGACCTTGAAGAAACATCACTTATCTTAAAGTATAGATTGGAAGAGTGCAATAGAAAAACTGGAGACCCAAAGATGGAGGCAGGAATGATAGTTAACGATGCAGTTAACTGACACGTAACAAAGAAACGTAAGGAAAACTTGTGGATAAAATGCAATATTATTGCAGGCCAGGTAGCGCTATTAGGAGCAGCAAAATGGTGGAAAGAAAGAAGAGAAAGTTTTAATTGGTTTTGCACCTGCCGGAACACGTCGATTAAAGCAATGCAAGGCCAAGGAGAGATCGCTATGATTGGGATAAGAACACTCACATAGAAGAATTATAAAGGCAGACAGACAAGGCAGGAGAAATAATGCTCAGTATATGCAGGCAGCACAGCCTAATCATGCTAAAAAAACAAGTGAGATTAGAGGGATTAATTTCTCGGGAATCGGACACAGCCAACTCCAGTAGAGACTGCTACTCAATGTTGGAAACTGCATGTGCACGTAAGGCTGGATGTCACGAAGGCAGACAACAAGGAAGCATGAACAGCATTGGCAGACACAGCAAGAGGTTACCTGCGATGTTACAGCCCACATTTCGTACCATTTGGTTTATGGTTTATGGGGGTTTAACATCCCAAAGTGACTCAGGCTATGAGGGAAGCCGTCCTGAAGGACTCCGGGAATTTCGACCACCTGGGGTTCTTTGACGTGCACTGACATCGCACAGTACACAGGCCTATAGAATTTCGCCTCCATCGAAATTCGACCACCGCGGCCAGGATTAAACCCGCGTCTTTCGGGCCAGCAGCCGAGCGCCATAACCACTCAGCCACCGCGGCGGCTTGCATTTCGTACCATTTGAATTCCTACTTGCCTCCAAGTGGGACCACTTGAATTTCCACTTCATAATTTCACCTGGGATATGTTTTTCATATGTACATGCAACACAAACATTTGATACCTGAGTGATGGCTATTTGGTGGCTAAAGCACAGGAAGTAGAAAGGTATAAAAGAGCCTGAAATAAATCATCAACATATGATGAATTCTTTCTGCATCATTCCCGCAGCTGAAGAGGGCATGATGGGCCTGACATACAAGGGCTTTGAAAGAAAGAAGCGATATAGTGCCAAAAACAATAGTAACTCTGATGCTGTACAGGAAAACAATGCAAGCAGGCAAGGAACAATTCTGCAGGATAGTCCTGAAGTGAGCTGTGTTATCAGTGAAACTGCAGAATGGTTTTAGATAAGGTTATAGACTAGAAGATAACTCTGGAAGGCATTTCCAACAATGGCATCTTGTCTCACCAAAGCAGCAAGACCTGGTAGAAGCAGTGATGTTGCTTTGAAATGAAGCTCGAAGGTTTTGGAGTCCTTAGCATTGCATAAAGAGACGGAAATAAGAGTTTCAAAATTCAAGTAGAGTATCTAATTCATTCGTTGAGCTCAGAAATTTATTTCAATGTACTCTCTACTGAAGAAATACTGGCAGCTTCTCTCGTCAACAGCAGCCGAATGTGTTTATTGTCCTGGCCACTATAGGCACTAGCTGCTGCTACTGCATTTTTTCTTGTGATTAAACATGAAATATAAACACACATCCAAAAACTTAATCCAGGCAGACTTTTGTTATATTCATGAGATGTTTCGAAAGCTTATTTGCTACTTAAATTTTTTCAGTTTCGATGGAGGCAAAATTCTAGAGGCCCATGTACTTTGCGATGTCAGCGCACTTAAAAAACCCCAGGTGGTTGAAATTTCCGGAGCCTTTCACTGCGGCGTCCCTCACAGCCTGAGTCGCTTTGGGACATTAAACCCCATGAAACCAATCTTTGCTTTTAGTTCTGTATGCTGGTTGACGCAATGATCGCAGCTTCTTGAAGGCTGCTCCTTTGCACTTCAGAGCCCTCGGATGACGACCTTCATCAGGGCCCTTCACAGTAAAGGCCCAACACTTGTGCCATGTGCATGCACATTGTACGCCTTTGAATAGAAGGACCCGAAAGCCTTCAACTGAGCAACAGTCACTGGAGATAGCATTTTTATATATTACAGGGGCATAAACAATGCAAATTAGCCACCTCCAGGCAAATCCTAAAAAATGATAGTGCAGTTAATAAAATGGCAGGTTTACTAAAAATATATCTGCAAAGAGAACAATGTGATGATGATGATGATGGATTTTTATGGCGCAAGGGCATCTGTGGCCAAAGAGCACCATGACACAAGGTTTTTTTCTTCTACTCAAGGTGGGGTCAAAGACCCATTTCCCAAGCATTTCACCCTAAATAAGCTGAGCACCAGACACGGGGAAAGCTTAATTGTGCCCATTGTATCACCGGTGGGCACCCGGCAGCACTGGAGATCGAACCCCACACCTCCAGCATGCTCAAACGACAAGGCCACTGCTGCGGTAGCCTTGTCAATGTGAACAATGTGACGGTGACATGGAGAAAAAACAGATAGTCAGAGTAAGTGTAGAAGCAAAGGTCTTAGGCAGGGATTTTAATTAATTACTGCTGTTACTTTTTATTATGCATGTATGGAGTAGTTGAAAGAAAACTACAAATGAGCAGATTTGGTTTGACTTCATCATGTCAGAGATGAGGCCAATAGTAGCGGTAAGTTGCCTACCTACATATCATACCGTTCTTCTAGCAGAAAATTGAAAAGATTTCCAAGACTGGCGATATGTGGGCCTGCATGCAGATGGCAGTTTTGAGAGTGTAGTTGAGTTTATTATGACCTCAGCATGATTGCACTGCAAAATTTGCACAGAGGAAAATATGGCATGCAAGCGATCAGATCATATATACAGTCAGCAGCAGAAGTTTACGGAATGCGCGTGCTCAGAAACAAATTTACTGTACTGCTTAACGGTGATCTATATCGCATGATAATGATGCCAGCAAATGACGCATTCATGTCCCCTCAAACCTGCACACATTTAGTGCGACTAGATTAACTTGACGCTGCCGAAATAATTTTTTATTCATATAAGCACATCCCGTACACTTTTTCTGCTAACAGTGCACGGACGAACAACACACCTCCTAGCTGAGCCATATGAGCGCTAGGGAATAAAAAGGAAAGAGACAGAAACAAAATCTGGATCTCATGAAGTGATTTGTGGAACTTGAAAAAGTGGTATCAGGCCTGATAAATGCTCTTGCATGCCTGGGAGTTGGAAACAATTCTACACTTGAAGTAAAACATGGCAGAATAATTAAGTCATCTGAGGTATGTTTAGGGTGGCCATCATTAGCATACATGATAGAAAAAGGAATAACTGGGAAGTATGCATACAGTAGAATACGAATATATGAAAGTATGAGGAATATTCAATTGAGGCAACTGGAGGAGAATTAGTGATCGGTGGTGAAATTTTTCGGGTATTCATCAACGCAGCTACGCAGAGGAAAAGAACTCAATGGCTCGCGTGTAAGTAAATATGCTATCAAGAAGACCAAGCCTTGAAAATAAGACAAGCACAAAATTCAGAAAACATTCGCCAGCGTAGTAAAAATCTGCGTAATGTAAGTCAGTTGATACAGTATCGTTCGATTTAGACAAGGAGTTTGTCCACTCAACTCAAAATTTACCTGCTTTTCCGCCGCCCAGAAGTCAATGATATCCCTCGAGAAATTTAACTCATGTGGTGGGTCCTCCACGACTTCCCAGCAGCCATCCGTATCATTGTTACTGCAAAAGAAATATTTAATACACAATTAAATGAGCTCTGGAGAACGATCTATCTGCGCACGTGATACTCACGACAGACACTTGTGAAGACGGCTCACGGATCTCGCGTGCACAAACTTCACGCGAGTTGACACAGGACGCAAGCGAGTCAATGTTGAACGTACTACAGCAGTAATCATCTCGCACTGCCCTTGCGATCCTGACAGCCACCGTCTAGCCGCGCACGATAACTGCAGTTCGCGCCTCAAAATGAAAATATAGACACTAATCCTACTGGAGATAAACGCACTTCCGAGTCAGTGCGCCCCGCAGCTGAGCGCATGGAGGAAAAAAACTGGAGGAAGAAAAAAGCGCCTTAGGAAACCGAAACCAACACTTGTAAAGCTACTTTACAGTAGTTTCTTTTTTTTGCTCACGTAAAACATACGGCCTTACATTACTTTTAATTCGCTATTTCTGGTCTTTGCTTTAAAACTATACAGCAAACGTACGAGCTGAAACTAATCAAATATTCTTGTCCGCTAGGTAACGCGTCGGTCAGTCGAGAAACAGGAAGAGAGGCTGTTTTCCGGTTAAAAGGCCATTTGCTGTCACCTGATTGCAGTGCGGCCGCTCCTTGCAGCGTCCAGCAAAGAAAGTGGCATTCCATTCGGCAGTTTAGGGTCGCTTGGAGGCGGACTCAAACCCGTAGAAAACTAAAGAAAAACCTCCGTTCTACATTCTACGTTGTTCGTTCGAGCCGCCCCAGCAGTGCCCCGCGAAATTCGCGATGTTCAGTTGGTCCACGGCGGCTTTCGACAAGCTGTTGGGTGAGCGTGCCTCTTTGCTCGTTTACAGCTACACTTCTCTACGTTCCAGCGTTCTCCGAACCAGCTCTGTTACAGTGCGATGACGTCACTGACTCCTAGTTGCCAGTGCGCTGCGATCCTTGCTTTCTGTAGCGTTGCACGACAGAAGTAGTACCACTGCTTTGGGCTTATCGGTGTTTACGCTCTTGAATAGATACAGTCATCGGCTTCCAGAACCGCATCGGGATATCCTGTACCATCTGTAGCTGCGTGTGTGGCTAGAAGTATGTGCCGACTCTAATCCGGTTGAGTTCAGTTTCTTTCTTGTTTGAACTGAACCGTGCATACTCCGTACAAATAATTTCAGTTCCGCGCTGATACTTGCGTTGCCTGCTTACGTCATTTGTGTGTGATCGTCCGCGTATCCTTATTGCTGCAAGCCCCGTACTGCATGATATGAAGCGATATTTTTTTCTTTTCTCAGCGCTTGTCGCTTGCGGACTGGTTTGCACGCAACAAGTTGTGACGGGGGTTCTTAGTCATATGTTTATTTATTTTATTCACGTTGCCTCACAGGCTCCAAGCATGGAGTATTGTGTGAGGGGGGGATTACATAAATAGGGGTAATAACAGGAGCATGAATGACATGATTATATAATGCTGATTGACTGTTAGTACTCATTAAACAGTAAGAACATCATTATACAATAGTTATTGACGCGCCAGTAATTAGAAAAAATGGCTGTTATTTCGGTCCTAAAAGAAGCTGGATCATGAATGAGCATGAATGACATGATTATATAATGCTGATTGACTGTTAGTACTCATTAAACAGTAAGAACATCATTATACAATAGTTATTGACGCGTCAGTAATTAGAAAAAATGGCTGTTATTTCGGTCCTAAAAGAAGCTGGATCACGAATATTGACGATGTGTTCCGGAAGACCATTCCAGTGAACAATAGCCTGCGGCAAAGCGGATGAATTGAATGCAACGGTTTTACCTGAAAGGCGTTTGAAGCTGAGATGGTTGTTTAAACGGCGCGAGGTGCGGTGAGGTTGGGCAAGAGGGAGAGTCGAAAGATTAGTGCTATAGACTATCTTGTGAAATAAGCAGATTAGGGCAATTAATCTTCGTGATTGCAAGGTACAAAGAGAGAGCGATAATTTAATGTTTGTGACGCTTGAGTGACGGTCATAGTTTCTGGAGATGTTGACGGCTCGTCGCGTGGTTTTCAGACAAGGCTACGAGCCACTTGCTTTTGGAGCCCGACTGGCCTTCCATCATTCAGATATGCGACTGCATTCGCCAGGGAGACGTGCAGTAAGTTCACAGGTTTAATTCCGACGCCCAGACGTTACTTTCAGTACCCAAATGTGAGCACTTCAGTCTTCACTGATAGGTGAATTGCTGTGTGCTTGCTTAAAGCGTTGTCCTGTTTCCGTTGCAGACCAAAGTATGCTATCAGTGCGGTCAAGAAGCGACTGTACACCCGAAACCCACATGTGACACTGTTTGCCCTTCAGGTGATTTGTAAATTTCAATCTGTATTGAGGCAGTTGCTTCTGCTGTGTCCAGTCCTGCCAGTTTCGTGCACAAAAAAAGTGACACCCGTTCAGAACTGCGCAGAATGTGGCCTTGCTGACTGCACGTCTCACTTGCAGGTTTTGGAGTCCTGCGTTAAGAACTGCGGCACCTTGGTTCACAATGAGATTGCCACAAAACCTTTTATGGAAGAGCTGAGAGATCTAGTAAAGGTGAACACAAATTTTCCAAGTCTCCTGCCAAAGTGACTTGCTTTTGTGCATGTCTCGTTGCTTGCATGGTTTTGCTGCAAGCGAGTGGTCTGTGGAAAAAAATGTGTTGGGATTAATTCTGGTCAACAAAGGCGGGAGCTACACATATGCTGGAAAAGGCTATCCAGTTTCTTATTAAATTGTGGCAGCCATATTTCTATTGAGGTGAAATAAGAAAACGCCTGTGTTCTGTGAAATGTCAGCGCACACTAAAGAAAGTCACGTGGCCTAAATTAATCGAGACCCCATCCACTACAGTGTCCCTCATAGCCCGTTTAGTTTATGTCTGAAGAAATGAACTGTCACTCCTTATGAATAGATCTAGTCCAGCTTAATGGCTGCTTCACAACCAGAAATAGGCAGGTATCGCGGGGTGCTGCTGTGTTGATAGACTGCTAAACTGACCAAATAAGCATGCTCACACTGTAAGGCACATTCCGGTTTACTGACTGCATCATCATTAATGGAAACAAGTTTGAATCGAGTGCAGTACATTTAATCTGCTAGCTTGCTTGTGCTCTAACTGCACATGGTAGGAGCAGTTTATTTTGATAAATGCCTCATTTGTTGATGGTATTTTTGTAGTTCTTCCAAAAGTTGGAATAAGCTGTTGTCTGCTGATGGTTTTTGAGGTGATGTGCAATTTCTTCTTGAGAAACTCTGCAGTGACACTTGTTCCTAGGAGGTCGAGACGCCATTTAGAAACGAAATGGAGGATGTGGCAAGCATCTGGCCTTGCTGGTGACAGGTTATGTTTTGCACTTAGAGCCATGAAATATATCTTTTGTCTGTCATTTAGTCAGTGCCACTGACAAATTTTTTATTTATTTTTGATAGAACAGGCAAGGGGCAGTACTTGTAGTGTGCAAAGCTTAAACACAAAGACCAAATTTTCGGTCACATTGTATTTTTCTGTGGAATAGTGCATAAGACTCGGATAGACATGATCGCCGTGTGGTATCTGCCTGTGGCTGGTAAATAATTTTTGATCCAATTTCTTCTCTGAATTTTTTTTTTGTTTCAGTTTCAACAACCAAACTGTAGCTGAGATGTGCGAGAGGACTTGAGGTTACGTGCATTATGAAAAACAGACTGCAGTATACTCGCTGTCTTGTTGTTCTAATTCATTCCAATTTATACACCAGCCTACTAAGAGCTGGAATGAGAATTTATGAACAAGTAGCTATAATACCGCACTTTTTTTTATGGCTCATATGACTTCAAGTCTGCTTACACATCACAGCCTCTGTTCAATTGCTGAAACCAAAGCTATACGAGAGGCGAAATTTAATTATAAATTATTTACAGGGTACAAGCAAATTTCAGGCATGGGATTTATGCTAACGAATGTCATAAGCATCTTTACAAAAAACAAAAAACAAGCCACACTGAAATTTGGTGTCTGCATCTCTAAGCGCAGAAAGGGCAGCGGTTCTCAAAGGCGAGCGTTTGCTGCTTTCTGCAGCACAAACCTCTCTGCTATTTATCCTTATGCTGAGGAGGCATGCCGTTATTCCTCGCTACCCTAACAGTGGGTGCGTTTTGCAGGCTAATACGAACGAGGCAGTGCGGGACAAGGTGCTAGAGCTGGTGCAGGCTTGGGCCCACGCATTCCGCAACGATCCCAACTACAGGGCTGTGCAGGACACTGTCAACTTGATGAAGATGGAGGGTGAGCCACCGATGGTGGACGTCGATTTTCCATTTGTCTTCTTGCCATATGTCTCTGTGCCACTGCCTGTAAAGCCTAATATAGACAATTTTATGACTGGCTGCTGTCGTTCCTGCGCGAGAGGTTCTTTCAGTCCATTTGCAACAGCACTGGCAAAGCTGGAAAATTTTCAGCTTCAGCAGCCTTTGTTAGACTGAAGTACTGTCGGCTGCAAAAGTTTGCGGGATCTGCGATGCGTGGCGGAGTGAAGCGAAACTGCATTGCTGCGCCACCTGCCGTCACAGAGCATGGTGTCGAGGCTCACTGACAGTACTGCTGCCGCAGGCGGGCCGTGAGCCTCGACACCGTGCTCTGTGACGGCAGGTGGCGCAGCAATGCAGTTTCGCTTCACTCCGCCACGCATCGCAGATCCCGCAAACTTTTGTGGCCGACAGTACCTAGGTATTATTAACCAGGCATGTCAAATTAAGTTAAGCTGCGGCTTTTTGTCCTGAGGCCCACTGCTCTTTGAAGCAGAAATCAATCGCTGTCATGGCTGGTAAGATATTTAATTATGACCAACATTTTGTATAACGGTCTGTTGCTTACCAGTCGGCACTATACACTCTAAGCAGGAGTAAAAATGGAGTATGTTCTCTAGTGCACTCACTTTTAGGGGCAGGGCATGCTACCCAAGTCCTGGAGTAAATTTCAGTCACTAAATACTTGGGATGCTTACTCTTGTCAATGGAGGCATATTCCCACTACAAAGCATAGTAACCTGATGCAGTTAACAATGGGAGGAGGCTTTAAAACATGGCACCAGCAGTCTTGAGGTTAGCAAATAAGGGAGATTGAAACCTCGGTTAAAATCTTCGAAACTGCTAGAAGTTCGGCTGTTTTAAAGAGGGAGCTTGTTTCCGTAGTGAACCATATGTATTCCGTATTTTTAATGATGGGAATCTACCCCAGGATTTAGGAAGCTTATCCTGCACTTGAAATGGGTGCACTAGAAGAGTGCTTACTCCCCTTTTCACTCCTATGTAGGGTAACTGGTGTTTAAAGTGTAGGGGTATTCTCATGACATCATGGGTGCCATTTTGGCATCCAGCGCTCAGCTTCAGTTATGCAGGCTGGAGGGGGAGGAGGCGATAATTTATCACAAACTCGCCAGTGCTTTTCGTCGTGATGAATGGACATCAAAATGATGGCTGCTGTGGCTTGAGTGCATACCCCCCATATTTGCGGAAAAATCATAAACTGATCTAAATGTGCGTCATGCACTCTTGTCTTGCAACCAACGTGTCACGGCTTTGGATGTTTTCCAGGAAAGAAAAAGTTTAAAAAATTGTCTCCACCTAACTTTTGATATTGCTACTTATGCATGTGTAGTCTAAAAAAGTAGATTGACAAACTGATTGTGCCACTAAGTGATTCGCTGGAGAAAGGTGACTAGTGTCATGTACTGTTGCAATCGGAAGTTTACGGGACGCGAATGTGTGGGAAAATATTTATTCCGACGCGGTCACGTAATCCAGGCACCTGATATGTGTCAAGATATGAGGGAACGTGCATGCTCTCTCCGCTCGTGACCATACCACGTGTCTGGGTAGCGAGGTAGAGCTTCAATAAACTTTTTTCTATGAACACACATCTCGTATATTTTGATCGCGATAGTACATTTGTTATTTTAAATCTTAACCAAGTGAAATTTGTTTGCTGAAAACCATGATATTGATATTTGGCAGGAAGCTGAAGAATAACATAGCACGAGAGAGGATGATGACATGGCTTAATGATTGGTGAGCCCAGTGTGAGCACTGCAGTCTTGCCACTGCTTGCTTTGTCATCTTCTACACTGTAACCATATTGTGGAAGTTAGCTTGACATCTACATTGGTATGACTGATGTGTACTCTATTGTACATGAGCTAATTAACTTGTTATGGTATGAGGTTATGCCATGAACAGAAGCTGGGCTGGCGGGGAAGTGGTGATTTGTGTATCGGGCAACTTTTTAAGGTGCATTTAATACAAAGCTCCGCGTATTAATTCACTGATTGAGCGTGCTGTAAAATATTTTTCTATTGCGAACATAGCAAAATCCGCTGTACTCTGCTTCGAGATGTGTGTAGCGGGGTTGTAGCACTGCTGAGTAAGCCTTTTTCTCTTTTTTTTTTTTGTAAACCTTTTTGGTTTTTGCAACCAGGGTATAAGTTCCCATACTTGAAGGAGAGCGATGCCATGTTTTCGGCAGACCAGGCTCCCGAGTGGGCGGACGGCGACTGCTGCCATCGGTGCCGTGTGCAGTTCTCCCTCGTCCAGAGAAAGGTACTGCCCGAAGCCACGGACTGTTTGTTGTTTTAATGCAGAATGCACTTAAAGGCTGCTCCTCGAGGTTCCTTATTTATAGAGTATTAGAGCAGAAATGTCCACATTTTGAGCCATTGTGATAAGGAGCTGTACCTAGGGTGTCACAGATGATATCTTCGTAAAGCTCAGTCTAGTGAGCATCCGAAAATATAATTTTTGAACTATTAATTACACTTGCCGTACAGTGATGGGTTTACCAAACTGAGGCAGTAATAATGAAAATGTGCATTTTGAGCACCGTTAGACAGTCACTCATCCGTCAGTCATTATCATCCATCATCCTCCACCATGAAATGCCTTCTGCCCTAGACGTGTGCAATTGGAGAAAATTATACTGAATTTTTTTTTTTAATCAGCATGCGCTGTTTGTTGCCATGGTTTTACAGTGTAGCCAGACAAGGGTATTAAAGGGGCACTGAGGATGAATTGAGATTGCCGTGATAATCATCGAATTATCACTTTCTAAACGACAGACGGGCCACTTCTACTTGAAACCAAGCTTTTATAATCTAGAAAAGGGTGAAAAATTAAAGGCGTGGCTATCACCACCGCCGGCCATTTTCACAGCTAACTGGAGTAACGGGGAGATTCTGTGCTCCACACGGCAGAAAATGAAGGATTACTGTTTTGTTTTCGATGGTGGCACTTTTATCACACAAGGAGAAAAAGAAAATGAAACAAAGGAAGCTCTCAACCTATAGTGCCATCACTGACATCAGGAGCTTGAATTGTACTGGGGGAAACTTTTCCAACTTTATACTTCCAGATTTCGCGGCAGTGAAAGCACCTTGTAGGGGTGAACAAATGTGTATAGAGTCACGAAAGGCTGAATGATCACATTTTAATAAGAAGAAAGTACTGGTGGGATTGTCCTTAGTATTCTTTTAAACATCACATTAGGCATGCTGGCTTATTCTCTGATAAAGAATAGAAGACTCTCTCAGTATTCTTGCTGTGCTGCATTCTTGTTTTGCAACGCAGCGTGGTGTTTGCTTTGGTCAGTGGTCCACATTTTTTTCAAGCACTGCAATTTTTTAGTGTACTTTGCTAAGCACACCCTTGAAGGTATGTGTGGATTGTTAGGTTACACGTGTTATGCATGTTTTTCAATTTTGGTAAGCTACATACCCTTGAAGTTATATATGAATTGTTAAGTTACACGTGTTGTACATGTTTTTCTGCTGGTTTAGTTCTCAGTGGTTTAGGGTTCGATTCTTCAGATTTTTTCAGCAAGAAGCAAAAAAAAATGATCTCAGTGATAACTTTTAAAGGTCAGCTCAGCTCTTGCACTATGGCAGGTACAGTTGGTTAGGTTAACTAGAAAAACTCATAAAAACTTTAAGGATCTTTTGTGCTGTTCTAGGGGAAAATGAAGGTCAAGTGTCCAACTGACCCTTCTTCAGACCCTAGCTCTTGGACATCGTTGTTCTTGCTGAGCCAACATGTCGTGCCTTTGTGTTTCCGTAGCACCACTGCCGCAACTGTGGCCAGATCTTCTGCCAGAAGTGTTCCTCACAGAACGCGCCCATCCCTCGTTTCGGCATCGAGAAAGAAGTGCGTGTCTGCGAGGCCTGCTTTGAGAAGTTGTCGGCGTAAGTGAAGTGCTCCCTTTTTAACATAACCCCTCACCACCGCTACCACCACTTGTGACAGGGGTACTGCTCGTTTGTTGCAAACTGCTGACTAAACACTGAGTAACTAAAATTAGATCTCATAGTCTTAAAGCAATTGTTGACTAGTAGTTTTATAGTTCATTATTTCCTGCACCCACGTGTGCCTAACTAATGCATTTCTTGTATAGGTGGGCCTTGTACATTCTATTCAAATGGGAAGACATAGGCATTTCCTCTAAAAGGGTCAGCAAAAGAGAGACCCTGAAAAATGTAAACTGATAGGCTCTTGTGTAGATCGCAGTTCCCTAGTTTTCCTTATTTTTCCTCTGTCAAACGAAACTGCAGGAATTGGATAAGATCACTGCAGGTGGTTGGAAAGTTCTAGAAGTCATTTGTGGTGCCTGAAACTTTTGGGCATTTGATGTTGTTAAGGTTCACTGCCATAATTCTCAGTCAATAATATCATAGCTCATGTTTCAAAATTTGGGTGTCAAAACGAGCCTTACCATGTTTTGTGTACTTCTTGGCTGCAGCGTTGCTCAAAAAGGAAGGGGGGGGGTAAAGAAACAGTAGTTACAAGAGAGAAATCGCCTTTTTTTTTCTAACAATTTGCATTTTTTTTGCTTGGAAGGATGACCTCTTCAGCTCCTTTCATTTTAGTCTTTATTTGTTTATTTTTGCTCTGTAGTGCAAGCAAGATTCAGGCGGCTAAGGTGTCTCAGAAAGGCAGCGGCTCGGAGCAGTCTTCCCCTAGCCAGACCTCATCTGCGGTGAGTTGCATTGTGAAACTTCTTCACTCTCATTCGCCCATCCTGCAATGATGCATTAGAAATTCAGCTGGCATACAGGGTTTATTCTGCATGTAGCTTGTTGGTCAGCTGCAGCAAGTCCAAGCATCTGCTTCACCAGTAGAAATTCAAAAACAAAAAGCAAATTCTTGCAACTGTGTGTTTCAGGTGCGCTGTCCCAGGTATTTTATACCTGTTAGGCAGTCAGATGGACTGTACTTAACTTAGCAGTTTTAACCCAGCTTCAATAGCTCTCCAAAATTTCAAGACTGGTTTGACCTATTTTGTTTTTTATAGGGCCAACATCAAAGCAGTGGTCAGTATAGTATGAAAAGGTTACAGCTTCCGTTTACAGTTTGGCTTTGTTCCTATGCAATGTTCCACACATTGCATAGGTTTCTGAAAGGCATTGTTTTGCACAGTCGTGTTCTACCCAGACAAACATGTGTGTATCAGGGATGCATGAGTCTATACCTGTACCGCACTGTCAATGGAAACTGTACAGTGGCATTTAGGCTTTCTTTGCTCAATTTATAAAAAGGGGACTTCTATGGTGTGTCAGGGTTCCCCTTTTGTACTCGCCTCTGTTGGGAGCTGTCAGGGCTGTTGGGGAGTTACTTCACAGTGTGCCCACTAAATAAAGCTTGAACTTGGAGAATGTGGTCTCGAAGGAGCGTGCCTTTGATGTTGTGCAGCCTGCTGGCGGAAAATCGGAGCAGGAGCTGCAGGAGGAAGAAGAGCTCCAGCTGGCCCTGGCACTCTCCAAGAGTGAAGTGGAGACCAACCAGCGTTCCACCGTGAGTGGCAACAAGGGTCGTAGAGGTAGCGAACAGTGCTAGAAGTAATGGTAAGGAGAATGGACTCCTGGATTAAGGCGCATTGAATGTAGTTACAGGGGCCAGTGAAGACTTGTAAGGTGGCTAGTTAGGTGAGCTGTACATTAGTCATCTTAAGAAGATGTATAGTAAGAGTAGAGAGCAAGCTTTTAGATGGTTGTCTACATTCTTTCAGGAAAAGTTTTAGCTTGGTTTAAAATTCTCGGGAAGGGGGGGGTTTCACTTAAAATAGCGAAAGATATACTATTCTCTTCACCATTTCAACTGTTTCCACTTATTCAGGCAGCTATGTAGTGTTTTGTTCATGCTTATATCAATCTTAAAGATTGCCATTCTCGAAACACCAGTTTAAGTGATTTCTACAGGCATCACTGCACTTGTGATAGCACAAGCATTGCCCACATGCAGGTACCTGTTGTTTGCTCGGTGAACATATATTTTGAGACTTTCATTTGCTCATCTTAGACATCCCGTGAATGAAGTCATTGTTTGCAGCCACTATTTCAACCATTCAGTGTGCAACAATAGTTTTGTGGTGCAATAATATTTTTTTAACTAGGTTGCTGAGTCATGCAAAAGCACTACCCCATTTCAGTTCTGATTCACCATATTTTGCAGTTTTAGAATTTCTCTTCTTGGTGTATTGAACAACAAGTTATCGTAATGAAAAACGGGGGGGGGGGTTTCCAAATACTGCATTTCATGATGCGTATACAGTCGCCGACCGATTTTTCGGACACGAAGAAACCCTAATAATGGTCCAAATAATCGGAACAGTTCGAAAAATCCATGAAGTATAAAAAAAATCACTTTATTGAGATGAAATCGGCTTAAAAATGTCACTTATTTTACCTTGTGGAAAATTTCTCTTGCTGGCGACGATTTGCGCCTGTATTTGCTCTAAAGTTGTGCTTTCAAAGTGCATGCTAGACAGCAAGGTCACCGCATTTAGTTGGAATACTTCCCACGCTTCTTTGACGGACCCGGCAGGGCCACGTTGTCCACAACCCGAGTGTGCACCACACTGCTCGTCAAGCACACGCAAAGATAAGGCACTTTTCATTCAAAGCGGAGAACTGCCGGACGCAATCGCAAAATGGCGAACAGATGTGACTTCGTGAAGACTGAGCGCCACTCGGTCGACACGGTCAGAGAAACCCAAGTGACGAAACGGCGAATGGTGAACGTATGAGACCCGCCGCAGTGGCTCAGTTGTTAGGGCTCTCGGCTACTGGTCCGGAGTACCAGGGTTGGAACCGGACCGCGGTGGCCGCGTTTCGATGGAGGTGAAACGCAAAGGCGCCCGTGTGCAGTGCGATGTCAGTGCACGTTAAAGATCCCCAGTTGGTCGAATTATTCCGGAGCCCTCCATTACAGCGTCTCTTTCTTCCTTTCTTATCTCAGTCCCTCCTTTATCCCTTCCCTCGGAGATGTGGGATAGCTCCTGCACAATTTCCTTCCCCCAACAACCAATTTTCAACGTATGAGACAAGCGATAACTTCCCGCAACAACGTCAGCAACAAAAGCAAGTTGACGGCGATGACAATCCGGCTGCCACCTAGAAGTGTCAGAGGTCGCAGGGACCTCTACTGGCAGCAATGAGGTACCATGTCTAGCCAATCCAACTGCAGTGTAAATCTACCTCAATCCAAGATGGTGCCTTTTGCGCCAGCGAAAAAACGATAAGATGGCCGATTTTGGCCCATAGGTGACTGAAATTTGTCCGAAAAATCGAACTTTCGGACTTTTGAAGTCTGAAATATTCGTCGCGAATATGTATGCGCTTCTATGGGGTGACTGACGGTGCCACATCGAGGTCCGAAATATCCTACGAGTCCGAATTGTCCGTCGGCTACTGTACCTCGCAAGAATTCTTGTGAACTTCTATGTGCAGTGAAGCTGTGCTTTTTTATCAGAGACCGTGGAGTGTAAAAGATGACAGCGGTTCCTGCTAACGAGGAAATGTTCTGGCTAAGATTCTGGATTGTTTCATCCTCGTGCGCTTCACCTGTGCTTCCTCCTCCGTTTTTCAGCGGAGGTCGTGGCAGCCTGCCAGCACAGTGCAGAACACCACCACGACCAATGCGACGCCTGCATCTGCTGCAGACGTGAGTGCCACGTTCTCTTTCTTTTCACTTGGGACCACATTAATTCCCTTTGGTTGTTTTCCGTGTTGCTGTTGATCGTATAGTAGGGTCCCCTCGTACTTTTATGCTTGTCCTGAAGCACTTGTCATATTGTGAGAGCTTCATGTGAAGTCTGTAGTGATCGTACCGCTGTGACGTGTCAGTTAGGGGGTGCAGCCTTTTTATTTGCTGTGTTGCATCTTTTCTTCTGTTTTCGTGTGCACTTACACTGTTCGACCATCGTGCAAAACCAACTCGCCCAACATTTCATGCGTTATTTGATGTGTTTGGCATCATTACGTACACATGCTTACGTGGCACTGTGTTGGCTTAGCTGTGATGAAATGTCCTATTTACTTGCGCAATTTGCGCGGAGACTTTGTGAACACTTCCTCAAAGACTCTTTAAAGGTCACAACGCAAAATGCATACGGTATATTGGCGCGTAAAAATCAATTCCTCAGCTCGCGCCCCTCACTGGACAAAAAGAGTTGATTTCAAATATAAGTCAGCGCATATCCTCCACCCAGGCCGTGCTCGCACTCCACCCCCCACCCCATTCCTGACCCATGTTTATGTAGTTTCCTGCACAATGGCATGATGGCACATGTGCAGCTTAAAGTAATAAGCCAGCTGTCGGAGACAAATGGAGATACAAGGTGATAAAGCAGCACCCTCGCATGTGGCCCGGCTTAGTAGTGGCAAACAGAGCAGCCAACGGTTTAGTAGTTTCGGATTCTGGCGCGTCCCACCCTTCTGAGATTGCCAGAAGTGTGCTCTGCAGCCGTTCGTGCGAGAAAGCGACCGCTGGCATGAGAGCTAAACTTTCATTTCACACTGCGCGATACATGCTTACAGCTTTGTTTCGAGGCGCATTTCATGAGCAGTCTGTCTTCTAACTGCGAAACAGGCTGGGGACAAGACACTGGACAAGATGCGTCGCAAGGACCTGGCAGATGGGGACCCTGAACTGGCGCGTTACCTGAACCGCGCCTACTGGGAGCAGCGGCAGCAGCAGCAGCAGCAGCAACAGGACGGGGCCGCGGTCGACGGATTGCCGTCGCGGCAGAGCCCCATACCCAGCGCACCAACTTCCACGGGGTCACCATACACCATTCCCCTCAAGAATGCGGAGGTCAGTGGTGGGCTATGCTTGAATGAACTAGTTGTTACTAGCTGCAGTTGTGGCAAGTACTGCTTGGGCATCTTCAAAGGTTTTATGGTGCAGAAGTATTGCGATGTCAGAGGCACGGAATGTGTCAGGGTGTATGAATGCGCCAATTGGTGACAAAGATTAGCTCAAAGGGCATAGCTTTGTTCAGTTAGCAATGCCTCACATGCACTATGTGTAAAACTTTTTTTTCTTTTTTCTGCATGAAATCATTAAAATCTGGCACTGTGGAAAGGATGCCACTGGTGCTAACAACTAAATGTTCGTTTGCTGGCTTGTGATCAATGCATCGCCACGATCGCATGTCAGTGCTTTTTGGTCACATCATTGTACAGCTTTCATTTGGTTTAGTTTATCTTGTACAGTCGACGACCAATTTTTCAGGCTCTCTAGGGGCTGCGAAAACGACTGAAAAATCGGACAGTCCGGGAAATCAAATTTCACAATTTCACTGAGAAAATCACGAACTTATAACGAATATGCCGGAGGAAGGGGTCAGTTGTATTGCACACATTATAAAGCTCCTCGTGACTAAATTTCACCGTGTAACATGTGCACAGACGACGGGCGGCGACCGCTTTCATGAGCTTGGCCTGGCTGTGCTGCCTTCGGCATGTCACCGATGAACGCACGAGTTGGGACAAAGTCTAAACGGGAAAGCGGCCGCTCCACTGTGGGAACTGCGCTGCGCCCACAGTATGATGGGCCCGGAACGAGAACACGAGAATGGCGAAACAACAAGAACCGAGAAACGGCTGGAGCAAGCGCTCCGTCAGCGTTGGCCTTCGCCATTAGGCCTAGCGACTAGAGCCAAAATCGACATCATATCCGGCGATAAACACTCTGCGGTGGCTTATGTATAATGAGGTGTCTTGCCTGTCATCGAAACGCCAGTTGTTTCGCTTTTACAATAGAAAAGTCTGGTTGTGGTGCATTATGCCGCGGATATGCTGACCTTGCTCTGAAATGCACCTCCGTTTCCTCCCACGCCCGCTGTCTCCGTGAGGCCGTACACCTCCCACGCGCTTCGCTGCTACCTCTTTCCGTATTCGAGACGAAAGACTCGGCACAGATGAGTTCCGTGAACTCTGACTACGGTTCAAGTTTGTGCGGCAGAAGACATTCACGAACAGTACGAATTCAAAACCACGCGGGTGCAGTGTGCAGACTCTCGCAGCATTTCAGCATTGCAAGTTAAGAGGCTCCCTTTAAGCTTGAATTTCGTTGTCTGATCAAGTTTTCGATCTCTGCTGCAGTTTGAATTAATGAGGTTCCACTGTACACATTATATGGCGGCTTGGGTACTGGCGGAGAGTGCAAATGAGGTCCGAAGAATCGAGCGGTCAGTTGCGGTGCGTCCGAAATTTCAGGCGCTCTTATACATTGGCTCTATGGGCTATGTCGCGGTGCCTCAAAAAAGTCCGAATAATCAAGTATGCCCGAAAAGTCAGGCGTCCAAATTTGACTGTATTTCATTTTTCCACCAATATTATTCAGTTCATAGCATAAATGCTCAGCTGTTGTGCAGTGCCTGTACCATTCTTTATGGCAGGTTTCACTTCGCTTATGTTATGCAACAAATCTGACTATAAGCTTGTTTGGTGAACACGTGTAGTATGAGAGGAAGCCACGCTTCTATACGAGCATGCATCTGTGGCTCTGTGCAAAAATTTATTCAGCCATTTTTGCTATCTCTTTCTTCGAGGTTTCAATTCTGAAAGACCACTTCTTGTCAAGGACTTCCCAAAGGAGTTCAGTTCTTCCCTCACCAGATTTCATGTCCCCAAGTCTTGTGCTTCCTGCTGTGCCGTCCTGCATGCGTTCAGAGTCGGGCCAGTCAGTCTTTGGCTTTGTGTATGTGTAGGTTTACCAGGAGCCCATGATTTTAAATACATATTTTGGTGAGCAAAAAAAGATAAAATTAGTGCAGTTAGCTTCCCTTTTTTTTTCTCTCTGCTTGCTTGCTTCATTGAATTATTAACCACTGTGCTGCTAGTTTCTGTGCTGTACCCTGATGATGTAGCACTGTGGCTGGCATTGCTATTCCAGAAAGTGGATGGCATCGCTGGCGAGGCGGACTCCCAGCTGGAGGAGTTTGTCACCCAGCTTCGTTCCACGCTGGAAGTGTTTGTCAACCGGCTGCAGAGCAACGCGGCTCGTGGGCGGCCCGTGGGCAACGACTCATACGTGCAGAGCCTCTTCCTGAGTGTCAGCAACATGCACTCGCAGCTGCTGCACCACCTGCAGCAGCAGGAGGACCTGCGCGGTGAGCACACCTCTGTGCTGTGCTGCGCATTCACTTTTGCAGCCAGAGCTGTTAATCAGAGGAACAACCTGATGCATGGCAGTAGCATAGACGTCCGTGTAGTGAAGGAGTATGGGAGGGTGTGATAGTTGTTATGCTGTGCATGTGTGTGTGAGAGGGAATACAGAGGCGCAGTACGGAGGGTGGCGCTGCAGTATGACGCAAGAGGGCATGCACCGACAGCCGGTGTGGATTGGTGGGGGGGTGTTGTTATGTAGCACAGTATAACCAGTATGACCGCTATGTCTGGGTTCTCACATTGCACTGCATAGCCAGGCACATATCCAGAAATTTTTTTTCGGGAGGGGCCCAAGGCAATTTATTGATCTTCAGAAGGTGATTGGAGGGGGACCTCTCCTTGGATACTTGCCTGAGCATAGCATATTTATGTTCATCACTTTTTCTTTTTATTCCTTCTCTCGCTATGGAATGACTGCTGTGTGTGCCAGTACCAACAAAAGTAGTTTTATTGTAAATTTCCCTTTAAAGGGGTTCAATATAGAATTCCAATCACCAACATAGGGTATAATTAAGGGCGCCCATGTCCTCTCTCGGTCTTTGCAATGCTGTTGTCTGTGTACCCCTCTGAAGGTTAGCTGAAGTGCTGATCTGTATTCGTTCAGCAAAGCTTTTCCCATTCGTAATTTTCATTCCTTCTGTGACCTCTTTGACCTCAGGCGCTGCTAAAAAAATGGCAGCTATAACTTGTTTTCTCTACGTACAGTATAGCCATTCAGCATGTTTCAGTTGCAGTCATTGAGTGAGGTATCGATCCATTGTGTATGAAACAGTATGGGGTGAAAGATTGGAATTCACAAACTTCAAAAGTGTTTTACGTTGCAAAATTGCTTTCTTTTTGCATTTTTTTATTCTTCCCAAATACCTGTGCTCTTTGTGTCATCAGAGGACATTGGGATATGAAGTCACTCACTGTAAACAGAGCTCATCTCTGTGTCATCGTCGTGTGCAGAGTACTACGAAGGCCTGCAGGACAAGCTGGCCCAGATCCGAGATGCGAGGGCAGCCCTGGATGCGCTGCGGGACGAACACCGCGAACAGTTGCGGCGGGAGGCTGATGAAGCTGAGCGGCAGCGCCAGATTCAGATGGCTCAGAAGCTGCACATCATGCGACAGAAGAAGCAGGTGGGGTGACAACACACATGCAATGCTTCAGCAGCATGGGCACACTGTTTGAGCTCGTAGTACTCCTGCTGTATCTTCACGCCCGGTTTACCCTATGATCTGAGCTGTAATACCTTCATAACAGTTGATGCTTGAGGCAGTTGTGTAACTACAGAAAACAGCAGGTGTAGAAACAGCAATGAATTGCAATGAATTGCAAACACCTGAACACAGCTACATTTGGACCTTGTTACAGTGAACAGGTAAAAAGTCGCAAAACGGTTCGATAGAGCCGGAATTTGTGGTATAAAATATTGTCAAGAACACACACAAGAGCAGCTCAGTTTAGTTGGTGAAGGGGCCACGACTCAGGTGATTCTTCCTAGAGATACAGGGAAACCTCCCAGGTTGTAGCAACGTTTCAAGGGTGCTTGCGACGATGCTGGAGGCTGCAAAAAAAAAAAAAAAAACGAGCACGTTAGGCTGGCTTTCCCACACAGCACCGCCAGTACGCAAAGGCCGCAAACTAAGCGCCAGCTAAGTTGGCTTTCCCTCATTGCAGCCGTGTCGCATGGAAAATGATATTTCAGAATGAAAGCTGCAAGGCTACAATCGTCCACGTCGATGCTTCTCGGTGCACTGTTGACGGGTGCGAGAGGGGTGAACGTGTGCTGATCGTTGGGCTAGGAACCCTCTTTGTTGTACTGAGGTTCTAGCCAGTGTAGTTCCAAAACTTCAGTGCTGGAGGATGAACAAACAAGAACATACTAGCTGTTTTCAGATTTCCTTTCATTGCACCGGTTGACTTTACCTGAAATTTGTACATTTCAGTGGCGTTACAGTTGCTAGTTGAGCTGAGCTCTTCATGATTCGTTACGTTTTTGTGTATATGTCAGTTATTCTACTTTGAAATTCCGCAAGCAATTCAAGCATCAAATGTCGCACCAACTAGCCTGCATTCAGCTATTGTTCTCTGAACAGCAATGCCGCTGTATGCACTGATGAAATGGAACTTGCATATGGATGCCCGTCGCTGCTACTCTGAGTGCATTGCACCATTTACAGCTGATATCTGGGCCTACCTACCAGGCATATTTTGTGTACGTGGTACATAACTTGATTCCAAATTCCACCACGCTTGGCACTTGCAAAGTAGCAGCGCTGTGTAAAAATACGCAGCATTACACGGCTGTACTTTGTTGTAGGCTGCTTTTCTGTGAGGAGGCTTTCAGAATGCACGATGTCACTTTACTTTGCTTCTCTTGTTAGTTTGGGTAAGCAAGAACAGGTTCTTCAGCTTTTTTTTTTACATTGAAGTTATCAGCTTATCTCTTTTAGGGCCACAGAAATGGAATTCGTGTTCCAGTTTTTATCCGAGGTGAACGAATTGTTCACAGAATGCTTTTACTGGCTAAAGCAGCCAAGGAAGCAGTTGCAGTCGGTTATATACATGGATAACCTCGCTGTTTCATGAACTGTGTTTCTCTTTACATTGGGATTAGTGACATACTAAGTGCAGTTGCACAAGCTTTTTTTATTTCTTGGCTAGACATGTGCGCTATTTGCAAGAAGGGCAATGCTTCAGTGAAGTCATTCACCATTGGCTGCACAAGACATTCATGTGGCTGTGCTTGCTCTGATATTTTGGTATGCATTGCAGAATGTCTTGACTTCTTAACACATTGTGGGTTTCTCTCGCTGCAGTCAGTGTGGTTCGAAGCTGTTTGTGTAAGTGGACACTTACAGTACTTAAGGCATTCCGTCATGGCCTTGCATGTCTTACGTGGGTATATTGACTTTTCACGGATCTCATTTTTCTGGGAATTGGTATAAACTGGACTGGTACAAGGTTTAAAGGCTCTAAGTGTTTCAAAACAAGGCTTTAGGAACTGGTTCTTTGTCATGTCACTGAAAGAAGTCAGTTGAAAAACTCGGGAATTTTGTGGCACTGCCAGCTGGCAAAAATTGGGGTGTACTGCGCTTGTCTGCGCCTTCAAAGCTTAAAGGTTAGATTTAGCACAGTTCTATGTGGCATTGACAGAAGATTCACTTCTTTTGATTGTCCAGGATGTTCATTGGAAACACTTTCCACTTGCTCATCCTGGAAGAATGTTTCTCAGGTTATTGCCAGTAAAACGGTGTTCCAAGAAACCCATTTTCTTATTGCCGAGACACGATCTTTCACCAGTGTTTGTATGTGCGACCTGTCCTTGCAGGAGTACTTGCAGTACCAGCACCAGCTCGCCCTTCAGCGGATGCAAGAGCAGGAGCGGGAGCTCCAGATGCGGCACGAGCTGCAGAAGCAGTACCACCACGGCGGTGCCGGATTCCCGAACCAGCCACCACCAGGGATGCCGCCACCCGCAGGCATGCCACCGCACTCCGTCGGCATGGCACCATCGCAGCAGCCGCCACCCGTCGGCATGGGGGCACCACAGGAGCCCCAGATGCACCTCCCGCCGCAACTTCACGGAGGGCCAATGCCACCGGTACCAGGCCAGATGATGCCACCCCCTCAAGGTCACCCCATTCCACACCAACCGGGCATGCCTCCTTCCATGTCCACAGCACAGGGACACACCATTTTACCACCACCGGGACACTCCATACCACAGCAGCACGGCACGCCCGTGACAGTACCCGGACAGCACGGGGTCCCACCTCAGGGACACGCAATGCCGCCTCAGGGACAGGTGATGCCGCCGCAGGGCCACACGATGCCGCCGCAGGGACACCTCTCGATGCACTCGCTGCCACCGCAGTCGGGCCCGATGTCGATGCCCTCACAGATGCCGCCGCAGCAGGCAAGACCACCTCCAGTGCACATGCCGGTGGCGCCGCCGCCGTACCGGTCACCGACCCATGCGGCACCAGGTGCCGTGCCGTACATGATGGGGACGGCACCACCGCACGCCATGATGGGGCAGTATGGCCCCGTGAGCATGCCTGGTCCCATGGGGCTTCCCATGGACTTCCAGGCATACAGCATGCAGCAAGGTAAGCCCATGCGTCTTGGGTGTGAGTTGCATATAGATGGCGTGCTGCAAGTGGCTCTGTCTCCTGGGCACCTATGTTAAGTGCGGAGATGGAAGAGCATCTCTTGCCCTCCGGCTGCCTGTGACACCTTCCCCTGAAAAGAGTGCTGGGACCCAGAAACGCCATAAAGAAAAAAAACTACAGCGGATTCAGTTTACTTGGCCAAATGTTAAGTATGTGCACCAGCACGTCGCGTTTCATTGGTTCGGGGCAAGGGTTTCAAGGCCCAGCCATATTTATTTTATTTCTGCAGGTCTAGCTGGCTTCAGACAATGGGTTTTTTTAGAGATTGAAAGCCTTAGTGCCAGTGCACTAAAAAAGGCGAGACATTGCTGACAAAACAGCAGTTTTATGAAATGCGCATTTATCACCTGATTGACAGTGTGAATACAGTTAAAACTCGATTTAACGAAGTTGAGGGGAGCCGTGAATTATTTCGTTAAATCGAGAACTTCGTTAAATTGAATGAGGCATTTCTTGGGCACATAATTCAGTACATTCGATTACAGTAAAACCTCGTTAAAACGTACCCGCTTAAACAGTACTTTCGTTTTAAAAGTAGTAAAGTCAAGTCCCCGACTGAGCACCCATTGAACATAATGCATTTTGCATCCGCATAAACCGTACCAGCTTATCGCGGTCGTATCGGTTAGCACGTACCATTTTCACTTTTCGTCGCACTCGCGCGTGACGAATTCACGCCGGTAGCACCGACCCAAAGGGCGGTTCGGCTAGCGGCGCAACAATCTTCCCTAAATACCGCCGACGGGACGGCAAGCCACACAGCTAATGACAAATTGGCGCCAAAGTTGGTAATCATACAACTAGCGCAATCTTTGGGGGTCCGTATGGTCATCGTCATGACCCCCCGCGCTACTTTCGAGTGGGTAGCGCCAACACCACGACCGGCGCCACTAGCGCGTATGAAAAGAAACAACAAAAATTCTTACTCGACAAGAAAGGCCCGAGGGGACTACAAATTTATTTTCCGCCAAAGAAGTCGGTGATCTTTGCCTGCGTGCGCTTTGTGAGCAACGGCCGCACCGATTTCTCGTAGGTCTGAAGTGCGTCCAGCGCGTCTTCCATCCCCTCGTGTGCGCCGGCAAAATGTCGCAGCAGATCGAGAGCATCCATCACCTGGCCTGGTGTCGGCACGGGAGCTTCGGCACCTGCAGGGTCGTCGGCAGCGTCTTCAGCCGTCACTCCCTCCACGCTTCCTACAAGCCGCAACATATCGGCATCAGTCAAAACTTCCGTTGTGACTGCGTTTGCGTCGGCGTTCACGTAGTCTGAGAAACTTATGCCTGTGGGCACTTCATCCACTGAGCGAAGGTGTTCCCAGGCATCTTCATCCTCGTGCACGGCGCTCGCGCAGTCCGGACCAGCTTCGGCAGTTTCAGGGCCTAGTGTACCGAAACCGGCAGTCCTGAAGCAGTTGACAATTATCGACGGCCTCAATGCTCTCCAAGCCGCCGCCACCATCTCAACCGCCATAAAAATATCTATTTTCGTCTCGCGCTTCAGCTCCAGGTTGAGGAGAACTCTGTCGACGACTCGACGCTTGTATGCGCACTTCACGCTATTAATTATCCCTTGATCCAAGGGCTGAACCACGGACGTTGCGTTTGGGGGGAAGTAGCGGGGCTCCACGCTGGTCAGCTCGACCTCTGCAACGTAGTGGGCCGTGCAGTTATCCAGCAACAGGCACACTTTCCTTTTCTGGCGACACATGTCGCTGTCAAATTCCTTCAGCCATGTAGCGAAAATGGCACGCGACATCCACGCCTTTGAATTGGCAACGTACTTCACAGGAAGCTTTTTGGTGCCTTTAAAACAACACAGAGCACAACACACAAACACACAAAAAAAAAACACGTGAACTGCAAAGCGCCATCTATGAAATGTGGCACGAAACTTTTTTACTGCTGGCGCCATCTCGTGAGCTCGACTCAAAATTAAAACTCGTTTTGCGCCACGCAGTTTGAAAAAAGCGACGGGATGAAGATGCTCCGCGCTGTTACCGCTGACTCGCAATCAATAAATTTTGGGGTGCTGTGTACAAAATAGACCAAAAATTAACACTTTTTCACCTTTATTTTTCGAAAAAAGGTTCGTTAAATCGGGACAGATCACGGAATCGGTTTCGTTATTTCGGGTTAGTCAAAGCATTGAACCCTATGGGCGTCTGAGGGGGAATTAGGATACCTTCGTTAAATCGAGATTTTCGTTAAATTGGGTTTCGTTAAATCGAGTTTTGACTGTATAGTCTATTGTCTAGTAGCCTTTATGAAAGCATGCCTGATTATTTGGTTGATTAAAGTCTAACGTTTTCCTTACTCTTAGCAATTACCTTAGTAAATACCTTGTAGACAACAGATGGCAAGTTTACCATCTGTAATTTTTAAATCCTTGACGTCCCCTTCCTTATGGATTCAGATGATATCAGTGTTCTTCCAAGATTCCGGTACGATCTAGGTGATAAGGCATTGCGTATACACAGTGGCCATCTTTTCTAGCACAATCTCCCCTCCGTCCTGCAACAGATCTGTCGTTACCTGATCCTCATCATCTGCTTTCCCTCTTTGCATTGCTCCTAAGGCTTTCTTCACTTCCTCTTTTGTTCTTAGCAGGATGTCCCATTGCTATGCACTATTGCTTCTCTCATTATCCCGATTACTGTTTGAGTATTGTTTATAGTATGCTTCTAATGGGATTAGATGTCTTGTTATAGGCAATGGCCAATACCAGTATCTACAGCTGCTTTTCCGCAAAACAGGCTAGGCCTGGCTGCTCCCTGCGAACAGTGCACTGCTAGTTAACACAGGGGCAGCATGTCGCTTCAGGAACCACGCCGCTAGTGTGGGTGGACCGTGTTCTTGCTTGGCAACTGCAGACAAGCTTATCTGTTGCCATGTTTCATGTATGGAATTATCATTATATATCAAACTATTTCACAACCCCTTTCACTGTATCCGAGATCAGCTGTACTAGTAAATACAGGAAATCTTTTGTTGGTGACACTCAAAGTGGCCGTTGCAGTTGGCACAAAGAATTCTTCTCTCCTTGCCCCTCTACAGCTATGCCGATGGGTGTGCCCATGATGCACGGCATGCCGCCCCAAGAGAACCCAGCCTCCCCACCGCAGCACCATCGTCCGCCAACCAGCAGTCCGTCAGCAGAGTCCAACACCGCTGCCCCGGCCGCTCCGCCAGTGCAGGAGGCTGCCCTCATAAGCTTTGACTGAGCGCAAACCATCATCAGGCACTTCAGTCCGTAACAGTCTTAATTGCTTGTGGTCAAGAGAAAGCTTTCTACTTTGTGGCGAGAGAGAGACAGACTCAGTTGGGCCAGTTTGAAGTGCGGTTGTACAGTCTGAGCTTTGTAGGATGTCTGTTTGTGCGTATATTTCGCGTTGCTTAACTGAGAATTGATGCTTTTTGTCATTCTTCTTCGACAAGATGGGCATTGCTGGTCGATGTCTGCAACGGTGAAAGAGGGAGTGGCGAAAGCCTTGGGCATGGAGCAGAATCGTAGATTTTTGGAATTTTTTTTATTTTGAGGGGGAATCAAGGCTATACGATTGTAGTGCTGGGCACATTTCATGCCACAGTCAGACCGTAGGCAGCAGCACACACTGCAGGCTACAAGGCAGGCTGCAAGTCTCCTGTAACATGTAGTTTGCTGGTTGTGTTTAACCAGTGGACAGGCTGCTGTCTGCCAGGAGGCATTAACTGCTACTACCCCTGCTGAATCAGCAGTGTATCAGTGGATGTTCTTTCTGCTGGCAGATTGCTAGGCTTGAGAGCAGTGAAGAACCCATTACAGCAGCATGAAGGAGCTGGAAAATCATTATTTTAACTGATTAACTGACAATAACAGAGCATGCCTGTCGCCGCTGCTAGTTGGCTTTCAGACGTTTTTATTACTGAGGCTCTTAAATTTTGCCTTGGTGTTTCTTGCATTTTGTACAGGCAGTTTGGAAAAAACTTGATTTCTTTTAAATTTCTTTGCCTTAATGCCCACTAGCGCCAATTTCACTGGCAACTTGCTCGCAGTCTAATCTTTGTTCAATACAGCAGCTGTTCGGACCTCGCACATTATTAAACTGTGCACTGCTGGCTTGTTAACCCTGCTCTTATAGTTGAATATTACATGATTAAAAAGCTCTTGCTACAGAGATAAACAAAAATAACCTGGCTGTTAAGCACAGGAGTCGGTTGCCCCTCTGCAAGCACAGCTTCTCTTCACTAGTTTGTTTCATGCCCAAAAAATGCTTTCTTATTTTCCAAGCACAGCTGTTCATGTGACTGTCTCCTTGATTTGTGTTTAGTCACTTGCTTCAATGATGCTTTTCAAATTTTCAAAGAACAATTAAATGGTGTAATGGCAATATTTGTAAGTATATAGATATGTATATCGGAGCTGCTTTATTTCTGCTGTGTACATTGATACAACTCGTATAATAAAGGCTTTTCCTTATGATAACCCTTCCCAATGCTTCGACTTACTCTTTGTAGCACATCAATTGGGTCAATTCAAAAACTGTCAAATATTGCTAAAGTTGAAAATATGTAGAAAATTTGTGAATTTTTTACCTCCTAAAGCTGCATGTGGACTGTGAGAGACACTGTAGTCAACGACATTTCGTCGCCAAAATGGCTTAACGGCTGAGGCCATGTTTTGATGGAGGTGAAATACAAAAACTCCACGTGCTGTGCAATGTCGGCACACATTGTAGACCCCCAACCAGTCTAAATTAATCCGGAGCCCTCCACAATGATGTGTTGGTTTGGGATTTTAAACTCCACAATTCACAATTTTTTTTTAAGGACATGCATGGGGAAATCATTTTTGAAAATGAAATTCATAATTTCCTACACATTGCACACATATTTAGTTACTGCACACAAACAGTAATGATAGGATACTGAATTTCACGACAAGGACCTCTTACGTGGATGTTCTTGCATTTAGCCTCTATCTGCTCACTACAAATGGGTAATCGACAGTCAGCCTTCCAGTTACTTCCGTACTATCATGTGGCTGAATAAAGCTGGCAGGTGAACACCGTGAAGAGAAAAAAGCAGGTTAGAAAAAAAAACATTCCATTCGGACCACCTGTATCATTAACAGATTGGTAATTGACCACTTATTTAATTTAATTGGTTTTTGGGGAAAGGAAATGGCGCAGTATCTGTCTCATATATCATTGGACACCTGAACCGCGCTGTAAGGGAAGGGATAAGGGAGCGGGTGAAAGAAGAAAGGAAGAAAGAGGTGGCGTAGTGGAGAGCTCCGGAATAATTTCGACCACCTGGGGATCTTTAACATGCACTGACATCACACAGCACACGGGCGCCTTGGCGTTTTTCCTCCATAAAAACGCAGCCGCCGCGGTTGGGTTCGAACCCGGGAACTCCGGATCAGTAGTCGAGCGCCCTAACCACTGAGCCACTGCGGCGGGTTTGACCACTTATCAATTTGAAAAATACTTTCGTTAATGTGGCACACATTACGCTATTTACACTATTACAGCTGGACCTATCTTTTTAATTTGGAAATCCGAAGTGGGGGCGTCGACTTACAATCGAAACCAAAGCATGACACCATAAATAAAGGGAAGACAAACGAGATATCATTCATGCTAGTGTGGTTGCATTTTTGCTGTGGGGCTCCATCGCATCCCTCTCGGTGCCGGCCTTGAGCATCTGGTCTGTCTACGCTTGGAACCAGCACCCCCTCCCCGCGCCGCAACTGATGGTGGCTTGGTTGCTGGGATCGATAAGGGTCAAACTGGCAACCCGCGCTTGGCTGCAGACTGCAGCTGCTGATAAGCCGCAGGGGCAGGATAACACTATCATTTTCTACTCTTAAAGGCGAAGTGTACTTCCAACTGTGCACTCGGCGCTTACGGGAGTGTCGTTAGTTGGCGGAAGGGCCAATGTTCTAATCGCGGCGGCACCGCCAGTCGGAACGGCAGTGGTGGCGGGGAGAGTCGGTAGCTGACGGAATGAGCCGACTACCCGCCACGTTTTACCAGTTTTAAAGCGAACGCTTTACTGGCTAGCGGCGCCAATTTCGCCGTGGGCTCTGTCCTAGCTATCCCACACGGTGTGGGCCTGTCAACACATGCCCCGCCTCCCTACCCACTAAAGAGGCTTGGGAGACCCTCCTCGAGTGCGACGGCACAAGCTGCCCTCGCAAGCCGAGCTCGCGATGCAGCGGGATATTGCGGCATCCCGGACCAGGGACGCGAACCAAGATGTCGGCATTCACCAACTGCGCCGGCTCATCCTCTTTGTTTCCTTAATAAAGGTTTGCTCTCTCTCTCTTCGCCGTGGGCGGCAGTTTGTCATTGAACGCCCTTGCTGCGCCGCTGCCATCCGCGGGAGTTCTGTCTCGATGCACAGCGGGCGGTGTGGGGCGGCGATGTTGCCGGTGAGCGGCGTCCACTCGCCGAAGAGGCGCGCTGCGTGCCTCATGCACGAGTGTGGCGACGTGCGGTTGAGGCGCTCGCGCTCTGCCCGAAGTGACACTGGGCAGGTAATGCTATCACCTTGTACTATTAAAGGGGAAGTTTAAGCGACCTCCAAGTTCTTTTGTTTTACACAAGATGGGTGCGGACTTACACTGGAGTCGAGTCCTGTAAATACAGTAAATACGCTGCAGTGAAAAATGCTGTGCATGCACCATGCAATTACATCAAGGAAACAATTGGAAACAAGTAAAAATACTTTTATTAACGTGGAATGTACCATCGTAAAAGGAGTATACACGCAATTATGCTAATACTGTCAAATTATTGAAACGGTCTGTGCTGAAAAACCAATTTGATCGTTATTGCAACTCCTAGCAAATACATAAACCACCCGAGGACAAGCTCGTGAAAGTTTCAAGCAAGGAAGCAAGACTGCAGGCGAGCTATGTTTCCAGTGCAGTAAAGGCTCACAAAGGCACAAAGGAAACATGGCACATTTCTCAACACAGTAGCAGCGCAGCACAGCAGAATCTTGATCACTGAGGGCAACAGAACAACGCAACCCGCACTGCATGCATGCTCTGAACCAACAAATGGGGTTACTGTCCTGTCCTATACAAGCGAGTCATCAGGCCTCGCTTGTTGTAGTTCGATAAAAAAACGTACTTCATTGAACGTCCTATGATAAGCAGCATATGTAACACTAGCGCAATCGTGTATGAAAGCTTGTACTTTGTAAGCAACTGCCTTGCTTTCACTAAGGTTTTGCACAGAGATCGCATTTGGAGGCATGCTTTGTATTCCACCATGTCTGTTAAGACATGTAAAGACCTGTACATTTTGTATTCAGAATAAATTAAACAATAAGTTGTGTATGGGTGTATAACAGAAAACTTGGAATTTTTCTGTTAAATAAAGTAGCACCATCTGTTGACAGTGAGGCAAAACGTCCACAGCTTTCTGCACTTTGTTTGGCCGACACTTGGTTTTGCCAGCAGGCATTACCACAGTTCTTTCCCATATAAACCAGTATGATAACAATTTAATATATTCATTAAAAATCCATCTCAATTCGTTTGCAAAGAAACTGAGCAGAAAACTGCCTGAAAACTGGGTACCAGTTAGAACCCTCGGCACCACAGCAAGACACGTGTACAGGACTGCATACCAACTATTTAGGCAGCAAGAGCATTTGAACCGGTCGTTCTTTACAGCGCTAGAACAGCTAAGCGCATATAACTTATCCTCTGGAATGTTGCCATGAAAAAGCTGCCCACATATCCTAGTCTCATCCGCACCGGTATTGTCTTGGTTGCACACCATGTCACACTTGCAGCAAAATGCACTTCAGGCGCTCTGTTTTGGTCTGCCAGGATCCTGAATGGCTTTCGAAGGGTCGCAGGAAAATGACACGGTCAGCGCATACCGTACGCCACTGTCCACTTTCTCCACAAAGTGCGGATTTTCCGAGCCAGATGTGAAGGCCAAGACGCGACCTAAAGAAAGGGGGGGCACATGGAAGGCGCATGCTTAGATACAAGAACAATAAAAACAAAGACATTTATTGTCTTGAATGCTCATATTTTCATGTACAGGAGTAACCCTAAAAGAGGCCATGTTAAGCATTTGCATTGTTGATGACAGTATAAAACAGCAGTCTAGAAGGTAAATAAGTGGTCACTATATCAATTACTGAGTACTGAGTACAACAAGCTTTTGGGCAAGTTGGCTGGATACATGAGACATTACTGCAGTGCAAGAACCATGCACACAATAAGAAAACAGCGCACAGACGAGCACTGCACTTGCAACTGATTTATTGGAAGAAGGCATGCTGAATGTAAGAGCTGCGTCAAACATGCATGCACAGAATACTGAAAGACATCTGACAAAGGCAAAGCTGGAACCGAAATAAACTGTAACGAAATCTTATCTTGTGGCAGAGAAAAGGTCGTATTCTGATCTGCACAATACAACTGAAGCACCGCTTACGCAGACATGTCAAAGTATTTCATTAACTGTGAGTAATTTATGATAACAGAAATCCCACAAAGCACTTCACATTGAGAAGGAAAGAACTTTGCTGCTCTGATAGTGCTCCGCTGCACCACTGCACGCTTGCACTGACCATAAATCACCCAAGTTTTCAATGGCACAATTTGTAAAGGCAGTCATGATGCTTTCAACAAACAGAAAAGCAAAACACAGAAAAGGCAATAGTAAATATAAATGGGGCAACAAGCAATGCAGGAACAGTGAGACTTCTCTTCACCGTTGCAAAGTACAACTGCCGACTCATGACACCATGCAAATGTAAGACTGTATCCCCACAACCCTGAGCGTTGTCGGCCACACTTGGTTTGACAGCACACTTCGAAAGGATTATGAATGAAGGAGATCATCCGCACAACTTTTTAAAACATTCAAAGCAGTGTCAAAGAAGCACTGCCATGCAACTCAGCTATTCTTTCAATGCTGTCCAAAGTAGGCTGGCTGGATGCTTCTAACAAAGGCAATAAAGAGCACTGTGAAAACTGTGCCCCGGTGACTTGCCTCTCTTGGGTTCTACCGTGGCATTGCCTCTCACGCTATCCACAAAAAACAGGCGGCCTCCGCCAAAGTCTGCACTGTAGTCTGTCAGATACAGCAGCGAGGTATAGTGGAAGGATCCATACTGCTCCTGCAAAGCAACAATGGGGAGATGTGTGAGGAGTCAGTTGACTGTAATGGAAGCTGAGAATTTTGTGGTTGATCAGTTCACAGTGTACGCATGTGTGTTTGAATCGGGGGTCCACAGATCCACATGTTGTGGTGGGAATCAGAAAACCAAGTTTCACTTTACCTCATAGCACAAATTGAAAAAGTTAGGCTGCACCAAAAACAAGAAATATATATATCTGAACCCCCTGCCACAACTGAGGGTCAGGACGTGGCAGTGAGAGCTACACTGAGAAGTTCTCCTTCTTCTTCAACACATCTTCCACTGTGGCAGTTACCTGCAGCAGGTATCTGAACAACAGCAGTGACTTAACCATGTGCCCTCCACGAGTCTGAGATGGGCCTGTCCTCACAACCTGCAAACTTTGGAGGTGGTGGCATTCTTACCTCGGAAGGCAAGTTGTATTCCATGTTTCTAAGCTGTGCACCTTGGCTGCTTGCTGAGCTGTTTCCGATGCAGTTACCTTACAACACCACCCACACTGCTTTTTGTTGTCTTTAAATATTGATTCAAACAGTTGGTGGTGACTATATCATAAGCGAGCACTGGCGACTGACCTTGTCAATGTGCACGTGCCAGTATTCGTCATGCACAGTGACAGCTGGCCGAGCTGTCATTTCAGAGAAGAAGGTCGGATGCGTCAGATGCAGCAGCTCAGGTTTGACCCCAAACTGGAACCCAATGAGGCTTCGAATCTTGTCCTTGACCTGCCTGCAGTATGCCATTTGCAAAATAAATATATAAATAAATAAAAACCCAGTGCTAGTCAGCACTAGGCTGTGCCTGGGAAGCACAACTATATGAAGAACATCAAAAGTAGGCAGGCCTGTTTGCGCACTGCTAGTGCATTTGCCAGGACATGGTTTGTGGCTCCTGTAACGTTGCTGCAGCTCCACGGCTGAAGCAACTGAAAATGAGAGTAATTTCTTGCTCCTGAGGGTGAGAACTGCCATAAGAGCACCAATTCAGGACTGAATGAGTGTTGTAGTCACTTGCAAAGCAGCCTTGTGTACTGTCAACACAGACTGTGAAGCCCTTGATCTGTCCCATGTCCATTTCTGGCAGACACGACAAAACATTATGTGCCGTGATGAATATCATAAATGGGAAAAAGAGGAAACGGTTTGCAAAAGCACAAAATTTTGTTACACACCTGTTCTATATCTGCAACATAATGTTGTTTAAAAATGATTACATTATGCATACTGAAACACTGACAATTATCACATCATGTCTTAGCTACCAGTTTGCTCAGCGATTTCAGCAGTATACACGAAGCTTTCATTCCATACATTATACCAATTTACACTAGCAATAACAGTCCTATACAACTTAATTTCTTGCATCGGCTATCTAGACAACTCGAGATTTAAGGGCAGGTAGCTTCAATAAAACAGGAAGCTTAGACTTAGAACTAGCGGCCAGCAAGGTTTGTGCAAAATCCGTTTCCCGGAGCTCAAAGGGAAAGAAGTATGCTGTCATGGCTAACCACAATGTTAAGTAACACCGAAAGTTGGGCGAGTTGGTAGAAATTCATATTTGAAAAAACCGCAAACAACTGACGAGGAAAACACAGGACAAAACGACTGTGTCGGCGCCTGTGTCATCGTTTCGTCCTGTGTTTTCCCCTTTGTTTGCGCTTTTTTCAAATATTAACCACAATGTGTTGTAGGGATTGGGGGGGGGCAACAGTTCTGTTTTGTTGAAAATCGAGAAGAGTTTCATGCCTAGTTAAACATTAGGTTGTCCATTAACTGTAGTTAATGGATTGAACATATCATAAGGCAAATGCATATCAGTTATAACAAGGTTTGTGCTAAATACCCTGCAAACTACTTATGGCAGATAGAAGATGAACTCACTTGTAGACTTTCAGGTCATTGTCAGAGAATAGCGTAGTGCCTTTGTTCTCAAGAAGCCTGAGGACAAAGAACATATAAAGCTTGCTGAAATGCAGCAGTAAGGAAATTGAATATCAAAGCAATATGTGGTCAACTTGGAGGACCAATCAGTTTAATACTTGGAGATGAAAAATCAACTTGCCTGTAAACATTGACAAACTTTTTCCCGAGAGAAATAGACCCAGAATGGAGGTCCAAAATTGATGCTCCCCCATCGGAACGACTCAGCGCCAGGCCTCTTTTTGCTAGGCTGGAAGCCAGAAAGAAAAAAAAAAAAGAGCTGTTCATTTATATAAGGTGTAAATTCATCGCAGAATATTTGTGGAAATATGCGTATACACTATGGCAGTGAAACATAATGGAGTTTTGAATATTCGATGCGTCCCTGTCTACAAAGAAGATGAAAATTTGTTCGCCATTTAATATTTCTCAGCTGTGGTACTACTTCTCCAAAATATCATGAAGAAAAATATTTCACATTTGTGTCCGAAACGAACCTTTGCCCGCTTGAAAAATTGGCGGTGGTTTAGCTCTGGTTAAACCTGTAGTGACACGATAGCTACAGCTGGCCGAGTGGAACTCGGTCAAGCGACCAATTACGTGACGAACCACGTAACCAGCCACGGCGCCGCGCCGCCGGCAGCTGCTCCGCACCACGTGACCAACCACGTGACAGCGTGGTGGCGCAGCGCCGCCACGCTGAAGGCCCGAAATGCTACCGTAATGTAGCTATCGCTACAAAACTGTCCGTGACATGTGGGGTGTTCTGTACATGCAAAATGTCAGTACGATCTTAGGCAGCAAGTGCGAAAGGGTGCCCTTTAGGCACAAGATTTAATTGAAAAGGCTGCTCACCTCAATAGTGCACTGCTCTCTTCTCCTGTGACTACACTGTCAGACACCACTCTTCCGCACTTAAACGGTGCACAGTCTGCGAGATGGGAATTGACAGCATGCAACAGGACCACAAAATTACAATGGGGTCAGCATGGCATGCCACAATGTCCTTTAAGAGTTTACGCCAGATGTAAAAGTATGCATGGCATCTGCGAATGACAAGAGAAGCAGTAGTCCACAAAGACGCAAAAGGCGTCTACAGCGGATATCTTAAGGCACGGAAAAGGTTACAGACGGTGAACCATAATGAAACATAAAATTAGCTCCGAAACAGAAAGGGCATTGAACAAAGAAGACATACACCTGTGCTGGCACACCAGCACTGTGGTGTGTGTCTTCTTTGTTCTATGTTCTGCCTGTTGCACTGCTAATTTTATGTCACATACCGATTGGCCCGGATAATTCCTCTCTTGCACAATGAAACACTTGTCACTTTCCTGCCTACCCATGACAGCACCACAAATATGCCCCGGGAAGCCAACTGCTGCACAAACTAGGCCCTAGTTAAGACAATGAAATATATGACATTCCGGATGCATTTAATAGCAGCTGATTTGCGCATTCCACTTTTAACAACTTATGCAAGGAATCAAAAGGAAACTTTGAAAACACGACTGGATAGCAATTTCAGTTTTGAATATTTCAGTAAAGTTAGAGCTCCGACTTTTCTTCACTGAGTACCTCTCCTGCAAGTCATGAAAACCACCCGGAGCACCTCAAAAACGCACCTTCGAAAAGGCGGCGGTCTTTGGCGTAGTCATCGGAGCACTCCACTGTTTCCGATTTGATCGGTAAGACTTCGCCGCGGGACGCGAACACCGTGACCGTCTCCGACTTCCACCTCGCTGGAATGTAAAGGACTGCCAGCAACGCCACGGACACGACGACTCGCACGACGATTCGACGAGTAGGAAACACAGGCACAGCGGACGATGCGGACGGGGTTGAGCCGGCATCCGGCGAAGCCCTCTCGACCGCGGGCTTCTTCGCTTCGCCACGTTTCCTGAGCGCCATTGCCGTTTTAAAACACAATCCACTGTCTTTAAAGGGCGCAGGATGTGCTGGAACTCCTTTCGTTGAAGCTAGAGCGGCTCATCGTCAAACAACACTTTCACAGCGCGCGACACGCACAGCTGTGAGACTGATTCTGCATCCGGCGTTAAGTCACATGGAACCGGGCTGCAACCGCTGTGAATGCCGTCCAGTCTCGCCGCTTGACACAGCGTCAGCGATTGGTTTCGTGGCAGATCCGTCCAAAGAAAGAAACTGATGACTTTCAAGAGTTTTCACTGAGGACAACTGCGCAGGGACTGCAGCACGGTAGCAGCTACACGAGGGCCAAGGGTGTGACATTCCCGTAGAGCCAATGGGGACGATTTTGAAATGCGACGGTGGCGGTGCCTGGGAGTTGGCGGCGCGGCCAGCGCGGCTGATTAGCAGCTGCTTAGGGCGCTCGCTCGAGTACCAAAAACGTAAATAGTTTTCTCCAAAGAACAGTTTATTAAAGGAAACATCAGTAGTGACAATCGATGTACAAAAGTGATTTTAGGCATCTTGGGCATTGCAATATCAGTGACAATCGTTCTAAAAATCAAAATTAATAAATTCCATTATGGAAACCTAGAACACATGAGCCGCCAGATACCAGGATCGCTGCAATCGTTCCGACCGTGGCGACACTTACGGCGCGGACGCGCAACTTGCAACATGCCACAGCACTGCGAGGGCGGAATAACGTAACATTTCATTACGGAGCGGCCATATTTGGAAGTTACCAAACGATGGGCGTCACAATTGCCATAGCAACCAGTAATCTCTCTGGCTGGCTGTGGCTAAAGGAAGGTAATGTGCGTAGATTATAAATAATTTAAAAGGTAATTGAATTTGAAGTTGAAGTTGAAGTTTGAAGTTTATTTGACATCAATTTGTCAGAGGTGACGGGACAAAAGGCAATTCATTTTTTGCCTGACGTGGCCCCGTCACCCGTTACATTGCTCAGGGGGGTGGAAAATTACACAGCAAAATACACAAAGCAAAACAAGAAAAGTAACAACATCGCATACGTACTACATGAATTATATGTAAGGATCAATGAGTTACACATAACAAAAATGCAATGAAAAATGAAGGAAACAACAACGCATAGCTAAAATGTCTCTAGGACAAAACAAAAAAATTGACATAGCAAACAATGAGATACACAGAATTAACATACAGGCAAGGGGAGAAATAGCACGCAAACCAAAAACAATGAAAAACCGCACCGCATGTCTCCTACGTCTTTTGGACAACAAAACTAAAAATAGCGAACCTGGACATACACCCAGCAAGTAAAAAAAAAAAAACTAGAAACTGGACACTTTATGGAGGAGACAGGGACAGAAGGTACATTTTAACATTGTTCTTGAAGTTACGGGGGGAACGAGGCTGCTGCAGAAGTTCCATAATACGTGGGTGTTTATTAAGTAAATCAGGAATTAAGTAATCAATGTGCTGCATACCATAATTCGTTCTCATCAGAGGCATTTGAAAGTGACTATACCTGAAATCATAAGGTTTCTAGTTAGGGAAGTATAATGCATAAAAGGAAACTGGGTCACGGGTGACTTCATGATATATATGATATGCAAGCTTTAGTTGAAACAGTCCGTTTATCTTGAGTAAATTATGTTTTAAGAATAATGGGTATATGTATGTTCTAGCGGACCTACATCTTCTATGCAACGCAGAGCTCGTTTCTGCAATATCTCAAGCCTGCGCAAGTTTGTCTTGGTAGTGGTGCCCCAGATTAACAGACAGTAATGTAAATGAGACTGTACTAAAGCAAAATACAACTGACGTTTAATAGAGCTGGGAACCAAATATCTCACTTTATACAAAATGCCTAGAGATCTAGAGATATTTGTGTGAACCTTATTTATATGAGAAGTCCAGCTTAAGTTTTCCTCAAATAGGACACCTAAGAACCTATAAATGGAAACGCGTTCAAGGGCTGAGTCTTGGTACTTGACCTGGATATTAAAATTTTCAGGTTTATTTCGTGGCTTAAACATTACGTACTTTGTTTTCCGAACGTTCAATTGCATTTGGTTTATCCGGAGCCAGCATGAAAGCTCATGTAGCCAGATGTTCGTGAGGGTTTCTAGTGTAGATAACTGTCTTCCTGAAAAAAACACACTGGTGTCATCTGCATAAAGTATAATATCGGGTGTATTTGGTATGAGGACAATATCATTAATATAAATTATAAACAGCAGGGGTCCCAGGATTGAACCTTGTGGAACACCATATGCAATCGGTTCTAGAATAGAAGAATGTCCATTAAGGCTTGTAAATTGGTATCTGTCCGTCAGGTAGCTACGAATCAGATTGAGAGCAACGCTACGGATTCCATAAAAAGGAAGTTTATAAAATAATGTTTGATGTTTAATAGAATCAAACGCTTTTCTGAAATCAAGGAACAGACCTAGTGTGAATCGGTTATTTTCAAAATTATTGATAACCTTGTTTTTAATATTCAGAAGGGCTATTTCAGTTGAGCTATTTGGACGGAAACCGTATTGCTGCCTCACAAGAAGCTCTCTTTCAATACAGAACTTACTTAGGCGTGATTTTATCACTTTCTCAAGCACTTTAGAAAATAATGGCAGTACTGAAATAGGTCTGTAATTGTTGATATCATCATGCGCACCACCTTTATGCAGAACCACCACCTTTGCAATTTTCATGCTGTTTGGAAAGATTCCTGTAGCTAACGAGCTATTGCATATATGCTGCAGAGGAAGAGATATGAGGTCAACAACAGATGCTATAGGCAGAGCCTTGATATCATCATCCCTGGGGCAGCATTTTTGCTTAAAGAGCTAAGACAGCAAATAATTTCAAGCTCACTGCATGGAGTCAGGAACAATGAATCAACCACACTAAGAGATAAGTATTTGTCAAGTCCATCCATATCTACCACCTGTTGTGTCTTAGCCCCGGAGTTTACAAAATGAGTGTTAAATTTATTTGCCAAACAAGTGTCCTTATACTCAACACCATCAATTTTAAGAACGTTAGGTATCTTGTTGCTAGTTTTTCCAATAATGTCTTTGAGGCAGTTCCATACCTTTTTAGTATTACTGGAGATGGCTTCAAACTTTTGCGTGTAGTATTGTAACCAGGCCTTCTTAAGATCTGAACTGAGCTTGTTCCTGGTTCGTTTATATTCAGCTAAGATATCAAGGTTCTTTGACCGAACAAACTTGTCGTACAGTTTATCGCGTGCCTTTATTCTTTTATATAACTGTTTGGTTACCCAGGGTTTTCTGGATTTCTTGCAAACTTTGACCGGCTGCAAAGGAAATGCTTTGTTATAACTTTCCTTTACCTTAAGTAGGAAAATATCATAAGATAAACTTGGGTTTTCCTCCGAGTAGACACCATCCCAGTTTGTCGCTTCTAACTCAGTACGGAATGTAGCTAGCGCCTCAGACTATAATTACGATGAAAGATTGGAGCGAACTGGTGACGACCTCCCCTTCTTTTTGCCCATGGAAAAACTATTTCTATTACTATTACTATTTCTATATTACTATTTCTATTACTATTTCTCACTAAAATACGTAGTATTCAACTTTTGGTAGCATTTTGATGCTGCATACAATTTTTTAAACAAAGAAAAACAAATATTGATGACCGAAATTGGGCGCGCAATTCGAACCCCCTGCTTAGAGAAGCCGACAATTCTGGAAAGCTGCAGCAGACACTTAGGATAGGAATAACCTTATTAAAATGGCGGAAACCGACGGTTTAACGCGTCGTGGCATTGGCCAAGCGTCGACCAGGGGTTATGCCCTGCCCTACTCTGCACTACCCCTGTTCGGCCCGTTTGTGGTGGGTCGTGAGGCTTGTGCTTTTCGAGCGCACCCCGGGCCTGCTGGACACTTATTTTCTGTGCAACGTTAACGAAAGCCAAGAAGCTGCTGCCGCTGCTCTCAGCCTAAATATGTAGCCATCAGAGAACACGGAATCAAATAGAAGCTTTTCGGACACAAAAGAGACAGCAAAACCGTAGACGAATCATTACAAACTTCTCACCTCATTTGGTGACGACGGTGGTGGTGGTGGTGGTGGTTTTTTTTTTAATAATAGTAAAAAGGAAGTAAAAGATTTTTTCTAGCCCCGGCATCTGCCATCGATACTGAAGCACCTGAGCTGGGGCAGCGAAAATAAAGGATAGCAGGCAGAATGGAGAAATTAAATGAAAGAGGTGAGGGGACAGGAAGAGAGGATAGGGGGTCGATTTCCTGGTGACGACGGTTACAACAGTTTCAAGACTCCGGCGATGCCGGCTCGGAATCCGATCGTCTACACTTTCTTTTTTATTTTTAAAAATAGGGTTTTCGAGCTCCTGTTCTCGACACTGCAGCTAGAGAGAACCTTTTTGCGGCAGTGTTGGCGGACGTCAAAAAATAGGCGAATCATGTTAACTACTAAAATGATTATGGTAACTAGATTCTAATAGTTCACTTTTTAACTATTACCCATAGGCGACCGATTCCGACAGGTGCGATTCTCTGCCCCGTCCTGCAAGTGGCGAGGAGCGGAGAGCACTGCAGCACGTGCGGGGCTGAGAATGAATGAATGAATGAATGAATGAATGAATGAATGAATGAATGAATGAATGAATGAATGAATGAATGAATGAGCTGTTTATTTACTAAGGGGGGCTCAAGGCCGTTTGTTGGGGAATTGGGTTGTTGAGGAAGGGAAATGTAGGGGTCTGTTGATACATGAAGAGATAGCATGGGTGGTCTAGCCACGCTTTACACTGCTTTGTAGAGAATAGCTGCGATTCTCGCGCGGCACGTGCGTCACAGTGTGTCCAAATTTGAATGATGTCGCTTTGCGGCTTCCCACAAGCGCGCGGTTTTCGAGTGTTGCGTGAAATGCCCCAAATTAGTCGAGCCACAATGGTGAGTGTAATCGCGTTTTCGAAGTTCTAAAAACTGATATGGCTATTACTAACGGCTGGTTACAAATCTCTAATTGAAATAAGGTGGCTTTCAGTATTAGTTAAAAAGTTAAACATGCATTAGGATTTAGTTAATCACTTCACTAGTTAGCATGATTCGCCTGTTTTTTTGGCGACTGCCAGCACTGGTATTACTAAGCCGCAAAAAGATTCTCGTTACCCCAAAATCCCATTTTTTTAAACTTTAGACCTTCTAAAAAAAACGCTATATCTAAAGATCTGCTCGCTTGTTGTAACTGTGGCGAGCGACACACTCTGCGCATATTTCTGCGCAGCCTCCGCCTTGTTATCATCCGGCCCAGCGTGGCACGGCCACACGCTGCACTGCGTTACCGATAAAACACAGTGCCACCGCTGCGTCACCCGAGGCATGCGTCACCGACGGTGGCTAGGCTGCCCGGCTGGGAAGAGCGGCGTTCTTCCTTCCGCTACCGAGACGAGCGTAGCGTTGGTGTGCTCGTCCGCTGCCATCGCTAATCGAATAAACAGTTGTTACGTTTTTATGTTGGGATTCGTCCTCAGCAGAAACGACATCCCACATAACTATTGTTTAACGGAAACGCTGTCTTCCGCTTCCCTCATTCTGGGGGACTGCTACCAACGTGCTGCTCAATATCTAGGGACGGGAGGGCGGAGGGGAGGGAACTCAGGGTGAGGGCGTCGTCATTTTCGGGGCGCGGCGATTCACCGACCGCGTGGCGGCTCGAAAATATTGGGCAGTCCAGTTTGAAGGGCTGGAAGGCAGCTGGGCACTGAGGAGCAGGAGGTGTCCTAGGTCAGAGGACAGGCCCAGGTTCCGGTAGTCTTGGACGAGAGGCCTTCGATGGGGTTCGTGCGCTGGACAGTGACAAAGAAGGTGGTCCACGATTTCGTCCTGGCCGGAGGCAGGGCAGGCTGGTGACTGGTGTCCCCCATGGAGGGCGCCTGCCGCCGTCCAATATTAGCCGATGCGCAGGAGGAGGAGGGATAGCTTTCCCTATGGGTGAACTTATCAGGCAGCCGTTTCAAGAGGGCACCAGATGCAGTACAGTGGCCTAGGAGGTGACTAATGATGATGACTTTCTTGATGGCAACCCCTGAAGGCTACCACTGCTGTGGAGACTAGGTGTGTCGAAGCCATGAGCTGCTTTGGCAAGCTTGTCATCTTCTTTGTTTCCAGGGGCTCCAAAGTGGGATGGAAGAAAGTGGTCACGTCTTGCACGAAATGGAGCTTGCATCACAGGATGACCCCTACGAGGGTGGTATCCTGCCGTCTGACATTTTGGAGTACGGCCCGGCAGTTCCATACACTGGCAACTGGTCGTACGGGTCGGACGTCGGAGTTGGGAGGACGTCTGCTGCAAGGTGTAGTCCTGCGAGTTACCACGAGCCCTCGAGCTCCCAGGGAAGTCCAGTCGGCAGGTCTTGGACTTGTTGAGGTTCTGGAGAGGTTCAGCTCGACGATGGTACAGGATGCGGTCGCCTGCCAAGAGCTTGGGACAACCTAGCCATCTGTGAAAACCTGAAGCTGCACGGCTGCTTGCTGAACTGCATGGATGGAAGTGCGGCGCTTGGACTGGTCCTGAAGATCTGAGTGGACCGAGATGGAGGGTCAAGTTGGAGGGGGAGGGGCGACGCTGTAGACCGGGGTGGTGCCGATGAAGTGATGGCAGATGGCACAGGTATGTCCGACTCTTGAGGAGGGAAAATCCCGCATCCAAACCAGGAGAACACCATCGTCAGAGGTGTGGTGGAGCGTGTCGATCTAGATTACGCAGCGTTCAGGCGCGGTCCAATGGGAAGGGGGGGGGGGGGGGGGGCAGCTTTGCCCGCTTGCAAGTATCTGGAATAAACGAATTTTTAGTGTCTTCAAGGGCTTGAAAAGTTACAGACCGATCAGCTTACTGTCCGTTGCCTACAAGGTATTTACTAAGGTAATCGCTAATAGAGTCACGGCAACCTTAGACTTGAATCAACCAAATGATCAGGCAGGCTTTCGCAAAGGCTACTCGACAAAAGAGTATATTCATACCGTCAATCAGATGATAGAGAAATGTGCAAAATATAACCAACTTAGGCACGTATCAAAAGTGGCTCGCCCCCCCCCCCTCCCCCCATCCCCCACCCCAGCAGTGTTCTTGTTAGGCATGGGCCCTGCCCCCCCCCCCCATCTCCAGGCTTCGCCCTATACTAAAGCTGCCTCAGGCCCCTTCCGAAAAAAAATTCTGGCTACGTGCCTGAACCAACCCCTTTATTATAGCCTTCATAGATTACGAGAAAGCGTTTAACTCGATCAGTCCAAACCTCGACAGTCATGGTGTAGATAAGCCTCAGGGTGTAGAGGATCCTTATGTAGGAATACCGGAATATATCTATGACGGCTCCACGGCCACCATAGTCCTCCAAAAGTCTGCAACAAAATTCCCACAAGGAAGCGTGTCAGGCAGGGAGACATGATATCGACAATGCTGTTCACCGCCTGTTTACACGAGGTATTCAGAGTCCTGGATTGGGGACAGTTGGGGATAAGAGTTAATAGTGAATATCTCAGTTATGACGCAGCCCGATGTCATAGAGGTAAATCATCCACCTCGCGTGCAAGAGCACCAGGACTCCAATCCCGGTGCCACGCAATTCTCCACCGGATCAAAAAAATTGGAGGGTACACTTAATCTCCCCAGCCCTCAAGTAAGAAATTTTACATTAGACAACTGATGCGAACTCCTTTAATCAAGCAAAAAGTCCTAGAAATACATGGATGAAATAGGACCGCCTCCCCCACAACTGCCCCTTCAAGAACGGCCCATAAATCCCCTCCGATGCATCTGGGACGTATCAAGTTGCGCATGGAACAATCAGATTTCCCTCAAATGTGAGGGGCCCTCGTTATATCCCATCGATGCCAGCGTAAGCGCTTCCTGAGTGCAGGCATTTGCCAGTTCCAATACAGAGTCAAGCAGGCCCTAACAGGCATGCACTGTCCTTCTCACTCTTCGAGTTCGGAGCCGGACACCCAATTTCGTGACAGAAAAATTGCAGGTTCGCGCGAGGGGACAACAGCCTTCCTTCACAGCCTATGTTTTTCGAAGAATTTGAACGTTTCAAGACATAATAGAGGCTCTTAGCTGAACATACGGCTTGTCACAGTCTGCCCCAGATAAGAACAACGACTGCACCAAAAGGCCGAAAGTTGGGTGGTATACCAACCCCCAGAAAACAGCCGACAGCTGTGCATTATGCCCCTTTGTAGAATAAGTTGGTAACAGGTCCAGTGTCGGGCTGTCCAGGAGAGGGGTTCGCAGTTGTCCACGCAGCCATTCTCAAGTAAAAGAAGAAACAGAGAACGGAACAGGAAAACGCTAGAAAGAAAAGTACAAAGAGAGTGCAACGGTGGTAAAACGCCGTCGTGAAGGCATTTTTTCTTCTTCTCTTCACAGCGGTCATGCCCACTTTCGGCAAAACACGGTGGAAGCCAAAGAATGTACACGAGGAATGCGCGACCGTGTCAGCGACTTCGAGAGACATCAGGAAGCGACAGCAGGTTTCAGGGTACCGCGCTAACTTCCACGAGCCTGGAGCGCGGAAGAGGTTTGTTGCCGTTGCTTCGCGCTCTTAATTGCGCCTCAGCGGCGATGACACGGCCTTGCTGAAGCGGAGCAACGGGCCTCCGGGTTCTTTTTCTTTCTTATCACCCGGATTCGGTATTGCACGCTCCCGCGGCAGCTCCAAAAACGGCGGCGATAAAAAATAAATCCGGGCAGCGCTTCGAGGCGAAGTGGGACAATTAGTAGTGCGTAAAGATCTGAGACAACGGCTCCCAAAGCCGGGCGCCGTTGACGGAAAAAAGAACGTTGTATTACATTCGCGGAACAGGCGGGCACGTCCGTCTATAGCCGTCGCCGGGACCAAGGGAGACGGAGCGATCAGTCTAAATACATAAGGACTTTGACGCTCGTTCTGGCTGGAACAGAAGCGCTCAGCTTGTGGAGACGGGCGATCTGTAAAGGTCACCGAAGCGGTCAAATGGGGCCCGGGAGTTGCTTGGGAGAGGCCCGGTTTACCCTCTGATTTCTTTCACCCCGTTGCTCGTTGCGGGGCCTCTATATAGCCGAAAAACTCGACTCTGTAGCACCACCTCCGGCGAATCTTTTAGCAGAGAGAGGGGGGGGGAGAGAGAGAAAGCGGTTCCTCCTCCGTTCCAAGGCAGTGGGTGAAAGTAACGCCGCCGCCGTTACGGAGCCGAAACGATGTGACCTACATATGGCGGCGGCAGGTCTTCCGGACACTGGTCGCCCTCCTCGCCACACCGCGGCGGCTGCTTCCTTGCCGACTTGTCTCTTTTTTCCCGAAGTAGACTCGCTCGCCGTCACACGGCGTGCGATCTTGGAAGAGAGAGAAAGTCAGAGTCGTGCCGTTTCGCCGCGGGTCAGCCCCTCCCCCCTTTCAACCTCCGCTCCTGGAAAGCTGGGTGCAAAGCTCGCTACGAAACTGTCGCGTTGCCTGCCGTCTGCGTCGCTGCGAGTGAGCAGGCGTCGTCCTTCGCCTTGCCAGCGTCGGTCGGTGTCGTCTGCTCGCCAGTCGCCGACCCGTCGCCGCCGTCTGCGCCCTCGTGGAAAAACCGAAACCGGAAGAAGGAGGTAGCCGGCCACTTCCTTGCCGCACACGGCTCCGTCGGCCAGCGTCGTCGCCGACAGCTAACAGACGTCTTACTTCCACGTGAAGCGCAGCCAGCGAGGAAGGATTGATGGTGGACTGACAGCGAGACAGAAGACGGTGCGTAGTTTGACGGCGTCGCGTCGTCTGCGTCGATCGAGCCACGTGATCCATATTACGCGCGCGCAGTTTTTCGGGCAGGAAAGGACGTGTGCCGGTGGTTCGACGGAAAAAAGCGACGGTTACCCAGTGATGCGGAGGTAGCCCGAACGGCCTGCACTCGGAAATGATTTCCAAAGAAATCTGCGTAGCCGTCATGGCGCTGTGCGCCGTGAAGTTGGTGACGTCCGGTGAGGAAGTCGTCCTGCCATCGTCCTCATCCGCCCTGAACATAACTGGTAAGCGATTGAAACTGCCCTTTTGTTAGAATATGCGTGCCCTTCAAGTCGTTTGGAAGCTTGGAAAATCAGCGCAGCGTAGACAGCATGCCAGCCTTAGTTCATGTAGACCATCCCATGCAAGACAATGTGTAATAACCGTGGTACAGTCCAATCACGGATATTGTCTACACTGTCCAGAGTCAAATATTGTTGCCCGTAAACGAGTGTAGCGTTTATCCACTTAGCGTAGTGGAGCCCTTGAATAATATTTCCTCTCTTCTAAGATTGAATAAGGAGCCATAAAACTGCTGTAAATTTCAATGACAGTTGTTATGAAGAAGATAAATTGATAGGGGGTCAGTTTCATGATTTGCTTCACTCTTTTCCCGCTGTTAAAAACGCCTTTGGCAGACTCCGAGGTGCGTTTTATACGAAAATAACTGATGAACGTAATTCAAAGCGCTGATGGAACTGACCTACTCGCGACAGCTGTTTTAGCATCTTAGCGTTGATATAGCGACAAGAACTGGCACAGTTCCAGACTGCCTTGCCGACCTCCATTCCAGCGTTAGTGCGCTCACAGTATACAAACCACGCTTCCGATAACAACTCCTCGATTCGAAGGTGGCGCGCCTTCGGCGGGATCACATGACTCTGGCAAACGGCATACGTGCCGCAGCGCTATCGCCGCCAGCGAGCACCTGTGACCGCAATATTGAGCTGCTTTCACCGTTTCGAGTGTTTCCTTAAAATGACCGAAATAGTAGCAAGCGTTTGCGATATCGGGGAGCATGTCTTTGGGAGCACGAGAAATCCTTTTCAGCTCCGACCGCGAAGTCACGTAAAACACAACATAAAGGAGTGCTAGGATTATTTAAAATTCTTAACATATTACGGGGCTCAGGACCAAATGAAACAGAAAAAAGCAATTGATATGTATTTTGTTTATTCTTTAAAGGGAATATTAGCAGGCCCACTGAACCAATGTATAGAAATCCTCTTGCTTGCAAAGAAGTGATGCATGGCATTTCTTCCCGCATATTGAGAGGGGAGGAGGTGAGAGTGGGTGCATTCGACCCCTTTATAATTTCTTTCTGCTTCCCCCTCACCTCTTTCTTCTCTCGACCCAACGAGTGTTAAAACCACCAGCTCCGTGTTCCTCTTTCAAACCTCTGTGTTCCCCTTTCAAACAGGCTCGTTAACCATGCCTTCGCTCCTGAGGCTAAACCCATAGCGTCACTGCTGTCCACTGTCAGCCGGGACAATTTATTTTTCGCTCTGTTTACTCGTTCCACCATCTTTTATGTCAACTATTACTAATTAAACCAGGCGTATAGTCATTAACATCTTTACTAGGTATTCGCGCTTAACACTTGTCACTCGTGAGCGCCGTAAACAATGACTGTCGTAAGACTGCGTTCTTTCCTTGCGAGTGCACCCAAATCCACCTTCTTCACACAGCCGCTGTGCACATGCGCGCCTTTTCTCGTCCTGCTTCACTGGTTGAAAACAAAGCCGCCAGCCCCTACTGCGCACGCGCAGTTCATGTTAGTGACGGGTGCAGGCGACAGGTGGCGGCAGCTGTCAAGCACACCGCTTCGCACGAGCAGCTCGCTCCACGTGGAACCGGATCGCGTCTGCGTCTCCCACGTGCGTCTGTTTTCAACCGGTAGCAGACGAATTTTCGCCATTCCCCAGAGGGCTCCACGTCTTGTGAAAAGGGCGGATTGAAAACCCATTGCGGCGGCCGCATTTCGATGGAGGCGAAATGCAGAAACCATGCCGTGTGCTATGCGATGTTTGTGCTCGGCAGGGACTCCGGAACAATTTTTTTGCGGGGGAAGGGGGCGCAATACTGAATTTGTCTTGCTCTTACTGTATTTTATTAAGTTTTAAAGCAAAAGCTTTACTTGCCTCGTCGAGCCAAGGTGATCGGGGCGGTACATTTGACCTTCAAGTGGAGGAGCAGAGGCGTGTCAGCCACGTGACGTACCACGTGACTCGCCGCCGCCGCCTCGCCAGCTGTGTCCACGTGACTAAACGTGTGACTCACCCTTCGCTTGAAAGGGAGATGGCGGCGCTCTCGCGTGCATACGCACTGCCGCCTCGCAGTTTCTCGCTCTGGATGAAGCGAGTCGGCCGGTACAGTCTACGCCGTCGGGACGCTCTCGTAGACGACGGGCTGAGTCTGATCATCCGGCGAGCGTTGCCAGTCATGCTAAGTATTTATCTGAAGGCTGGGAAGTTAAACATGCCAAGCTAGCGGCGTGCAGAGACCGACGAAGAACGGGAGCGTCGACTGGCTCAGCGGTTGTTGAAGGATGCCGGAAAGTGACAGCGAAGAGCTTTCTTTGGAGGCAACCGCTGCTGCTGCTGCTGCCTCCGCCACTACTTCGGCAGAGGACGAAGGTCGAGTCTAACCTGGCTTGGCAACACAGCATAACCACGCATAACGGAGGTCTCGCTTGCATAACCGGGCTTAGCCGAACTAAGCCGCAGCCACTTTTTAAGCGTACAAAGAATTTTTTCTCGCCCGGTTTTGCGGCATAATGAAAATTCAATACAAGCGCTCGTTTTTGTGTGTGACATAACACGCCTTGTTTTCTGCTCATTATTTCATGAACAACATAGAAACGACAACATACAACAGCAATAAGCATAAAAATGACAGGTTGTACTAAAAACAAGTCTGCCAAATCGTCCGCCTCGGTGGCTCTGTGGTTATGCGTTCGGCTGCTGACCCGGAAGACGCGGGTTCGATCTCGGCCGCGGCGGTCGATTTTCGATGGAGGTGAAATTCTAGAGGCCCGTGTACTGTGCGATGTAAGTGCACCTTTAAAGAACCCTAGGCGGTCGAAATTGCCGGAGCCCTTCACTATGGCGTCCCTCCTAGCCTGAGTCGTTTGAGAAGTTAAACTCCCATAAACCACGAACCAGTTTACCAGATCAGATTTTTTTCTCTCATTTATTGTAGTTACTTTGCCGCGTATACATTACCGCAGCACTTCTTCACCCGTGAAAGGCCTTCTTGCATTGTACACTGCACACACAACCATCCAACATCACAGAGACCATTTTAAATGCGCAAGAACCCTGGAGGACGCCGTTAGCGTGTATAGCGCTGGTTGCAGTGATGTCGATAAGATGTCTGGTCAGTTCCCGTGCTTTGGCCTCTCGCTTCTAGCCAAAACGTACACCCCCCGTCAAAAGTATGCGGCCCAAAGTGTTTGCGCGCGAGGCCTGCTGCAAGCCTCGTTATGCATCCTCAGCGACCTAACCACTGGTAAAAGGAATGGCTTAGTAGTAGTAGTACAATAGTAGCGGTAGCATGTAATATATAGTGGCAGCAGTAGCAATAGTAGTAGTCTAGGCAGTAAGCAGTAGCAGTAATGAAATATTTTCATTGTTTTTCTTACAACTTTAAAATAAACACAAAACAAGATGTTGATGATGGAGAATTTTTATGGCGCAAGGGCATCTGCGTCCAAAGAGCGCCATGGCTCAAGGCATGTTTTGTTTGCTCAAGGTTGGGTCAAAGACCCATTTTCCAAGCATCTCACCCTGATTAAGCCGAGCACCAGGGCAGGGGAAGTCTGTACCTCTTGATTCACCGGTGGGTACCCGGCGGCACTGGGGATCGAACCCCGCACCTCCCACGCGCGAGGCGGATGTTCAACCACTATATAGGCCACCGCTGCGGTTACAAAACACGGTGGTGCCAAAAAGGGCCGAATTCGTGCTCGCGCCTGTAAGTGTGCGTTTTCTCGCACCCCAGTGCCATTGAAGCTTGCTGGTATTTCTTTTTACTGACCCTGCGTGTTTCGCAAAGCCTTTCACCGGAGCTCACGTGATCCGCGACGCCTCATGCGACTCGGCGTCTAATCGCAGCTTCTGCAGAGGCCGCGCGGAGGTAACAGGACCGTGACAGAATATTCGAGCACGCGATGTAGCGTTCGTGTTCGCGCCCGTAACGCAAACCGGCCAGTGCTGCTCAGAAAAGCGGAACAAAACTACGGCAGGTCATCCTTTCAGCGTCGGTGAACACGCGTGAGCCGTTGCTGCTCGGAGTTGCCCAGTTCACTACAGGGCTCTTCGATTTTGACTGCCCTATTAGGCCTTGACTGCACTCTATGCACTAGTTCCGGAAACTTCCGCGGTGCGGCGCCATGAGCGTGCTGCACACCCACGCTTCCGTTTAAGCATTGTAAGTGCAGCTTGGATGCCACACCCCAGAAAAAGCCGTTTCCATACCCAGCAATTCCGGACAAAAAAATTATTTTTGATCACGAAACCGTTAAAGAGCGCAATTTTTTTCATATAATGTAATATTTCACTACAACAATCAATATATACGAAGATCACATGACGGCAGTCTTGAAATTTTTTTTCTATTAACGTTTTTGCTATCGTCCAAAGCGTTCCCCATTGGTTTTCTATGGCAGTCTTAACTGTTCGATGCGACCGATGGAAACATTTTAAAAGAAATATTTTTCTACATATCATTATAATGGACCATTACGTTCAATATTTCCATAACAGTATCTTACAACTTTCTATAGTTTTCAAAAATTTTGCCCGATAATGCTGGGCATGTCTGTACCAGAATGGCTTTCTTGGCTATAGCGCTGTGCAACTCAAGTCTGTAGTGACCGCCAGGGCTTGCCCTCGACTACCCTCCGCAAACTTCCATTTCTCTGTACAACAATGGCTTTCTTGACTATATATTAAAAAAAAATCCGGATGCAGCTTAAGTCTTCAATGACCGCCACGCAAAATTCCTCCGTCACAAAATGTAGTTCGCTGTTAAAGCTCTTCTTGTTACCTAAGTAAACAAAAAAATCACAGGGGCGCTTTACTATCATAACGCCAGTGCGTAGGATTAGATCTAACAAAACTTTCAGCCTTCTTGATAAACTCGAGCATTTTCTTGTGGCCTAAGAAGCTGGTATAAAAGCTAGGCAACCTGCCGAGTGCACTCGTTGTAACCAAGTCCCTTTACTCGAGACGGCTAGCGTTTCCGCGATATGTCACCTCGAAACACATTTGCCGCTTTGTCCAAGGTCGTGCATATATGTCGACACATCTCCTTCGTATAAATTTACTCATGACAAGAGCGGCTCTGCTGCTGCAAAATCTGGCACACGAAACGAATATTAAATCTCGGTTTTTTCCGACAAGCTTTTAGCGCGCTCGACGGTGCCGGTGCATGCTTGCGAGTGGCTTAAAGCACCGGAACACGCGAGAACAAAATGTATACATGCTAGAAGACTATGTTATAACATTCCTGGTTCACTCGACACTCTTAACCAAAACCTCTTGTAGAGACCCACTGCCTTGTCCCACTCTCTGAGGCCAAAAAAAAAAAAAAAGACAGCACTCTCTATTCGTGGAACGTTAGTTTCTACACAGGTTCGTTCCATAAAGATTGGCGTACACGTCACTCCACTTAGATAAAAAAATGCAGGTGGTGTACTCGGGACTAATCTTAGTTCTGTTCGGATTGCATCCAGAACCGAAACAAACCAAGGGTTTTGTCGGAGACCATCTTCTGTCCAGCTGTAGTTCACGAAAAGCTGGTCTGCAGGACAGCTGTTAGGCAAAGGTCTAGCAACCCAGACACCACACATAAGCGAGACGAAAGCGCAATGTCCCGGTGTTGAAAGCGCGCGTGCGTGCGTTGAAGTGCGATACCAATGCAAGTCTGCTGTCCGACCGCACCGTATAGTTGTCCTGAACTATCCAGCAGCGGTGTGGGGTGAAGATGAGTAAGCAGAAATTTCATGGATACGGAAAGGAATCTAGTTTGGTTTATGGGGTTTAGAGTCCCAAAGCGACTCAGGCTATGAGAGACGCCATAGTGAAGCGCTCCGGGAATTTCGACCACCTGGAGTTCTTTAACGTGCACTGACATCGCACAGTACACGGGCCTCTAGAATTTCGCCTCCATCGAAATTCGACCGCCGCGGCCGGGATCGAACCCGCGTCTTACAGGTCAGCAGCCGAGCGCCATAACCACTCAGCCACCGCGGCGGCGGAAAGGAATCTAGTGTAAGGACTACTGCCCACGTGGTGACGTCAACCCGGAAAAGCCCTTTTAGAGGAACTGGTTTTAAGCGCAGAAGTACAGCACAAATCGCGCTTAAAACCAATTACAGTAATACGCCAACTAGCCCTTTCAGAGGTAGGGCTCAGCCATCCGTGGCAGGTGGGTACAGGCCACATATGTGATCGAGTCCGTGTTGCCGACGCCAAACTCCCGGCGACTGCACGAAGGCTCGAATGAGAGGCAAAACTTTCCTCGTATTTCTGCAGTCATTTGCCCTTATTTTCGGTTACAAGAGAGGTGAACCATTCTTGATCATTCCTATGCCTTTTACCTTTCGCATAACTCAGTTTCTCAAAAGTTCGCCGGTCTTGCTAATCATACTGCGTCTTTCACAAACGTCTCATTTCTTAGTTATACTGAACTCTTCGCACCGTCGAACTTAACCTCTTTTAGTGCGAAAGTACTCAACTTCACCTAACCAACCAAGAATCACGTGGCTTGCATCGCCTTGAGGGTGCAGAAATAAAATAAATATTGCCGCGACTGGGTTTCAAACCCATATCCCAGCACTAACCGATCAGCTTCGCTGGCCAATGCACGAGGCCACTATAACGTCGTTGTCTTCATCAACTTCCACTGCGGCGCGAACAGATCGGATCAGCCTGTGCTCGATCAGAGCTTAATTGGACTCTAATGTCGTCGCAAGATGCACCGATGACCCAGCAAAGCAAAACCATCAGCCAACAAGGCTAAACACATGCTTTTGCACGTCTACTAGCTCGGTTTAACTACGTTAAAACCTTACCATATTTTTTTCTTTCTGCACGAGTGGTGAGCGGCGTCTTTTGAGGCTCGGAGTGAATTCACTTCGTGCCCACGTGCAAACATAAATCGGACCCGCATTCGGCGTGAAGGGTCTTCATCGCCCTGATCTCGATGTAGCCGTTAACGAGTCATTTTACTTCACATGATGCATGCCCGTCTTGCGCATTTGGCGAGCTGTATGGGAGAATGTTGTTCGCGTCTTGCTGATCCGGCCCGGCTGAAACGGCTGCAGCGGCGTGCCGAGTTGGAAGCTCCGTTGTGCCTTCCCTTATGAAAATGGTCTATAGGCTGTCTATAGACTTTTTATAGACTCTATAGCCGCTTTTTAGATTTTGCTTTCTCTATAGACAGTCTATAGATAATCTATAGACTAATGTCTATAACCGCACCAAATTTCCTTCTGTCTATAGATGGTCAATAGACTATCTATAGACTGAAGTCTATAACCGCGTCAATTTCCTTTTGTCTATAGATGGTCCATAGGCCATCTACAGGCTAAAGTCTATAACCGCCTTAATTTCCTTCTGTCTATAGATGGGCCATAGACTATCTGTAGACTAAAGTCTATAACCGCCTTAATTAGGACTCACCTTTATGCGCAGCATATATTTCAGACTCTAACACAAGAGGCTTTCACACAAGAGGGAAGCAACGAGGAAGTGGAGAGAGAAATGAACAATGTGTGCAACGCACAGCAGTCAGTAGAGGAACCTGTGCGCCGGCGGTGCTTTTGAGAGGTGACGTCTCGTACCGATGAAGGTGATGACGGAATACTCATCGATAAACAAGAGGAATGTACAAACGTCCCGGCAGCAGCCCCTGTGATCAGTGGTCCCAGTAGCCACGGCTACCTTACTGAGCACCATCTCAACGAGTCTAAAATTATTACTACCGCGAAATATATATATATATATATATATATATATATATATATATATATATATATATATATATATATATATATATATATATATATATATATATATATATATATCAAAAATTGAAGAAACATAACAGGATTTAATTCACGACGTTTCGGCTGGAGGACCAGCCTTTTTCGAGCCTTTCTCGAAAAAGGGTGGTCCTACAACCGAAACGTCGTGAATTAAATCCTGTTATGTTTCTTCAATTTTTGATATATATATATATATATATATATATATATATATATATATATATATATATATATATATATATATATATATATTACTACCGCGAAATTATTACTACCGCGAAATATATATATATATATATATATATATATATATATATATATATATATATATATATATATATATCAAAAATTGAAGAAACATAACAGGATTTAATTCACGACGTTTCGGCTGGAGGACCAGCCTTTTTCGAGCCTTTCTCGAAAAAGGGTGGTCCTACAACCGAAACGTCGTGAATTAAATCCTGTTATGTTTCTTCAATTTTTGATATATATATATATATATATATATATATATATATACTTCATGCATCGGATCTGTGGAGTAATATCGACTTCCCTGAGTTGGTTTTAGTCTCTACGACGATCTCAGCAGGGCAAGTGTTCTTAAACTTTTTTTTTTTTCGGTTAGCATCCAGAGAAACACCGCCGCCGCGGCTGGGTATTGAACCCACGACTCGGTATTGAACTCACGAACCCACGATTGTTTTATCCGCAGCTATTGTGCCACTGCTGTGGGCAGTGAAGTTTACGAAGCCCTATCCACAAATAAAATTCGCACACGCAGACGACGACGAGTGCCTGCACACACGCATTGCTGCACGTCTTCACGTCAGGACACAGATCGGGCTCTTCCACTCGAAGCGAGCACAGCTGCCTCAAAACCGTGAAGAAAATAAGAACCGCTCTTTCCCCTGACTACATTCGAAAGGGAGGGTTTCCTGCGCACTTCCTGGTTTCGGTGACGTAATCGCGACAGTGCGCTTGGACTGCTACCTGCCCGACTTGCGTGCTTTCGTTAGGAAGGGAAAGAAAGAAGAAAAAAGATGAAGAAAGAAGAAATGCCGGGTGCCCTGCCGCGCGACACGCTTTCTTCCGTTTCTGCCGCTTCCCCTCCCCTCTCCCCCAAACCCCTCCTGGTTTACACAGCCGGGCTTGGGCCAGATCGGAAGCGGATACTACGCTTCCGAACCGGATCGCGCGACCCACTATGCTGAGCGGCCCGCGTAATAAAAGAAGCTATAGCCGGGGCCAGGCACTGCAGCCGATCGAGATATAGCAGTGGACTGCAAGTAGTGGAAATAAAAGAGCAAGAAAGCCCACAAGAAGCACAAGTGGCCGCAGTCGGCCGCCACTTCCACATCTGGAATGACCCTGTTCGGCTGCCCTGGCTCTCTTCGTGGGGGGAATGGCGTTTCTTCCATCTGTTCAAGAATGGGCCGATGACGTGCCCCATCATTCTGCTGTTTCCATTCCAAGCAGTGGATATGTGAGGCGGTTTCTCCGGCTTATATAGCTACAGCATGAACCGTAGTGAATCTATACCAGCGCGAAAGGCTGCAGGGAAGTGAAAGGAGACAAAACAGCGCTTGTCTCCTTACACGTTCCCGTCTTTCGCGCTGGTAGCTATAGCTACGATACCACACTAACTTGCCCGGATGTCTACCCTATAACATGAGAGTCGCCGTCGTTGATTTTGTCGTAAACTTCGATGCTATGAGTAGGTAGGAGAGAACGCTTTCAAGAGCCCGCATTCTGAACTCTAAACAGAACACACTTTTAATAAAAGGGAGTGCACTGGGGGACGGCTTTCTCCCCTTTTCTACTCCCATTTAGGCGTATTCCAGTTTAGAGCGTGGAAGCGCGCCCATTTTCGCGTGGTACTTGTTCCGTGGCTCAGTGCTGCACAGAGACGAAATAATTTGAGGCATATGTTTCGTGCACCTCTGCCCAATTGAGCATTCTGATTAGATTCAAACAAGTCCTGCCATATTATCCAATTGGTTTGTCTGGTTCCAACCGGACGCTGCAGTAACACCTCCTGTCCCCCCCCCCCCCAAAAAAAAAAGAAAAAAAAACTGCCTGTGCCTGAGAAGAATTAGGTGCAAAGAAACGGGGAGGACAGGTGGGACTTGATCTCCGAACGAGGACGTCGGTTTTACGTGTCTATAGTAGATACAACTTAAAAAAAACAGCAGTTGTTAACACTGGCCATGGTCCGCGGCGTACTGCATTACTGCGCTAGACAGAAACAAAAGTTAACGAAATCAGCTTTTTAATGCTTAATTTTATGAAACAAACCAAGTATAAAAAATTCTAGAGCTTATAACTTTTTTCTCGTGATTAACTTCTTGTTGAGGTCACAAGAAAAGCTTAACAACGGAATACTTTTTTGCCGTGGAGGAATTCTGTGCGCCGGTCCTGAAAGCTTCACTGTAGACTTAAGTTGTATCTCACTATAGTTCTCATCCCAATTGGATAGTCCGAATTGGTTTCTAAGGTTCAAGTTAGTTTTACTCAGTATCTGGCTCCATCGAAGGGGGCTCTCTAGTGATTACAGCACAGGTGGAGAGGGAGAGAGAGAGAAAGCGGCTGGCCGCCTGGTTCACACATCGTTTTATACAAAGGAGAGAAATAACTTATCTTTAAAGGTCGTTGTGTACTCAGTTTGTCACAGACCTAAAACAAACAATCCCCACGCTCAGCCAGTGTGCTCGTTAATTGTTGTAAAGCCTTGGCCCCGAGCGGCCAGCTCTGGACTGGCTCGTGGTGTAAGGGCATCGGTTTTCCTTACTCTCCCACCTTTTGCGCAATGCTGCCAGCTTTGTGTTTTTCTCCGTAGCGGGTTTTAGAAAACGTGTTAATGGTTCTTACTATAAATAACAGGGAAATTTTCGGAACGATAGAGAAAAAATGATTCGACCACCAAGATTGGTAAAAAAATGGTTGCTTGCTTCGGATTCAGGCAGTTCCTACATTCTAGCACGGGGGTTTCAGATCCCTTGCCTATATTAGGAGAAGGGTCCGAGACCCACCGTGATCCCCCTGACTTTAAGCACTGGTTTTTCTACTCCAAACTGTGTCGTGTAGTTGACTCTATTGGTGGTGGTTTCAGTGCAATTGGTTCCCCAGACTCTAAATTAGTTACCAGTTCGTTTCGAGGACCTACCAACCAGCAAGCATTGGAAGGCCTTCATCTTTGCTTTTCACGAGTTTTGAAAACTTTTGGCCGAGCTAAGCGCCGCCTTCAGGCCCATTTCAAACCTAAACTCACGTGTCAGCCGGGTCGGTTTATATCGACGGTTCTTCGACCATGCCCAAGGCGACGGACACGAGTAATGAAGCGAGTCAAAGACGGTGCAGTATGCGGGCAGGAATGAGTGCAGTCTTACATGCGGTCACGTCACCTCTGCCCTACTGACAGCCCTCGCCGCTGTAAGCGCAACGCGCCGCGTTCGAAGGCACGCGTATATAGTTGCGACACGGATACGCGACAACCCCTAGCGGCAGTTCCACTGCTCACACTTCGTGGTGCACAGCGTCTGAAAATTTTGAGGTGGACACGGCCGTTAAGTCCGACCAGAAACGCCGGAACGGATCAACGCAATCAGAAGCGCTCAAAAAGGAGCCGGTGAGATGACGCGAAGCTCCTGCATGTGGTTCTGTTTAAGTTCCGGGTGGTATATATAGAGCACCGCCAGTAGCCGCGAGGGAAACGTTGAAGAGATCACGAAAAGAACTATGCTAAAATAGCACGCAGATAGGCAAAGCAAAATAGGTCCAGTCGAACCCCGTTATAACGAAAAGGCTTGTAACGAAATAATGGATATAATGAAGGAAGAGGAAAACACGAAAAGAAATATGCTAACATAGCAGGCAGATAGGCAAAGTAAAATAGGTCCAGTCGAACCCCGTTATAACGAAACGGCTTGTAACGAAATAATGGATATAATGAAGGAAGAGGAAAACACGAAAAGAAATATGCTAACATAGCAGGCAGATAGGCAAAGCAAAATAGGTCCAGTCGAACCCCGTTATAACGAAACGGCTTGTAACGAAATAATGGATATAATGAAGGAAGAGGAAAACACGAAAAGAAATATGCTAACATAGCAGGCAGATAGGCAAAGTAAAATAGGTCCAGTCGAACCCCGTTATAACGAAACGGCTTGTAACGAAATAATGGATATAATGAAGGAAGAGGAAAACACGAAAAGAAATATGCTAACATAGCAGGCAGATAGGCAAAGCAAAATAGGTCCAGTCGAACCCCGTTATAACGAAACGGCTTGTAACGAAATAATGGATATAATGAAGGAAGAGGAAAACACGAAAAGAAATATGCTAACATAGCAGGCAGATAGGTAAAGCAAAATTGGCAAGGTCGAACCTCGTTATAACGAAACGGCTTGTAACGAAATGATGGATATAATGAAGGAAGAGGAAAACACGAAAAGAAATATGCTAACATAGCAGGCAGATAGGCAAAGCAAAATTGGCAAGGTCGAACCTCGTTATAACGAAACGGCTTGTAACGAAATAATGGATATAATAAAGGAAGAGGAAAACACGAAAAAAACTATGCTAACATAGCAGGCAGATAGGTAAAGCAAAATTGGTACAGTCGAACCTCGTTATAACGAAACGGCTTGTAACGAAATAATGGATACAACGAAGGAATGACGATTCTCCTGGAAGCTCGGTCAACACGGGCTACAACGAAGCTACGGCTATAACGAAGTAATCACCGGGCCCCTTCAACTTATTTTTTTTATTATTAATTATTTCTGTGACGTTATTTCAGCGCTCCGTGCGTGCGTCCTGGTCGTGATAAAAGAGCCTTCTTCAAGGAGCTGTGAGCAATGGGGTTGCCAGAAATTTTTAGGAAAGAGGTGCTCTGGCACTGAAGATTAGTCGGTGCCTGATATCTCGAAGATTTCACGAAGGGCAACTTGAGATCCAGCTCTGTTTTAACTCTGCGAGACGAGCGATCGTGAAAGTAGATTTAAGGATAGGTTAAAGAGACCCAGGCAAAAATGAAGTTGGCCTGTACTGATATACCACCGCGTTCCAAAGGAAAAGCGGCTACTCTCTTTTTTAATTGGTTTTTGGGGAAAGGAAATGGCGCAGTATGTCTCATATATCGTTGGACACCTGAACCGTGCCGTAAGGAAAGGGACAAGGGAGGGAGTGAAAGAAGGGAAGAAGGAGGTACCGTAGTGAAGGGCTCCGGCATAATTTCGACCACCTGGGGATCTTTAACGTGCACTGACATCGCACAGCACACGGGCGCCTTAGCGTTTTTCCTCCATAAAAACGCAGCCTCCGCGGTCGGGTTCGAACTCTCAATAAAAACGAAGTTTTCTTTAGCTCAGAAGTACCCCCTCCCACAAAGAATTGAATACAGGTGTCGCCATCTCTGGGAGAATTCGCAAAGTGCGGTGACATCGAGAAATCATTTTAATACGCGGACCACTAAGTGGCGTAAAATGTTTCAATTTTCGCTGCAATAACGTATTTTGCTGCCGGGTAAACCTAATCAAACCCAGAAATTACCATAAAATTGATTGTTAGAATAAAGATTGTATCGAGCTTGAATCTCAAATACAATCCGGAATCACAAATACAATAAACAAAGCGGCAGCTGTCAGAGTTTCCGTTCACTGATTGTGTTCCTACGTCTACTGTGCGACTACAATAATTTAATGTTAAAAGATGCATTAGCACCACTACTCATTTGAGATTAATGCTCCCGCAACGGGGCCGATACATATTACGACCTTTAATTATTAGACTCTAAGCATAATGGTACTGCCACCGCCATCACGCGCCGCCACTGCGCCAAGCGCGCCGCCGGAGCCGATCGCAGAGGCCACGACTCCGCTAGTACGCATGCGCAGATCGCCCTGAAGGAGCCAGATCGTGCCAGCCGTAGGGCACACCAATAAGAGCGTGTGCACCGGCGGCGCGCGGCAGCGGTACGCGCTATGGCTAAAGTATCCATTAGTGAATGGTGGACGGTAGGTATGTTCCCACCATGGCCTGATTATAACTGCCTCTTTATGACTGAGGCAAAGATGCACCAGTAGTAGTAGTAAGTGGTTTTATTAAAATAAAATAAAAGGAAGGAAAAGGCATTTGCTAGCCCCGGCATCTGCCATCGATACTGAAGCAGCTGAGCTGGGGCAGCGGAAGTAAAGGATAGCAGGCAGGATGGAGAAATGAAATGATATAGATGGAGAATGAAATGAAAGAGATAATAATAATAATTATTATTATTATTTGGGGAAAGGAAATGGCGCAGTATCTGTCTCATATATCGTTGGACACCTGAACCGCGCCGTAAGGGAAGGGAGAAAGGAGGGAGTGAAAGAAGGAAGGAAGAGGTGCCGTGGTGGAGGGCTCCGGAATAATTTCGACCACCTGGGGATCTTTAACGTGCAGTTACATCGCACAGCACACGAAGCCTTATCGTTTCGCCTCCATCGAAACGCAGCCGCTGCGGTCGGGTTCGAACCTGGGTACTCCTGATCCAGGACAGGAAGGATTGACCTTGTGTATTTGAGAGAAAGCAACCAGTCTAAATACTGTGTAGGCAGCATTGAGACAACTGCGTGTTACTTTACCGATCATCAGGCAGTGTTTATCTCTGTCAAAACAATTGAATAATTAAACAATGTGCCTCACCGAATAGTTCCTCATGCTTAACATTTTAGTCACTACAACAAACTCGACAACATGCGTAACCAGCGGAGAACTACGCTCTCGCTACGCATATCCTGGTATAGCTGTGTTAAGCCACTGCCAATTTTTTTTAAGTTGTATCCTACTACACTTACCCAATCACTACGCTAGACCACAACTGCACAACAAATGACTGCTATTGTCAAGCCACAGGAATTTTCGATTGGTGAAAAGTCTACGAGGTTTACTTGGAGCTGCACTGAACTACACACGCCGCAGCAGAACAGACGCACATATAAGACGCGTCGGCGTCAACGTGCAGTCGATGAGCGCCGTCACGTCGCGTCAGAGGCGTCTCAAGTCGCGACGGAGCCAGTCATGCGCGTCGCCGTCCAAAAAGATTTGCGGCTCCCGCAAAGGTCCGCGACCTCGGAAGAAGACCGGTGAAGTCCCCGCATCTCGAGGCCTCGACGAGGAAACGTCGCGCCGCCACTCGTTCGTCGATTCCTGGGCCATGCGAAAGTCTTCCGCGATGGGCTTCGGCGACCTGACCGCACACTCTCTCTCCCCGTGGCCTCGGCGCCGCAGAGACAAAAAACGCTCGGAGCGCCTCCCCGCCCTCTCTTTATCGCCTCGGTCAAAGGGGGTGCGTAGTTGAGGCGATCGGAGTTGCCCGAGGGGAAAATGGAAGGGATAAAGGATGCGGCGCGACTCGGGCGGCCGACCCGGAAAGGGGTCAGTCAGTCGCACGGGGCCCCGGGGGTCAGTCGCGCGCTGACACTTTCCCTCTCCTCCGGACCTCCTTCTTTTTTTATTGTAGTTGTCGCTGCCTTTACTTTTGAGTTCGCTTGGTGTGAATGCGTCAATCCTTCGATCAGGAAGGATATCTGGGAATAGGATAGGAGTACAGGCCCATTAAATCTCGGTGGGTACCGGCCTGTCAATAGTTGGAGGCTCCATCGCCGCGCCGTCCGTTGCATGACGCTGCTGCTGCTGGTTTATAACCGAGAGGCACACGCCTTAAAAGATTTGCTTGACTAGCAGGAACACGTCAGTTCGGCGCTTCGGAGAACAGGAATGAGGAAATTACCTGTCGCTTTCCTGTCCTCAGGTGAGCTAAGAAATGACAGCGATAAGTTAGTTGTGTCATCTTCGCACGCATTGCCTTTGCGGTTCCTGCAGATGATTGTGCTGTCTTGGAATGTGCTTGCAGTCGTTGGCCTTCGCGTGCGGCGCAGGATTCTGACATGAACCGACTGCATGCGGGTGTGACGTCATGGCATATGCATGTGATTTGTGGCGTATACCACACGATGTCGTGGCTTCGATGCCCCTGTGGCTACAAGCATCATGTTTGGCTGCAGGTGGACTGTGACGTCATGGTACGGTACATGCAAGTGGTTTAGGGCCTTTGCTGCATCACTGTTTCTCACTATACGCCGCGCTCAAATGTTTACGTCAGCGGCTATGGCCTTGTCAACTGCTTCTTTTTCTTTTGTGCTGTATAAACAACTGAATGGTCCGGATGAAGCGGTGTCGATTGGTCCATTGGAACATCCGATGGCGTTTTTCTGATGGGATGGCGTTTTTTGCAACATGCTGCCATAATCGAGTTACTTCAGTGTATCCTTTTATTTATTTATAAATACCATTTCATCATTTCCTTCTGGGCCTATATATATTTTTCCGGTGTAAAAGCCCCCTCAGCGCGAGGTCCAAAGGTGCTAACCTGTTTATTCTACGTATATGCACATCCGGGCATCTGCATCGCTTATCAGTGTTTGAGTTAATAAATCAAAGCGACGTGAGCACATCTTTCTGAAACAATGATGAGGCCCTCATTATTATTCGTTTTGCTTGGGAGAAAGCCCTTAAACGGTCAATGTTAATGATTTGCGAAGGTCGAACTTATAAAAGTAAACGACACTAAAGAACACATCTCTAGAAATAGTGCCTCCAAAGCTGTCCACGCGTATGCTGAGGGCTGTTAATTGTCTACGGGCGTTCACAAATCAGGGAAACAACTCAGCAGCCAGCTCAGCAGCAAGATTTTCTAGGTTAGCTTCAACATGCCCCGAAATACGCAATTTATTGCCGTTAAACAGGCCAACTGACTTTCATTCGCTCCGGCTTCCTTCTTCATGACTGGGTCTTCACGGGGCCGCCTTCCCTTCGTCTTCTTGTACCGTTCTCGGACGACTCGCTCCACACACTTCAATACGGATGGTAGATGGCAACCGCTGCATAGCAACTGCGGGATCTTGTAGATGTTGGACAGTGCATGAAAACAAAATATGAAAGAAGAAAGGAAGAAAGAGGTGCCGTTGTAGAGGGCTCCAGAATAATTTCGACCACCTGGGGATCTGCACGTTAAAGGTCCCCGGGTGGTGAAAATTATTCCGGAGCCCTCCGCTACGGCACCTCTTTCTTCCTTTCTTCTTTCACTCCCTCCTTTACCTTTTCCCTTACGGCGCGGTTCAGGTGTCCGCCGAGATGCGAAGACATATACTGCGCCATTTCCTTGCCCCAACAACCAATTTTCACCGCTCGAAGCAACGCTAGCAACCTTGGGCAGCGCTCGAAGGCCCTCGAAGTCTCGATGGAGTTCCGCGCTGCTCCGTTGACTCGCTAGACTACTGACTCGATGGCCATTGAAGCCATCTAGTAACGTTGATTGAAGCTGCCTGTGTAGCAGCGCTCAACGGCCTTTGAGTCGACAGACTATCGGTTCGAGGGCCTTCGAAATTTAATTTCCAACATAATCGATGTAATTGCTCGCCACATACGCTGATCCTGTGCATCCGACGATACTCTATCTTAAGCGACATGCTTCCGTGGTCGCCACTTCCGCTTGCAGGGATTTTCCACAGCGATACTGCTAAGAACGCCGACGACGCCACACACGTTGGTCTATGGTGCAGCTGTGCCTGCAAAGAACTCTCATAATTCGCGCTGTGTACCTGGGCGAAGAAGTGAAGGCGGTAAATTTCACCGCAACACTCCCATATATGACAAGATGGATCGCATGCCCTACAAATCGCACATTCTCAGGAGCCCAATACATGGATGGTATTTTGGATGGCCAGGAGGAGGTCACCCTTACAATAACCTCTTTCGACAATCCATAGATATTCTAGCCTTTCGTCCATGAAGTATATAGAATTTCTATAGAAAAATCCTATACACTAGTCTCGTACAATCTATAAATTTGTGGCCATACACTTGTAGTAGACTTTTGTCTATAGATAGTCTATAGACAAATGTACACTGAAAAACTAATAGACACAGGTCTATGGACAGTCTATAGACGATCTATAGACTTATGGTCATACACTTCGTGTAGATTTTTCTAGACAATCTATAGACAAATGTCTACTGGTCCAGTAGACATACGTCTATAGATTTTCCGTAGATATTCCTTAGATTTATGGCCTGACAATGCTAGAGACAGTCTTTAGACCTGTATACTAAACCTTCAGTGGACCACTGTCCATAGTATACAACCAATGAAAAAAGTCACCAAACGGCTTTCACAAATGACATGGCGATCAATATACTTACAAAGCTTATCTCCAAGCTATCCAGACTGGGAATATGTAATACATGCACCAGAAGAATGTACCACATTATACAAATAAAAGTTGAAAGTAAAAGTCCGGCCAGCTTATTCAGAAGTATTGCGACCAGTTGTCTGCAGTCAATCATCCGGGCATGTCGACCTGTACAGCGCAAAAGGAAAAAATAATATAAGGGTAACTGAAAAAAAAATTCTACGTCATCTCCACACGCGTGCTTTACAAACCAAGGCATATCTTGGCTATCCCATTCTAAAAACGTAAGCTCGTTCGTTTTGGTTTGGTTTTATGGGATTCAATGACCCAAGGTGACTCATGCTATGAAGGACGCTGTAGTGAAGACGTGTGGATAAATTCGACCGCCGAGGCCGGGATCGAACCTGCGTCTTTCGGGTCAGCAGACGAACACGATAACTACTGAGCCATCGCACCGGCTTCATCATTTTTCTAAATACGCATGACAAACTATAAATGCTTTCCATAAGACATTGTAACAAAGGCCCATAATCCATGGAGCACTGTTCCTCTGCACTGAATACCTACTGCCAATACCGACCTCTCTATGGCATTCCTTTTACATTGGAACAGGAGACTGAAAGAACTGTGTCACATAGCAGCATTGACTGACCGCGAGCTGTTGAGAATGTCACCCCGATAAAATGCACATTCAGTATTCCTTGCACAGGGATCCGAACAGGAGAATATTGCATAATTTGTTATAATACCCGCTATTAAACAGGAGCTTCAAAATACCTTACGTGAAGCCTGGTACTTACGCTGACACTCAAACTAGCATAAGCCATGCAAAACCTACCAGGCAGACTGCGAACCAGTTCACCACAGTTTCGCGCCATAACTTGAATCGCAAAGAGGGAACAGCATTGTCATACACCAGCACGCGCTCTTAGCAACAAGCGGGTTGCAGCGCTTACATGCCGCGCGCGTTATCCAGAAAGACTCAAACAACAATTTGTTTAACCCGCCGCGGCGGCTCGGTGGTTAGGGCGCTCGACTACTGATCCGGAGTTCCCGGGTTCAAACCCGACCGCGGCGGCTGCGTTTTTATGGAGGAAAAACGCTAAGGCGCCCGTGTGCTGTGCGATGTCAGTGCACGTTAAAGATCCCCAGGTGGTCGAAATTATTCCGGAGCCCTCCACTACGGCACCTATTTCTTCCTTTCTTCTTTCACTCCCTCCCTTATCCCATCCCATACGGCGCGGTTCAGGTGTCCAACGATACATGAGACAGATACTGCGCCATTTCCTTTCCCCAAAAACCAATTATTATTATTATTATTAATTTGTTTGCGAACTTTTTAATAAATTTGTTTACAAATTTGGTTTCCACCTGCGCTTTAAAAACTGTGTTGTTTTCGCGAAAACAAAACCTAACCTTACTGGTACATGGAACACTTTATTAATAATTATTTTAAAAGTTGCATAGCGTAAATTCTTTTTTTTGTTTTTCTTCTTTCACTCCCTCCTTCATCCCTTCCCTTACGGCGCGGTTCAGGTGTCCAACGATATATGAGACAGATACTGCGCCATTTACTTCCCCCCCCCCCCCAAAAAAAAACCAATTCTATTTACAAAACTGGTATGGGCAACATCAGCGTGTCATCGGCTCCGAAGCAGCAGGTACATGGGGAGGAACGAAAAAATACCGGCTTTGTGATTGTTGCCTCGCAGCACTTTTTCACGTGAATGCCAACTGCAAAGCTTTAAATGGAAGATGCTAATCTAGCAGAGGACAATGCCCTTTGAGGCTCTTCTAACGGTGCTTCTAAGAGATGGGCACATACTTTAAATCTCACACCCATCTTACCCCCTTTATTTTCAGGAAGTTTTAAGGATAAATGTAGTATCGGTGAGGAAACGTTTCTGAGTTAAGCGCGTTGGACTGTAACAGAAAGACTATGATTTGAGTTAGTTTATTGTATCACGCATTGTTTTACAGCAACGATCGAGAGATGGAATGAAATTGTCTTTTTAGCGATTCCTTTAAGTGAGACCGTGTTCGTTTGACGTAGTACAGTTTGCGGGCGCAATTACTTCAGGAACAGCTGTCTTTCCTCACTTTACTTGTTAGCATTAAATGTTCTTTATTTGTACTTACAATATACGTCATAGTATAATGCAAATGAGTTTTTTAAGGCTTCTTGAAAACAATATACAGGAGAGCATTGCATTGCGCTCAACCAATATTCTTTAAACTAACGAAATAGCGAAGGAGGTGTAGTTATCCAGCCATGGTTCTGGTCACCCGCTGCAGAGTTCCCCCTCTGCATGCAGTGCTGAATGTTCATCTTGTTTAACACGTGGACACTTGAATTCAGCACGTTCACAGGTGCGACACAGACTGTGGTGTCAGACCCTCCCAGCTTCGACAAGAACGGTAGTAAAGATGCTACCCACATGTCGCGCGCGATTAAAAGGTTGTGTCGACACAAGTCATTAAGTGTCCCCAAGAGGAACAACTATAAGCTAATCATGCTGGCTAACATATGGTAGATTTTTGAAGCGAAAAGCTTCACTACGCTAGTCAACACCGCGGTTCGCGCGAGCCGGCGTATGTCTGAGCACGAGTGACGTCACGCACGGCGCAGATGGCCGCCGCCGAATCCGTCGCCTGACCTTTCGTTTCTCTCTCTCGCTCCCTAGTCACTACTGCGCATGCGCTACTATTAGCTCTGAGCCACAGGTGTTCCGCCCCTGCGCAGCGCCGCGCCTTTACTCGAAAATCCAACTTTCAGTTTTCTCTTTGCCCCGCCGCGGTGGCTCAGTGGTTAGGGCGCTCGACTACTGATCCGGAGTTCCCGGGTTCGAGCGGCGGCTGCGTTTTTATGGAGGAAAAACGCTAAGGCGCCCGTGTGCTGTGCGATGTCAGTGCGCGTTAAAGATCCCCAAGTGGTCGAAATTATTCCGGAGCCCTCCACTACGGACCTATTTGTTCCTCTCTTCTTTCACTCCCTTCTTTATCCCTTCCCTTACGGCGCGGTTCAGGTGTCCAAAGATATATGAGACAGATACTGCGCCATTTCCCTTCCACCAAAAACCAATTATTATTATTATTAGTTTTCTCTTTCTTCTTTCCCTCCCTCCTTTATCCATTCCTTTACGGCGCGGTTCGGGTGTCCACCGAGATATGTGACACTGTTACTGTGCCATTTCCTTTCCTCAAAAGCCAAACAAAACAAGTGGGCCGACGGCGTTCATACAGTTCGTTGGCGTTGACAACTTTGCAAAGACCGTTCATTTTCACGAAAGGAAAGGCGCACAACCGGCTCTGTGGGTCAGTGGAGACCTCAATCTCGCTTTCGCTTTGAATATCCTGGATTAGCTGAGCTAATCCACATCAATTTTTTATGTGTGATAGCAAATTGTTTTTTGTATGTCTTCAACCACTGGCCGAGAAGATGCTCAGATTTTACAACGGATCAAGTAACTTATCATCCTGCTTACATAGAATCCAGTGAACGCTATCGTTGCAGGAATGCAAAACCTTTGTCTCAGGTGAATGCACTATGATGGCTCGATGGAGCTGTAGCAGATTATCCCTAAGACAAATGGAAGGGACATCCACCAGTGACTGCCAACTGACCTTTGCATCATCTTGAGTCTGCATTATGTACCATCTATAGACGTCGAGCAGACAACAAGAAATTGAAATTGTTATTCACTTAGTCGAAAGGCAGTCTACAGACAAGATGAAATTGAAATTTAAGTATTTGGTCTATAGATAGCTTATCGACCGCCTTTAAAAAGAGGTTTAGGCTGTTATAGACTTAGGCTATAGTCTAGAGACTGTCTATAGACAAAAGGAAATTAAAGCTGTTATATACTTTAGGTTATAGATAGTTTATAGACCGTCTATAGACAAAAAGAAAATAAGGCTTAGATTTAGGCTATAGATAATCTACAGAAAAAAAGAAATTACCGCTCTTATAATATAGTTTTTGGCCTATGAACCTTTAATAGAGAAATAGGAAATTAAGACTGTCATGGACCTTAGCCTATAAATAGTCCATGGACCATCTATAGATAAAAGAAAATTAGAGCTGGTACAGACTAGTCTATATATAGTCTATAGACCGTTTTAGACAAATGGAAGTTAAGGTTGTTATAGACTTCAGCCTACAGAGTGTCTATAGACAAAAGGAAATGAAGGGTGTTATATACTTTAGTCTGTAGACAGTCTATAGACTGTATATTGACAAAAGGCCACCAAGGTTGTTATAGACTAGTCTATAAATAGTCTATAGACGAAAGGAAATGAATGGTGCTGTAGACTTTACTCTATATATTGTCTATTGCCTGTATAATAAAGGAAAAGCCTAAAGGATGTCCATAGGGCCTATAAAGTCTATAGAAAGTCTCTAAATCATTTTTATGAGGTAGTGCGACAGTTTTCGGTCACGAAACGCTCAGCCCAGGAACAACTGCGCTAAACAGACTGGTGAAATCCCCCCATAAAGTAGTTGCTGTGAGAAGGTAAAAAAAAAAATAATTAATCATAATCGCACAGCACAGCATAAAATCCGAGGTGTTCCCCACGGCACAGCCCACGAGGTTACAGCCGGAAAAAACAGTAGACTTTCCCTTCGAACAGTTCGTTTTTTAAAGTCCCTAATCCATCCGGAAGTAGTAGCGTGTCTTCGTTACGGCTCATAAGCACCGCCTTATGCGGACGGCGTGTAATACAACGCACACTATTGCCTTCCTTCCCGCCTCTTCGAGCATTGCAGTGGTATGGCATGGATGGCATGGTATGACATGGTATGACATGATATGGCACGGTATGGTATGTCGGGTACCCAAGCTTCGCATGGGCTGTGACCACTTGAAACTTCAACTGAACGCCACAGCCCTTAAGCTACCGCGGCGGGTATCCTTCGAGCATTCATTAGAGATTTAGCACATCGTTGCCGTATGCACTGCTACCATAAATCGCTGCCGCTCTAATTGCCGACTGGCGGCAGCGATGTACGGTAGCCGTATACAAAAACTCTGACGTCAGTACTCTCCAATGCCTCGGCTTCCTGCGCCGAATCGTCCCGGTCCTCAAGCGCACAGAGACACCAGCCGCCGATTCCAGCGCCGTGATTACCACCGACTCACGCGGCACGTGACTCGGAAAAGAACGCTCCGCCACTTCCCGAGCGGACTCAGCTGGGGCCGGCCGAATCGTCCCCGTCGGCGGCGATCGCGTCCAGATGATTGCCATCGCTCCGGAGACCCAATGTGTCGTCGCCATTCGACTCTTCGCGCCAGCCATTTATCCCGCTGGAGGAAAATAAAAATAAAAGCAACTGGTTTTTCTCCAAGCGCCCGCCTCCTCCCACCGTGGCGGCGCTCGTACACTTCCTGAGCGGAGGATCGGACCCAGCCGGCTGAACGAGCAGACGCCCATGTATACCGCCTGCGCCGTGCTGAGTCTGCGCAGCAGGATGAGGCACCGTTTTGGGGAGTCCTGCCGCGGCCGCCTTTCCAGCGGAGAGCAACTGGACAGGCCATGCGGCGCGCACTCGGACCTTGAGATAATCTCCCAGACAGTAAAGCGACAGGTGGAGGAACTCCAAAGGCGTATGGTGGATCTAAAGCTGTAGTGGCATTGACAGTCAGACGTGGTAAACTTAAAGCCTATATAGAAAAAGTTTCGGGCAGGACGCTGCGCTTCGACAAAAGGCGCTGCCCTAAAATGAACCAGGATGTCCAAGAGACCGGAAGAAAGCTATGGTAACGGAAACTGACTGTGCTCGCTTTTTTAGCAACAGCAGATTATAGGGACGAAAAAATACAGTTGCGTACCAAGTAAATGAATTGCTTCGAGCTGCATGTGCACATGTGCTATAGTAGGATACAACCTGAAAAAAAAGGCAGTTAACACTGAGCCGTACGGTCTGGCGGCGTCCTGATTGGCTTGTTGTTAAGGAAACAAGAAAAGTTTTAACAAAGGACTACTTTATTGTCGTGGAGGAATTCTGTGCGGTGGCCCTGAATATGGGCGTTAACTTGTATCCGACTATAGTAGCCTCGCTTGCGCCAAGCCATGCGGCTAGCCGGATGCGAACAGGCGGGCCTCATGCAGGCCAACATGGGTGGTCGCGTGGTGGGTGGCGTAGGGTGCGGTTCCAGCTGAGGTTGCACATCAGGGTGTCTTAATAGTTTCGAAGACCTGTAACAGCACTGCTTGATCTTGAAAGAGAGTGCATGATGAGAATTAAAGTTGTTGTATACGTAGCGAATGAACCGTGTGAAGGAGCACAGACGGCCACACGAGAATGAAAGCACAATTAACGCTTTCGAAAGGCCGAATGGCCGCTAGAAAACAAGAAAAGAGCATAACTGCGAATACGACACACAAGTGCGCAGGATAAAAACTCTATGTCCCCGGGTCCTTCACTCAGCGTTAGCGCAGTACTTAACCCGCGGATGGCACACGTCACGAGGACTGGCCAAGGGCTGCATGCCTGTCATTCACCGTGACGCGTTTCCATGACGCGTTACAGCGACGTCGTAGGTGACGTTTTAGCATGCTGACCAATCAGCGAGGCGTGGTACAACGCCGACGACGCCGCCGAATCGGGAAACGTGCCCTTAACAGCTGTCGCGTTAAAGGAAGGAGCTGCTTCGTGACGATATAAGTGGGGCAAAATCACAGGGCTGTTTTTAGTCCTTCCTGCGTCCTTGACATTCGCAGTGCGCAGGCGTGGCAAAACAGAAAAAAAAAGTGTAAAGGCAGTGACACAGCGTTAACATAGCGCAAACAATAGCAGAATAATGATAAGAATAAAGCTATGTGTTTGTGTGGCAAAGCAGCACGAAGGAGGAGCAAGAGGCGACACAATCGAGGATCCCAAGTGAACATGACTGTCGCTTGAGCTTTAGCTCAAAAGCTTTTGCCTCTTGTGATGAATTGTAAAATACCAACCACTTGCGACTATAAATATCGGCATAGATTTCTAAGAGCATATGTGAAGGTGGAAAGCTATAGAGGAATGAGGTAGCCATTCTTCTCACACTGTTTTCACGGAGCAACCGCACCTTGCGGGCACTTTGTTCGTAAGCGCTGGAATTAAGACGTTTTGTGAATGTAACGCCGCTATGATACAATTCTTTCTGCCCGGTTCTATTCGATTGTTACCATTCGTCTGATCATGATGCTGAGTTTTAATGAAGCGAGAGCATCATCATCATCAGCCTGACCACGCCCACTGCAGGGCGATGGCATCTCCCATGCCTCTCCAATTAACCCTGTCCTTTGCCAGCTGCGCCCACCCTATGCCTGCAAACTACCTAATCGCATCCGCCCACCTAACCTTCTGCCGCCCCCTGCTATGCTTGCATTATTTTGGAATCTACTCCGTTACCCTTAAGAACCGGCGGTTATCTTGTCTTTGCATTACATGCTCTGCCCATTTCTTCCTCCTTATTTCGACCCATCATCATCATCATCAGCCTGGCTACGCCCACTGCAGGGCAAAGGCCTCTCCCATGTCCCTCCAATTAACCCTAAGGAACCACTCCAACGAAGCAAACGACGCGGTTCTGAGCGCACCGGTCCTCCATGAACTAGTGCGCGGCACTGCCGCAGTGTGGCGTCAGTTTCCTGAAAATCATACCAGGCAGACCATACAAGCGAGCACTAATACCGGCTTTCTCCAGTTTGCAGAAACTACCTTGAACAGACGCGTGTGCACACGCACACACACAGGAGCAGCAGCATATATAGCGCGGGTGATGTTCAGAAAAGCAACTCGAAACAACAGGACGTAGTAAAAAAGGCACGGGGCGTCCTGTTGCTATGTGCTTTCCTTTTTTGATTTAGATGTGATATGAAGAAATGTAAGGGGTCCGCTGTCAGAGCCGCCTACTCCTTCTCTCCCAATATGATGAATGCGTGATGGAAAATTAATTACAGGCAAACGGAAACATTACCGCAACTCCAAAAGAAAAAAATCCGTCTCATCGAGTCCTTCTGCGCAAACAAGGTCTTCTGGCACAATGTACATGTCACATTTATTTAACTAACCTAAGGGCACCGCTGGGCATTACATTGGGGTGGGATGGGGAGAAGATCACATTGGGTCAGTGTTCGCACACAAGGTAAAAATTAATGGCGATTACACGCCGGTTACGAGTGCCAGCTATGGAGAGACAATCATTTTGCAATCCCTGCCTCGGACTTCATGCAAGGTATACCCACCTCCGGCGCATCCGAATTCCGCGAAGGCCAACACGCGGGGAACCAGGACAACAGCTCTCGAGAGGTTTCGAAAGCCTTCTTTCTCCGGCACAACGCACCAGAACGGCAGGAGCACAGTGACTTCCTCTCGTCCCTCTGGTGTCCGATAGCTTTAAAGCGGCTCTGAAAAGGGCTCTAATAAAGTTGGGGTGTGCCTGGAATGTTAAAGCACGCGGCTTCACGAATATTACGCAGCAAGATTTTTTTTTTTCATGCGCTTTATAGAAGCTATAGGTTATCTGTAGCCGAAATTTGAATTGCAGTGTCTTCGCGCCTTTCCCTCTCCTGTCGTCACTTTTTGCACGCTGTAAGGTAGGCTCGCCAATTTTCGCGCGTGATTGTGGGTTCTCTGCTGCGTGCAGAAATGCATTATCTTGCTCTGGTTTTCACGACAACGCAATGCAGTGATTGAGCGAGTTGATGTGCTCTCCGCGGAAGGTGTTTCAGAGCCCCATTAACCCAGTGCACGCAGTCATTTCGCCTCAACTGTCGCAAACTTTATCAGACATAACGCTGCGGCTGCAGTGCACAAGAAGGTCAGGATCACAGAGGTTCACTATCGTCCCTCTGGCGTCCTTACTTAAGCGCAGTATAGTAGACTTTCGCACCGTGTTGAGAAGAGCTCAATCACTTCCTCCCGGCTGTCAATAATAATTGGATTTGGAGGAAAGGAAATGGCGCAGTATCTGTCTCATATATCTTTGGACACCTGAACCGCGCCGTAAGGGAAGGGATAAAGGAAGGGAGTGAAAGAAGAAAGGAAGAAAGAGGTGCCGGAATAATTTCGACCACCTGGGGATCTTTAACGTGCACTGACATCGCACAGCACACGGGCGCCTTAGCGTTTTTCCTCCATAAAAACGCAGCCGCCGCGGTCGGGTGTCACGTGCTCCTTTTCCTCCCAGGGAGTCGCCTGGCCGGCCATTTTTCTTCTCGCGTCGGAAGATCATGCGGGCGGGCGGGCGCGCGCAATTGCCGACTGTTGTTACGGCAGTCCGCCTCTAGCCGAGATGGCGGCCCCGTAAGTATAGTCCTTAGGAAGCGGCAGCCCATCGAATTAATCGCACGGGGCCCGACGAAGGGAACTGGACGCTTCACCGGTCGCGCAAAGGCGTTCGGCGATAGCGGACAGACTGCGCACGACGCTTCGAGGAGCCGAGATGTCCGAGTGCGTAAGGATACGAGCTATTCTGAGCAACGAGCGGAATGAGATTTGTGCGAACGGGGGCCCAGATCTGGAAGGGCGTTAATTCGTCAAAAATGAGTGCTGCACACGCGGAAGCACACTCTGTATATGTCCACTGCTCGTATCATTGGGTGGGGGGGACAGACTCTTTCTGATTTATCATCGACCGAATGTCCGTGAAATCTTGCGAAGAGTATATACACGAAAGCTTGGGCATCCGCCCGCGTGGGACATTTTAGGCAACTTAAGCGACCAAGTGCGTATACGGTTGTGGTCAATAACCCGCTGAAGAGGTGTGAGGCGTGGCGCTAAACCTTTTTGGAGGGACAAAAAGCGATATTTTTGGGACGCCGATTGGCCATACACGCTAGAGGGCGCGGCGCCACAACGCATGCGCAGATGGTCAGGAAGCAGGCGAGTTTATGTTTTACGAAAAACGCACGATATAGCGTCCCACTTCTGTTTAGCGACGCCTTCGGGATTCAGAATCACATTCTGGCGGTCATTGACCTCGTAAATACACAGCTTAACCTCGCCGAAAAGACTTTATATAACGAGCTGATGGGCGGAAAAAACAGAGTGTGATACTTTTTAAAAAGCTCCCACGGGAGCCAGTGCTGTCCACAAGGCGCTTTAACGAAGTAAATATTTTCTGGGCATTGATTATTACGAGCCATTTGTATTCCAAAAAAAAAAAGAGAGAGGCAACCCGCTATTTCGAGCACCATGTGGGAGACGCGCTTCGGCCCTCGTCCGATGTGAAAATTCTACATTCCCGCGTGCCTCATACCCTCCCTGGAAAAGTGTCATTCTTCAGAGATAAAAGCTGCGCAAGTTCTACCTCCAGTGTAATGGAGGCCCGATATTGAATTTGGAACGGCAGCCCGTCAGAAGCGTCGTCACACCGCGGGCTCCCGCAAGACATGCGGACCGACCGCAGTGCCATATTTACTCCGGTTTCAGTCCGTGACTTTTACCAAAGCTGCGAATTCAGAACTCGCAGGTTGGCTTAGGTGTAAATTAGCCATGCCATATTAGCCATTAAAACAACTCTGACCAGAACCAAAAACTAAGCGGCGTAACGACAGGTGGCTTTGCGCAACCTCTGAAGAGGTGTTTACAGTGACGCACACGAAATTTCCGTCGTCTGTGATGGAATTAGCCGTCGTTAGCAACGAGGATGTCGTCATGTTACTGCACATCTTCGAAGAAAGACTCTGCTTAATACGGCTGCGCCCGTGGAGATGATTGACACCGTTGTAGAACCCTGGACAAAGGGTGTGTCAATAGGAAGACGTTACGTCTTTCAGCAAGATTCAGCTCCCGCCCACACCGCCTGTGTTCCCCTGCAACGGCTGGCCAGAAACTTCCACAGCCATGCCACTGCCAACTCGTGGACACCTAGCTCTCCAGATTTAAATCCACTGGACTACTCCGTCTGGAGCGTCGTTGAGAGGGAGGCAAACAGTGACACAGCACAAAGGATTCATGAAGGCCGCCGGAATGGGGGCAGAAAGGTAAGGTGGACAGGTGAGGTAAGGATGTGTGCGGGGGTAAGGTGGCGGCAGCTGGCACAGGACAAGTTAATCGGAGATCAATGATAGAGGTCTTTGTTCTGCAGTGAACGCAGCTCTTCTATAGAACACTATACCTGTGCCGCTTGCTCCAGCTGATGACCACGGAGATGATGACAACTGAGACATTCAGCGACATGAACACAGATTCCAAAACTTCCCGCAGACTTTCGCGTTACAGTGTCACCTCAGTATCAACAAGCATGCGATTCTTCGGGTCAATTAAGTGTGATGCGGCGTGGTTCTAACTACCACCTCCGCACGAAAAGCGGCTCGTTTAATTTCTCCCAACGACTAGCCCTTATAAAAATGGCCTACAGACTGCCTATAGACTTCTTATAGACTGTATTGCCTGCCTCTAGATATTTCATTTTGTCTAATCATAGTCTATTGATTGTCTATAGGGTTTGTGTTGCCTATAGACTAGTCCGTAGGATTTGTCTACAGTCAGTCTATAGACTGTCTATGGAATTTTTGTAAGGGAGTGCTTCGGACATGAAGGCACGTGGTGCAGATTGCACACATTCACCGCGTACCCTAACCATAGTCTATTGATTGACTATATGGTTTGTATTGCCTATAGACTAGTCCGTAGGATTTGTCTACAGACAGTATATAGACTGTCTATGGAATTTTTGTAAGGGAGTGCTGCGGACCTGAAGGCACGTGGTGCAGATTGCACACATTTACCGCGTACCCGAGCGTAAGGCGGTTCTGCTCGGAAGACAGGACGTCACGTAACGAGCTCCCTTTCGCCGCAAAGTCGCGTAGGCGGAAACCTGCAGCTGTGTTCCGTGCACGTACACTCATTGGAGCGCCAGCCGCCCCACAGACAAGGTGCGCTTGATACCGGAAGCGGAAAAAAAGAACAAACGAGAAAGGGAAGACACTGCGTAAAAGCCTATACCGCGCCTCCCATTTCCCACCTCGCTCGCCCTCTCTCTCTCTCCTTGTGCGTTCGGAAATCCTCTTAACGATGCCGAAGATCGTCCTCCCTTGCCATAGCAGTTCCGTATCGCACAACCCGCGGCACCACACACAAAAACAAGAGCTCGCTCGAAACGGTATATTTACACCCGCTATCTGCAACATCTGTCACGTGCGAAGTCTTCTTCCCGTATACGGCACCCGCTGCAGGATTAGGGCTTGCAGAACGTACGAACCGGAAGTGACATGCTGCTCACGCGCGCGTTCGGAACTTGGCCTGGGTGGCGTTCCAACTGCTCCTGTAGAAAAGGCTAAGCGGACGCCTATACGTCGCCCGCGTTCAGTCAGTTCCGCGGTCATCAATATCAATTCCGTTTCTCCACTAGAAAAAGGAGGTGCATATAGGATTCACGAACAAGACCCCGCGCGGTCGTCTGCGTAGGTAAATGTTTTATGAGAAAACGAAAGACGCATTAATAATATCGCTTCTGGTGGACACATAGAACAGCGCCGTGAGAGAGGGGATGGAAAGAGAGTGAAAGGAGGAGAGAAAGTTCATGGTGTGAAAAATAACGCGAAGGAAACACGAAGGACGGACAGAACAACGGTTCACCAAATCGCCCAACTTCCGGCTTTCTTCTAGTGGAACCTTCCAGATTTTCTTGGACCCCTTTCGGGTTCTTTAAGTGGGATGCTTTGATAGGTGGAAAATTCGCTGTTTATAATGACGCCAGAGCGGAATTAGCGTCTATTTGCTTGAAGCTACATCGTTCAAACAGGATCGTCTGTACCACAGGTGACCATTTCTCAATAGCCTCCACCGCGAGCTGTTTATTGATGTCTTTATAACACACCAGGGGACGCCACAGTTCCGCTAGTTTCGAAGCTGAGACCGCTTGCTATATATGCGGCACACAGGCTTGAGGACTTTCTAAGTGGCATATAGACGACTGCCTGGTGTACCGCACTGTAGATTAGGACACACCCTTGAACTTCCGCCTTCTGGGGCCCTGCTTGCGAAGATGAAGTAGCCTCTACAAAAGGTACCGCCGGGAAAGCGTATATATTAAAGGCGCATTAGCGCTCACATATATACGCGACGTGCCCATTCATGTATAATCCTATTCGCCATAGGGGGAAAGCCGAGTGTTTCCGCCGGGGCGTTTCACTTCGAGCGGAATTGAATACCACGCGTCCCTTCCTGTTCGTCGCACCTGCCCGCGTAATGTCTTGAACCATGCCTGTAGCACGAGTGTTAGCGCGTCGTGACAGTGAAAGATGTGATTTATGTAATTGAGATTGCAGGAAGCATTTGAGTCTTTGCGTCGATGCACTCGGAGTCTGTGACGAACGAGGTTCCTGAAGCAGAAGTAATTGTACACGAAAATGGCTGCCGGTCGGCGGGTCAGTACACGCTCGGGACGATTACAATTTGCAGCCTGGAATCATTCAGTCAGCCAATCTACCACGGCGAGAGTGGCCGCCATTTTGGTTCGTCACGTGCCCGATCGCTAAAAGTGGCACAGAAGAGCTGATGGCTCTGCGGGATCACAGCTTCAGCTCGGCGGCCCCTTCGCGGGTGTTTTATACGTCGACATGAAAAGTTGATCTATACCGTGCACGCGCACAGAAATGCTATTTAAGATGCACAGACGACGCCTTGAAAACTGCAGGGGGTACGATATTTCATGTCATCGTGCTCATTACGGTTATGTAAACGGCATTTTTAGCAGGAATTCCGAGCACGTTGGTAGAGCGTGTTTGTCTGTTTCCAATTGTATAGCTAGTGTTCGGAAAATCTGGCGTCGGCGTAGTGAGCGAAAAATCACGAGCACGGCTCTAGTCGGTGGTCCCCAGAGAGCAACCTGGGAGGCAGGTGGACCACCTAGGTCACATGACCTCTCGGCATCACAACCTGTCCACCGGATTGTGAGCGAACTGCCCACCGTGGCAGGTGGCAGTTAATTGGTCGCACGGAAACAGCAACCTGGGTCGCACAAGGCCCACCGCTGGGGCACCTGCCATCGCATGCAGGGCATTGGCAAATCGCTTAACCGCTGCACCACTCCGCCAGTATTAGCATGAGGACCCCCGGTATTTATGAGTGTAAAGTAGAGAATGACCTTCTGTATATACGGGAATGAACCCATTACGCTATCGCGTCATACCCTTAAGGCCACCGAGGAAGGCTATATAGGAGTGGAAACTCCCCCGTCTGCGGCGACCAGAAAAGGTCACAAGCCCGCGGCGCCACTATCCTGCTGGCGGCGCCTGGCGGCCTGGAAAGAAACTACTGAAATACAACGTCACCGCGTGCCCGCTGAAGCAAACACCCGTGTCGTCTGCTTTGAGCCCGCTCCGCCGGAGCCGCCTGCCAGGGCGTTGCATTTTTTTTTTTTTGCTGCGGCTTCTATGATGCGCCGCATGGCGCCGCCACTGCATACGGCCCCGTCGGCGCATACAATTGTGACTTTATCTGGTCGCCTGCGCTCGCTCGCGCTGACGGGAGTTTCACCTCCTACTATATAGTCTTGCTCCGTGCTTAAGGCGGAGCTTAAGTGTCCGCTCACATTTTTTAATGGCTATTTGGTAGTGTCGAAGGGCTCCAAAATGTAACGCTGTAAGTGTTCCACCGAACTCGTTCGCTGAATAATAATGTAATGACCGCAAAACCCTTGAAGACGTTGCAGCAGGATTCGCAGACTGAATCTACCCACAGCTCATAAGGGACGTTCGACGCGACCGCATACGTTTAGCAAAGGCTTACACACGTAACAGCTTAGTGGATGTGTATATAGGGAACACTGGGGCCTCTTGTCGCTGTGTTCTTTTCTTCTCCCTTGTCTTTTCTGCTGCGCTTAATTCTTCGACTAAGAACTACCAGCAACTCCAGACATCCATCTATTCATATGCCATAACCCCTGAGCCACCCACCGCGGCATGACTCTGAATGTGAATTTTTTGGTGCGAAAGCACTACATAACGCGGTCCCTACCAAGAACCTTGTGTGAAGCCTCGGAGTAACTCGGGTACGCTCGGGTTTGTCCGGAGGAGCGTCGCGCCAGCTGCAGCCAATGGTAGGGTGACCTTGGCCAAACCAAGCTTCGCTGGCCACTGCACGAGAGCACTATATACTATCGCCGCAGCCGATCACGCCTCTTGTTATTGTTGTTGTTCCCCTCACAAAATGGCACATACCCACAAGGGGGATTGGCCATAACCAGGCGGTGTCTATTTAAATTGCATATGGCAACCGTGGGATGACCTAACAAAAATTGGGTAACTCTGTTTCCGTAGCACAGGAGGTTGCAGGAGGTTAGGGCGACCTAAAACAAACTGGAAATTAGGTAAGGAAGCCTCGTGTTAATCTACAACACAGTCTCGCGCTGTGCACTGCGCGTCGTCGTCTAAATCAATTTTCATCTGCGCCATGAACAGATCAGACCAGCTTAACCACGATCAGAGCTTAACCTGAGTCTAATATAGTCGCCAGACGCGCAGACGACCCAGCAAAGCAAAACCATGAGCCAACCAGCTAAACACATGCACCTCTACTCTAAAACGCGCGTCTACTCGGTTCAAATACGTGAAAACGCTATCACCTTTTTTGAGCAAAAGAAAGACTGTATAAAAGAGGTAGGAAATTGACCTGCGCGGGACAAGTAATGCTCAGAGCAGAGCACCGATGATATCTGAGGACGGCAATTAAGATGGATTCCAGTGGGAAGGGAAACGTATATAGGGGACACTTCTTCGACTCCCCTTCCACATACAATGAGATCACGAAGTATTACCTTCTTAATCGCAGGGTTTATGGTTTGCCGCGTCCTAAAGTAAACAGGGCTCAGGCACTTACATTACGCCTACTACAGACTGGTACTTATCCTTGCCCATGGAGGTTGAACATGTTTTATCCTGAGACGTATACGGAGCCTTATTGCCAGGATTGTGGTGCTTTAGCCATGCTCTGGTCTTGCGCAAGAATTGAAGACTCTGCGATCAAGGACGCGTCCAAGTGGGAGGCTGCACTTCGCAGCCCGGAACTGGATGAACAATTCTGGGCTGTCCAGCAGGCTCACGACGTGGCCGTGAGGCTTGGTCTTCAGGTTCCGACGTGGGAGCGGCCCGCTTAGTGGTTACTTATCACTACTTGCAGGACCCAATAAAGTTTTCCATCCATCCATCCTTCGAGTTCACTGCGACGTGCGCTTTTCTTCTGAAGTTCTGCAGTTGGCCTGATGATTAAGATGGCGGTGATGATTATAAGGGCGACGACTGGAATAGAACATACACTTGGGCTAGTTGAAACAGTGTCACGGTATTTTCGTAGCGCGCCAAGCCGAAAGCACAAGTATACTATAAGACAGGAGGCAGGTACAGCACTGTGTCAGTCTCCTATACACGGTGTTTCGGCTAGGACCCTTCACAATTTAAAAAAAAATAGGCTTTTTGAGTTAGAACAGCGGTTTTTCGGCATAGTATTATCAGCGGTGCAGTACATCAGAATGCAGCTAAGACATGAAAACTAGCAGGCTGGTTAACTAACATCGAATAATTATCATTTTAACTGTTACTATCAGGCTCCTTAATTACTGAGAGGCGTGCAGCCCACCGTAATACCCATGTCAGTTTTTTTTTGTCGTTTCGGAAACGCGGTTACCATTGCCGCTGTGGCCCAGCAAATTCTGGCTATTTCGACGAGTTTCGTGCACTGGAGAGGTTGCTTTGCCTGCAAAATTCTCGAAAGCGCACGTATTTTGGCGCGATGTAGCCATAATTGGATGGGCCACAGCGGCGAGGGTAACCGCGTTTTCGAAATTCTAAAAACTGATACGGATATTACTTAGGTCGTGCTACACGCCTTTCAATAATTAAGACGCCTAACGGTGATAGTTAAAAAGTTAGCTATTCAATATTAGTTAACCAGCCTGCTAGTTAGCACGTCTTAGCTGTATTCCGATGTACTTCACCACTGACAATGCAATGCCAAAAAAGCGTAATTCCAATTCAAAAACCTATTTTTGAGAAGTGCATCAGGTCTTCTGTGAAGCACCTGCAGGTATATATGCCTTCTAGTTGAGCTTTCGTCTCGGTACGCTTCATAAATGCGATCACTTCCAACGTGTGCTTGGTGATAACCGTATATAACAGCGATGCGTGCTCTGTCCGTGTCCATGAAGGCAACATGCGCTCGATGAACGAGGACCAGGTGATGTCTCTGCACGAGCTGCTCAAGCGCAAACTGGAACGGGCCCGCAGCCAGGTCAGCCGGGGACTGGACCCCTTCCAGGCGGGAAACATGGGCTTCCTCATCCAGGAGACGGGCGCCTACGTCAACGTCTCCCTCACCAAGGTGCGTCTGTAAACTCTCAGTAACTCTCGGTAAAGAAAGCTTTCCGGCTGCACCTGCAGCCTCCAAGCCCGCTTTCGCACCTCCTTCACCTTTCCTCTTAAGTCATAAGTAGCCAACCGGAAGCCTTTCTAGTTAACATCCCTGCCTTTTCCCCCTCTCTTCACCTTTCTATCAGCTGACATGGCGCAATCTTCCCTTTGCCATTTTTCCCTCCTCTCCCGTACCTACTCCCGCGCCAAGCATATTACGGTTGTCTGTTTTAATGCGAAAGCATTATACGTCCGAATAGCACAAATGTCGGCGTCCGCCGTCCGCAGTCTACGGCACGAAATTCGGAGGATGTCAGAACGCCGAGTGAACGATGTCACAACACATGCAAGCGAACATGTACAGTTGTGAAAGATGAGACTTAACGTACTATGACCTATGAATGTCATGACTCGTAGACGTAGTCATGATTCATAGTGCAGCGGTGGCCTAGTGGTTTGAGTAACCACCTCTCATGCGAGAGGTGCGGGGTTCTATCCCCAGTGCCGCCGGGTACCCACCGGTGATACATACTGTACAAGCTTTACCCTGGCCTGGTGCTCGGCTTCTTTAGGGTGAAATGCTTGGGAAAATGAGACTGACCACACCTTGAGAACACGAAAACGCCTTGTGCAATGGCGCCCTTTGGCCACAGATGCATTTGCGCCATAAAAAAACCCACAGTCATCATCGACTCAGTCATTCTGCAACGTATCATGACTCAACACTTTACAAGTAACCTAATGTAAGGTTGGTAGAGATTGCACAAAGTATGCGTAGTTATGACGCGCATAGTCAGTCGTGACTCATTATGCAACGTACATGACTCAGCATTTTACAATTAACGTAAGGTAAGGTATACAGAGTTTGTACAAATTACGCGTAGTCATAATCATTCTGCAGCACAGCACGACTGAGCACTTTAGAATGCTGTCGCATCCTCAGCAGTCTTAAGTGTCTGCCAAATTTTTATTCTTCAGAACAATAAGCCACGAACACGCTCAGGCACGAATCAAGGTTCGATGCATGTTACAGTGTGAAAGTTTATGCTTTTGACTGCACTTGGTGACAGTGCTGCAGAGCACACGAGTTGAACGCGTGAGTGACCCCATCGCATAGATGAACTGCTGCGTGTCCAATGAAAGAAAAATATCTTCGTGATCTGTGCAAACAGAGAACCGGGAAATGACGCGTGGCTACAAGAGGAGCATCTCACGGTGTTCCCGGCGGCTGGCTTGTTCATAAGGACCGCAGCTGCCGAGCAGAACGCACGAAAACAAAGGAAAACACTCATCGGACTCGTAGCTAAAACACTAGGAACAATAAGATTCAATTTGACTTCATATCTGCGAGCAATTCTTTTCCTGCATACTACTGCCCGCTTTTTAATAAGTTCTTAGCTTTGTTTCTTTTTCATATGCTCGCGTATGTGATACCTAGGCTAGCAGGCTATCTGCAGGCTGAATGAATCTACAGGGTTTTTGAGGTTTCACAGAGCGCAACTATAAGTGCAATTCAATTCAGTCGAATCTATAGCGCGATGGAAGGCAAGGTATAGCAAAGATACCATCGTATCAGCGGACCGACAGCGTCTCCAACAACGGCTCCAACAGCTCCACTCACGTCGAAGTAGCTGATAACGAAGTTTAATATATATGGCCATTAATGGTGGGGAGAGACGCCGACAGGTGGTCGGCGTTGTGCCTCTGTACATTCAAAAGCGATGCTTTTTTGAGAAACAAACGCAGCTACGCGGATGCCCCAGTCGTCACCCACGACCTCTCTTGCCGGTTCAGGTGACCGTGACGGGCCTATCCAACTTCACCATACGCGACGTGGCCACCAACAACGCAGCCATGCGGGCAAGTGTGCTCATGATCATGCCCCGGCTGGAGATCCACTGCGCATACCGGATCAAGGTGAGTGGCGCATATTCCGGTATACAGTGTGCACAGTCACCCAAGCACAGAGAGGAAAACTTGGGTCCTGCTCCAGTTTCCGTGGAAAGAGGAATGCTCTAACTGAACAAACACTGCACCTGTCTGGACTGGATGATAAGATTGTGCGTGGGGAGGAATGCTCTATAAGAATTAACTGAACACCATTTTAGCCTATGCCTTTAGACCTTCAAATTTATATAAGGTTGCGAAGAGATTGATTTTCATAATTGCCAAGCTCTGTTTTCAAAGCTGTGTCGCGTTCCCGTTACAATACCGTAAAATAAGGGTGGATATCTAATCTGCAAAGTAACGACTCGCTTGAAAAGAGAGGCTTTGGAACACTAGAGAGACATCATATCCATGCAACGGTATCATCAGCACTGTCTGTTGATTGGACACAGGTCTCACGTCATCTCCCAGGAGAGCCTATCGAAAAACGCAGCATAAAATCTTCCGTTGTCACAACAGATTTTCCTGTAGTATTTCAGGACCCGACAACAGAACTTATTGTGGTAATAACAGGACTTCCTGTAGTGTTGAGCAGTCCCCTGTCGAAACGACAGAGCCAGTTCTGTCGCAACAACAGACAACTTCACAATACTACAGAAAAATCTGTCGTAACGACAGGACAACAATTTCTGTTGTATTTTGGGACCGGCTCTGTCGCATTTTTCGACAGCTTGGTTCCTCTTATAGCGCAAATCGGGACCAGGACATGAGAAAGGCCAGGGACGTACGATCCCAAATGTGTCGCGTGTGCCTCTTGTCTCTATCTGCGATATAATTGTGAAGTCATGCCACACTAACTTGCCAAAACTGCCATGGTAGTCATGTTGCCGCAGATCATTGTAGTGTTTGTTCATTCTTCAAAGCTGCCCTGCCGCTTTATTGCTTTGTTTGTGATGCAAGACGCGACCGGATTCATCTCGATTGATCGCATCCAGGCGGAGCCGATTCTAGGTTGTTCCAGAACGTTGTATAGTAACTTTCCACGCCATGTCTCCAAAGCAAAAAAGACGAACTGCGCAACAAGAACACGGACGAAAGGGAGGCAGACACACACTAACGCAGTTACACCTGCGTTAGTGTGTGTCTGCCTCCCTTTCGTCCGTGTTCTTGTTGCGCAGTTCGTCTTTTTTGCATTATGATCAACCAACTAGCCCGACAAGTCCTGTTGATGTCTCCAAAGTTCGCTACCAGCGGGCATTCTGTTCGACGACCGCCGAGCACGCTTGTTGCTTTCGCCGCCGTGTCATTCAGTCCATTCTGGGCGCAGATCAGCTCAATAAACAGTTTTCTTTTAGAAAAACTTTCGGCTAGCCTTCCTCACTGCTTCGACTGCCGTCGCCACCACGTGACAATATTATGTACCGGGTGTACTGCGAGTTGATCGTCACGCTGTGCAATGTTTGACACTGCGTTACCCCGGCTCGCACCCAGGGCTACATCAACGGAGACGGGGACAGGGAGCCCCAGGTGGTCGAAGACAGCGGGCAGTTCGAGGCCGTGCTGGGGCGTGCGGCCATGTCCTGGTTCGCCCGGGTGCTGCACGTTGACAAGGACGACCTGCTGGTCGCTCAGACGGGGCTGCGTACGCACGTGGACGAAATCACCAAGCGGTTCCCGCACTCCACCAGGGGCAAGGGGGCGCAGCAGACCCGGCCCGAGGACCAGGAGGTGCTGGACGTCATCGGGTCCAGCATCGTGGACCACGTGCGACAGATGGTGGAGGACCGGCTCAACGGAGTCATAACTAAGGTGAGGACGGGACGCAGTGCCGTGCACGTTAAAGAACCCCAGGCAGTCGAAATTTTCGGAGCCCTCCACTACGGTGCCCCTCATAGCCTGAGTTGCTTTAGGACGTTGAACCCCCATAAACCATAAACGATTTCCGGTGCTTCCAGCAGAAAACGGCACTCGTATTCGTTTCTTTAATCACTGCAAAAACGTTAATTATGCAGGACCGTTCATCTTGCAGGGTGCCTGTAAAATTAAACTGGTAATGGGGTGGAGGATAAAGAACGGGGGTCAACGAGATGATCGTTCGCATTGCTGCTGTATGCGTTCGTAAAGACTAAATTGGGGACATAAAAAAATAGTGAGGGAAGACGTAGCACGGGATTGTTTGGAATATGACAGTCGGGCCTTTCCCAGAATTTTTTTTTAAATATAAAATCCCCAGTTGTGGTGAAATAAGATTAATTGTGTGAATTGTGATCAAAGTAGAATCTGGCTCTCATCGAGTCATAATAAAGACTAGCAGAGGAGCTGTCTTCCCCACTCCGAATCCGAATGCCCGTTATTAGGTGTGTGGCAGATTTCTTCACCGCGGCACCTTTTCTTCGGTGAAGGACAGATGCTATATTCAGGCGCTCGTGTCACTAAAGTGGACAGCGGAGACGACAGGAGTACGCCTGTGCACATAAGATGCCATTCGGCATCAAAAACTTCTGCGGAGTGTCCAGCGATGAGTTGTCATGTTTATATAGGAACATGACGGACGAACACAGCGCTTCAATTTACAATACCAACTAGCCGAACAACTAACTCTACTGAAATTTACACTACATTCGAATGAAAGTGCGGAATTTCCTTTTTTTTTCCCAGAAACACGCTCTCTTCGTCATAGTCCTCCTCAGCTACAACGCATAGTCCCTACAAGCTGTCGCGAAAGAATGATGACGGCTGTTTCACCTCATCTACCGTAATTTTCCTATGTACAATCCCCACGCAATGTGTAGTCCGCAGTGCTCAATTTCGGCTAAAATATTATAGTATCCGCACCAGCTACATACTAGACCGCACCCGGTATATTGTCCGAACCCCGCATATAGAACCGAGCTGGGCATTTCATGCTATATCCGGCGGTAATGAAAAGAAAAATTCTCTATAGTCCGCACGTTTGGATAGTTATTGGAAACTTATAAATGGTGTATAACCCGGCGACTATATACCGGTATATACGGTATCTTACAGCACTTTACCTCGCGCCATTGGACCTCTTAAGGTAACGGAACATCTGAAGTGTGTACACTTCGTGTCAGACTAAGAGGTCATCAACATAGTGCGCTGCTGGTGTCATGTAGACATTAACGCGTCGGTCGCAGAAGCGCATGCATCTCTGTTGCCGAGTACTACATCGGAAAGGCCCCATGAATATAAATGAAGTGATATGATCTTCTGGTAAAAGGACGTTCCACGCTTTGACTCGAATTACTTCATATAAAAATTATAGCGGACAAGGCGAAAGTTACGGTAAGACACTCGTACAATGACGCTTCTCTCAACGATAAGAAGGCCAGCCAAGTCCCGTGGTTGTATACAAGGTCTGCCGGAATCGGATTCGGTCTTTCCAACGTTTCTAGTGCGCGGTTTTAAGGCAGCCGCTATTCCGACATGACAACCCGACAGGCAGACGCCAGGACCAACGAAGCAACTGTTCTAGCGCGTTTGCGCTGGTACCATGCACTCTAAACACGAATACGCTATACATGGGCAGGGTACGCTACCCAAGTTCCGGAGTAGATTTCGATCACTAAGTATGCAGAACAGTTACTCATGGCAACGCAGGTATATTCCCACTGCAAAACAGAGTAACTTGATGCAGTCAGCAATTGAAGGTGGCCTCTATACGCGGCACCGGATGATGTGAGGTTAATAAATGGAGATTGAAACCTGGGTGAAAATCTGAGTAACTGATAGAACTTCCGCTGTTTTGAAGAGGGAAATTGTTCACGTTGCCAGCTGTAAGTATTCCATAGTTTTAGTGATGGAAGTGTACACCAGGGCTCCGGCAGCATACCCTGTCCCTTAAAGGGAGTGTGCTAGAGGAGAGCTTACTCCCTTTTTTACTCCTTTCATGATTGGAGTATAGGCTGGTTTCCTAAAGGAGAGAACAGCAGAGTAAGAACAGTGATGCTCAAGCTAAACTCACTGTTTTCTCTGACAGCGTAGCCATAGATCTCCCGCAAACTTTGTTTATCAGTGACATGTGTCTCTCGTAGTGTGCAACCAATTTCATAACAAATGTCTTAACAGCATTTTTTTATTCTAGTAGTTTATGGGCAATCTGAGGAATTATAGTTATAATCGGTCAGAATCTTGTAACAAATACTAGCCGGATACACCGAAATTTTACTGTAGGAGTGTCTTTGAACGTGCTTAGCCCCAACCAAAATTCGGCCACTTCACAGCTGAGTATCGACCCGTGCTCACCAGCGGAACTTGACAGCCACCCAACCAGAGTGACAAGTCCTGATTGATCGTCCCGTTGATTTAAAGGAGCTGATTATGAGACCAAAAAATCACAAAACGCCCACGAGTTTGTAACGCGAATGATGCTCAACAGCTTTAGCTGGCTTTTGATCGCGAATGGAGGTAAAGGTGATGTTGTTTATATCAAGGACCATGCCTTTCAAAACAGAGATCTATAGTTAAGATATGCAAACATAACAAAGCATTTCAATGATCACAAAGCCTCAATGCACGTTTTCTTGAATGCGGTGACCACTTTGGGGTCCGTTTCGAGCTGTTACATTAGTGCATGGGGTTTGAAGGTCATTGACGAAATCGGCTTTTTTTTTGTTGCCTGAATGTTAGTCTCCCACCAGAGTCATGGGACAGGGCCTGTAGGGCAGCAAGATATTGACGAGGTAAAGAAGTAACATTTAGCCTCCGAAACTATGACGTTGGGCTTGAAGTAGACGGAAGCATCGCACAGTTGGCCACCGCAGAGGTGTCCTACTGTACAATATAGGTTAGCTCATATGTCTCATATGTGGCAGGTGATGGCCTCTAGGAGGGTGGTGCATTCCTGGCCGTCGGTATCTGGCGGTAGGCTTGCAGACGCCGACACGAACAGCGCAGAGAAAATTTTCAGTCGGTAGCCCTATGGCAGAACACCATACTCCTTCGGTCGCCGCTAAGTGTCGCTCGCGCACCACCCTTGCAGGCAGTGTCCCAGAAGCCCAGCGAGGTGCAGGACATGCTGGAGTCGATGGTGGTGCCCACGCCCCACTCGGAGGTGCCGCGAACCTTCTCGCCACACGGGCACCGCATCAGCAAGCGCCAGGTACCCTGCAATAATGGCACCGAGCTGGACGACTACGTCGACTACCTGTTCCGCTTCGCCACCAGGCTTATCCGGGCCATGGAACCCATCCAGGGACCAAACTTCACCATCTACATTGAGGAGCACCTTCAGGTGAGCGTGGAGTGGCTCGGACAATGCTTGAACGTGTATAGTCCCGGGGATGAACTGCCAAGTGCCCGCAGGTCTTATTAAACATTCGCAATGGACGACTGGATAATCGTGCTCGTAGCTTCGTAAAAGAATAACTGAAGAAGCACACGCATGGCAGGGCTGGTGCTGTCTTCAGCGTCTGCCCTGTCGTCGTTGTGCGCTTTGAGATAAGTCGTGAGAGTTTCCCGTCTTCCTTTTCGCTGCGTTTAACTGATAAATATGAACCAATCAGCCAAACATCAGAGCTATTTGTCTGAAGGATTTATTGCTACTGTCGGATACAAATCAACAATGAAGCGGAAAATGCCCCTCAAATGAGCTCTTCTAGCCAATGGCGCACCTGATAACGTCACATCGTAGGGGATTGGCTTAACGGATTAACTGCGACGTCTTGACAATAAGCCGACGCCATTGGTTGAAGGGGCTGATTTGAGAGGCATTTCCTGCTTCGTTCTTGAATTGTATCCGACTACAATCCTCCGATATACTCCTGCGCTTGACTCGTTGTCCTCCATCAAAGACTAAAGCCAGACGTGCCAAGAACGGCAGAGGAAGTGGAGGCAATAGGAGTAGTGTCCTTGGCGGTGGCGGGGTTTGCTGCTCAGAAAAGCAAAAAGCATACACACTTGGCGCTGCGTTCAGCATCATCCTTTCAACTAGGGAAAGGGTCCGAGGTTCGCCCTGACAACCTATTCCCGAAGGGCACACATAAAGAGCACCTCTTTCCATACCCTGCCTGCTGAATAATTCCCTAGGGCGTACGGTTCCCGCCGTCCTCATTAAGCACTAACAGCTAGCAGATAAGCCACAAGTCTCACACCTCCCCTCTTCTCTTTCCATGCGAAATAGACAAGACTCGTATGGGTGTGTGAATAGCACTCGAATAGTGAAACAACCGAATCGAATATTTGTGATTATTCGCAATTTGTGGAAACAATCGTAAAAAACGAATATTCATGCAAAACCGTGAAGCGATAGCGGCTACGCTATAATTGAGTTAAAGCTGCAGCTGTCGAGCGAAGCAACATTGCTCTCCACTGGGAGGCACGAAACACGATGTTATGAACTCTATAACCATCATGTCATGGATCATGGCTTGCGACATCGAACAAACTAGCGTCATGTTGCGGTAGATGAGAGGGTTTCAGCCATGGCCTCCGAGAACGGCGCCTTCAAAGCTGGGTTTGCTAAACCTATCTTTGAGCCCTGTCGTGTCTTCCAATCTTGGAGGCCATGTATGAGCATTATGAACGATGTTTCACGAATGGACCAATCGCGGATCATGCTGTGCGGTTGTGGGCCCGGTTTTTGAAACAGTTGTCGAAAAAAACTACGGCGTCCTCTATTCGAACTTTAGGTCAATTATTCAGAAGCTATTCAAACACTTAGTAACGCATTCGATTCGCTTCGAGTAGTCCTGAGCGTGCATTATTTGGTTAGTTCAGCGAATCGAGAAGGATATTCAATTCGCTATTCAAAGATTTCGAATATTCGCTCATCCCAGCTTTGAGTTATTAAGTTGCTGGAGCTAATTCAATCGCAGGTTTGAAAACTGGTTCCGAGAATCACAAGGGTCGTTCAACGTCATCTGCGCAGGTGTTCCTGTACGACGTCCAAGCCCGCAACGTCTACACGCTGTCCCGGCGCAAGCCAGCCTACGTCATCTGCAAAAACGGCGACGTCACTGTGGGGCTCGTCATTCGTCTGGAGACCATCATGGCGACGGCCAAATACCGCGTGCTCACCGATCACCGGCACCTGCTGTACAACGGCGACGCCGACATCAAGCTCTCGGGCAGTGTGATCTGGATCCAAATCTCGCAGCTGGCCAACGGAAACAACCGGTTGGACGTGGTTCGCGTGTGGAACATGGGCCGAGCCCAGGTGTTACTCAAGGGACTCGGCAATCTAACGTCCGCAATATCAATGTTACTCACGAGTATATTGAATCACGACCCGTGGAACGTTATACCGGTGGCCGAGGCGCAGGCAATAACTTTCGGCAGAGAGATGTTGGCAAACATCACGGTGCCTATTTTTTCGCTGGTGTGAGGCAGCTCCCGACGGTCCCAACATCCGCCCACACGGCCGTTGCTGGTGCGTGCAAAACACAGTGCATATATGTCCCGTTCGGCTGCGCTAGCGAGGTGTCTTTCTCGTAGCACTGTGTCTTCGGCACCAGCTGTTCCATGGCTAGCCCAGAGGGAAACAATAGAGACCGTCGGGATGAAGAATCTGCTGCTGATCCCGGAAAGAAGACAGATATCTTCGACCAGATGGCCGCAGATAATTGACAGCCATCTTCGGTGTGTGCCAAACCCGTGTAATGTGAAGAAAAAATGCGCTTCAGCCGAGGAAGACTCCTTCTCCCAACAAGAGAGATTTTAACGGGAAAGTTTACTTTCAAAACGCCGAACAGTGCACTCCTTCTTGACGATTCTTGAGGGCCTTTGTGTTTTCCGCGCCTTGGAAACACCCACTGTGAGGTTGACAGACATTGGAAAGTGTTTCTTTTATGAAGTGACTATACAACTGCGTCGACTCGTGGTAGCGTTGTTGGAAGTATTACGGTCAGGTCAAGCCGTTCGGCTATTGCTCAACCGGTTCCCTAAATGCATATGGCGGCTGTTTACTACGAGGCTAGCTACTGACTCGAACTCCGAGATATGCGATAACTTCTGCATGCCTAAGAAAAAGAGAACAAAGTTAACTGGAGAGTCAGCAACGATTACAAAGACAGCTCTAGCATGGAACCAGTCATTGTCCTTCCAGGTTTTCATTTTCGACATGTACCACCCGTTCAACCGAGCATCCTGTTGCCTATATGGCTCTCACAGCTCGGAACTGTATTTCGAGAGAAACCATATTCTTTTCGTCGGTGCCTGTTATCGCTTTTATTGCACCCTGCTTTGTTCTCTTTGCTTCTGCATTTCGCTGTTAAAAAAGGAGCCAAGGGTTTTTTTCCGTCGCACTGCCTGCGCACTCAAAGTCCAGGTCCGTCTTCCGGGGTTATCGCGCAAGAATTACTGGCGCACCAAGCCTTTCGGCAATGGTAAATTCATCCAGCATTAAGGCTGGGTTGCAATTCGCACCCTGCCGCGGCACTATGTTTATAACTGACGCAAGTCAGCAAATAAGTGACAGAAGGGTTAGCTGCGGCATGTTGCTTCCACGCGCGCCACTTATTGAGAGGGTATGCAGTGGTCCCTGCTCCTATGGAGCCTACGAAGGTCCAGGAGCTGCGCATCCTGCAGTTGGTATTTGTTTGCCCGAAAACGCACTGGCAAAACCAGAAGATAATTTTTGGTACCCTCTGTCTGCCCCTATGGTTGCAAATTAAGTGACACACTTTAGCAAAACATAAGTGTGCGGAGCTGTCACTGAGCTCGGCAGTTACTTCTCTGTAGCCCTGCTGGCTTTCCTCAGGGTGAATTCAGGCAGCGAGGAGGGCTACTCTTACGACGCAAAGCGTTTAGAGTACCTGGATTGCAACAGGGATTGCAATGAACGACTCGACGATAGTCGGTGCCACAAGCAAGCTTGAAACTTATAGAAGCGTTGCCTTTGAGGAAGCTGGGCACCATGGGTGTCGTTCTTGTTTTTGTGTATTCAGTTGAGGTGGTGTGCTCAGGTGAAGTATAGTCCGAGGGTCACAGCTGTTAGGCCCGACGTGTCAGTCTGTCATAACCGAAGATAGAGCAGACGAGGCCTGCCGCCTTAAGCGAACAAGCCGAGCTTTGACATAGAAAAACAATTCACTGGTGAAAGTGTGTTATTTGCTTCTGCAAGCATTTGAGATGCAGGAACCAACGTAAGCTCTACTGTCCCGCCATTAACAATAGCGCCACGCCATGCTCTCAGTTTCAGTCGTGCAGGGTGTGTCGTGAGCACTTCATTACTCCTTAGGCAAGACTGTAAGTATTATGAAAACCAAGATGGCAGGCTGGCCGGAGAATTGCATACTGTTCATACTTGAGAAGTTGTTGAAGTCACGTCCGCACTGCTCTTTAGGAACTTGTTGAAACAATAAGAAGTGCACTTTACACCACTCGTGGCCGATGTTTTCTTCAACATATCAGATGCACTTTTGAGGGTCCAGTCGCGACGCACTTCACGGCGTATTTGCAGATTATTATAGATGCGCGCTAGCCCTGCATGTGAAGTCACATGCAAGTACGGCGGTACGAACTCGTTACATGGCCTCTCGTCTTGATAGCTCTGTATAGTACGCCTTTCATGTCCATAGTCCGAAAGTTGCCTGAGAGATAAGACCGTGGTACACACCCTGCATATTCAATCAAGGCATAGTCACCGTCATTTTTTTTTTTGGAACCTAGCCAGTAATGTATGTGCCTGGAAGGGGATCATTCATCATCTTTGACTGCATCTACTCCAGGGAGAACCAAATGAGCTTAAGATTCTTTGAGCATGTGCTTACGAGCTAGACGCTGCCCCAGTCTTATGTTGGAAACGGGTATAATTGTCACAGTTTTGGTTGTGGACATACACTCGCATCGCGTATGCCTTACACCTTGTGACGTGTTAACACAGACATGCTTATTTTGCTTTTAAATGACTGCAGCACTACTGTCGTCACTGCGCCCACTGATCATCGTGCACTTGACTGTCATTGCTGCTGCCTGATATCTTTTTAGCTTGACGTCAAATTGCCTGCTTAGTTTGCAGCCAGAGTACAAGAAGACGTCGAGGAAATCTCGGGTGGCCAACACCTCTGGGAGGCGTTCACGTGGACATCTGCTTGAATGCCCCCAACATTTTATTAGTTACTCCAGTCACTTTGCTTACCTGTCATGCTGCTTGTCTTTGACCACGCAATCTACTCCGATCTGGAGCCATCATGCGCCCTGCTCAAACCAAGCATTTGCCTACTGCTGAGTGTCCCGAGCTGCAGAAAATGGAAATGTCCACTGATCATGGGAGCTCCCTCCCACATGACTGTTTGGTTTGTCCCTGTTTTGGACGGCTCGAGCTAACAGACCTAACAGGTAACACTGAATTAAACATTACTGTGCGAACAGTGTTGTGCTGTCTCCTGATTCATTATTTCTTTTACTGTTGTTAGAAGATGCGGTGTGTGCAGTTCAACGCAGACCTTAATGGAGAAATGTCTTCACTACAAGATCGAAATTCTACTTCATGTATTCGACACAATATATTCAAATAAATAGAGCTCTTCAGATTTTTACAGTGTACACACTGAGCATTGAAATCAGCAAGCATATCTTTATGCAGCCTGTATATAAAAAATGAAGCTCTGTACAAACATTCCTGTATTATAAATCCAGCTTCATGAATTCTATACAATACAAGAAAAATACAACTCTGTACATTACACTGCCCATCAGCTTAAAAAGCAGCTTAGTACAAATGTGCCTGTACAGCAGAAAAGCAAAAAGTGTAACTGTACAATATTCACGACAAATGTAACACATACAATCTTTTCTTAGTGCAAGAGTGGCAGATATGACAATGAGCATCTATAACATGCTTTGCAGCATGCAAAAAGTCGCCTCTGAGCAGTTTCATCACAATTCTAGCAGAGGCCAGAGCTTGAGGAACAATGTAAAAACAATAACAAAAATACAGTTTCCCAACAACAGCACAAAAAGCTGAATACCTCACAAAGCATAAGCTCTAAATTCAGCAAATTAAAAATATAGCATATGAACTTTGGCTGCACATGTTGCTGAAGAAACATTCTTTTCCCCATTTCATAGCGATCTGAGACAAAACGTTCTATTTCTTCTGCTTGAGTCAATACTAGCTGGCCACTGCCAATGTCACTGCAGTTGTTTTCCAGCTCCGCATAATCGTGCATTATATATTCCAGGGGTCATATTCCACCTCCTTTCTGCAGGGGACAGCATTCGTACACACATCTGAACAAATTCACGTGTTCAGTTTTAGATGCACATGCATTTGAAAAAATCTGAGCGTAAACAATTAGAATCGCTTGCAAACTTGATCAAGAATGCACTTGGCCGAGTTAGTGTGAAGTCGCGCTGAGGTGATGACATATTGCGATGAGTGACAGGAATGGAGCACAACGAGCACCATTGGCCTCAAACAATTCCAGGGGGCATGTGACATTATTGCCACGCTGCTAGCCATTCACTGGCGACATGCAGTGTGAGAGCACCCGCTTGTATTCGTTGTCTTCACCGGCTCGTGCGTGGGTTCTCCGAGTGTGCCTGCTTTGCTAGTCCTGGTGTGCCTTTCTGCCCTTTCTGCCGGCTTTCGGTGACAATATTAAGGAACGTGACTGTTAATGCTGGTTAATCAAGGTCCTTCTTTCTTTGAGTGGTGTGTGAGTGTGGAGAGGGGGGGGGGGTGTACTGCAACTGTCATTATCCAATGTCTTAGAAGGACATCAGCTATTCTGAAGGCGCCTTCGTTTTGGTGAAAGTTCTGGAGGCGAGCAACCATTCATCAAACCTTCAACATGCAGAGAGAAATTTTCTGGCAGAGATTCGGCCAGCCACTGAATAGCAGACTCTAGCAGTTTCCCGGCTTCCGTGAGTGCCTGAACATCGTAACAATGGTCAAGAAGTAAAGTGCACTTTTCACACTCTTCAACAATGAGTCTGCGCAATTCTGAAACCGTCGGGCTTGTCGAAGGCACAGTCTCTGGAACCACATTTTCTGAAGTCACTTCAATTTCAATTGCGACGAAGTCCACCGCACCAGTGCTGCCATCGTTCAAGCAAGTTTCTTCCGTTTCTGTACATGGCTCCTCCAACCCAACTTTTGGCTCGTTCAGATATTCTTGTGGCAGCGACAGAAAGTTCCATCCATCAATCAACTTAAAGACAGCACAGAAATGCTTGCAGGGATACTTGCACTCGGCGAAATCAAGGCACGTACATGATGGTTTGCCAAAGTCCACTGTATGAGCTGAATCATCAGCACTCTCAGAGCGGACCAAAAACATCCCGTTGTCAGGTAGCTCAATTACGTCAGCTGGAGTGAATTCTTCAGCGTCCACTAGCCTTCGCAGCATGTGGTTGATAAACTCTTCAGGTCGGCCGCGAAGGTAGATGGGAACATTTTCGCTGTACTGTCTGTACAGCAACAACTGCCTCGCTTCCGACTCGCTGTATTTCTTTTCACAGTGAGGAAGGAATGCATAAACAAGGGCAATAATAAGAGAATTCACTGAATGCTTACCACTGTTTGCACAGGCCTTTGGGCAGTCTGCCCTGAGCATCTTGTTCAGTGCCTCAATGCCCTTGTTTGTTGTGAAGGCAACGCCAAACTCCAGCCGGTGGAACAAGACCCACAATTCCTTCACAGGTAGCCATACTGTTTCGAAGTAACTCCGAAATTTCTCATTCTGCCAGTGTTCGGAACAAATGAGGGCTGCTAGAGCCTTTTCAAGCTCGTCATGATTAGAAGCACTGGCCACCGATTCCATGAGAAAGAGAGCATCTTCGGGATATGACACGCCGTTTTCCTTTCTGCAAATCCACCTCTGCCATGCCTGGATCCTGTGGAAATCGCAGATGAACATTTTGCTTCCCGGAAATGCTTGGCAGATGGCGTCCATTTCTACTTGACTACAGTCCACCATCCACTTCTCTGGAGACAGATCAGGAGACCACTCTCTGAAGACATTCAAAGCTTCGGCGATACAAGAAGTTGTCTCAAACTGCACAATAAACACACCGGCAGCCGTGTAACCGAACGGTGTCTTTACGACCAGAATAAAAAGCGATAGGGCACAGTCGCCAGTTCTGTGTGCGGCGTCCAAACAAACGACAGAAGTTCCATATTTTGCACATATGTTTTTCATGAACTTCGACTGGAAGCAGAAAAGGAGAGTATCCTCGCATTCACCAGCAATGCTCTCTTTTGTGTTGTTGGGCATGTTGCTGCTTGAGTCCTTGCTTGCAACGCACGGTCGGTAGAACACAGAACTTTCAGGCTGTTCAGCTTTGATTCTTTTAACCAAATTATCAGCATTTTCTTGACCGTTAGAGCTGAACCGGTCTTTTCTTAAGGCAGACTGAATGTGGCTGGTTATAATGCTATTGTCCGGAAAAAATGCTTTGCAACTACTGTCGGGCTTTTCCTTAGTGGCAAAAAGCACATCATGAACAAAATGACAAAGACGTTTTTTGACGTCACTCACCGATGTGATCCCACCTCTCACTAAGGTTTCAATCTGCTTGGCAACATCCACGTCTATCCTCTGGCTAACACCTTTGGCGTCATCAAACCCGTGATTGTCATGAGAGATACTGTCGGCAATCGCAACGTAGATCCTTGTTCCGCTGGCTACAGTTCTGGCTGCTTCGTCAAGCATTCCGTCCAGCTCCTTAGCCCTGTTGGCTTTCAGCACACCTTGTTTTACTACGCCACATGGCTGGGGGATGTCCACCTAGAAATCAAGCATCATGGCTTGAAATACGCACATATCAATCAAGGTGCCAATTTGCTTCTGGCTTTAATTACTTGTTTTCCTCTTTGTGGCTATCATTTTTTTTTTTTTTGCTGCAAGAGACGCATTTATTTCTGAGAAAATTGGATTTGAATATAGACCTTTTCACAAACAGGTCCACAGGTGCCACCATATTGGGCACTGGACTGTGCTCGTAGTACAGGAAAGAGTTGAGGATTAAGCGCCCCCAAGTTCTCCCACAGCCCAGGAAACCGGTTTTCCTGAGGGCCGTGAAAAGGTCTATAGAACAACTTTTTTTTCTCCTACTTCTATTCGATCTCAAGACATCTTAAGAAAAAAGGACTTCGTGATCCCAATTTGGAAGTAAATAGTGGTGTGGACCAGCCTCGGGAATCCACAGCCAAAGAACAGTTTGAAGTAGTATTTGCAGTTTTCTTGTGAAAGTGGCTGGTGGTAGCAGTACCTGTATTTAAGTTTTTGTCATTTTCTAGCCAATAAAAGCTCCATTTTCAGAGAAAGTAGCCTTTAAGCCACTAGAACGCGGAAGTTCATTGATACATGCCAACTTCAGTTAATCCTCCAAGTTCCTTTACTGCTATAACACAGGTGCTATTTCATGTAGCAGGTGCTGGTAATAGTGAAATTTGGTGCTCCACATGACACGCACCTTTCTGTGAATGAAAACTGGCACAACATTCTGCAAAAGCATGTTAGAGTAAACTCCCACTTGATGAACTTCAAGTAACAAAGCATTTTTGAATTATGAACATTGCAAGAACCCCAGCAGTCTTCCTATCCAAAGCATGTAAAATATATCGCGATCTTACATACTTCACAAAAGTGCACATATCAACTGAGCAAACAGCTGGACACCGGCATGTTTATAATAAACCCTTGTACTCCGCACCTCTTTCTTGAAGGAGCCAAGTGATGAAATGATGGACCTTGGGATGAGGAGCAAAGTGCCATTAGCTGCATGTGGGAAGTCATATTCCGTTTTGAGCACTACGCACAATTTGACAACGACCTAGATCAACGGTGTAGTCTTCACTATTCTTCCAGAACACTTTCGTGATGACTGGGCAAGAGTTGAGCTGAAACCAACATCTGTAATAGCCCTGGAAGCTGCAGCACATCTTCGGAGGTTCAATGAGCCCCTCTTATCGTTCTGTTGTCTTTGGAGGTTGCGAGACTTCACATCCCAGAAACACAAGAACTACTAAAGAGGGTACAAAAACCGCACACCCTTCTGAGCTTAAAACTTCCATGCGTCGCTTATTAACTCAAATCAAAACAATAATTTCCCACACAAATAGTATGCCCAAGCCACAAGAAAGCAAATTATTGTATACGACTGTGTACAAGTGGACTTTTTTTTTTTTTTTACAAAAACAATAATCTGAAATCAAGAAGTCGACCTATTTTTGGGGTGTAAGATAACTTTTGGCTGAGCCACAGCTGTATGCACTCCGTGCCAGTGCCTACTCCCAGCAGTATACATGGAGCTCTGTGCATAAAAAAAAAAACAATTTGTACGCAGATCACTCATGCTCACTTTTCTGGAGTGGCAGATGGTGCGGGAGCAAATTTCTGGCAACTTCCACAGCGTGAGTTGTTGTGCATTGCTGGATTCTGAAACTACAGAATTGTTGGCAGCGATCAGTTTGCCGTTAGTGAGCTGCGCCGCAAGCATGGAAGGCAGTATGGGGTGCTGCTTTGTGGCTTTTGATCTTCATCTGTCTATAGCTGCTGGTCCTGCGCTTGCATCGTTATGCGTTGCACATGTGATGCAATGCCATCCCATAGGAAACTAGATTAAGAATGCAGCGGCATGATGGAGGTGTACACATCTACTTGTATACGGAGAGCTTTTTTTTTTTTTGGCCAGTGAGGGTTGCGAGTAGAAGAATCAAGCTATATTTGGAGTTGATTATACGTGATAATATACAGTAGTTAGTTTTCCAAGGCAATACACCAGCAGGTAATTGTTAACAGGTATGTACAAAATTTCATACGGTATCGCAATAGTAGGAAATTGCTACACCGAAATACCAAGATCTGCCAAAAAGAAAAATCACCCAAGCAATTATGGGGTCACTTTCAGTTTTGAATATGTCCACGATGCTAAAAATTAAAAAAGAATATATATTATTGCCTGTTGGAAAGCCTGCCTGCATGAAAATAGTGGAGGACGTGCTACCATGTGATTTTTAGAAACATGGTTTAATGCATTTGCTAGCCGGCAAAAACCACCCTATTTACGATAAGAAGCATGGCAAATCCACCCTAAAGAAAGAAATCTCTGCTAGGTGCAGCACACTCTCAGAAAAAGGTTATGTTGTTAACCTCAAATGGGTAACAAGTTCTTTCGCAAAAAAAAAAAAAAAAAATCTGTCAAGTATAAACCAGGCTGCTATGCATACATGTGACTAAGCAGCTATGTAAAATAGTTTGGCAGCTCATTATGTGTGGCATTCTGCGACAGCTTGTTATTACACTATACTCTATCTCAGTACTTCCATGCAGCACTGCCACGGTTATGAAGCATGCACAGGCAACGTCCTTGTACTGTGAAAAGTAATACCAGCAGTAAATGTCTCCTGCTTGTTTGCATAAGCACAAGTGGGCATTTATATTGACATTGATAGACTTCTATGAGCGCAAAGGAAATGCGGTCTTAAGCTATTTGGCATTCATTTTAATGTGTAAGCATTAGAACCCCCACGTTGGAAAAATCTGTCAGGTTGTCTATCTGAAGCCGCAGTTGGCAGGTGGTGAAGTGGAGAAGGGAAATCCCCCTCTCCACTGTCAGGAGAGGAGGAAGAGGGGACGAGAGGGGAAGGCGACAGGTGGCGGAGAGTGGAGGGGGCACGGTGTGTCAGACTGTGATTGCTGGATTGGATCGGGAGTATGGAGCTGGGGTACGACGTGCCACACGGTAACTGAGGGACTGCATCATGCCACCTGCTGACAGGGTCTGAAACCGTCAGCGGCAGCAGCTGCTATGTCCAGGGAGACACCAATGCCAATGCACACTCTGCCGCATCAATCGCACTGATCGTCTATAATTTTTTCCAAGAAATTTTACGTTCAAGAGCAGTAATATTCAAAATTCACAGACAATCAATGAAATTCATACGACATACATGCATTAGCAGTAGTTTTCTACACCAAGCTACTTGACTATGTTGTCATCTATGTAAAGAAATTACAGAGGCATAAAGTTTTCTCTCTGATTCCTATACTGCACTGTGGCAATTTCTTTTTAGGTGATTCAGACCATATGTGGTGTCCAGTATCCAACAAATTTCTTTTCAGAGGGGCTGGACTGGGCTGACTGACTGAAAAACTTTATTTAATCCTGGGCTATACAGGGGACATTCACGTGACGTCACAGGCGCCATTTTATTGTCCAAGGTGTGGCTTCAGTAGTGCCGGTTGGAGCAGGAGGCGATACTGTCATTAGACACACACAAGGTCTTTCACAGTGCTTCACAGACAACAAAACGGCAGCCGCTATGACATCGGTGAATACTCCCTATAGCTCCCAGAGGGTGAAGCCCTTAGTCCAGGGCCTCATAAGCTGCTCCAGTCTGGCTTGCCTGGTTGATAAGTCTGTGCTGGTCATTCAGGTCTGTGTTGGAAGCAGTGGCTTCTCACCGAGAGGGGTTGGGTATGGGCGGTTGGGTGGGAGAGCTAGGAGCTAAATGTGACCATTGTAACCTTGTGGTCACAGAAGGGGACACTAATGTATTTAACGTCTTTGACTGCTGCTTGGTTGTGGAAGGCGAGATCTATGCACGTGTTTCACTGGGTCGACATATCATTTGAAAGTTGCCAGATGAGACCGACATTATCTTGAACTGCGCCCAGAAATTCCAGGTGTTTATTGATGTTTTGGTTGCAGTCTCCCACCAGTACGACCAAGTCGTTCTTTACACGAAAGGGAATTTCTCGAATGGCGATGGCAGCGGCTTGTTCCGGGGCTTCCAAGAGCAGAGGAAAACAAGCCTAGCAGGAACTTGTTCACGTGACGTAGCCAGCAGTGAGGACACAAGAAGCGTACTTCCCGTCAGTCACGTCAATATTGATTCAAAGTTTTTTAGCATTTATTTCTTTATGCTCAAAGCCACCAGCATGCTGCTTTATCACTTTGTTTCTGATGCAACATGTGATCAGATTTATCTCTAATGATTGCAACCACACACAACTGTTTCTAGGCTGTGCAGATTATTGTAGATGCTATTCACACCTCATTTAGAAAGTTCGTTGCCTGCTTTAATTGAGAGTGGCCGAGAGTAATGGCAATTCTGTTCTTCGACGACTGCCGAGCATGCTTGTTGCTATCGCTGCCGCCAATCTGTTCAGTTCTTTGTGGGCGCACATCAGCCCAATAAAGAGTTCCTTTTGGGAGCCTTCCGGTACCTTCCTGACTGCTGGACTGTAGTCACCACTATGTAACAATATTGTTTCCAGTGCCTTATCTGACATCAATACCAATACAGAGTAGTGACAGCCACAGACCTGCAGAGGTGTTTACTTCGGTCAGAGTGCAGCGCGTCCAGTGGTGCTATCATGGTACACAGGGGAAGCATCCACGTGCGATATGAGAAAACCGACTTTAGGAGCCAAGGACTTCTTGCCGTGGCAAGCATTATTCCACGCCGGGGCTTCGCGTGCGCATGTGTGCTTCTGCTTCCACAGTGGAGTGTAAGTTCCACGCTTAGTGCACATTCTGCCTATGTACCTTGCGCCTCAGTCTTTTCAGCACCAATTAACATGGTTTAATTGTGTCATTTCGTGTAGTGAAAATTAAGAAAAAAGCGACACCAAAGACAAATTGGAGTTGGGTTGTATCGATACATTACCACATTTTAATGAAATAGAGGCTACTTTTATTGAAAATGGAGCTTTTATAAGTTTTAGAAGGGACAAAAAAAATGAAACACAGGCATCACTGTCACAGGTCGTTTTCACAAACTGCAACGTCGCAAGTGATTTGTATGCTGATCTCCGAGGCTAAGCTACACCACCATTCACTGTCAAACAGCGACCTGGAGTCAATTTTGGTCTTGACGTCGCAAAAGTCTTGTGGTCAGAATAAAATGTTCCATTTTTAAATTCAGTTTTTTTCAGCACTAAATACATCTTTAGAGCCAAAGAAACATCAACATGACTACAAAAGCCTAATAATAGGTTTTTACTGCAAAAAAATTGTACATAGAGTCCTTTAATACTCTCCTCAATCAAGAAGCTTTGCCACAAAGTATTGAAGGATTCTGGTTGCGCTCAAGTGCTTTAATGAACTTTGAGTTAAGCAAACTTATTTCGATGTCTTTAGTAGTCCACTGAAGTGAAAGCATAATGTGGCATGTCTTTGAATCCAGTAAGTAAATTCAAGTCCCTGTATTAGTTAGCCTTAAGGGGGAAGAGGGTCTTAGAAAAAAATTATTATTGAAGCCACATTTATGAAAACATCAGGGAATATGTATTTTTGTGTGTTGATTCCAAATATGTTATTTAATTTTATATACAAGTCCTCCTACACTTATGCAATATGTTATGTAACTTTTTGCCAACAGCTTTAAAGAAATTTTGCTGCAGGAAACTTACTACAATGCATGCCATTGATCTCTTTTGACATCAAACTTTGCAATCAGGAAAAAATTTTCGTCCTGCCTGTCATAGAAGTTGATTTACAGGATTTTGAAGCTGTCACTTCAGAAATAGGAATTCAAACTTTTCTTCCCATTTGTGAAGTGGCAACTTCAATACTCTTTAACTTCCATGACAGGCAGGATATTAATTTTACCCTTATTATATAGCTTGATCTCAAAAGAAGCCAATGGCATGCATTGTAGCAAGTTCCCTGCAGCAAAATTTCTTGAAAGCTCTCAGCAAAATGCTTTTATGCTGTTATGCAAAGCAAGGACTTGTTTTACATAAAATTAAGTTACATATTAGAATTGGCACACAAAAATACATATTCCCTGATGTTTTCTTAAAGTTGAATCATTAATAATTTTTTTTAAGACCAGCTTCATCCCTCAACTAATTGTGCTCTAGATCACATTCTGTTACTGCTGGAGCAGCATGCAATTAGTACATACAGTCAAACGCCTCTACACGGGATGTCGCTACTAAAAAATTACCTGTTTAAGGAAAGAGTTCACTTTCCATGGCCGATTTCCTAGTCTAACAAGGTGTTCAAAACAACGGAACAATGAAGATTACTACAATTTACAACGAAACTGCCTAATCAAAATTTTTACATGTTCCAGACCACATACTTGTCACCTTGTAATGAACATGCATGGCAAGACATGATGGTTCCTTCAGTAATGATTTCACACTAGTGACTATTCTAGTGCCATGGGCAACCGCAGCATCAGAAAGTAAAAGCAGCCAGTGCTGACCGCTTCCCCAAAATAGTTGCTCTCCAGAATGCCATGAATGCTTTAATTCCTTCCATTTCTTCCACTAATTATAAGCTCTACCCAACCGGAATAAAGCTTGGTTTCTGCCAGAATTGCTAATTCTACTTTAGCGGAAGACATTGGGGGGTGCGATGGTTACAACGAATTTACCTCTACAACAATGCGATTTCGCAGTCCTGTCCATTTTGCTACAGAGGCATTTGACTGTATTGCAGTCTCCTCCTGTGTTGTTAAAGCTGCTATATACTATTACCTTGTGTGCAATTAATGGTATAATTTAGTTTTAAAAATGGTTATGCATAAACTGCACTACTATGCGTGTGGACTAGCAAAATAATGAAGAAAAAGACCCTCAGTCCTCAGATAAATGTTTGAATGCAAACACACATCAGACCTCCTAAAAGAGAATGCCTCATTAAGCCTAGCTTATGGAAAACGTACCTTGAAGTCTGGGAAAATTTCAATCCACTTCAGATGCATAGTTGCTGGGCATCCCTTTTTCTTCGTGCCTTTGCTGTTCCGCCGCACTTTTTTTTGCCCGTCAGTTGTAGCAAGATCCTGAATAAAAATTCAGAACTGTTTACTAATATGCCATTTTTTTACCACTTATGCGAGAAAAGTGTGCGTATACAAAGGAACACAAAGGCAAAAATCATCACATCTGACATCATGCGTAGAAACCAAAGCACTAAGATTATCATTGCAAACCAAGTGATGAGGCTAAGGATAACCTGCCAAAGCATTGCCAGCATTGACGCATGTATGGTACTAACATCAAAAAGAAAAATAAACAGCGCACACCTCCTTTTTACACACAGCAACCAATTGGTTCGCGAACTCATGAAAGCCCTTTACATCCGCTTTAATAGTGCTAAATGTATCAGTCACACTTCCGTAGTGTTGAATGATAAGGAATTTAAATTTTTAGCCTCATCACTCAGGGTGTAATGATAACATTTAAACCAACTTGCCCGACTTTCCGCGCTTTATCCATTTAAGAACAGTGCACAGGTGTGCACTGAAGTGTCTAGAACAGAGAACTCACAAAAAAAAGGGTAGGGTAGTTAAACTTAGCAGACATGCAAAAGCATGTGCTAAGCCTGGTCGGCTCATGGTTTTGCTTCGCTGGGTCGCTAGGACATCTGGCGATGACATTAGCTCAGTAGTACCATTAGCTGATGAAGACGATGATTTGCAATGCACAGCAAGAGAGTGCATAGTGCATAGTGCTCTCGTGCAATGGCCAGTGAAGCTGATCTGTTCGAGTCACTGCGGGTTCGAATCCTAGTCACGGCAATATTTATTTTATATATTTATTTGCTTATGGTTCGACCAAGGTCCCCCTCAAGGTCAAGCTTCCCACCAGCTCGGTGAGCCGGCTTGACTTCGTGAAGTAGTGCTCTTGCACTAAAAGGCAAGCTTCCCCGCAGTCGCCAGAAGGCACGGCATGACACTGAGGGATTCACTGTGTGGGTGGTGCATAATGCACAGAGTACAATGCATTGCTTTGGGACTGCACGCCTGGACTGCCATAAAAATTGGGCTTTTCTGCGGATTCCATGTTGCAAAAGCGCCTCGGCAGGCCCCTGTGCATTTGTATGTGAATGCTGCATCACGTGAACATGGTTTAAACAACAACGAAATAAAAATGGGAGCATCCCGACTCTCACAACATTGCTTCGAGCTGCCAACTGATGTGCAATGGTTTTGAAAATTGATCAGACAGCTGGAGCAACAAGATTGCAGCAGGCAAAAATAGGGAGTATTTGAAGGTTGAATGAAAGGCCCTTGTCCTGCAGAGGTATACAGTAGGGTGATATTGATGGTTATGATGATGAACATCAAGCAGTTAATGGCATAGAAAAGTATCCATGGATGCATATCATGTGTTTAGCAAGACCCATTTTCTCAGCAACTACTGCACTTGGCTTATTCTAGTTTGTTTCATTGTATGCCTTATTTTTATTTTCTTTTAACTTACCTAGAATTATTATTTTGTACAAAGTATTCACATCTCTAACGTTTTCCCTTAACGATATCACTTTTTGCTTTTCTTTTCCAGAATAAAACTCTTCTAGTAAAAGAATTACAGCACGGATGCCTACTACTATTCCAGATCAGTAAATTTGCACCTCTGTGCAAAACAAAGCTGGAAAAAATTGGACTGATTTTTCTTTCCTTCTTATAATAGGTCAAATTTAACAAAAACTGATATTTTGAGATATTCAAGGTCAGTGACAAAAAAAAAAGACATGATTATTTCAATTTTCAGCTAGAAACAACATGCACTGAAACATCTGTTTACCAGCCACAAACCACGTGGTAAGCAGCAGTCTCAATTTTATGCTTCTTTGCTTGTCACTTAGCTTCTGTGGCCTCATTTTTTATCTTTACTGCTTTCCTCCAAGTGAAGTACCTTTGACGATAGTCCGCTTTATGTAACCATATCATGATGCAGCATATCGCAGATAGCCGGTGTCTTCAGGATGTTAACTTTGAGCATGCTCCCATCACCGAATGTGAGAGCTGCGTCTAAGGTGGCAATTCTGAGGTGCACAAGGCATCCTTCAGAGAACACTCAAGATAAAATAATGAAAGGACTTGTAGGTATTTTTGGTTTGCGCACGGTGACACTACTTGAGAAGCTCTGGCTAATATGGCAGCGGGAAAACAGGCTTTACAACACTAAAGAACTAATTTGGATGGGTATTTGCACACAAAAGACTCATTCATAATTTGTTGCCATACACACACAGTGCCAAGGTCTTTCAAGCATAGCCCGTGACAGAGGCTGCTGTCATTAGCAAACGTGCAAATATGCGGCACAAACTGCTAAACGAATTTTTGCTACTGGCCAACCATGCAACGCCAGCCATGGTTGCATGCCACCCGGTTTTTAAAAAAAAAAAGCTGTTCTGGCTCTACTAAAGGGCAGAAAAGCATGCAAGTCCTTGAATAATGTTAAAGATAGTTTCTGAACTCGAAATTGGTAAAAAAAATCAAAAACCAATTTTTTTTAATCTTAGCTCACCCTGTGCCCTTAAAAGGGCTCTGAAAGGGTCTCTAATAAAGTTGCGGCATGCCTGGGATATTGAAACACACCGCTTCACGAATATTGCCCAGGAAGAATTTTTTTAATGCACTTTTTAGAAACAGAGTTATCTGTAATCAAAATTTGAATTTCAGCGTCTTCGTGCCTTTCCCTCTCCTCTCGTCACTATTTGCACACCAGCTGGAAGGTTGGCGCTACTCCGCCGGCCCCACCTCCGGACCAGCCGGGGCTATGCAGCTTATTGGCCGCGACCATGGTAGCTGCGTGACATCTGAAAGAATCTAACCAATAGCCACCTCTCAACATGTATATGTAGATGCGAGCGATGGAGGAGGGTGCGAGCATGAAAAAGTCGCTGGGAAGGGCTTGCCAACTTTCGCGCGTCATCGTGGGTTCTCTGCTGCGTGCAGAAGAGTATTATTTGGCTCAGGTGTTCATGAAAACACAGTGCAGTGATTGAGCAAGTTGATGTCCTCTCCTTGGAAGGTGTTTAAGAGTCCCTTAAAGTAACGAGTACTTTTCTATCCTCATGTTTGTATCATTAGCAGCCATGTGGAAAAAGTCATCAAGAAAAATTGGCAGTGGCTTAGCTAGTTGTTGTCATGTGGTTCGTCACGCGGTTGGTCACGTGGTGCGGTGCGAGCACGGCGGGAATGCGAGTTCGTGGCCAATGTAGCTTTCGCTACAAAACTGTTCACCATATTCTTTCACACAGGAAGGACACTGCCCTGCAATGTGTCTAAAAAGGATTCTACTACGTTTGGTTGTGTTCTCTTTACCACAGAAACTAATCCCAACTGTAACTGTCACAGGGTTAGTATGAAGGAAGGATTCGATGACACACTGAATCAAGAACAGCCTGCATTTCACCAAACCATATGCTTGATATCTCGTCTGTTTTTCCCATTCCAAACTTTTTCATGTGTTCATCATCCAAACAACACAGCTTAAAAAAACTGCACCTGAAGTTGAGTTATCTTTATAAATTACCACGTTTTGATTACAAAGGGAATACATTCACTACAAATAGAATTTACCTACTTTAAGTGCAAATCATTAACCAAGGGGGAAAGACGTTATAGTTTCAGACTTTATTGAGCACCATGCAAAGATAGTAGAGAAAAATTTCTGTCCTCCCAGATGCTGTATTTATGTAGTTTCTGCTGAGACCTCCTACCTATAGATAGTGCCTCAACAGTGGTTTTGACTCATTCCTGTTACCCATAGAAATCAACATGTTTCAAGCAGTTTAAAACACTCATACTTGCAAAACAAACAAAGAAGTTAGCACCGAACACAGGCCTGGCATGAAATAGTTCTGCAGGTAATTTAGCAAATTTTGCCACTTTATTACAGAGCTCACACTAGTGCAAACGATGCCTTCTAACTGTGTGTGTGTGTGTGTGCGTGCATGCGCGTGCGTGCGTGTGTGTGGGGGTGCGTGCGTGCGTGCGTGCGTGTGTGTCTGTCTGACAGCATTCAAGAAATGTGTTCAAATGTTCACGCAGCGCCTGAAAGGGTTATGGGCTATACTCCATTTCAACTCAATTCTCACTTTTAACTTATAACTCTAATTTTTTTAACTTATAACTCTAATTTTCTTAGCAATAAATGCATCTTTTCCTGCCAAAAGAACATTGACATAGCCACAGGGGGCCAAAAAATCATTTTTTTGTCGAGAACAAAAAGACAACACAACAGTGGTCAGTTTTGTGTTCCATATGGTATGGCGTCCCGCCGCAGCAGTGTATTCAAAAGGAATAATAGGCATGTCGTAGCTGCCCACTGCTGCTTATAGCTGCGGGGTTTCATCCAGACCACAGTCTTTTAGATATGTAAAGTTTGGTAAGGGTGTTACATTTTCTTTTTTTTTATCTGGCAATGCCAGCAATGTGAACAAACTTAAATCGAAGATGGTAGTGAAGTGTCAGCTCAATGCACCAAGCACATATCACAGTTTCCAAAGTCTTCACTTCGCTAGCACCCTTGGTTCAGGAATTAAGTGGACTCAGTGTAACGCTGACAATGGCAGCATGTTCGTGGCAGCATATGTACCCAAAGCTGCCACGAACACATTTGCTCTAGACAGACGACACCAGCACTCCTCAGAACAAAAATAAGAGGCACTCTTCAGAGCTGTTGCCCTACAGTAAGTCCACACTGTCAATGGAAAGAATTTTTACTGAGCAGGAAGGCTATTTCCAGTTTTGCAGCAAAGGCTGCAAAAGCTTTGTACAAGCCATTTAGTAGAAGCAATAACAGTATAACAAAACATAACCTACCATGCAATGGCTAGGGTAGTGCGTTTTTGTACGTGGACACCATTGCCCCATACCTTAAAGTACAATTGAGGTGTCGTCCCCTGACCCAGTGAGCCAGTTATGCACCTTTCCTTTCCTCAAAACCAATGGAGGATTAGACTGCGAACAAGATAACACTGGGAACTAGACTGTTTGCTACGTGCAAGTGGGCCCTGAAGTCCATGAAGTGTGCCGGGAATGCGATCGAACCGAAGACCACAAGCGGAAGAAGACCGAGTATGCTCGTGAACGTATAGATGCCCAAACGGGCCTGTGATATGCCTAACCGAGCAACTGCCTGTGAAATGTCAAAATGAGCCTGCCACTCCAGACTCCTCGGCCACAAATGCCAATCAACTTTTGCTAATTACGGGGCTAAGCCGGTAAGTTCAGATCTAATAATTTTTTTTTCCCAATCCGTCTGCACCAACTCCGGACATGCGAAACAGTGTACAAGTTGAAAAAAAAATCTTCCTTCTGCAGGAAGACATTCTGCTGGAGGTGCTGAGCTTCTGCTGCCATGCCACACGGAGTCTATAGTTGGCTTGTACAAAACAAGCCACCTTCTAGTTTGTACCAGTACATCTATGCAATGTATTAAGCAGTTGACATGTGGACCACTTGAGAGCACCGTGAATCTATATAACAGTGCAAAAAACAACACAGGCAATGCCCAACTAAAAAGTCTGCACATACTCTTTCCTTTTGATTTTCTTGTGCCGTCTTGTAGTATTCCACTCCAAACATGCAGACCTTGTCAGCTGCTTTCAAAACTCGAAACGGCACGTTGTTCAGAGAAATCTTGAAGCCACGCATTCTCATGGAATAGACAATTCTGGCTGAAAAAAAAAAAAAGATGAAGAAGGAAATGAAAACACTGTTTTGCATTATAGGGAGCAATCAAGAGTCCCTCCTGTCTGTGGGATGCTGCAATGAGATAGAAAGATCACACACTACAACAAGGCAACAACGAAATGCCGACCTACTGACACACTGTGGATGCTTGAGCTCATGAAGCAAGATTTCCTTTAAAAAGCACTCAGAATGGTTGTCCGAAAGATCGCACAAAACTGAAGTGAGAGAGAAATGGAAATGGCTGTGTTCAAAGTCTGAGGGTTTTTTTCCAGAAGCATGTACTGCAACAGCGTCGAGGAATTAGGTGTGGACTAATGCCTAAGTGCTGTACAAGCTCCCAGGTGTCACTAAAACACCAGGGCAGCAGCAACCTTGCCTGCCAACTGTTTCTTCCTTGTTTAGAAACGTAAGCAAATCCACAGCATTTCGTGCACTGTTCTAATACTTACCACACGTTACTACCAGCCCCAAAAGTTTACTTGATACTGACTCGCAGAAATTGCAGTACAGCAATAAATTTTCTCCCCAACACAAGCCTCCCGAAAACATTTGTGACCGACAACATGTGCATCAGTTGAGCAACACAATCAGGCACACTCCATTTCTTGGTGCTTGATTTTGAGCGACCAAAAAGAGTGATTCTACTACTACTATTACGCTACTGCTACAACAGCAACGCGAAACCAAGGGAACCGGCCATTAACAGCTGTCACTGTACCGTTTTGAAATGGCAATTAATAATAATTGGAAAAACCTGTAATTGTTTCTACTACTACTACTACTACTAGTACTAGTAGTAGTAGTAGTAGTAGTAGTTCTTGTTCTACTATTAACTTTAGACTCTGAAGCAACGTAGCATAAAAATTTAGCTGTGTTATGCCACAGCTTGAGCTCTGTGTGACGGGCTACTGGGTCGTACCAGCAATCCAAGAGCTTAGCTTTGTACGAAGTAAGCTTAATTCAGATCAAACATTTTTTGGTCGGTTTTTGGGGAAAGAAAATGGTGCAGTATCGGTCTCATATCGGCGGACACCTGAACAGCGCCGTAAGGGAAGGGATAAAGCAAGAAAGAGGTGCCGTAGTGGCGGGCACCGGAATAATTTCGGCCACCTGTGGTTCTTTAACGTGCATCGAAACGCGGCCGCCGCGGTCGTGTTCGAACCCGGGTACTCCGGTTCAGTAGCCGAGCGCCTTAACCACTGAGCCACCGCGGCGGGTCCAACCATTTCTACTCTTCAAGAATCGTGACACTGTCATGTAATTCCCTCACCTTTGGGTGACGTAACTGGCTCTCTTGATGACCGCACAGCGTATTTCACATTCGCAGCAGCCAGTGCCCTTTCAAACAGTTTGAGTTCATCGTCCGATTTGAGGTATCCGTACCAGTAACCATCTTGCTGGCGCAAGTCTTGGAGATACTTCTTGAAAATAAGTCGCTGCCGTTCAGGACAGTCACTCATAGCTGCACGAAAGGTGGAACGCCGATGCCACCGAAGTAGCACAGAGCACGATAAACAAAACAAAACAAGAGAGCGCCGCACACACCGCGCACAAACGCGCGGACGCGGGTGTACCGGGTAAACTGAAACAGCCAAGCCGCCAAACCACGGTTTGTGTTTACTTTCAGAGGTGCGAAGAAGTGACGACTAGTGACGTTTTGTTACTTGAGAGAAGTGAAGCCCTGCTTGAAACAGATTTATTGTGAAGTGAGACTTAATGCTTCATTTCCATACCTCAAAACCATTTTTTTTTTTTGCTGTCCTTCACATGAATCCGCCAGAGGGCAGAACAATCGTTCACTCAGACATATGCCGTTTCTAATGTTTTTGAGGTATAAATTTAGAGCATTTAAGCTATTTGACGGGTACATCTGCTGTTTTCAGTTAAGAGGACAAATTTAAACATCCTTCTCCCAGTAATTCTAATGATAACAGTGCTTTCAGTCAAGAGTTGAAAAAGTAATTTGGCACATAACAGACTACGTAGCTTACCTCTGTTGAAAGGCCCACGTCGGTGGGGACCTTTGGTCAGTCGGTCTCCTGGCTATCCATCGCTCAGGCCTCTCCTCACTCTATACGTACTAATCTTTCTGCTTGTCGTTTTTTTTTTTTTAGTTATTTTTAACAGGTGAGCATAGTATTTGTGTATTCATGTTAGAGGTATGTGTGCAATATATAACAATTCTGCAGGGTTGTCATTGTATATATGTGCATGTTAAAGTGTATATATACACATGTTGTGTATGGATGTACAGTACATGCATGCAGGTGTGTATGACCTGGATTTCCTGTCAGTTTTGTATCCTTTGTCTGACAGTACAATAAACTTCTCCTGATTCGCCTTTTACTAAAGGTTACCGTGGGGAGGGGCACTCCAATGAGCCTATAGGCGAATTTTTGAGAGGCCTTGCCCGTTTGGGCGAGGCCTAGTCTAAAAACCAAAAATCAGACAACAAACTGAACTGTACTGCGCTACATGCAAACATGCATTACACGTGTATGCCCTAGCAAATGCTGCTGTCGCATCGTTTCGGTGGAGAAAATTCAAACTTCAAAGGGGCCCTGTGCTGTGCGATGTGAGTGCACGTGTTCCCCAGGTGGTCGAAATTATTTAGGACTCGATGTCATAGTTCTTATGACATGACACACAGCTTGTATACATACGTTTGTCGTTACTTTCTTGTGTGCGAGCCACTGTGAGGTCCTATGTAAGCGGAATTCTTGAATTCGTTCAAGACAAGCGCTGCTTCTTTAGCGGCAGGGCAACCACGCTGCCAGTATCCAGATTTACAGCCCGGAGATCATAGCATCTACTTAATGCACAAGCTAAAAATGCGAATATCTGAATGATTTAGTACATGAGGGAGCGTTTGAAGTACTCGTGCCGTGAAGATGTTCCTTTCAGTGAATCGCAAAAGCGTGCGCCGGGAACCATTTGGTATGTGTAACTAGCCCACCAGTTAGTCCTGAGCAAGTGTCGTGCTGCATCCACAACACGTTTTTTTTTTTTTTTTCTGATGACATCGTTGGTTGCGCAACACGAACTGTTGTCCGAGTTGGTCGGCGTTTCAGAGGCTGAATGCTGTATGGCTGAGCTTTCAACCTTCGGTGTAGTTGCGCTATCCATTCGGTTCTGCATCGTCCTGCAGTTTTCATTTTATATTTTATAGAGGTTCAATTCTTTTGTCGTATGCTTCGCCTTTGAGTTATTGTTGTTGCTGATCTACGTGCAGTGAATGCTATTTCTTCATCATTCGATGAATTGGCACCTCTGGTGGGCCGCTCTTGAAACTCTTTCCTTTCCGTATGAAAAGTGTTTGCGCTGAAAGTACGCACCTTCTTCGGAAAAAAACGTTTATTGTTACGTATAGACTGCGAAAGAGTCAATTACGTGACACGAGCAGTCGCAAGCATCTAAAATACGACCGCGCTGTTTATTCTACAATAGGACCTCCTGGTCCCAGTGATTTCATTTGGACTCATTCTTATTCGCGAAATATTTTAGCGCTTAGTCGAAAGGATTCATTTTGAAGGAATAACATATGGCATACTTGCACCCTTCCACGTGATTTGAGAAAAACAAAAATGATTTTCTTTCTTCTACACTACCCGAGGGAGCACGAGCCGGCAACATGTCGGTAACGAGCGGACGAAGACCCGAAGTGCTTTTCGTATCATCGTCATTCGTCGATCGCGACGAGCATCCCACCAGCCCAAACCGGCCACCCTTCGAAAGCTAACTACGGCCAAGCTCTATTTTTTTTTTCCCCGTCTTGGCTTTTGACCTTCATACATTTTTTGTTTACTGTAGCAACATACTGCAAGTTTGAAACAGGAATTTTTGAGAAAGAGGCCCTATTCTACAGCGGTCGTTCAAGGATCTACTTCCATTAGTTGAAGGCCAATGAAATTTCGCCTGAACGTGACACATATATTGTGCAACTCACGGCAGATTGTAGGGCTGAATTGCTAACGTTTATTTTGTTTCTTTTACAAAGGCGAGGGCAGTGCGTAGCGCAAGAATTGATCCGGTGAAATACGGAACCGTTGTCAGGTTGCACCCCCCGCGGTGGCTCAATGGTTAAGGCGCTCGACTACTGATCCGGAGTTCCCGGGTTCGAACCCGACCACGGCGGCTGCGTTTTTATGGAGGAAAAAACGCTAAGGCGCTCGTGTGCTGTGCGATGTCAGTGCACGTTAAAGATCCCCAGGTGCTCTAAATTATTCCGGAGCCCTCCACTACGGCACCTCCTCCTTTCACTCCCTCCCTTATCCCTTCCCTTACGGCGCGGTTCAGGTGTCCAACGAAATATGAGACAGATACTGCGCCATTTTCCTTTCCCCCAAACCCAATTATTATTATTAGTGTCAGGTTGCTCTTGAACAGTGATGTTTCATTAGAGAAATTTTCCCTTTCAGGGAATGTGAGGGATAAAATTTTGCAAAATGGGAAAAGCAAAAGGGGAACTAAGAACCGAAATAGTCTTACTTTTTCCGAATTGGCGCAAATTTCATTACTTTTTCCGAATCGGCGCAAGTTTCAAGCTGCTAGCGGAGGAAAAAAATGCCTGAAATGGGGATTTTCGGGTCTAATTAAGGGAATTCCCGGTTATGACATAAAGCGTCACTTCTCTTGAAAGGCGACACGCCAACATAAGTCCTCAGGAATTGCTGACGATTTATTCGTCAGCTACGTTATCCCGTGATGTCATAAAGTACTGCCATAGACAGTTCAAATATTGGTAGACGCTGTCTTTACAGCCGTACGACATTAGTATGCTGTCGATAGAGAGATCGTCTCGAAATGGAGGCCGCAATCCATATTGGAAGGGCACCGAATCGTTTTCAAATTAAGGACTGAATAGTCCACGGACTGTACACTATATAGGATTTGTGTGAAAATTAATAATCCACGAGTGTGTCTGCGTGAAAAGATTATCATCACGTTAAATTTCCGCCTGTCTGTCCCCTTATATGTCTCATCGATTAAGGTGGAGCGGTCTTCAGTGTGATCGAAACTTTAGCCAGAGCCACTAAAAGCAAGAAAACTCTATCGTTAGACAAATTTCACAGGACAAACTTAGCACGCATCATTATGACTCAAAGAATAAAGCAGGATATAGAGTACCGAACATTGTGATTCATTATCATATATCCTCCAAAAAGCACTCGTCGAGCGAACACTTGGGGTGGCGCCCGCAGCATTTGAAGGTGAGCGAAAAGTAGTAACCAAAGATTTTCTCCCAAGCGGTGCCATAAAGACGAGGACCTGCTCCATTTCTTTCTTAGTGAGACTGCTTGAATACACTTAAGGAGCGATGTGTTGTAAATGTGCCTTCTGAAGCGAGAAAGTGCTTCAGATATGGAGCAGCGTGAGATACAAGTGAATGCACGGTTCGTGGCTGCAAAATTCTTTGTCGCCCCCAAGTACTCCCGACAACTTTCGACGCCTAACTTAAATTACTTTTCATCCATTCAGTAATTCTTAATGTGCAAAAGAAAAAAAAGGGGGGCACCATTTCTGGAGTATAATAATTGCTGCACGGAGGCAGCTTCCCCGTGGCGTTCAAAAGCGGCGTGTTGATACCGGCCAGATGAATCAGCTGCCAGTTTGTATACTTCCCTGGATTCGTCTCTTGCTTTGTCCCGCATTTCGAACACATCAGTTGGTATTCCTCAATCTTCGGCAAGAGAGGTCGTGGAGTCGACGGCAGGCCCGATGGTGGAAGAAAAGCCTAGGAGTGAGCGTCAGGTGGTAGTTTTGAAGCCTGAAATAAAAAGGAGAAAGTCAGCCCCCACGCACCGTCCCGTGGAGTGTTTGGTTGGCCAGGACCGGGCCTCAGTCATCACGTGGCCCGGCTTTGTCGTGGTCGAAGAAACAAGAAAGGGAGCGGCTTCAATTAAGAGCTTCTTGCGAAGGCGGCCTGCATTACGTAACGCTCCCTCCAGATCTGTTTTCTTTCTTCCTGCATGGCAGGCGCCAATAAATTTGGACGAGTCGCGTTTATTATCATTATGACAATGATGTTGATAATAACAATAATATATGCTGCTCTTTAGAGCTTCTCAACTATCGATATTCGGGGAACCCTTAGCACGTTCGATTCCCTGGCGCTTCCCGAGTTTCCTGGTGTAACAACGCGAGGAGCTGAAGGCGCCCAATGCGTTAACGTTCTCTCTACTCAGCGTAAAGAAACTCTAGCAGGGCTGGCGTGTCGTCTTCGGCACGTCGAGCTGCCGCACGCAACCGTACGCAGCATAGCAGCGGCCGCGCGCGTTTCGGAGGCCATGTTTATTGCACGCAGGGGACCGCCTTGTGCTCCGCGCTAGGGGCGGCGGGCGTTCGGAAAAAGGGCGCGCAGTGACGGCGGCGTGATTCCAAAAGAACTGCTTTCCTGCTCAGCACTGAGTGCAGCCGTTTGGAGGGGCGCCGTATAGTGAAGTCTCCGGATTAAATTCGAGTGCCTTAATTCAACCGCAACCACTGATAGATAGCACACGCCTTTTGTTTCCAAGTTTATGGGGCTTCTGCGAACTATGATGAAGAGAGCACGTGACTCCAAATTTATCAGGAGAAAAAAAAATGCCAGTACAATAGGTCTAGACTGCAAAGCTAGTATATTCCAGGCACTTTTTATCATTGACGATGATTTTTCTGAGCACATTTTCCCGTATGGTTCGGCTCGTCCGTTATTCGGGACTAGATAATTAAAACAAAAGAATAAGTATCAAAACAGTTATATTTTTCTCCTTGTTCTTCTGTCCTTCGCAAAGATTCTCCGAACGTGGAACGTGTTTCAGAACCAACAGCGTTAAAAGAAGTGTGACATTCCGTGTATGCTACGAGGATCCACGTTCGACGGCGCGGCGTAGACGGAGACCCGTGACAGCGGCATCATCAATTACCCAGCCATGCTCTTTGAGTGACGACCAGAAAAACCGGACCCGCCGCCGCCCCGGGGAAACAGGCTTTATCCTCCCCAATTTCCGGTTACATTCCAGGACAAGGGAGCTGTCAGCGGGCCAGAGCGCGCCGTACCACAGCCGACGCTATGCGATACCGCGAAGACGACATTCTTTCCCTCCCCCCCCTTTGTCGTGGGCTATCGCCGGGAAGGCACCCACAGCTTCCCAGAAGGGCCGCGACGGACACCTGTCATGGCGGACAGGCAGTACTCGCCAAGAATGTGGAAAGACAGGCGCTAGTGAATTAGCTCCGAAGAGAGAGCCTGTGTATACTCTCACTTGAGAGAGAGTGGTGGCGTTTTTGTTGTTTATTTAGTTTGTATTGTTAACAGACTCTGGGTTCGAGGCTAAGCCCAACCCAAAGGGGTGGTCCCCATCTCGCATGTTATTTTGGATTGGAGAATTGATGCTTTGGGCGGGCCACTGGAAATGACCGCCCTTAGTCCTTTGTTAATCAAGTGCTTAAAAGCACATGTAAACGGATGCAGTCCAGTCTGAGCTGGGGCTCCATGCTTAGCATGTAATGTGATGCTACTTAGGCACTAACCTGCCCGGTCGATGAGTAAAGTAGTGCAAAGTTTGTTCTGTTGTAAAATTATGCTCTGCTGTCATCATCTACAAGCTCGCCTCCTGTTCATCTTCCAAGCCGAACGACACTAGAGGAAGGGTTTGTGAACCATCCTCGAAGAAACGGACGACTATTGAAATTCTACTGCATACACGCTCAGGACGACATCGTTAGCGAAGAGGGCCTTCAGCGCCGAAGCCCGACGGCGTGCAGCTTCTGCCAGCAACCGCTCGAGCCCAACTCCGGAGCCACTCCATCGCCCCCATGAAGTCGTCGGCACGTAAGCTCGGACGCCCTAGCCTCTGATGAATATACCTGTTTGTTTAAACTGAGCCATACGGTGTCTCTTTGCCTCTCCGTCCCGTGTGGACCTGCGCATTATGGGGGTCATCACACTGGTGTCAAAAGTGGGGTCTCAAAAGCAAATGTCCTCTGAATGCTGTGACATTCATGACTTCAAAATTGTAATCAAAAGGGAATCACGGGACTGATTGTGGGACTTTTACCCCCACTTGAGAGGCTTGAGGCACTGGAGGGCTTGAAAAAAAAAAAATGACTGTATCTGAGGGAGCTCCCACTCCACAGCCGTCGCTCGGAGCAAGCATGCTGGCATTAGGAAGCGTCATTCCGACGTTTACGGGAGATAAGACAGGGGTTCCAATCTGCGATTTCTTTTCCATGCTAGAAGAGATTGGGAAAATGGGGGGATGGTCCGATGCTCAAATGCTGGGAATGGCGAGGTGTAAGATGGCAGGAGCTGCTCATGATTTTGCATAGCGAGACGAAAAAGTAAAATCCACAAAATCATTTGCGGAATTTAAGAAGCTCGCGTTTGAGCATTTTGACACTGAACCACGTCACGTGCGAGTACAGAGGTTCCGTGACGCCGAACAGATGGTAGGGGAGGACGTGCGAACGTTTGCGTCGCGGCTTCAGCGCTTAGCACGCGATACGTTAAGCAGGGAGGAGGAAGGAGACCAGCTAAGGAAGAAATACGCGGAGGATATACTTAAAGAGGAAATGACCGCTTTGTTCGTGGCTGGTCTGCAAGACCCCGTGCGCCGGTTCGTGCTCTCGCGCAAGCCGAGCAATTTCGACCAAGCCGTGGAGGCCGCATTGGATGAGGAACGAAATGAGGCGTTAACGACAGCCGCAGCGAGAGTACGCGTCATAGAGAGAGCGGTGCTCAACCCTGAGGTTACTCTCTTGACAGAGCGGTTAGATCGCTTGGAACAGCTGCTAACTCAGCAGGTAGAACGCCAGGTTGAAACGCGCGCTCAACAGCGCTCATTCGCTGGAAACCGGAGACCGCCACAAAGCTACAGGCGCGGTAGGCGAGATGTTGAAGAAATCGTATGCTTCGCTTGCCAGGGTCGCGGACACATCGCCAGGTTCTGCCAAAACGTGCGCCGTGGGGAGCCACAAAGAGAAGCAGGCGAGACACGCCCTAAGCAAGCCTACAGCGGGGCTCCAGATACCGAGACAAAAAACTAGTTAGTCCTCCCCAGCCTGAGGAGCGTGGGGAGGGAGCAGTAGATGATGAGGTGGTGGTAGTTTGTGTGGCCGACGAGGCATGCCCTGTTGTGCGTTGCAAGTTAAATGGTTGTTGCATGGAATTGTTGATAGATACGGGGTCAAAGGTGACATTGCTTAAGGAGAGCAGTTTTAACACGCTTCGAAGGAAGGGGGACCGCGAGGTGTTGGAAGCGTCTGGTGGTATGGCAACCAAATTTGTAGGCATAACGGGGGATCCTCTTGGCATAAGTGGACTCTACCGGTTACACTTCTCTCTCGGCGGAATTGCATTGGAGCACCCCTGCTACGTATGCCCGGACACGGTGTCTCTGCCAAACGGAGTGTCAGGTATATTAGGGCAGGATTTTTTGAGAAAAGGGAAGGTAGTAGTCTCATTCTCTGAGGAAGAGGTTAATGCGGGCGGCTCAAAAGTTCCGTTTTTGAACAGGAGAGGGGCTGAGATTCGCATTACCGATATTGACACCCGTCAAACAGTGGGATCATTGGAGAAGGTATATTCGCGGGTTGCCGTCCGGCTGGTCGAGGAGGCGGTCGTCCTTCCTTGGTCGGAGCACATTTTGTACGCGTTTGTGCCTTCAGATGTAGAGAGCGGCGCCGTGGGAGTGCTTGAGCCGGTCGACTCTCTCAGCAATGGCCTGAAGGCAGCCGCGTGCCTCGTGACAGTTAATGACGCCCACAGAGTGCCCCTACGGGTGGTTAACTGTAGCCAGCAGCCACTGAGCCTTCCCAAGAACAAAACATTGGCTTTCTTCACCTCTGCGATAGAGCAACGTGAGCCCACCGATACGGTACTCGCAACTGTAGAGCATGCTAGTCCTTCGGCTGCTCCAAAGGTGTCGTTCGATCTTTCTCACGTAAAATCCAGGGAGAGGGAGGCTCTGGCTGGTTTGCTGAACGACTACTCGGAGGTATTCGCCGCGTCCAACCTGGATTTGGGCTGCTGTGGCGTTATAAAGCACAGGATAGAAACCGGCACTTCATCGCCCGTTTACCAGCGTGCGTACAGGATTCCTTACTCCCAACGTGAGAAGATGGAGCGGCAGGTGCAGGACCTGATTGATCGCGGCATTGTCGAACACTCAAAGTCACCCTGGGGAGCACCAGCACTATTGGTGGAAAAGCCAGATGGCTCGTATCGATTGGTAGTGGACTACCGCAAACTAAATGCCGTAACTCGCATCGATCCATACCCCATCCCCAATATACAGGAGACGCTTTCTCAGCTGGGCTCTGCCAGGTACTTCACGGTAGTGGACATGGCGGCGGGATTCTGGCAGATAGCAATGGATCCGGCAGATGCCGAGAAAACGGCATTCAACACGCCCTCAGGGCACTATGAATGGAAAAGAATGCCGATGGGTCTGGCCAACAGCCCTGCTGTCTGGCAGAGAACCGCTGATGTTATCCTGGCAGGTCTTCTGGGGAGGCTGTGCTTCGTGTATATGGATGACATTATCATATACAGTGACAGTTTTGATAACCATTTGCGCGATATTGAGCAGGTTTTGGTGCGACTAAGAGCAGCGGGTCTCAAGCTGAAGCCCTCTAAGTGCCAATTCCTCAAAAACGAGGTGAAATACCTCGGGCACGTTGTTTCAGCTGACGGCGTGCGACCGGACCCTGAGAAACTAAGGTGTGTCTCGGATTTTCCATCCCCGACTAGCGTCCGCCAGGTCCGGCAGTTTCTCGGCCTGATCGGTTACTACCGAAGGCACATAGAGGAGTTCGCCAAGCTCGCTAAGCCGCTCACCGCCTTAACAGCCAAAAATGTCGCCTTTCGCTGGGACGAAAACGCGGAGAATGCTTTTAGGGCCCTGAAAAGGAAGCTAATGAGTTCACCCCTGTTGCGCCACCCGGATTTTAGTTTGCCCTTCGTTATGGCCACAGATGCGTCAAAGTTCGCAGTTGGTGCCGTGCTATCTCAGGTTATCGAGGGCAAAGAACATCCCTTTGCTTTTGCTAGCCGACAGCTGAGCCCCACAGAGCAAAAGTACGGAGCTACGGAAAGGGAGTGCCTCGCCGTTGTCTGGGCAGTAAAGCACTTCAGATGCTACCTTTACGGCCGCAAATTCAAGCTAGTCACAGACTGCCATCCTCTGAAATGGGTGATGAGTGTCAGGGACCCTAGCTCGCGACTCGCTAGATGGAATCTACACCTGCAGGAATACTGCTTTGAAGTTGAGCACAAGTCAGGAAAGACACATCTGAATGCTGATGCACTCAGCCGCACAGCTGCCGTGGCAGCTATAGATGAGTTTGTCCCCGTAGTCGACCCCGCCGAATTACGCACAGAGCAGTGCAAAGATCCTGACCTGAAGCGAATAATCGAAAGCTTAGAGGGCGCACCGTCTCACCCCGAACAGCTAGGTTATTTCATTGGCAAAGACGGCACCCTGTGTCGGCGCACGAGGCCAACCAGGAAAGGGAGATTAGAGAAAACCGCTTGGGAGAGAGTCGTCATACCTCGATCGTGGACAGAAAGGGTTCTTCGCGCGTTTCACGATGCGCCATGCGCCGGTCATTTTGGCGTAGCAAAGACACGCAGGCGTGTGGAGCGTTTGTACTTTTGGAGTGGCATGCGACAGGATGTTAGAGACTACTGTGCGAAGTGTCATTCCTGTCTCGAAAGAAAAACACCCAAGGGACGAAGACCAGCTCCAATTCAGCCGTTCCCTGAGGTTTCGGCTCCCTTCGAGCGGACAGGTATGGACATAATGGGCCCCTTGCCCACGACCACTTCCGGAAACAAGTACATTTTAGTATTTGTCGATCACCTTTCAAAATACGCGGAAGCGGTAGCACTCCCAGATCAGAAGGCAGACACGGTTGCAAGAGCATTTGTCGAACAGATCGTGCTCCGACATGGACCCCCGAGGCAACTCTTGACAGATCGGGGAACGAACTTCGTGTCGCAGCTAATGAGGAGAGTTTGCGAGCTGCTTAAGATCGCTAAGAAGCAGACAACACCGTACCATCCGGCTTGCAACGGCGCGGTGGAGCGACTGAACCAAACCGTGGCCGGGTTCCTGTCGCATTTTGTTTCGCGCGACCAGCGGGACTGGGACTTGTGGCTCCCGTATGCAATGTTTGCCTACAATTCCGCAGCACACGAGAGCACGGGCGAATCGCCATTCTTTCTTCTCTACGGCCGAGACCCGGACCAGCCTAGTGAAGTGCCAGAGGGCCCCCGTCGTGTCCCATACGCTTCACTGGACGACTATAAGGTTGAGCTAGAATCGCGCTTGCAAGTGGCGAGGGACATCGCAAAGGAGTCCTTAAAGAAAGCGGCGAAGCGCAGGAAAGAGGTGCACGATCGCAGTGCTAGAGACGCGCCGTTTGATGTGGGGGACAGCGTGTACATTGAAAACTGCCAAAAGCAGATTGGGCTAGCTCGTAAGTTCCAGACGAAGTGGAGAGGACCGTGCGAGGTTGTCGAGAAGCTTTCTCCGGTAAACTTCAGAGTCCGAGACGTGAACCGGCGTTTGATAAGGATACACGCAAATCGCCTCAAGTCGGCACCGATTCAGTATTCACGAAATGAGGAAAGGGAAAGCGCGGATTTTGATGGGGACAGAAGTGAAGCGGAGCGCGCAGATAGTTCGCAAGAAACGCCCTCTCCTGCATTTGTTCGGCAGGCGCCAGAGGTGACGGCCAGAATGCCACCGGATTTACTTCATGCATTGCTAGAAGAAGAAGCGCGCGAGGTTGCCGCGCAGATAACGCCAGGAGAGGCTCCTGCCACGAGCCCTCGCAAGTCCCAAAGCAGACAAAGGGGCACAGACTTATTTAGTATGACTCATGAAGGCCGATATCCGCTGCGAAATCGGAAAGCTAAGTCGGACTAATGGCGTAAACAGAGCGGAGTTGTGAACTGGTTAGAATTGTGTAATGCCGCAGCTCATAACATTGCTATGTGCTTATGTGTTAAGTTATCGGAGTTGGTAGTTAAACCTTTCTGTCATTAAGTAACACCTGCACAGGAGAGCATGCGGAGCGCATGCAGAACCTGCCCTACTTCCTTTCGTTATCTATATTTTTGTCTGTGCCGTGATCGTGCTAGAAGTGGGAGCTCCTTTGTAACTGTGGTAAATTTATTTTCGTCCAGTTTGGACTAGAAAGGAGAGGCTTGGGTGCTGAGTTTCATGTTTATCTGTAAAAGAAGATCAGTGCTGCCCCTGGAGACGCCAGTATTGACAGCGGAGGCATATGGTGTTGTGCAGTGGTGTTGAGTGCAGCGAAAAGTGTTTTGTCGGACGCACTGTGCGAGGCGATTCAGAAAGACAAGGGGAGCTGCGTGGACTCAAATGTTCGGAGAACATTCTTCTGGAGGGTGAGCGAGTGTGACATTCCGTGTATGCTACGAGGATCCACGTTCGACGGCGCGGCGTAGACGGAGACCCGTGACAGCGGCATCATCAATTACCCAGCCATGCTCTTTGAGTGACGACCAGAAAAACCGGACCCGCCGCCGCCCCGGGGAAACAGGCTTTATCCTCCCCAATTTCCGGTTACATTCCAGGACAAGGGAGCTGTCAGCGGGCCAGAGCGCGCCGTACCACAGCCGACGCTATGCGATACCGCGAAGACGACATTCTTTCCCTCCCCCCCCTTTGTCGTGGGCTATCGCCGGGAAGGCACCCACAGCTTCCCAGAAGGGCCGCGACGGACACCTGTCATGGCGGACAGGCAGTACTCGCCAAGAATGTGGAAAGACAGGCGCTAGTGAATTAGCTCCGAAGAGAGAGCCTGTGTATACTCTCACTTGAGAGAGAGTGGTGGCGTTTTTGTTGTTTATTTAGTTTGTATTGTTAACAGACTCTGGGTTCGAGGCTAAGCCCAACCCAAAGGGGTGGTCCCCATCTCGCATGTTATTTTGGATTGGAGAATTGATGCTTTGGGCGGGCCACTGGAAATGACCGCCCTTAGTCCTTTGTTAATCAAGTGCTTAAAAGCACATGTAAACGAATGCAGTCCAGTCTGAGCTGGGGCTCCATGCTTAGCATGTAATGTGATGCTACTTAGGCACTAACCTGCCCGGTCGATGAGTAAAGTAGTGCAAAGTTTGTTCTGTTGTAAAATTATGCTCTGCTGTCATCATCTACAAGCTCGCCTCCTGTTCATCTTCCAAGCCGAACGACACTAGAGGAAGGGTTTGTGAACCATCCTCGAAGAAACGGACGACTATTGAAATTCTACTGCATACACGCTCAGGACGACATCGTTCGCCAAGAGGGCCTTCAGCGCCGAAGCCCGACGGCGTGCAGCTTCTGCCAGCAACAGCTCGAGCCCAACTCCGGAGCCACTCCATCGCCCCCATGAAGTCGTCGGCACGTAAGCTCGGACGCCCTAGCCTCTGATGAATATACCTGTTTGTTTAAACTGAGCCATACGGTGTCTCTTTGCCTCTCCGTCCCGTGTGGACCTGCGCATTATGGGGGTCATCACAGAAGGGAAAATGCAGAAATTAACAAAAAAAATTCTCCCATGGCTGAGTCGAGGCAAGAAAAAAAAAAGAGTCGATATTGAATTACGCCTCAGATGCAGAAGGCATATATACTGGCCTCAAACGCTCTAGGAACGTTCAGAGACGTGCACGTTCGCTTCTCTGTTTATTATGAACCCGGCTACTCTTACCCGGCATATTTCAAGGTCACTTTGGTTTCCTGTAGCACGGCTCAACTCCGCAATGATGCTATGGTCGTATTAAGTCTACAGTGAATCTCCGCCCACATTCAGAAGTAGTCGTTCGCTGTTAAAACTTATCTTGTTACTTAAATAAGAAGCTTATCGCAAGAAAAAAATATAAGCTCTAGAATTTTGACGCCTGACTTTCTTAATATAGTCAGACATTAAGAATCTGACTCAGTTTACTGTTATGATTGGACAGCGGAGTAAAACATAAATCCGCGGACCGTGGCTCAGTGTTATCATATGCTGTAGCTCTGAAAGTTAGCTTCCGGTGCAGTACACGCAGGACAGTGTGTATGCAGCTCAGTAGGTTGGAAACTGAAACCTTTGAGGTCTTCTTTTTTTTTTCTGACGAAAGCGCACAGCACCAGGTGATTTAGCATGATCAGGGGAAAGGAAGTGTGTTTCTGGGCATGGCGGCATTGTTGTTAGCCGTGTAATAAGCGTGTCTGCGTGCTTTGGCTCGATGTGAACTTTGCGTAACAATTAGTGATGTCCTTTCCTAATTAAACTGCGTTACATTCCCATCTTCGAATCACGTTTGTCGCCTTGTTACAAAACGCGCTAAGCTAAAAGGTTATATCGTTAAATATTGGACGATTGATTGATGAACTCTTTAATTAATGGATTTTTTTAACCGGTTAGTCGGTTGAAGTCACTTAAGCAAATGACCTTAATATTCCCGGTTAAAACTCAGAAATCAGTGTTCAAAAGTAGTTTTTTCTATCGCCTCTAATCGTAGCATTGCGTTGAGTGTGGTTCATATTACGTGTGCCTTTTCCTATAGTAATAGCTAGGACGAGAACAGCTAGCCTGCTACGCTGCAGGAGAAAGGTCATGGCTGTCTTGTGAAAGTGAAGTCATCGTCTCTTCATTCATCTCTATCAGTCATCTTCTACTTTTTCCTGTGTACGTCTTGTGTGCGCAACGCCATCCCAAGAAAGTCATAGACGCCGTCCTTCAGGCGCGCCGTTAACTGTGAAAGATATGCGCAACGCTAGTAACCTGCAAAACGAACTTGTCTAAAGTTACATGCTCCCGAAGCACCACTCACCAGCCACCTCACCCTCCTAGGTAGGGGGCTGCATGCCCGCCCACCCACCGCCATCTTGAACCCACCTCCCCCCCCCCCAGCCAGTTGGTAATTTCACCTACAGTTGTTTTGTAGCGAAAGCTACATTGGCCACGAACTCGCATTCCCGCCGTGCTCGCACCGCACCACGTGACCAAACGCGTGACGAATCACGTGACCAGCACGGCGCCACCTCCTCGCTATCTGGCGTGACGTCAGAGGAGAAACCGCCTTAGCTTTCGCTAGGCATAGCCGAGATAAGCGACTGCCAATTTTTCCTAAGTTTTCTTAGCGTTTTTTACACGCTCCCTTGTGAACACATCAGCAGCAACTGGAGGGAAGTATATATAACATATACGAAGGCCTTGCGCACCACCTCCAAGTTGCAAAGCGCCGCGCTTGTGTTGCTCGCGCTCTGAGGGGACAAACATCAAGGTGACTAAACACGACAGTCTGTTGATTTTTTTGTTTCTTTTTTGGAGTTTGGAAAAATGTAACAGATTACTATAATAGTAATCGTTTACTGGAAAAAAATATTTGGATTACCGAGAACGTTACACCTTACCAAACCAATCAATACGCTACAAAATTCGAAGAAAATGTAATCTATTAAAAGCAACCAGTTACTTGTAACGCGTTACGCACAAGCCTAGGTCTGGACATAGCAAGACAGTCGCATTATGCCTGTTACTTGGTAATGGGGCGTTTCAGGTACAAGTTTGTTCTATACACAAACTGGTTTGACATGCCTAGGTGAAACAGCGCATCAGCAGCACAAAGACGAGAAGAAAGACGGTACACAGCGCTGTTTTTCGTCTGCTCTTTTCTAGTCCTTGTGCTGGCTAATATGTCCGTCCTCGTCTATTCCATGTGCTCTTTTCCACTCTTGCGAAGGGCAAACTTAGGCTGTCGTTGGCTGTAGCTACTTTCCTCCCCGTGATAATTGCTGCTAAATGCGTTCGACGGCTGATCCTTTTCAAAAACCTGCATGGTCTTCACTGTCATTGGTCACTCGCGCAGCAGCCCAAGGTAGAAGGGAGCTAGGAAGGTGCTCCTTGAAGCACGGCCTTCAACGCGGGAGATAAGGTTTCGACAAAAGGATCTGGCTTCATTGGGGACTCCAGATAAACGCGGTGACCGTTAGCAAAGAGCAATGAAGAAAGGTCGGAATGGGATGAAGAAGCAGGGAGGTTGTGGTGGGGAAAGTGGTTAGGAGTCTGACGCATACCTTGTCTTTTCCAGTCAGAAGGAAATGTATTGAGGTGTCTCCCTCCTTCTCTTTGCTCAAGTTCGTGCAGCAGTTGCCACGGTATATTCTGACGAAACAAGAGTTCGGCAGGACTCTGCTGCAGCCATTGCGTGTCAGCATAGAAGCGCGAAAATTCTCCAGCGGAATGAGTTTCCATGCATTTTTTTTCCACAAGCAAAATGTGGCGAAAATTCCCAGTGTCGCGAATTGCTGCAAAACCGGAAGTCAAGGAATTCTTCGGCGAAAAGGAGGGCTCAGGGACCCCGGAACAGGGGGGAGGGTGGGCAAGGGGCCCCCCAACATTTTTGCACCGTTTGTTCGTTCGCACTCAAAACCGCTGGCACACGAATTTATCCTTTTGTTTTGTAATGCGAGATGCGACCAGACTTATCAGCATTGATCGTGGCCACGTGCAAATTTGTTTATTGGTTCTTGGGGAAGGAATTGGCACAGTATGTCTCATATATCGTTGGACACCTGAACCGTGCCGTAAGGGAAAGTATAAATGAGGGAGTGAAAGAAGAAAGGTAGAAAGAGGTGCCGTAGTGGAGGGCTCCGGAATAATTTCGACCACGTGGGGATCTTTAACCTGCACCGACATCGCACTGCACACGGGCGCATTTTTGCGTTTTGCCTCCAAACGCTAAGGCGCCCGTGTGCTGTGCGATGTCAGTGCACGTTAAAGATCCCCAGGTGGTCGAAATTATGCCGGAGCCCTCCACTACGGCACCTATTTCTTTCTTCTTTCACTCCCTCCTTCATACCTTCCCTTACGGCGCGGTTCAGGTGTCCAACGATATATGAGACAGATACTGCGCCATTTCCTTTCCCCCCCCAAAAAGCAATTATTGCCTCCATAAAAACGCAGCCGCCGCGGTCGGGTTCGAACCCGGGGCACGTGCAAATGCTTCCACATTTTTCCAGATTGTTGTAGTTGCTTTTGGTTCTTTACCTAAAAGGTTCCTTGCCAGCTTTAAATTGAGCGTGGCCAAGAACTGCAGGCATTGAGTTCGATGTCGCCGAGTCATTCAGTTCTTAGTGGGCGCGTGTCAGCCCTTTAAATAGTTTCTTTTGGAAGCGTTTTCGTTGTCTTCCTGACTGCTGGAGCTTCGTCAGCACAGCGTGACAGTTTGCATCAACCTTTGAACATTAAAAATAATAAAAATATAGAATTTATCATGTAAATGAGCATTAAACAAATAACTACTAAAATAAGCGTTTTGCCCCATCCCCCACTCAAAAAAGCTCCTGTTCCGGAGCCCTCCACTACGGCCCCTCTTCCTTTCTTCTGTCAGTCCCTCCTTTATCCATTACCTTACGGCGCGGTTCAGGCGTCCGCCGAGATGCGAAACAATACTGCGCCAATTCCTACCCCCCCCCCCCCCCCCCCCCGAAAAAAAATCAATTTGCTGTCGCATTCTTATAACACGGCTTATGCATGCGTTTGCTGTTCTTCGTGCAGTCAGCCGCCGGGTCACTGACCCGGCCGCCGCGGTGGCTCAGTGGCTAGAGCGTTCGTCTACTTAGCCGGAGTACCCGCGGGTTCGAACCCGACCGCGTTTCGGTGGAGGCGGTACGCAGGGCAGCATATGCATCTGCGCGCAAACTCGGTTTTGCATATTCTCATTCCTTTATTCTCCAACTATCCTCGTCCGCTAATCATAAGTTACACGAATTAGCCCTTTCTGTACGCTTTGCGGGACCAGAGCGTGCCGCTATACGTCTCGAAGCTGACCACAGGAGGCTCAAGAACGAATATGAAGACCCCCAGCACGAGCGGGGCACAGCGTACGGACTGCGTCATGAATAGAGTTATACAGCACGCCTTATATCAGTCCGCCACCGAGGACAACGCAGCGTCTACATCCACATAGGTACGGTGACCGTGCGAAATGGTTCATCTTCCGTGCAGAGGCTATGAAGCTATGCGGGGTGTCGAGTGCTGGAAGCTGAAAATCTGTCAGCCAGTTGAGATGGTGAAGTCGCTGCTCGGAGGGGTCATAAATACAAGAGGGAAGCTTTACAAGCACAGATCACAGAGATAACTTTACCGATTCTTTCTTATCGCAGCTTGACGTCCTGCTGGAGTCCCTCTCCCGCTAACGCAGCGGGCGCACAGTCCAAGGTGCGACTTGCTTCTGCTGACCGCTTGGCACGTTGTACCAGGCGCTGCAGACCCTTTTCGTCCTGCTGGTGCCGTCTGCTCCCGCTGCGCTGAACTCGGGCTTTTAATGATTGGGTTGATCGGTGTTTGGTCGCACCCGCAGCAGGGGCAGACGCTTTGGGTGCATTTTGCTCAACCTACCGAGGTTGGGGTACGAGGCTGTTGACGACACAGCTAGCTCCTGTTTAGTGCGGACTAGGATATCTTTCCCTGGTACCCATGATGACACCTAGCATGCCTGTGTACGTCGCTGGGACTGGATTTGGGTTTCCTTTGAAGCTATCATTCGAGAGCGTTCCCTGGTATTACCTCGATGGAAAGAAACGCGAACCCGGCGCCATGACCCGCCGTTGGAATTTATTTTCATCGCGCTTTTAACTGGGTGGTATGAAAAAGACGTTACAGTCGTCCTAGAATGTATCATGGACTAGTCTAGGGTATTTTTGCTATCACCGAAGTAAAAGCGCGATGAAAAGAAATTGAAACAGCGGAGCGTATTGGCGCCGGGTTGTTTGCGTTTATTTCCAGAGGTAGTACCTATGTTGACAACTAGTATGCCTGTGTACGTCGCTGGGACTGGATTTCGGTTTCCTTCGAAGTTATAATTCGAGATCCCGCGGCTTCCTATACCAATCGGCGCATGCTTACTGCCGGTGGGCGGGATTCAGGTACGCTAAAGGTGTCTAATGTGTTGGTGATGCAATAGTATTAGAGGCTGTTGATGCCTCGAGTTTTGTGCACTGTTGCATTTGCGGACCCCTCCAAGTCTCCAGGCATCCCCTTGGGTCATGGTAGCTGGTAGCGTTGCCCGGTGGTTACAGATCTCCCTGCAGCTGTCTCGAGGCAACGACATGGTCATATAGTTCACTTCTGGTAGGCGACGTGACTGCCCTCCAGCCAATCAGCTAATTTTATGAACGACACTTTTTCTTCCCGATGAGGCTTCCAATGCTACCGCATTAAAAACTCTTTGTGGCTTGAGCTACGTGGAAAGCTGCATTCAGGAACTTTCGGCAGACTTACTACAGATGTACTAGTGGCTCATGGTCTCAGTAGGGCATACAACACAACTAAGCGTCTTACGGACTACATTATTTTAAAGATAATGGCGAGCAGCATAATACACTTCTTGCATAACCTTCATTTCACTGTACACCGCTAAGTACTCGCTTTAGTTTTATCATTATCACAGATGGCTCTCTTTAAGAACGTTCGCCAGAGAACCAAAGTGTCCACATAAAGAGGCACGACTGTACATGCATGTGGCAACCCGCAGTACAGCTCCCTCAGTACAGGTAGTCGGATATGCATGTCCTTACTAAAGATGTTTCAGTGTTCCCCGCTAGCGATAGGCCTGCACACTAATTCCCAGCATTCAAGAACAGACTACCCAATTTTCTATCTGATGCATTTACCGAGACTGGTTATTAGTTGTCGATAAGCAAATAGGCTATCACTTGTATCAGAATTTTTGCTCGGGAGTTTAGAAATTTGATGGGAGAGCTTTGCCTTGCACAGAGCTGTTTTTGTTTCACACAGCATAGATCGAAACATGCTGCACCTGAAAGGGAGCTCAGCCTGAACAGGAACACATCACTCAGTCACTTGTTCAAGTTTTAATACATTCAATATATTTATTTACTCAGTTTAGACAGTCAAACAAAGCATCATCTCATTTGTTTTCTTTCCTCGAGTCCATTTTTTTCCTCGGCGTACTATGTATATAAAAATGTTAAAACAGAAACCTGACTTCAATTTCCACAAGCTTATAACACCGCACACACACGCACCCACACACTCGAAAACCAGTCACAATTTTTTAACAGACGCTCCCACTCGCACAAGCATTCTCACGCACGCAGCACAGGGTAATCACTTTTTTTTTTCGTTTCTCCTTTGTAGTGCTTTACAAAGTCATTTCCATTCCTACAAAAAATAATGAAAAAAGCCTAGATTCAAGTCCACGTCTCAGCGGCCCCTGTGAAAAAGCATCCTGGCAACCATTCTCGGCCACACCATGTGACAACTATTTGTCACCTGCTTCCCATCATGCCACATGACAAAATTTCTGTATATTTTTGTCTCTTCTCTGCTGCTGGACTTTTTGCCATGTGTTACAACGGAAGGAGAAAGAGGGAGTAAGGTTCTCACAGGCTTTGAGGTGCTTCGGTTCTTTTGGGGGAGAGGGGAAGAAAGAGGGTAAGGACAAAATGCACCGGCAACGTTCACTCGAGTCAATAGTTCGGACCCCTAACACCGAATCACCAGAGTTGCGCCGGCGAAGAGAGCGGGACAATCTCAGTCAGAGTGGAACATGTCACAAGAAAATTTTTTGCAGCAAACAAAACAAAACCTATTGGGGAAGGGGGAGAGCTGCATACTAACTCTATCGTGCACATCCCACACCAAAAGTCCTGCAGAGGCTGACTACCTTCAAACTTATCGCCCCTTCGTTGCAAACCAGCAGCGGGCTACACTTTGTAAAACAAAACGACACAAAGCCGAAACCGCCAAGATCAGCAGTGCACGAAAGGAGGAAAACGGAAAACGCCAGCCCTGTGTCGCACCAACGTGTCTTCGGATGCACACAGTCAACAACAGGCAAAAAAGAAACAAATATACATGTGTATATGTTCGCATGTGTGTATCGGGCGTGGCTACTGGCCAGGCGGAAGAGATCTTGGCAGCCTGCTTTTCATCGCTTCCAATGAGTTCCACTTTCACATGGTGGCCCTGTGCGCAGTCTTCAGACGGCCGAGAACACAATGTAGCTTTCTTATGTACAAAAAAGAACGGGGGAGTGGGGAAGAGCTGCGCACATATACGAGGCAAGTAAAAAAAAAAAATATATGGGGGCAAATTACCCAATTCCAGGAGGTGAAAATCGGCAACTGCCGTCCCACCTCCCAGGAACACTTCCTTCACTTTGGCGCTCTCGCTTGGCAAACAGAGCTTGCATCTATGTTATACGCATGTGACAAATTTACAAACTGCTCCCTGCACAAAGCTGGCGCAGGAACAGACATCTCCTAACCCCTGAGTTGCCATACACCCCGCATCCTGAACGAAGACTTATTCGAAGCAAACAGCTCCCACCGACATTTTAAGTGAAAAAAAAAAAAAAGGAAAAAAGAACAGTTAAGTGCACCAGTTTTGAGATTTCGTCTAAACAGCGCTGCAGGATGGCTCTATAAGTGACTGACGCCAACCTGCTGGACACAATGAACAGCAATCTAACCATTGAGCCTAGACAAAAACGAAAAAGAAAACAGAAAAGGGAGGGAAGGTGTCAGGGAGATGGGGAGGAACGCAGCGAGCACAACACAGAGGACACAAGAGCACTTTCACCAGTGAAGACGACGGCACTGAACAATCAACTCCAACGGAGTAGTCGTTACTTGGCTTTCAGGAGTGGGGGAGAGGCGAAATGAGTGGGAAGGAACATATACTGGGAAGAAGCAGAGGCACGTCCCTCCATTTCTCAGCTAATGCAAACCTTAGACCTAGGAGAGAGAGAGAAAAAAAGGACACAGCACGAATAACTAGCCAGCCAACTGATTTCACTCACTTAGAGGTACGCCGCTTCTCGCTTTAATGTAGAACAAATATGCCCGATAGCACGGTGAGAGGGCCACGATTTGCAACAGTTCTGCTCTTTTCCCTACCTGGAAAAAGGAGTGGGGAAGGGCGCACATGCAAAGAGAAAGCAATCCGTTGTAAGGAAAAAAAAAAAAAAAAGGCAGGGCAGGGGGAGGGGATTTACGTCGCAAGCTTCCCAATGATGTCTTCTGTCGTCATCACTCTCAACGGCAGACAGCACCTGCCCACCACCCCAACAAATCGGGGCGACGTTGCAGAAAGGGCCACAGTCCTGCCGTTGTGACTGCCGCCGCTGCGATGTCTTGTTGTTCCCTCGCAGAATGAACTGGACAGAGAAGAAGCCTAGTCGGGCTGCACCCCCTTTTCCTCTTTGCTTTTCTTCAGTCTTGATTGGACTAAAAAAAAAGCCTTGCGGTCCAACAAGGATTTCGCGGTTCCCGCTTTGGGGAGCACAGCAGCACTGCCTCCCCCTCGACTTTGGCCCCACAACAGGTGGGGAAAGCAAAGGGGGGAGGGAAAAGAAAATGGCGGGGGACCCATCAGTAGTGCTTGCGGTGTTGTCGCTCTACCTGTCCGAGGCTTTTGCTACACCGCTCTGCAAAGAGGAAAGCATATGGGAGAGGGGTCAGTCGGCACCCACTCGAGGTGCCGCAGCACGCACCACACTCTACACTCCGTTTCATACATAGCGGGCAAAGCTGTGGAGGCTGTGAAAGTAGTGCGTCTGCGAAACCAATTACTCCGCTAGTATTATTTCTTCTTCTCGAAGCCTTAGCGAGTGTTTGGACGAAAACGAAGAGCGGTGTAAAATGAAGGGGTAGCACCAAAATTCACGCTCAAAACTGAGACACTTGGTGTACGAGCCCTTTAGCTATAACTTTCACCGAGCGTGGACTACTTGTTAGGTGCGGATGGAGTGGACGATTCACCCTACGAGCTGCGTATTATACCACCACATGTCATTCTTATTTCTCCAAGTCTCGAGTTGCAGGACGAAAATGTGGCCGGAAATAAAACAAAGTACAGGAGGCTACCATTCACGGTACTCAAGATTTTCCGCAACGAAATATACTTTTGTTCACTTTGGCTGTATGGAAAACTGCTTTTCGGGCACTGACTTGGCCTGCGCAAACAGGCACGCTGGCTTTGGCAGCTTTGCCTGCTATGTATGAAACGGAGTATAGTCTCTCTGACACAGTCCACACGCCCACTAAGGTGGCTGCCACCATGGAAAGCATTGCTAAAATTTGGCGACTATTATGCAGCACATTTGCCCCTTGATTTGCCACTTGACCGACGTTTGAGAAGTGCTGAAGCAGGCTGGTTAGTGGGGTTGGATGGTCAATGACCTTGAAAAAAAAGTTCAAGGTTTTAAGGTTTATTTTTTCCCAGTCATGTGCATGGCGAAGGAAGAGGAAAAAAAAAAAAGCCGCAATTGCAGTTTAACGAAGCTCCCGACCCCCTGGTTGCTTCATTTAGCAGTTTGGCAGAAAGAATAGAAATGGGGAATCAATGGGAAAAAAAGGCACTGTGCAAAAAATAATTTGAAAACACTTTTGGCTCGTTACAACACACAGACTTGTGAGCAGTTTACAAATAAAACTAATTAGAAAAACTGATAAGAAATTATCAGTTTTATCAAAATCATATTCATTTCGCACAATACACAACACAGATACACAAGAGGAATGTGTTAAAGGAACATGTTCTGGATGTTGCTGACTGTAAGAAATCAAACTGAATGATCAGTAAACCCAAATAAGTTCAGTATGGACAGTACAACTCCGTAATTTGGTCTTGGACACGGTACATACCTGTATTCATGCTGCCTCATTCTCCGACGCATTGGATTAACGTGAAACTCCAATCATGGAGTTGTGATTTAATCAGACATGAAACTCGTGTAAAACTCTTTAGGTATAACCCTATGCATGGAAAACAATGTTTGTGTAGGGTATGAGCAAATCCACAATTGCTATAGCTCTCGGGGCCTGTTTTTGTAAAGTCAAAAGTTTCTGGATATTAGGATATGTATAGTAGTTCCCGACGTGTGATTCGAAGACAGCATGATACATATAAAGGATAAGCTTTGCTTTAGAAAGAAGCATCCATTGGCATCTCCTGATTATTCCTACAGCTTGAGCGAATTTAATTTGCAATAAATCTATATGATTATCCCAACATATATACTTGTTGCAATAAACTTCCAACATTTAACTGCACTGATTATTCCAACTCTATTACCACTACGAGTGCCATCAGAAGTATGTCGGTAAAACCCGAGACCTGCATATTTTTGCTCGAAAAAACACGGCCTTATGGCTCGTTTACAATAGGGCATTTGGCGGTGAGAATGAGCGAAATCTGCCACCACCAAAATATTGCCTCGTTCACACCACCATGTCAACGCTCACTCCGTACCAAGATATGGTTAGAAAGGAGCATAGGTTTGGTTTAAGGACCATAAATCGACGCTGTATATGTACCAAAAGCGTATGCAAGCTTATATATACTTAACGCAGTTATTTTGCATAAGTTATGCCATTTCTAACATTACCTCTTTTCAGTTCAGAGTATGCAAACAGATGTAACGATAAGCTCAGCATAGCGGCACCATCTGGTTTTAGGATGCGAACTATTTGTTAACAAACCAACAGTCCTCTTAAGCCTAGAAGAGGCAGAATCATCAATTTAAATAAAAAATAAAGCAAATTTATAACCCATAGGTTTTCTTATAGGCAAGGTGAGACAACGCGAAAGACCGGTGCCCCATTTATGGCCACTGAATGCACTGAAAAAGGCATTAACACTAACGAACTTAGTACGAAGCAAGGGGTCCTGCTTTGAAGAGCGTCGCCATGGAAATGCAGCTTCCTACTCGCCGTTCTACTGGCCGGTGGGAATCGGCAGAAATTTTCCGCGGCATACATCGACCCTGGACCAATCAGCGGTGGATTCCGCTCGCTCTCGCCACTGAATGCCCAAGTGTGAATGCACCACTAGTCTTCATCTTGTTGAGCAGTAGTGCATTTCTGCGAGACCATGAATAAATCTTCAAAGCATTGCTTTTTAAACAAGGTGACACTGTTGCTGTCCCACGTTCGTGTACTGTACCACCTATTGTAAAAAAAAAAAAAAGAAGCAAGACCCACTATTCTTATACTAAGCTTGGACAGTATCAATTTTATAGCAAACTGCAGGTGACAAAGGCTGGAAGACTCACGCCACGGGGGAATGTTACACATTGCTATTACAATCTGCTCCTAGCTTCTACAACCCTGCATTTGACACTCAACAAGTACCATGGTACCACCGGCTGGGGTCACTACCATAGCAATAGCAGTTCAGAATACAATAAGCATAATTGCAGCTCCCTGCCCTGGTAATTTTTTGCAAGTCAAAATTTCATATACATCCTCAGCAAAAGTGCACGGCTGATAGTCAACAAGCTGTAGCCCTGCGTCACTCATATTCCGTGTGGCCGGTGTTCAGCACCGTTCGCTTTAAAAGGTGTTTGCTGCATAACGGCGCGATCTGATGGTTTTGTGACATTCAATGGCTTATCGTGGCTAGACAAAGCAAACACGCCGAAAGCTGGCCCTGATGGTCAGGTGCAAGTTTATTAAAAGGCTCATTGATAAAAGTAGGGGTGGGTTCATTCAAGAGTAAATACGCTAGGTGGATCGTGTTAACTGGTAAGCTCGTTAACTAATTCCGAAAAGCTGACCTTTGAACTATTACCGTTAGCGTATATTGCAGTGCAGAAGACATTTTTTCTTTAAAAAGAAAAAGACTCTTTTCTGAAAAGTTCGTGAATCAACCTACAATAGGCTGCCAAAAAAGTTTAGACAAAGAAGTAACGCCCTGTGCCCTCATAATTCTGCATTACCGTATTTAGCCGAATGTAACGCGAGAGGAGACATTGCATGCTGCTCAGTGAGAAAAAAAATAATAAAACCACAAATGTAGTGACAAATGGATGCAAAAAAATAAAAATAACGGTCATCGTGGCCAACCTTTGTACTCTTTTCAGAAACAATTTTCACTCATCATCTTTGTTTTTGGAAACTGAGTCTTCCTCCCTCCCAGACTATGTCATCCCCTGTGCTATAGCGGTCATTCAATATAGATCTGAAATGAGCACGACCACTTGATTCATCCCGAGGGTGCCAGGACCTCATCCTCCCAGATCCAATCTGTGTACAGTTTTTGCACCATGTTAATGTCCAGTGGCTGCACCACATATGTCATCCCCTTGGGAACACAAAGGTGGGTGTTTGTGTCCTCCAGCTTCTTCACCTCAGTGGTTAGATGTCTGCAAAACACATCCAACGCCATGACGGACACAGGCTGAAGCGCTTCTGGTCGGTGGCACTACACGGGCTTGATCAGTTGAGGACTAGCACTGTACCTATCCACCCTAGCCCCCGTAAGCGGACAAACATATTTTTTTGGGAACATCGTCTCAGATACCTTCTTGTGCTGAAAAAATTACATACGGCAGCAGCTTGTGGCCGCCTGCTTGGCATAACAGCATTGCCATCAGTCTGGTTTTAACACGACAACATTACAGCTCCCGCTCAGCGGAGAACAGAGCGGTGTGCAAGAAACTGCGTATTAGCCGAAAAGGTTTGGTTTGGTTTTATGGGGGTTTAACGTCCCAAAGCAACTGAGGCTATGAGGGACGCCGCAGTGAAGGGCTCCGGAAATTTCGACCACCTGGGGTTCTTTAACGTGCACTGACATCGCACAGTACACGGCCCTCTAGAATTTCGCCTCCATCGAAATTCAACCGCCGCGGCCGGGATCGAACCCGCGTCTTTCGGGCCAGCAGCCGAGCGCCATAACCACTCAGCCACCGCAGCGGCTTTAGCCGAAAAAGGTAGTGACATTACATGTGGAGCGGCAGAGTTTAAAAGTGCTTAAAACATCACATAAATTGCGAATACAGTAAAAGCTCGTTAATTCGAACTCGAAGGGGACCGAAAACTTGTTCAAATTAAGTGAAGTTCGAATTATCGAATGGGCGCTAGAATGAACGGTTATAGCACCCCGCCGCGCAGGCAGAACCCGAAGAAGTCACATCTAGACTCGTTATCGCGAGCTAGGAGCTACTACACGTTTGTGGCGGGCATGTTCTGAGAATTAAATTCATCCGGTCCCAATGGCAAATGAAATAAACTGATCGGCCAGCTTTGCGCCAGAAACAAGTACTGGAATGCATTCGCGTGAGCAGCTGGCTTTACTGCTGGAATACAGTAATTCCTCATTTAAACGAAATCGCTTTACTCGAATAATCGCTTTATTCGAAATTTCTTCTGGTCCCGACACAAATGCATGCATTTTAATCCGCATTACTCGAAGCACACGAAGAGCTTGACCGGCTTAGAGCGAAGTGGTGAGAGGAGGCATCGTCGCTGTGGCAGCGGCCCTTTGCGCATGCAGTGTCAAATTAATACCGTCGATGGATTGGACTCATGCAGGCCTAGAACAGGCCACAGAAGTACCAAACCCGCGACCAGTGGCCTGCTTAGTAACGGGTACCAAGCGAGTGCCAAGTGCCCCCAGCTCAGTGGAGTGAACGGAAGCTATCAAACTCCATGGTTCAGCGCACCCGAACATTTAATCTCAGTTGCAAGCCCATCGCTGGTGCCCCCAGTGATAGAATCCACACGACAATAATGTTTTCCTGACGCTTTGCTATGCCAGAAAACCGCAGTGTCTTGGATGCGGAAAAGGGGCCAAAAGACCGCGGGCAGACTTGCGTCGCAGCATTCCATGGGGCGTGCTAATTAGCAAAGTTTTACCGCTCTAAAGAGCAGTTCTGGCACTGAAACGTGCCAAAAAAAAGGCTGTCACCGTCAGGAAGATGTTGAAGTAACGAGCGTTAGCTGTTTGGTTTACTAGAAGAAGAAAGCGAAGAAGAACGCGCCGCTCCTCTTGAGAAACGGAATGTGCTACCCTTTGGAACGGGGTGGATTGCCACCATGCTCGGCTACGCATGCACGCACGATGCCTAGCGGAATGATCGCCGCCTAGTGCCATCTATCAGAGAAATTACGATGCACGTCTACCCATTGTCGAGTTTCACCCCCTCAAGATACGTCCCAAACGAAATTTGCTTCGTTTGGGGGGGTCAAGGTGGGCCTAGAATTCGACTTGCGGTGCGATATGGTTAGCGCTTCAATTAGTAATTGCATGTATACAATGTTTACCTATTATGTAATTGTGGTGTTATTTCTATATTACAACCTATAGGGTTTTATGTCTACAAAATTCGGTATACAACTGTCCCCGGATGGGTGCCCATTGTAAGGAGTATATATAGCGGAACGAATGTTACATGTATAGCGGTTCCGTAACAAGACAGTTTTTCTTCCCGTTCTAGGATATTTTTTGGAGAGGGGGGGATAAGACGGCACAACCAATTTTAATGGCTGCCATCTTGGATTCGAGAAACCGAAAATATGCATTTCGTCCCCCGACGTCATACTCGCGTAGTTCCACCACTATCCACCATATTGAACCATGACGTCTCATTGCCACGCAGGAGGTGGTTGTTGCTACAGTGCTATTGTAGATGGCACTACAAGTCTCAATGCGAGATGCGCTGTTTTCTAGTTGCAGCCACAGATAGATCTTTGATCTCACGGTGATCTCAGAAATTTAAAACCAGGATCAGGTACATAAACATGCAAGGTGGTAGACAGAGAGCGATGTGGTTAGAAAAAGAACAGCAGTTAAAGGAGAAAGAAGTAGGTGTATACGCGCTATGCAAGACACATCTCAGGGATCTAGAAGACCCACCATATATTGATGGCTACGTCTGGGAAGGGAGCAACAGAACAACAACGGAGAGGAAGGGAGGAGTAGTAGGTATGCTGATACATCAAGGAACAAATTGGCAAAGAATAAAGTCAACTTGCAAAGAACATGTCTGGGTATCAGGTACAATTGCCTGTAAAAGGTCATTGCTAGGAGTAGTTTATTTAGGTTTGGTTTGGTTCGATTTATAGGGGTTTAACGTCCCAAAGCAACTCAGGCTATGAGAGACGCCGTAGTGAAGGGCTCCAGAAATTTCGACCACCAGGTGTTCTTTAACGTGCACCGACATCGCACAGTACACGGGCCTCTAGAATTTCGCCTCCATCGAAATTCAACCGCCGCGGCTGGGATCGAACCCGCATCTTTCGGGCCGGCAGCCGAGCGCCATAACCACTCAGCCACCGCGGCGGCTAGTTTATTTAGGGACAGGGGACAAATGGAGGAAAGAGAACAAGGACCTAGTTAAGCGTCTCAATGACGATATCAAGCAGTTTGGAGAATGTGCCAATATTATTCTGCTGGGTGACATGGATGGCCACATTGAGGATCTGGATGGATACGCAGATTGTAACGGCAAGTTGATGCTAGACTTCTGTGAGCGACACAACCTAGTTATTGTAAATAGAGAAACTAAGTGTGAGGGACAAATCACGTGGGAATCCTGTCACAGGCAAACGACCATTAATTACTACTTATTCTCGCAGGGGATGTATAGCAAGCTTGCAATAATGGAAATGCATTTCAACTAAAGGGGGATGTGTGTGTGTGTGTGTGTGTGTGTGTGTGTGCGTGCGCGCGCGCGCATGGTCAGCCAAGGGGGAACCCACCTTTGTGAGCGCTCCGGAGGCGGCGTTGTGATGGTCCGTGGTGCCCTTCCTCCAGGGGGGGTACGGGGGTGAAGCGGGCATGCCGTGCTGCTCGCCGTTCATGCCTGTCAGGAAGGTGCCCCGGTATGGGGGCCGCTGGGAGCCCGACGCCGTCGTCGGGGGCAGGCCCCGGGAGGCCGCCGTGGATGCGTGGTGCGCCTGGGCTCCCGCGGCCCCCCCCTGAGCTCGGTGCTCGGGCCCCTCGGCCCCGCCCACCACCCCCGTGGCGCCCCCCGCTTCGGCAGCGCCAGCCTGGCTCCGATTGCCGCCCTGCATGCACGGGCAGACAGACAGGCACACACTCTAAGTTGGGGCACTCTTTTTCAAGGTACTCTTATATAAAGAAAGGACAAACACAAAGGGAGAGAGAAAACTGAAGGGTCAGCCCCGCTACACAGAAAAGATGCTGTGAAATTCCACAACAGCCAACACACGAGAGGCTTCACTGATATGATTGCATGGTTTTGTACAAGCCTAATGCCGACTGCTACCGCATGGGTTTAAATTTGCCTTCCAGAAGACAAGGAATTGACCTCCAAGTGGAATGAGACTCTACATGATTAGAAGGACACAAGAGAGCGCTGCTGGAAAAAAATTCAACAGCAAATACATAGCCGCCACACATAATTTCCAAAAGGCACTGTAAAGTCTTTCGCTGATGATTACTACAGTTCAAAGGAGCCCCCATCAGTTCGCCCGAGACCAGTGCAGAAACAATAACTGAAACTGGAGACTGCAAAACACAGTTATTCCAAGTACGAAACTCAGAACAAAGAGAGAAGACGAAACCGCACTTCACTTGCTCAGTGCCAAGATTGGGTGCTTGTTACCAGTCAGAACTATGCCTTGCACACACACAGCCGCACACTCAGCGTCATTGTTCTGTGTACAAGTCACTCACGGAGAAAGTGAGACTAATGCCTGTTTCACAAGCAAGTGAAAACGCCCGTGATTCCTACCGGCGCAGCAGCTCGAGCAGCCAGAGCGACATCTCGTGACATAACCAACCATCACTGAGTAGTTAAAGACGAGAATGAAGTTGAAAGCTGCCAAAACTAAACATACTGCTGAAAGAGCTTGAAAACTTGATCACGGGCCAAATTTTGCACCAATCCTCTCCCAGTTCCACTCTTTTGCCGCTCCACCACAGGTTGTTGCTGCTCGAGAAGCAAGGGCTGGCAGCTAGCCAGCAATGCCCTTCACCGGCTTTAATACAAAACAATGGCTGACCAACGGCCAACGCAACGGATAATTACAACGATCCCAGGAAAATGTGACACCATTTTGGATTTCTCAGCTCTAGCAACAAATTTCACTAGACGATGATGCAGCGTTCAAGGCCACAGACTTCCTGTGTGCCCCTAGATGCTGAGCGGTATGTTTCAGCACTACAAAAAGATTCAGCTGCAGACTGATTTCATCAGGGTTGTTGCTCAAGCACTGGTCCTGCGGGAACCATGATGCAGTTCTTCCTCCCTCACTTAAATGGCAAAACTAAGCACATCTTCCACTCGTATGCAAGTTTCGCAGCAACATTCTCATACATTCACCCCAAAAAAGGAAGGAAGGAAAAGAAGGGGGAAACGGATGCGTACTCACAAACTTGAGCATGTTCCAGTCGAAGACGTAGTCGTAGGTGAAGCCCTGCCTATGGAAGAGGTTGCGTAGGAGCTGCCGCAGGTACGAGTAGTCGGGCTTCTCGTCAAAGCGCAACGACCGGCAGTAGTTCAGGTAGGTGGCAAACTCCGAAGGGAAGCTGCGGCAGAGCTCCTCGATCGGCGTTGACATCTTCTTCTCGCTGATGCGCTCGTACTTCTGCCGCTTGGTGGCTGCCCGCAGGCCCTGCCAGGGCAGGCTCCCCCGGTTGAAGTACATGAGCACGTAGCCCAGGCTCTCCAGGTCGTCGCGGCGGCTCTGCTCAATGCCCAGGTGCGTGTTGATGGAGGCGTAGCGCGCCGTGCCCGTCAGGTTCTTGTTCTCCCGGTAGGGGATGTGGTTGTGGGTGCGCGAGTCGCGGTACTTCTTGGCCAGCCCAAAGTCGATGATGTAAACCAGGTTGCCCTTCTTGCCCAGACCCATGAGGAAGTTGTCGGGCTTGATGTCGCGGTGGATGAAGTTCTTGGAGTGGATGTACTCAACGCGCGACACTAGCTGGTCGGCTAGCAGTAGCACAGTCTTGAGCGAGAACTTGCGATTGCAGAAGTTGAACAGGTCCTCCAGCGAGGGCCCCAGAAGCTCCATGACCATGACGTTGTAGTCACCCTCGGAACCGCACCACTTGATGAGTGGGATGCCCACCCCGCCCTGCATCATCTTATAGAACTTGGACTCGATGTGCAGCTGCGGGTGCTTCGTCTTGATGCACTCGAGCTTGATGGCCACTTCTTCCCCTGTCGTTATGTTTGTCCCTGCACAGGGAAGAATGCAGGCACTCGTCGAGAGACCAGCACAGTACACATGCAAACCCACAGAGACTGGGCACAGGAAGCTATGTATGCCAGAGCTTCGTTTGGCAGTGTGCAAGCGCTTCATAATGTTCGTGCTCCAGAATAAAAATTAAGACACCAAGGGTGGCCAGCTCTTGCACATAAGGCTAAGCAGAAGTGCAGTGCCCGGTGCAAACCACTTCCTATAAACTCCCTGGACTCGAACAGCAAACACTCATGCTCAAGTTGCATAAACATGGCGCATTGTATGGGCCAAATGGCAGCAAAAGCGTGTGACCGCTGTTCAAGGCAGTCACATTTATGCCTTGAAGCCACAAGACATCTAGCGCCAAGTGCGACGAAGAATGTTGCGGCATGACTTGTACTTGTGAGTGTGCACCGTCCTTCCTGACATTATCCACTCACAAGGTTCAGAATATGGGCCAATACAGGTGCATGTTCCCTTTCATACTAAATGGCACTTTACAAGCAAAACACATTGGGCAGATGCCTATAACGACAGCCCATGCCTCCAAACACCAATACAGATGTCAGCACTGCCCACAAGTGTAAGGATAGCACATGCTGGGCACAGTAAACCATAGGCAACTGAAAACGAACACATCTACCAGCACCAACAGAGTAGCTGCCCATAAGAAACCAAACAGAATATTACAGTTGGCACTTCTTGCATGGAGTGTCCGGCAAGCCGAGCAGCAGCAGACAAGTATCGATGAAACTACATGGACGACTACGTTACGGCAAACAGTTGCTAGCCTCCACAGGTCATTTGATGATTTGATAAGCCCCCCTCATCCTACAAGTTGCAACACCTTACAAAGACACAGCTGGCAAATCCTTTAACCGTTTCCGGTCAGGTAGTTTTCCCACAAACTACTCCAGTCGACATTCTTTTGGGCCTTCTAGTCCTGATAAATAAAGGGAATGCCAAGTATAATGATTCGATTATGAACATTTACTTAAATTATTTTTTCTCTGCTTCACTATATCCTCAGCAGAACTTCTTCACAGTGTGTTCTCAAAACACTCATTGGTATATCTTCATCGCTGCTGTTTATACTACCGTACTATTTAGTTTCATAGCTGGAACTTTCTGTTGACATTAATGATGATGATGAACTTTTATGGTGCAAGGGCATCTTGGCCAAAGAGCATTATGGCACAACGTAGTTTTCATTGCACAAGGTGGGGTGAATGTTAAATGTGCTGAAGAAGTACACATTCATCTTTGCTTCCTAAAAACTAATTTGGCAACTCTGTAAAACAGGACTGGCGAAATGGAAGCCTTGCCGTGATGGTCTTGCGCTGCTTCAGGGCTGCCAAAACCAAGAGGCCAAAATACATTTGTGCACCAGTAGGATGCTAACATCCCCCGGGAGAAAAAGAAATAGTCAACCTACAGGCTACAACCATTCCCATCCGACAGCATGCCCTTTTTACCACAGAAATGGCAGGCACAATGTTTTGTCGGGCAATGCCCACTGCTGACCAGGCGTGCACTTTTCCGCTGTCTGGCAACGCCAGACAGATGACTGGAAAGGGCTAAAGTGCTTATCAAAAGGACATGGCTGGAGGGAAAACAACACCCCCACCATTACAAAACCACTATATAGCATTTGGCTTACTTGAGCAAAAGAATAACTAGACTAGGACAAGACACCTAATTAAACAAGCCAGACAGAGAGCCCAACTAGAAGGAAGAAAGCAAGAACGGCAGACAAGAGGTCACAAGCAAAGTGGAAAAGCACTCAGCGAAAAGGCCAGATGCAATGCCCAAAAAAGACTGCACTCATGATATCAGCATGTCACAAAGGACCTGCATCAGTGAAACCATCCTCCTGAGCACACACCTACACAGGTGCCAAGGCTCTTCACAAAGTGCAGATTAGAAGATCACATATGCGCACTACCGTATTTCATAAAACCAGCCGTATGGTGCCCACAGTCATTCAATAGAACTGGTTCGGCACAACCTAGCCATTCAATTGTGCTCTCCTACTACAATGCACCACCCATTACGTCACTGCATGCAGTGCAGGTCAATACGAAGAGGAATACCATACAGTCACGCAGTCCCTGTTCCGAATATTAAAAGCATACAGAATTTAAAAGGCCACTGCACAATAAGGAGAATCTGAACACAGTAACAAACAGCCAAGGTGAACTACAAGGATACAGGACCTATATGTGTACTCTTCCAAGGCCTGAATATGTTGCCTATCTTTGCATCTGACACGAGATGACTTATAAAAAAAAATTTGATGTTATACCTGCTACAGCTGGAATAAAAGCAAACAGGAGAGGACTACAGCAGAATCTGACCCCCTGAGGTCCTTAAATGCGTACTGTCATAGAAGTAGAGAAAGAGCATGCACTGCACCTCCCTTGAAGTGTGAATGTTGCAACCGGTACCGAACCATCTGCCTCACACTCAGCAGCTGCACAACACAGCACCTGAACCGTCACGGCGTACGGCTTTAAGCTGATCGTGAACGCTTCGGGAACAGTGACTCAACAAGACAACAGTGCTCTGGACCGAGTGCACATGTCCAGGGGTGTGCTGATACAAGTCACATGATACATATGAGAAAGACTAGGTCATATGTCTTCCTCAAATGGTTGCTTGTCTCACTGTATCGAAAAACTTGCCAACCAGTTTGCAGAAGCCCTAATATGTACTCCCAACAAAAGTGCATTTTTTTGTTGTTGCAGTACTCCGTAATTAACTGGGGGAATTCAGTGAACTACTTCATGTCACATTACACAGCGCAACAAATATGATTTCTGTACAACAGCATATATGCCCAGTTATGATAAAAGCATGACCAACAATGCAAGGTTGCACAAGTTGTGGCCAAGTTGTGGCACTAGTGTCAAAAAAGAGGAGTACTTTGACATGAAATACACTGACCCGACCACCTATTCCAGACAATTACAAAGCCACATTACATAGCCTCATGCCTTGTGCAGTACAGCAACATGCCCCCATTATAAATATGATAAAGGCATGACCCACACTGCAGAGTTGCCCTGCAAGTTGTGGTCTATGCTAATGTCAAAAGAGATCAGTGTGCTCAACCGGCTACAGATGCGTACAAAAAGAGAGAGCCGGTACTTGGAGGAAGAAACTATGGAAGTAAGCAGCTGTGAATGATTCTGATGTAACAGCAATGTGGGTTTAGATTATGAGGGTTTAACGTCCCAAAGCGACTCAGGCTATGAGGGACACTGTAGTGAAGGGCTCCGGGAATTTCGACCACCTGGGGTTCTTTAACGTCACTGACATCGCACGGTATGCGGGACTCTAGCATTTCGCCTCCATCAAAATTTAACCGCCACAGCCGGGATCGAACCTGCATCGTTCGGGTCAGCAGCCGAGCGCCATAACCACTGAGCCACCATGGCGGCCAACGGCATTGTGAAGGGATGATGAAATCACAATGAGCTGCATAGTATGTGCATGGAAACAATTACAAGATGTCATGCAACTCAATGTAAAATTTTTTATAATCTGTGACAGACCAGCAATAACTAAGGCCATGGTGATTGAGAACGTTGATGCCGTGTGTGTTAACATGCCTTCAATACTGCTAAAAAAAAAAGACCACATACGGTTTGCACAAACGTTACTGTGCCTGCCACATTTGTGACCACGTGCATGGTGAAATCCTGCACACTTTTCTAAATCGCTCATCACGCCTACACTGTGGAAGCTATGCCTGTTGCTGTCATGGCAACCGCAATGTCAGGTGCAACCCATCTATTTTTGATGTGTCACCAGACCTCAATACATACAAACAAGAGATGAATAATGAAAATTAAATACAAATTTGCAACTGGAAGAATGCGAGTAGAGATGACCAGGTACCCAATGCCTGCTGCACGTTTATTTTTCTTGCACTGTTAGGGCAGTTGCTGCATAAAAACTCAAGTGACATATTAAAATTTGCAATTCTCAGTGGGCACTGGATCTCTCGTCAGCTTTTGTTGGTCTAAATGGGCTGTTGTCACCAGAAAGAAGACGCACAAATCAGCCTGCCAAAATGTCAGCATGTCTAATGTGCCTGAAAGGCGAACTAGAAAATGAAAATTTAAAACCTTTTCTTTTTTTTTGTAGTGCCACAGATTTTCGCACATCCCATGCAATGACATAAGAAGTTCTCGCAAAATCCCAAGACTATGCCGCCCTCTATGCTGGCTGCCCTGTCAGGGTTTTACGGTGACTCACCGCAGACCAGTCTCCGAAGACGACACAATAAAAACAAAACCGCGGGGTGGGCACGCCCGGTCAGCTCCTAAAAAATTCGCTTATCAGGGAGAGGGCATGTGCTGATAGCAGCGTAAACGCTCACGCCAACAAACAAGTCGCTACAGTAGATAAGCAAATTAACGGAAACAGGGGCCGCCAAAACAGCTCGGCCCGAACACCTTATCAAACGAGCAATTCACTCCATCGCGTGCGCGCTCACGGCCGTAACCTCTCCAAGAGGCAGGGGTTACGAGTGTCAAGGATCCGAGAGGATATCCCCTCTAGACAGTTCTGAGCGACAGAACTCGGACCTCACAGCAAACTGCGCACTTCGCTTGAACGGAGATGATGATGAGATGGAGGGGGGGCATCAACCGAACCGCCGTTGCTACGCGTCTCGCCCATTTGCAGGAAGGCGCGGCAGGAAAGTAAAAAAAAAAATAAAAGGAGCTTTCTTCCGCAGCAACTCTAGGCGGCGAGCAACCGTAACCCAGGACGCCTTGCTTGTGTTTTTATTGTACTTGAGTCGCCCAGAACGGCTCGTCTGCCTACGTAAAAGGAGCCGCTGGTCCGCTCATGACAGAATGAACGTTGGTCACGGCGGGCCGCCAGAAAAAAGAAAAAAAAAAGACCCTACCGGCGACGCCTGCGCGAAAGGACCTCATACACACGCACACCCCACGAACGTTTCGCCGCTACCGTCTTCGATCAGTTCACGCACACACAGACAACGGACCAGCGAAGCCTGCCCACAGCGCTCAGCTGAGCGGCAGGGGGGGAGCCCGGTCGACGGCAGAGAAAATGCTTTTGCAACAAAACGTCCCGTGGCGATCCAAATTCGGCGACTGCCGTCACACCACAGCTGACCCCGTAGGCGGCTGAAAAACTCGACGGGGGGGTGCCACGGGCCTTTTCGCGAGCCCTATCGATTACTGAGAGCCGGCCCTTTCTTTTGTTATTGCCACCGCCGCCTCCGCGCGTAGTAAGTGCTGGAACCTTTCTCGCTCCCGACAACAGCGAGCCGCCCGCGGCAACGGGGGGAGCGCCCAGAAATTAAAAGCGCGGCGAAGAAAACCCGGCTGACAAGACAACGGAGATGCATCGCAGATCCTTCCCGGCCGTCCACACCCTGGGACTTATTTGGGTGCTCTCGCGTCCAACTAAACAAACACCACAAAAGCGGTTCCGCACACAATGCCCTGCGCCGCAAGTTAACAAGCCCCCCAGTTGCGAGGACCCTGATTTAAAGAATTGACCCTCGCCGGAACTAAATGTGGGCTAAACGTGCCCGAGCATGAAGCAGTCCCCACAGCGGTTTGTGCCCCGTTCACGAGACGCCCAGTCAGGGTACAAAGAACTCTCGGCTGAGGGGCCGACGCTCGCGAGCTGCCTGCGCTAGGGGCGTTACAAGGCCCCGTTAGGGACACAGACAGACCGGGGTTTAAAGCTCCAAGACTGCACTAGGTGCTGGCGAGTACACAAGCCCGGAAGGAAGGGCCTACGCCGTCCGAAATGGGTCTGGGTCATCATCAGCTGAACGCGAGCGTCTACTGTGCAAGAGAGCGACGGAGCAGCGCTGGTCGACGCCACTTACCTAAATAAATATCCCCGAAGGATCCGCTGCCAATTTTCCGTCCGAGCCGGTACTTGTTGCCGACCCGAAGCTCCATTTCTTGAGGCAGGAATCGGCCGCTGGTCGCTCGGACGAAAAGAATTGGGGTACCCTGTCAATTTTTCTTCAACGAAAATACGCCGCCATCTTGGAAGGATACTGGGCGATTCTGACAACAATATCGTACTCTTTGCAGCGGTTCACCTCGGCGGCAGGGGTCTTCACCGGCTCAGGATCTGTGGGATAGCGCTAGGCCACTATCAAAGCACCTTTCTGGTTAGTTTTCATACCGCTGGAGTCAATTCATGACGAGGATTCTTTGGATTTTTCGGAAACATCGCACCACTCTTTTCCCAACAAATCTTGTAGCGACCTCTCTGCGCATGCGCCAGAAACTCCGCACAGCGAGCCCCCGGATGGATGTTGCCAGACGAGTTTCGACCACAAAGGCGTCGTGGCAAGAAAAATTGCGCAAGCGGACCGTAATTACGCGTTTAAATTACTGCGTCCTTGCTACGTACGCAGTACATGAGGCGCTGGGAAGAAAAATAAAACGATTGCGTACCCAGCGATCGCCACTGTGTTGTTAGTTTTCGAGAATTTGAGCGGGCAGTGAGTCAGCGGAACCAGCGACGAAACTGAAGCAGACAGCTGGACAAACGAGATAAAAATTGCAAATACATCGCTAGAGTATTTTAATGTTATCTGAAATGGTGCGTTGGCGCCACAAAAAATAACTCATTGCGGCAGCTGATGAGAAAGCTAAACCAGGGAAGTGAAATATCGTTTGTGTAAAAGCTAAACCAACTAACCTAAACTTAATGAATCCGAATCCAACCTAATCGAACCAAATTTTTTTTTTGTTACGCGAGATGAGCTTCTTTAGGCGCCTTAATGAAGCACCGTTGTTACCCTGATGGACCCAGTATGGTGCAGAGCACGTTTGAAGCAAATGGCTTTATTAGACCTTTTTTTTTTTTTTCGGGGGGAGGGGGGGCAGAGTTAAACAATAAAAAAAAATGGAGGTCGGGGATGAGGATAAGGAAGAGTAATTGCTCCCGGTAGGCGAAAGCTTGAACCACGCCGTGAGAAGCGATAGGGGACTACGAAAGGGTGAAAAAAAATGCAGATGTATATGGCACAAATAACAATGCAGAGTTATTTGTAGAGAAGAATAACAGTAATTTCTGTAACCGTGCATCTTCTACACTAACAGCCCACATCAGCCTACAGGAAACTCAATACAGGAAGCCAGTGTAGCTGTCATAAACAAGAGCTTTGCACAGTACATTAGCAAGATTTAGCTTGGCTTTACTGCAGAAAAAAAAAGTCAAATAGCATCTTAACTTGCTAGTTAGCATGTTAAAGAAACAAAAAGAAATGTTTCAGAATCATAGCGGCTAAAATTTTCGTCAACTGGAAAAAAATTGCACAAGAGGCAAGTACCAAAAAAAAAAAAATTTCAGACTTTTCTTGCCTATGTTATTTGAGTCACAATTATTACTTGAATTTATGTGGGAATAAATGGCGCTCGCTTGTGATGATTTGTATGTTTGAGGCATAAGTTTCATTTTTGACCCAATCAACTAGTATAATTAAGGGTAAAAATGCAGGCACTTTCCGGTTTTTGTTGCTGGTTAGATTATGTTTGATCAACCAATATGTTATAAGTTTGCAACAGGAGCTTAGAATAAGCCATGCTGAAAATAAGATATGGCTGCCCAGCAGCTAAGGATATTTACTCTTCACACACACAAATGAAACTACTTATGCTTTACCCTACAATAAAACAAATGCTAGTGATATCTGTCCATACCTAAAGCAAAATTAGTGTACAATCTCAACAAAAATTCATAGACAGCAAAAATGAGAAAAAAAAATCCTTTGCCAACACTGCCTCAGTGTTCGACTTAAGTGTGTTAGCTACGGGAGCTTCGTGTTTACATCGGTGTGATCAGCAAACGAGGAGACCAAATCCAAACATCCGTGAATGTTTCCTTTCTGGAAACATCCCTTCTAAGACACAAACAGCACCACATACTTCATGGATTTTGCACTACTATTGCACTTTACAGCCATCTCCGATATAGCCGGTATATTTCCTTGTTATGTCAGTTGATAAATTTGATAAATGTGTGCTTCACAACACAACGAATCGTTGGACAACATCCAGAAATCCCTGCGACAAAAGGTTCAGCTGTAATGGCCACCTGAACGTCCTAGAAATGCATGGTTTGGATGCAGAAAGGTCGTCAGTGCAAATCCCACATATATTTTGGGGTTCATCTCAACTATTAATTTTACCCTCAGGAACATGACAAGCCATTTGATACCGCTTCGAACATTCTGCGTCAAATGGGAAATACAGAAGAACTAAATCCACGTATGATCTCGCCTAGCTCAACGACAAATAAAGCACCGCCTCGCAAGATTAGGTAGACAATGTTGGAGGCAGTTCTGTTCATCGCTGGACCCTCGTAAACCGCTGTCACACATTTGGCACGTAGCCAGGAGCTTGCGTTCACCCCCACAAGAACGGTATCCTTTCCATACCCTGTCCATTTACCAACGCCGTAATAATGTAGAGGTAGCAGAAGAATTCTGCAAAATGGTTGTGGGCACAACTCCGGTAGTATCAAACAGTTTGGAAGCTTTTGTGCCACCTTCACCAGACGACCACTACCGCATGCTATTCACGATGCCTGAACTAGAGGCTGCTCTTTCCTTGTGTAGGCGTGCATCTACACCTGGTCCTGACGGGATTTCGTACGAGTTTCTCTCTCACCTTGGCATGGAAGGCCGAACTGTGCTGCTCAGTTACTACAATGATACATGGGCTTCCGGAATTGTTCCAGAACACAGGAAAATCAGCCGCCTGGTTGTTCTTTTGAAGCCTGGAAAGCCTTCTTATGAGCTTCCCTCATACCAGTCAGTTGCACTAGCAAGCTGCGTCAGTAAGGTTATAGAGCGAATGGTGCTGGTGTGGCTCGAATGGTTTTTAGAGCAGGATGCTCTTTGTCGGACATGATGACCGAGTTCCGGCGGGGACGTTCTTCGACTGGCAGCGTAATCGACCTCATATCGACAGTGGAACATGAAAAACGTAGTCGCCGACTCGTCGCTGCTGTCTTCTTAGACATCAAAGGGGCCTACAATAACATACTTCATGACGTCATCTTCGATGCCCTTGACGACATGGGCGGCCGGATGTACTGGTGGATTGTGAGCTACCTCAACAGCCGGTCCGTTTACATGTCTACGCCTGATGAAGAGACTACCCGTCATCAGGTTTGCCGTGGAGTTCCTCAGGGAGGAGTTCTCAGCCCAACCCCATTTAGAGTGGCGTTGATTGGACTGGTGAGTGAACTTCCCGCTCACATTCACATCAGTGCCTATGCTGATGATATCTGCATCGGGGCTTCGGGTTTGACACGTCCGAAAATGCGCGCGAGGTTACAACGTGCCGTGTCATCTACTTCAAGGTACCTACGGCATCGGGGTTTGCACTTAGCAGCTGAAAAATGTGCTGCGGTCGCATTCACGTGCAAGTCTGTCTGCCGCTAACCGGTAACACTTCAAAGGTTTGCAATGCCTTGTTTCGCGTTTGAGATGTTAGAAAGTGTGCCTTGTCTTTTTTGTATTTTTTCATCTGGCTCCTCCTGTCACCACCATCCCCCATCGTGACTCTCTTTCTTCTCCTCTTCCCATTCCCCAGTGCAGAGTAGCAGGCCAGATATTCATTTTTCTGGCCAACCTCTCTGCCTTTCTCTTCAATAAACCCTCTCTCTTAAAACTAAAAAAATATCCTTCGCTTTAGGTGTGCAGCTTGCAAGCTGCGGATGCATTGTAGTGACCCCAATTCAAACAACCTATTGCGTGCTTCAATTTCGGGCTACAAAAAAGTCAGAACATTTGAGACAGGCAAAGTCGCCAGCCAGTTCCCGTCACGTATGCCCAAAGTGAACTCAAATAAAAGTGAAAAGATGTACATGGTTTATTTTTTCACAAAATATATATATGGCTAAAATGTTACTGAACGCTGAAGTACAAGGGATAGCATGGGTGCCTATTCACAAGTCAGTTTCGAAGCTCATTGGATTGCACTCAAGCGTTCGCATATTTAACCAGACGCAGGTGAATGTCTTGCAGAAGCTCGGCACGGCCACCAGACGAACTGTTTGTCCTCGCTCACCTGTAAAAAAAACCAAAGCATGCGTTGGTCACATTTTCAGGAAAGCAAAACACCTTTTCCACAGAGAATGCTTATACATTAAACAGGAGCAAAATTATTTTATACTAAAGTAGAAACTATGGGGAAGACTTGTGCCATGATATAAACTGCTATCACTGTCAAACACACTCCCATTATTTCCTTTTCTGACATGGATGCCATCAATGTGGTGCTTAAAAGTGCCAGCACATTTGTATACCTTGAAGGGGTAGAGATGCCAAATTTTCGTTTCAAAGTGTATTTTTGCTTTTCAATAATGCACAAGACATTAGTAAACATTAAAGGGACCCAGAAAGGGGCTCTAAGTAAAGTTGTGATAAGTCTGGGATGTTAAAAGACACCGCTTCATAATTATCCTCCAGCAAGAATTATTTTAATGCGTTTTTGTGGAAGCGAGTTATATGCAGACAAAATTTGACCTTCCACATCTTCGTGCCTTTTCTTCTCCTCGCACGACAAAACGGCGGCGGCGCTCCTCCGACGGCCCAACCTACTCGGCCCCTCCCATACCTCCGCCAGCTGCAGCGCACGCGCTGAGTGGCCGCGGTAGCGCGCGACATCTGAAAGAATTTGGTGCTGTGAACCAATGATAACCCCCGGCTACTGACGTCACTTGCACGACGTGACGTCATATCCCAGGCTTTCGCGCGAAAGCCCGGCACCGCGTGTCGCCGTGAGGTGCAAAAGCGGGAATTTTAAAAAATGTATCGTAAATTTCCCGCTCGCTTTTCAGCTCTCGTACTCAGCATGGACGCGCGATGCCCTGTACTCTACATAGTGCAAGCATTTTAAAATCAAGCTCAAACACACCTTTCTGTCTTTCTGTGGCCCTTTAATAACCATGTGAAATTTGCCTACGCTCAGTACCTAACCTATAAATGAATTTGTCCTTGAATGCAGTTTCAGTTCAGCAGTTGAAAGATAGCTGTGATGTTGCAAGTGAACACCAATTAAGGTCAAATGTTTTTGGGGGAATCCCCCAAGGTGGAGTAGATTTCCTTTGTAGCCGTATGGCTGCGCTCGGGTGGATGTCAATAAGTGGACCCCAATCAAGTAAGGCCTTCAAAAACTGAACTATATTAGCTCTTTGTTCCCTTGCTGTCATTTTGGCTTTTGGAGTAGTTTAGCGTAACAGTCTGAATGAATTAAAATGACAAAGCAGTGGTTGTATTGCAGCTGTTGTATGCCTCACGTGATCCCATACTCATTTGTGACATCGCAACCATCGCCTGGCAACTGAAATCGAAACTGAAACTACAGAGGAAAAATAATTCGATTACAAATTATTTATTGAAAGTTGATGAATTCCAAGTGGTGATCCATGTTTAATAATTGCCGTACGCTTCATTCCACGCCAAAAACATGCCCCAAAAAATTCCATGTCTTCACTCCTTTAAAAAACAAACATCTCCAGCACTAGATAACCTTGCAGTCTACCATAAATGAAAGACAGCAGCCAAGAACAGCAAGCTCACTTGACCAAACTTTCCCCGAGACCTGGGGCCATACTTTATAATGATCCATTATACATTTCTCATTCTGGATCCATTTGGTGTTCTGGCAGGCTACTGTTGTCCAGTAATGCAGCTGTGGCTTTCAAGCATCTGTGGGAAGCGACGCCACCACTAGCTCATTGGTGGTTGCACCTCACCATTGGCTGCCCATCATTTGGCTCATTGGCGACTGGACCTCACCATTGGCTGCCCATCATTTGGCTCACTGGCAACTGCACCTCACCATTGGCTGCCCATCATTTGGCTCACTGGCGACTCGACCTCACCATTGGCTGCCCATCATTTGGCTCATTGGCGACTCAACCTCACCACTGGCTGCCCATCATTTGGCTCACTGGCAACTGCACCTCACCATTGGCTGCCCATCATTTGGCTCATTGGCGACTGACTTCACCATTGGCTGCCAATCATTTTGCTCACTGGCAACTGCACATCACCATTGGCTGCCCATAATTTGGCTCATTGGCGACTGGACCTCACCATTGGCTGCCCATCATTTGGCTCACTGGCAACTGCACCTCACCATTGGCTGCCCATCATTTTGCTCATTGGCGACTGACTTCACCATTGGCTGCCAATCATTTTGCTCACTGGCAACTGCACCTCACCATTGGCTGCCCATAATTTGGCTCATTGGCGACTGGACCTCACCATTGGCTGCCCATCATTTGGCTCATTGGCGACTGGACCTCACCACTGGCTGCCCATCATTTGGCTCACTGGCAACTGCACCTCACCATTGGCTGCCCATCATTTGGCTCACTGGCGACTCGACCTCACCATTGGCTGCCCATCATTTGGCTCATTGGCGACTCGACCTCACCATTGGCTGCCCATCATTTGGCTCACTGGCAACTGCACCTCACCATTGGCTGCCCATCATTTGGCTCATTGGCGACTGACTTCACCATTGGCTGCCAATCATTTTGCTCACTGGCAACTGCACCTCACCATTGGCTGCCCATAATTTGGCTCATTGGCGACTCGACCTCACCATTGGCTGCCCATCATTTGGCTCATTGGCGACTGGACTTCACCATTGGCTGCCAATCATTTTGCTCACTGGCAACTGCACCTCACCATTGGCTGCCCATAATTTGGCTCATTGGCGACTGGACCTCACCATTGGCTGCATATCGCAGCAAATGGTGAGCTGGCGCATGCGGCAAGTGGCGAAGGCTATCGCTGATGTGGGCCCTCGTTGCGTTGTGATTTCTGTGATCGGCCGTTCTGGTGCTTTTGTCTGATGCTGTCACCACACCGAATGAAATGGAAAATGGATAATAGATCTTTATGGAATACGGACCATGGAAATTATACACTCAACCTTTGTTAACTCATAAGTGTGAAAACGCAGAAATTTTTTTAGATAAACTGAGTTTCAAGAGAAGTGAAGTACTGATGTTCTCACTCTACTTATCATGCATACTGAGAATATAGGCCTTCCAGATGTCTTAATTTTGTCCTGAAAACCTTTCAAGATAAGTGATGACAAACACACAATACAAACAGGAGTTAAATGTGTGACAAAAAAAAAAGCTTCAGACTTTACAGATATTTTAATGAGTAAGAGCAGAGCTTGAGGCAATGAGAGTTTACTGCGCATAATCACCTACCTATGCAGGCAATCAATTCTGCATAATATACGCAGAGTTAATAATTATCAATCTTTTTTTCCAGTCATGTTCGGCTGGCACATTCACAGCAAAGATTCCCAAATCTACACCTGTACTACCAGTCATGCGATGGTTCCACATCATTTCCTGCCACCCGCAGTTCTTCAGTATGCACAAAAATCTTGGCCCACGAATGTTTTTGCCAGTAACACTCAAGCCACGTTTAAGGCACTCACACTCGTACAGAAAATGACCTATGCAGAAAAAAACGTGCCTTCACAAAGTAAGAATGCTCCTTACTTTTAAAGAGCTTGGTTGCAAACTTCTTTTGGTTGCCCACAAAATAAACATGTGGGCACGAATCCAAAATGAAGGGGTCTTGGTCCGTGAAAGGGTAGCATGCTGCATCATTTAAAAAGAAAAGAGAATATAATTAGCACAATTAAAAAAAAAACGATTTGATCTTGACTGACTTAACAGTGTTTACCATGTTTTTAGCGGTAGGGACTGCGTACATCATCAATGCATAAAAAATGCAGCAATAAAACAGTTCACTAGAATATGCAAATGAAAATAACTCGTGGCTGCAATATTGCTTATGCATATGAAGCCTAACTGTTCAGCAGGACCAATAAAAAAAAAGCATGCACACACAAGGATGCTGTTCACAAATAACTCTGGGGACATTTTGCAACTGAGTTTTATATAGTTAACAAGTCACAGTGGATGAAACGGGCTTACTTCAAAGATAAGGCACTTGGCTTAATTACAACACTTGTACAGTCAAGCAGCTGGCAGTACAGATTCTGCCAGTACAGTTGTCAGTGCACAAGAAAACAAAGAAGCTGTCATACCTGCAAAAGACTGCTAGACTACCTTGACTAGTGGCAAAATAAAATGGACTTGTTTTAGTGCATGTAATTTCTGGGCAGTTAGCCTAAAGTGTGAACAATGATCAAAGACATTCTGGAAATGCAAAAAAAAAGCAATAAGGTGGGTCGTCAAAGATGTAACGAAAACATGTCAATTCAGTTGCGTTGAGAGTTGAGTTCAATGAAACAATTATGCTATTCTTAGATTCTTAGCCCAGCTTTGCAGCGCCACACCCAGCATACTATTTACTGAGCAAACAAACTGAGAGACAGTGACGCGATGTACCACACAGTGAAGCACCAATGCACCGCTGTGTTTTAGAAATGACTGCTATGATTTTGTCATTTCCTTGAAGCTTTATACACAAATTCTCCCTGCCTCTCACTCAAAGAGGCCTCACTCTAGAGTCTAGACTATTTGTTTCCAATGAGCATGTCCTCGCAGAGAATCCCTGGCCTAAAGACGGCTACCATATATTCTTGTATACAGTTTACATTCAATGCATAGCCTACAGGGCCCAATTAACCCCTTAAGGCAGAATTTTTTTTTGATATAGACTGTCTATACCCGATACATTGTACGCATGTGGTACATAGAATAACGTGGGCATTTCATGCTACAGTGGGTGACAGAGAAAAAAAAACGAAAAATGCTTCACAGTTACCACTTTTAAATAGCCCACAATGTCAAAAAATTTCATATTTTAAACACGTGTAGCCCACTGCCTGTGTACCGAATTTCATGGTAGTCCCATGCTTTTCTTTCAAGGGACTTTCCAAAATAAGCACACTGGATGACATGTGCTGTGCTAAGGCTGTGCTGTATACGCATCCGACGTGCTTCAACTCACAAGCTGTCTGCAGCGCTTGAAAGGTGGAGCTCTCTTGTCCAACTAGGGTCAAGGAAGACAACAAATAGTCCCTCAGATATTTGTGCAGTGTTGCAACTATTTTTCAAGCAATTATTGCAATGATTGAAAAGATAGTTTGGTATGGCGTTTCGCAAGTACAACGAGCGTTTCATTCACTGGTGGTTAAATAAGCAGACAAAGTTTGCACAAACGCAGCACTGCGGAGGCCTGCTGAGAAGTGGTGTGCCGCCATTCGAAAACATGGCACCCGCGGAGTCGGCCAGGTCTCCTGCGCGCAGCAACTGGAGACTGGTGCTCTTTCCTTCCCAGAGATGGAGCCACCAGTCACGGGGGTAAGGGGACGGAGGAACACATTTTGTAGTGCACAGTGTTTTGGTTAAATCAGATCACCGCAGCCTTCACAGTGCTGCAAACAGCTTGTAATATGGAGTACAGGAAGTGCTTCAGCATATGCTGTCCAGTAAACAAATTTTAAAACTAGAAATGACCCTACCCTCCTCAGGGAATCTGCATCAGAGGAGTGCACTGTGTTGGTACCATGAGACCCTAAACTGAGAAGGCTCTGGGGAGGGCAGGGGAGAGATAATGGCATGGGATGGTACGAGCAGTTCAACACCCAGATGCTGCATGTGGGCTATGAGAGATACCGTGATGGAGGCTTCAGGATGAATTATGACCACGTGGGAAGTTCCCTGATGTGCACTGACATCGCACAGTACATGGGCGTCTTTTTCATTTCGCCATCATTTAAATGCGGCCGCCGCGACTGGTGTTCGATCTCACGTCCCCAGGCTCAACGACCGAACACCATAACCAAAGTGCCACCGCAACAGGTGGAAGAGAGACATGCAAGGGCAAGCAATGAAGGCCGCAACCTTTTCCACACATGCTTCAAGGCGCTTTTACTCCCTCTGCTCATGGCAGCACCAAACTGTAATAGCATGGCTGCTTGAGCCAGTTGGATGTGATCCACGTCACACAAGACATGTGTCTGTCCAGTCTTTTATGTTCTTCTGATTTAACCTTTGTCTTTTTTGCACTGCGATCACGCTGCGCCAGAGCAGCAGAACGCCTCACGAAACTGACAGCATTGAAGGCATGGCTTGACTAGCATGAGAGATACCTAGTGTGGACAAAACCAAGTAGCTATGGCATACAGTTTATCTGTGCTACTGAGGTAAACTGAGATACACAAACAATTCAAAACCACTGGGCCAGATTTTTGTACCACAGCGGACGTAATCTGGCTGACGGGGATAATTTTTAAGTAAGAACAAAATTCAAATCCACTCTCTGAAATTTCCCCATGAAGTTAAGGAGACAATCCCCACGAAGTTCAGGAGAAAATCCAACAACCAAGAGGTAGAAAGAAAGGTAGGAAAAGCAACAACGTCAAGAGAAGAGGCAAGTTTCATACACAGTGTGTCTGGGCATGTTGGTGCTAGATGGCGCCACTGAAGCGTCTTCTCCATGATCTCCAGAGGGCAGGTGAGCTGGCTGTAGCGCTGGATATCCGTGACATTCTGCCCCGAGGTGCCCAGGAATCTGCGTGCAATCCACAGAGGACAAAATTAATTTCCTGCTCAGCTTGCACACGATGCACAACTTATTGTTCTGATGCAAGTCCTAAGCAGAGTTGGTGGGCCACTTGAGCTATCCACTCATCAGAAATGAAAAAAAATGTTTATTTCAACAGAGTTCATCTACAAATTTACTGCAGCCAATAAGAATGGAAACACGACGATAGTTCTGACCCACTTTAGACAGGACTTGCGAGAAAAGAAAGACGCGATAAATATTTTAGTAACTACAGTGATCTCCAGTGTTGCTGCTGTCACCTTTTGGTGTCCCCTAGCTTTATCTCTGACCATTTTCATGACAATAGTCGCATCGCCAATAATCATCAACAATGACATTGAAAACTAAACGCAACTTTCGAGTATTTCAATCAAGAAGCATTCAGAACAAATTACACAGACCATGTACGACTTTATACATCAAAACCCAAATACACTTTTGTGTTCTGAGAGTAAAACTACCTCTTTTTCAATCACAATCAAGATGCCGAGAGCACACCAAGAATTTCCCCCTGAGGCTCCAAATGCAGTGAGAACTTTTCGAAAAAGATTTCATAAGACCTTCAGCTATCAATGCGGCTGAAGGAGATTAGAATTTAGTTGCTTTCAGCCCCAGTTTCTGCATGCTTGTCTATGCAAACTGCAACTATATACACCAAACCATCACATAATCTTGCTCGCTCAACCATGAGACAAACCAAATGCATGTTCCAGTGGCTCGCACTACTATATCTCCTTCCATTGATTATGTCAAGCTTGAAAATGCTTCCTCCTGTGTAGCAACCTCTCTTAGAGCTGTGAGCAACAGGAAGGCCCAACCCCAGTGTGCCATCATAAAATTCAAGGGGGGGGCACTGTGATATTGCTTATATGCCTCTCCCTTTCCTCAATAGCCTCCGAGAAGGTGTAGACTTGTTCTGAGGGATTCGAGAGACCTTTTCAAACAAACTTAACCGTGAAAATGCCATTACGATAAGCCAGCATTCACTGATCACTAGCTAAGGGTGAATTGGTAACGTGCTTAATCATCACTGTACCACTCTGTCTTCCTCTGACCACTTTAATATCCCCCTATTCCTTTCTTTTTAACTGAGCAAGAGATTATGGAAAGGTGGTAATTCACAGCACATTTTGCCATTCCGAGAGTGTGCAAATAAAAACTGCTGCCGCCAACTCATATTAATCGCACAATGGTGGCACGTCTTGGTCCTTTTTGTATTTTAAAGAAAAGATCAGGTTAAACACCATCAACATAGCCAGAAACAGCCACAGAATTAATTTCTACCAAGAGCAAAAATTGGATGGAGCTGAAAAGTAAACATTTCGATGGAACTGCTCGTCTGGTCGGAAATAACTTATACTATAACTTATACTAGCAAACTGTGGGGCGTTTTCTCTAACCAAAATTTTTTAATCTTAAAAAGCTCCTGAGTTTCGGAAATGGCTCGGTTCCTTCTTCAGGGGTGGCGGAGACAGTCTGGTTTGCAGCTTTAAGTGCATGACAGAGAGCAGAGGGAAGCTTGGGGACAGAGTGCGGCGTTGTGAAGGGTGCAAAAGGGGTTGGGGCAGGGTGCAGCCCCGAGGTCTACGGCTGTGAATCATGGTGCCCATTTCTGAGGGCTACACAGGATTGGCTGTAGTGGTACTTGGCATCCCAGTGAGGCAGGCATTCCAGACAACCAGTGTCCTTATTACTGCATCACGTTGCAAGAGGTGAACACAGAAGAGTAGCGCGAGCGACAAGTACACACGCACCTCAGGCCGTCCAGCTCAAACTGGTAGGGGTTGGTGACGCAACGCAGCGCAGCCCGCTGTGAGGCACCGGGGAAGAGGCATGGGTGCATCGGCTGCTGGGGCAGCAAAGCACCCACCGGATCCGAGAGGCCCGGCATCACGTCCACTTCCACTGAACGCTGGGAAAGCACGCAGGCCCACTTTACATAACTAAGGAGCCCTTCGTCCCTTCGTTTTATCCTCACAAGCAAATCAAATCCTTATTCACATCATCCGGTGTTAGGGGTGCAGACAAGAAGCTCACAATGGAGCCTGATTTGTACACTTGCATCGACGTACAAGATTTTAAATATATTGTTGCATATCATGTATTGACAACAAGAAAAGAATAATTGTATCTGAAGAAATTAAATGAGACACAGACAACAGAAATAAACATCAAATACGAAATTATAAATTATGAAATAAAATATATCAGAAAGTTTGAGACCAACACAAGTTATTTAAATAATGGCAAGTATCAACTGAGTGTCTGGCATCCATAATTAGGGCACGTGTGGAATGAACCTTTCGTCGCAATTTTATATGTCATCAGCATATTTTCTAAGTTGTGCAACAAAGCTTCAAGGCAACTGCAATGAGCATTAAATCTATAGAGGCTGCTGATTACAGTATAGTTTCTCCTTCCTTCCTGCTTCTGTTTCAATTGTCGTTTCAAGGGCTATTTATAAGGCAGTGACCAGGGGCCCCAGGATGCATTTACCAGGAACCCTGTTCGAGAAACCCTGCTCAATTCGTCTACAACCTATTGCAAGTTCCATTGACACGGGCTGTTGAAGATAAAAATTTGCGGTGCATGAAACAGGTCACCGAGCACTCAATAAAAAGGTTTTGCTGCGCAGTTGGATGGTCCTGAGTAGTCTGCTTTCCAGCTAACAACCTCAAAGAGTTAAAGGCACTGAGCAACACCCCTTGTAGAAGTTATCTTCCTGCCTCTGAAGCTTTTTTCCTTTCATCCTGGCACCACTAGCACGTTGGTAGCCGCAGGCACAGACTTGGTGCAGAGCTGGCAATGTACGAAATAATTAATGAAACTTGCATCTACCGTATTTACGCGCATAATATGCGCACATTTTATTCACAACTTAGGGCTCGAAGAAGGGGGTTCACAAATTACGCGGGGATTTCGCGAGCGCGACTTAAAAAAATTCCACAGTCATATTGCGCTACAGTCAAACCTGGATATAACGAAATTGAAAAAAGTTCGCAATTTTTCGTTATATCCAGGTTTTCGTTACATGCAGTTTTGGGTTAAGACTGGTAAGGATTATGCCAAAACGAAATAAAAATTCGACAGATATCAATTCAAGTGAACTCGCCATTCAAAGAATTTATTTAATAGAGAAAAACTGCGTAATTTTCGCTTGCTGTTTTTGCCCGATCGAAGCCACTACTCGGCGCTCCAAGGAAACTAAGGCATCCATGGCTGCTTCATCATCCTGCGAGCCGACGAAATGGCGCAGAACGTCCACCGCGTCCATCAGTTCCCTCGCGGTGGGAACAGCACAAAACGTATCAGGCTCTGACGAACCGTCACCTTCAAGGCTATCTTTAACGGTTTCGACAAGTGCCGCATCAGTCATCTCTTCCGTAGCCACGGCGCCGTTGTCCACGAACAAAAAGTTGCACAGCTCGACACCGTCGGGCACCCCACCGTTCATGCGTAGTTCATCCCACGCTTCTGCGACCTCGGGTGGGCTTGAAGGTTCGTCTTCAGTGACTGTAGCTTGAATGGCCTTATTTACCTGAGCCTTGGCGAAGCAATTGGTGATCACTTGTGATCCGACCTCTTGCCACGACGCAGCAAGCATTTCGATTGCTTGGTAGATATCCACTTTTGTTGGCCATTCAAGGCGGATGTCCAGGAGCATCTTCTGTATCAATCGACGCCGGTAACAGCATTTAAAGCTGTTAATAACCCATTTGTCTAAGGGCTGTACCAGAGAAGTGCAGTTAGGTGGCAAATGCTGCAGCTCGACCTTAGAAAGCTGTAGGCCTTCCACATGGTGCGCGGAGCAGTTGTCAAGCAGCAAACAAATGCTGCGAACTTGTCGCTTGACATCTTGGTTGAGCTCCTTCAGCCAGTCGTAAAAAATTGCCCGCGACATCCAAGCTTTGGAGTTTGCCACATATTTTACTGGCATCCGCCCTGTTCCTTTAAAACATCCGGATCGGGCATTGCGGAAAATAACAAACAGGATTCGCTTGTCGCTGGCATCAGTGTTGGCGCAAAGCAAAACCGTCACGCGGAGTTTAATTTGCTTTCCACCGCGGCAGTCTTCTCCTTTCAGAGAGAACGTGCGGCTCGGTAACATTTAAAAAAACAGGGCCGTCTCATCAGCATTATAAATGTCGGCAGCTTCATAGTGGCTGAAAATGCCGGGAAGCTTCTTGGCCACCCACGAGGCAGCAGCATCGCTGTCTGCGGAGGCAGACTCGCCAGATACCACTTTTCCGACGACACCGTGCCGGCTTTTAAATCCTTGTAGCCAGCTGTTACTCGCTTTGAAGTCGTCGTGGCCCAGGATACAAGCAAAATCTATGGCTTTCTGCTGCAAAATCGCGCCACTTATGGGCACGTTTTGTGCTCGTCTGTCCAAAAACCATGCAAACACGGCGTTGTCCACATCAGCATACGTCGACGTCTTCAGTCTTTTCTTCTGGGCGCTTGTGCCCGACTCCATCGCACTGCGGATGCTTTGTTCTGCAGCAAGAATGGTTGACAGGGAGCTGGCTGGTATATTGAAGCGGGCAGCGACATCCTTCTTTTTTTCGCCGGCGGTAACCGCATTCAAAATCGAGAGCTTATCTTCAAGCAACAAAACTTTGCGTTTCCTCACAGCAGAACTCATCGTAACGAACCGACACCGTAAACACACACCAACACACACACGTCAACACGCTGACGAAGAAGGCTTACCATAACTGCGCCGCAACACCACGAAAAATTTGTCATAGTAGTGCCACCTAGTGTCAAGCTACAAAATGAAAGCTTAAAAGTTGCTACGCTTGCCACGGAGCGGCGATAGCGGCGCTCAACATCATCATCATCACTGAGGTCTGCTTGTTTGCTGCGATTGCAAGCGTTCTGCTCGCGGTCTACTTTACCTTTTAATATAAAAACTTACTTAAACAATATTCATTAAAGTTGCGCACTGCCCGGTCAAATTTCGGGCAAAACATTACAAGATACAGCTCGATAATCAGAGCCACGGATTCGTTACATCAAGGTCAACTGCCGCAACGAGTTCGTTACATGGAGGTCGCCTATACATGGGCTTCAATGGGGGATGTGCTGGGGAATTGAAAAATTTCGTAAAATCCAGGAATTCGTTACATAGAGGTTCGTTACATAGAGGTTCAACTGTATATAGGTACAGTGTATGTTGCTGCGTATACATCAGCACCCGGACCCGCACCCCACGCTGGCCGGCCCCCGAAAAAAAGTTCACTCTAAATGAAAATCCGTGCAGCAACCCCCTGCGGGATGGCATGAAGGTGCATGCATGAAGCTGAATAAGACTCTAAAACAGCGTCGTCGCTTGCGGCGCAGCCAATTGTTCGGTAGTTGCGGATTCCGTAAGTTTGCTTTCGCAACTTCGTCCGGGATAGCAAGCGCGAATCAATTAATCAATTATCACACTATACAATTCTTTAACGGTACCACGCGAGCGTCGACCAAACTGCTTGTCGGCACCTTATCATGGCGCGGAGCTGCGAAGGCAGTGAGAATAGCCACGTGCGCACAAGTTTGCCGACACAACGATTGTCGTCTATGGGCAAACTTGTGCGCACGCGGTTATTCTCGCTGGCTTCACCACTCCTCGCCGTGATAAGGCGCTGACAAGCAGTTTGAAACTTGCCATATAGTTGTGATATCCCATCGCAAGACACGACCGAACAACCAAACACAAGCCGTCAGAGCCACCAAGAAAAGCGTAGCCGGCAGTCGAGTCACATGCATCAGCCAAACAAACAGTGGTGTTCAGTTCTATCAGCTGCTGATTCTCCCTGGAAGCGCTGCTGGCTATTCCGAGTGAGGATGCCGCTGGTGCCGCCGCGATTGTAACAGCGGCCTCTGACACCACCATGAACGCCCAGTGCACAAAAGATTCAAAAAGCCCTCCGAACAAACACACGGAATAGCCGAATGCTGCTGGGTAGAGCCATAGGGTAGAGCCCGCGTGCATGATGGTGGTCTAGCCCAGCGTGGTGTGTAAAATGTGCGAGTAAAAAATGTTTTTTTGTAAACCCGGGTGATAAGTTAAGGGTGCACAAATTATGCGAGGGCACAAATTATGCGCGTAAATACGGTACGTTTCTATATATTGCATATGTTTCTACACCATTTTTTTAACTAGATGTATGTCATAAGCTCATTCCTTTCTACCCAAGAATGCCTACATTAAGTGGCATTCTGTACTGGGCGAAGGCCTAACTGTTACAGTATCTGCCTCGCATGTGGGAGCTACTGAGGTAAAACTGCTTATTTATTTCCGATGCCTACCACTCAGCTTTAATAAAGATAAACCCCAGAATGAAAGAAAAGGCATCATCCAGTGCTTAGGATCAAACCAATAGCAGAGCTTTCGACAACCACACGTAAAACTGGATGGAAACGAGGTGAAAACGGCACACAGGCAGGCAACGCATACATTGCAGGGGGGGGGGGGGGGGGCATCTCGGAAAGATGTGCTTACTACAATCCGCCTGTTTTTGACACAACCATTCTGCGCATGTGCACCTGGTCCTTCTCTACCCTCTCCTGAGATCAATTGGCAGAAAACAAACCGCTAGGTTCAAGTGTGCACTTGCAGCTCAGGTTACTGGCAGATGCAAGCAACAGATGCAAGCAACAGATGCCGGCACCTGTCAGGCAAGCACCTGCCGTTTCTCGTGTGCGTTTGGCATTTCATGGAAGCAGATCGTGCCTGTGTCACCAACGCGCGTTTGCTTTCGACCAGTTTTCTTGGCAGCTGACGAATTCTTGCAAACTCCCCAGACAATGCCGCATCTCAAGAAAAAAAAAAAGTGCATTGAAAACGAAAAACACCACCACAAGATCTGCATGGCTACAAAGACTGCCACAGACATAAACAGCCAGGAAGAAAAGCAAGGAAATTGAAAAGCTAAAGGGAACATATTACAGGCCACTCACCGAGAGCTGCTCAAGAAGGCCGTCGAGAAGGCGTGCCACGGAACCATCTGTGGATGACTCTTTGCGGACGATAAACTTTGCCTAGGCACAATGAGAAAAAGACACCGAGAAAGCGGTTCAGTTGCTGCAAGTATGACACCTGTCTCGAGCAAAGCATGTTCATGGCACCTAAAGCAGCAATGCCCTGCTGGCACTAATTATGAACAGCGAGCAGCATAACGTAATGCACTGCATTTGAATTACATCAATTTGAGCTCACTTAAAGGAGTATAGACACCAAATTTTGTTCACGTGCTTTCTTCTTGCAATAGTATACATGGATCACCACATGGTATTCATCTACAAACACTAAATGAATTTCTCTTCTCATGCTGATTGCATTTTAGCTTCAAAAGCCGAACAATGGCTATGATGTCACAGTTTAGTATAGGTCACAAGAGGCACGAAAAACTGCAATATAATCGCTGCTTCTTCATTTGTTATCACTGTGGTTCTTGAGGTGGGATACATTGCGATCTAAAAATATGAAGCAGTGATCATATCTCAGTTTTTTCATGCCTCACATGACCTACTCTGAACTTTGATTTCCCATCCACCATTATTCGGTTGTTGAGACCAAAAAGAGCGTAAGAAAAAAAATTTGACCATAAATTATTTTGCAGTCGCAGAAGAATACTGCACGGTGATCAATGTTGACTAATGTCTTGCACAGCATAACAAAGAAGAAAACCTGCAACAAAAAAAAAATAAAAATAAAAGATATGGTGACCATAATTCTTAAATTCGAACTTCTCACTTATTCGAACCGGTGCTTTGGTCCCATCAACATCGTGTGTACTTAAAAGGCTCCCCTTTATTTGAGCTTAGCATGAGTCAGGTAAACTTTTGGTCCCCTTTAAGTTCAAAGCACCGAGAGTAAACTGCACTAATGTTGTAGGTCAGTCGCACTGCCAATAAGCAGGAGAAAAAACATTGCTAGGTGGCATGAAAAGTACATGAATACATCAAGCACTTAAGTGCAGAATTATGTAAATGCAGTTTAGTGCACTGAATTCATGCAGATTACACATGCGGCAGATAGAAACATATGTTCATTCTGTTGCACATTGCACTTCCCAGCCGGACAAAGTGACAGAAATTTAGTGACCTGAAATTGATGTGCCATAGTAGTTACAGACAAAAAAAAAAAAAAAATAACGTCGAGTGCAATGAAATTTATTATAGAAGTTTGTAGACAGACCTGCAGCAATTTTTTTTTTTTTGTGTGCAACAAAAGTGTTCCTTTTCTTCTTAAAGGGGCTCTGAAAAGGGCTCTAATAACGCTGCGGTATGCCTGGGATGTTAAAGTATGCTGCTTCACGAATATTGTCCGGCAAGTATTTGTTTAAAGCGCTTTGTAGAAGCTGAGTTATCTGTAGTCAAAATTTGAATTTCAGCATGTTTGCGTCTTTCCCTCTCCTCTCGTCGCTTTTTGCAAGCTGGAAGATCGGCGCTCCTCTGCCGGCCCCACTTCCAGCAGCAGAACTTCCTGGCCCGCCGGAGCTACACGGCTTATTGGTCGCGGCCTTGGTAGCTGCCTGATGTCTGAAAGAATCTAACCAATAGCCATCTCTCAACTTGTCTATGCAGGTGCGAGCAACGGAGGAAGGTGCGAGCATGAAAAGTCGCTGGGAAGGGCTCACCAACTCTCGCGCGTTATTGTGGGTTCTCTGCTGCGTGCAGAAGTGTACTGCTTGGCTCAGGTGTTTATCACAACCCAATGCAGTGATTGAGCGAGTTGATGTGCTCTCCTCAGAAGGCGTTTCAGAGCCCCTTTAACACTGATAGCATACTGGAAGGTAAACCACTGTCATACCTTGGCATGCACCACTACTTTGTAGGGGCCAAAGGCAGCCCCTGCAATGCTCCCTGTGCTCGGAAAATAACTGAAAATAATGCTGCACGCTTCTTCTTCTCTTTTTCAACAGTGACCTTAGGATTTTTTTTTGTGGGTTTAATGTCCCAAAGCGACTCAGGCTATGAGGGACGCCGCAGTGAAAGGCTCTGGAAATTTCGACCACCTGAGGTTCTTTAAGGTGTTCTGACATCGCGCAGTACACGGGCCTCTAGAATTTTGCCTCCATCGGAATTCGACCGTCGCGGCCGGGATCGAACACAGCATCTTTCGGGTCAGGAGCCGAGCGCCATAACTACTGCGCAACTGTGATGGCTAGTGGTCTTATGAACAAACCCCACTTTTGGCAAGGAAACTGGCTAGTAATAGAGTTGCATCTACAGCGACAAAGCAGAGATAATCTGACACAGCTAAGCCATAAAGCAAGGCAAAAAACAGAAAGAACTGAGAAAGCAGCTAAAGAGGGTTTAGGAGCCTCTTCAAGAGCATATTAAACTTATGGTTAGGAAGTATAAAAATAAAATAAAGAAATGAATAAACTTTCATGCACTAAAGCTACAAGCCAGCAATGAGGAATGTCAGAAAAAAGGGGTCCTCATTAGCTGTGACCACTTAAAAATTTTTATCAAATCATGGTACGCCTCTACATCTGTGGGATGAGGCTGAGCATGAGAAAAGGAAAAGCACAGTAACTCAATCGCACTATGAAGGAAGGGATGGAGGAGAACAGAAGAAAGAAGAGAGGCACTGAAGAGGAGGACCCAGAAAAATTTTGACCGCCTGGGGTTCTATAACATGCACTGACACCGCATAGCCCACGGGTGTTTGCGAATTTCACCTTAATCACAAATGTTGCTGCCGCAGCCAGCACTGACCCCATGATTCAGTAGTAGAATACCACGACAACTGAGTCTTTGTGGCAGATACGAGAGACAAACAAAAAGCAACAGGAAATCCACAGAATGCCGCTGCTGCAGTACCCGAGCCATGTCCTTGCTTGATCCTTTCTGGCGCAGACTGTTGCCAGCCAGGATGACGCGGACAATGCGCGACGCCTTCTCCTGGTCGTCGTCGCAACCCAGGAAGCCAGACACGTAGTCGACCAACAGCTGAAATGGCAGCAGGCTCTCTGCCTTTTCGGTCAGGCCCACTCCCGAGACCAAAAGGACAAATCTGCGAGACAGAACAACAGGTGTTAACAGGTGCGACTGAAGGGTGAGTTGTAAAGACATACTTTAACGAAGAGAGCAGCACTAAAGATCAATGGAACCAAAGAGACAACCACTGTGTGGCCCTGCTTTGTGCTGTAGCTGCTGTGCTGCCAGAGATTTGGAACTCTACACTAGATGCAGACGCTGCTCCTCACGGTTCAACTTTCTGCTACGAGTTGAACCCACTCACCTGTCCTGCCATAGGATGTAACGACATCTCTTCAAAACAAAGGAGTCGTTATGAGAACCATGGTTCACAATGAAAATCATTTAAAACACAAAATATCCCTACAGTGGACTGAATGAAGTGTTCAAAAGGGTGAATCGAGCTCAAGTTAAAGAGATACGACTAAAGAATCAGTTAAGGGGAATATATGCCCTCTCCTTCAGGCTTTCAAGCTTTCCGGACCACCTGTCACAGTAGTGATTTTTTAGATTTCAAGAGGCTACAAGTTCTTTTCATTAAGTGCAGTGGACCTTAATTAACATCGAGCTTCACTCCAATTATGATGGTGCGTTAAACAGAGTTACACATTTTTACTGCAAATATACGTCACATTGATGAAAAGCACAAGAACTGGTTCAGACAGTACAACCGAGAAAACCGTATCTGCAAAACAGAATTTGATGAAAAGACTAAGGTTACAACAGAAACACGGCTAATACCCCTGTCACACGGGCATTTCGAGGGTCCTCGAACCGATAGTCTATCGACTCAAAGGCGATCGAGCGCTGCCACACGGGCAGTTTCAATGGCCATCGAGTCAATAGCCTATCGAGTCAATGGAGTAGCGCTACAGTGCTCTAGAATATGGGTAGTGGGTTCAGGAGCCAGCGCGCTCCATGCGATGCGGTGAGGCGGCGAGTGTCGACAGGTCCCGGATGTAAGCGGTGGCGCTGTTGTAGCGTGGGCTGTAGGCTCGGCGCGCCCGCGCGCGCGGCTAGCAGTCCCGCCAAGCTGCCTGCAGCTGTTTGTTGCTTTTTGTGCGGTGCATTTTTCCTCTTTGTGAGTTCGCGGCGTTAAGACTACGGTCATGCCGAATCGTCGGCGTCAACGGCATTGTTTTGCTCCCGGGTGCAAAACAGGATACCAGTGGACGAAAGGCGATCAGCCGTCGCTCTTCGCTGTGCCAAAGGATGAGAACCGACGGAAGCAGTGGGAACGCAACCTTCATCGAAAAGATAAGGTTTTGGACGAAACCTGCTGTGTGTGTGAGCTACATTTCGAGCCATCATGCATTGTGAGGGACTTTATACACATCATTGACGGCAAAGAAGTCCGCATCCCGCGTGGAAAGCCGGAACGTTTACCCGATGCGGTGCCAACTTTGCTGCCGAACGCGCCGAGCTATCTGTCAAAGAAAACACCGCTACAGAGACCACCTAGAAAGAGGAAAAGCACAAGTACATATCCTAATGAAGCGAAAAGACCACAAAGTAATGCTTCCGACGTTAAGGAATCAAGGTGTCCGGGCATTGACACTGAGAGTAGCGTGTTGGCGAACGACCAAGACCCTTGTGAAGTTGACGAAGCATCTGTGCCGGACGATTTTTCTAAGCTGGATGTTCCTTCAAAGCCAGGACAGTGAGTTTACTGCAATTTGTGACAAAGGAGGGTTGCTCTACCCGTCTCGTGTGCTTTTTTTTTGATGGTGAGAAGGCTGGAAAACCTTTTCACAACTTTTTTTTTTGGCAGGAAAAGCTGTGCAGTAACAGCATAGTAGATGTTATGGTGCTGGGAAAATCTCAGATTTCATGTGGTGTATGGTGCAGCCAGCACTCAGAAGCGCTCACAGTCAGCATTCTCAAGATTTATGTTTTGACAAGGCTGCATTTTTATGTTAAATCAATCAATGAGTCGCGAGAAGCTGGCAGGAAAAAGAAACTTCATGCTAAGATGGGCAAGTGCTCATAGTCGCGCGGCTAAATGTACTGTGCAAACAAGAAAACACAGCATTCCTTTGAGTAATTCAAGAATAGGTTTCACACTGTGCATAGTTGGAGCGCTGCAATAAAGGAGTGCTTTGTTTTATAAAAGTTATTTTATCTTGTCTTGCATTCATCAGCGTTTATACATCGGCGGCAATTGCCCCTTCGTGTTGATGAAAAAAATGCATGCATCAAAATAACAATTAAAACAGGGGCATGAAATGTAAAGTTCGACGAAAACTCAGGTAGAAGATTCATGTAAAAAGGAAAGGAACGCGGACCAAATGTCAGAACGTCTTCTTTTTTAACAACCTTTGGTCGGCGTTCCTTTCCTTTTTACAAAACAGAGGCATGCATACCACACTTAAAATTATCGCATTCACATATAGTACGCTGTACACACAACGGTCTCCAAGTGAAGCGTTTTTTTTTATTGCAATTTCTTGTTGCCCCGCCCCTCTACTAAAACCCTTCCGATGGCTCAAGCTGGAGTACACTCGGCCACGTTTGCCGACAGCTTCGAGTTGGCCGCTGGATAACCCCGATGATCGATAGAATGTTTGCTCCTCTCCCTGTACTCAGCCTTTCCTGTGGGCGGCGATAATACTAGTATGCACTAACGTTGAAATATGGGAGCCGTACCTGCAAAAGAGCACGATCAGCGTTGCGAAGCATTAACGGGGCCGCTCGTCCGCACCACCGCGCTATCGGCTGTTGGCTACTACTACATCTAATTTTCTTGATTCGCCGACAATATCTGTGTACAGCTTCACCTGTTTGTAGGACCTGTTTTAAAAGACAGAGCCTTGCTTATTTCTCCGACGATTCTATGCACAGCGCGCATCCACGGCGCGGCGCGCCGCATTTCATACAGCCCATGCTCTGGTGGCGCCATCTGGTATCGTCACACAAGTCGCCTCACCGCTGGCCGCTCCCTGAACCCACTACCCATATTCTAGAGCACTGTAGTAGCGCAGAACTCCATCGAGATTTCGAGGGCCTTCGAGCGCTGCCCAAGGTTGCTAGCGTTGCTCCGAGCGGCGCCAAGCGCACTTTCGTACACGACACATTCACGGTGCAAAAACATGAACAAACATTATTCGCATAAAATTTAATGTAAGCAGCCTGTAAAATTATTTTAAAATTATATTAGACTGGTTTTAAGTGCATTAAGCACATTCATTTTGCGTTGCAGTCTTTGCGTTGCTTGCGTACTTAACGTTGACAACATGGCGGCACCCTGCCCGCCCGCTTCACAGCGATAACAGCTTCGTCGCTAATTCCTCAAAGCAATATCGTGTTCTAAGCTGTTGTATTCGCCTTCGATTTGCCCATTCTTACTCTCGCATAAAGTTTCAAGAGAAAAATAGCTCTTGTTTTTCAGATATGGCGATTTCCCCAGTCTTAAGCCTGACGAAGCAGCGCTCCGACGCAGTTGGACTGGCTTGGTTTTGGCTCGTCTTGTATTAGAGTGGCTACAGCAGTGTATGCATATGTACGTCGCGTACGTGCAATTAAAAGGGTTTTTAACGACTTTCGCGTATGCCTGTATTTCAGCATTTAGTATACATTTAACAAATATTTGTTATTTTTGCAAAATCCAAAGTAGCGATTGTGGCGCCACACATCTGTGGCGTAAGACACGAGAACCATTTCAATGGCCATTGAGATTTGCCGTGTAGCAGCGGCGAGTTCGATGGCGATTGAGAATCTCGAAGACCCTCGACTCGAGGGTGATTGAAACTGGCCGTGTGACAGGGGTATAACACGTGATACTGTACCATCTACAGTGTGAACTAGATGCATTTGCTGAGCACCGCAAAAGATATTGTGTGAAATAAGCCCTGGAGCAAGACTTCGGGCCAATTAACCACTTGAAAAGAATTTGTTTCTTCACATCTTGACCACCTATCCTCTGCATAACTTTTATGCCATTCCCCACTTCGTATCACTCCTGTTATGGCTGCCAGAACATGGCTGTAATCAGCAAGCGAGCGCGCGACATTTTAAAAGAAACCTGCCTTTCTATCTTTCTTTGGGACTGCTTTAAGTCACCCACGCCTCTTTCTGTCTTTTGATTTATGAATATATCAGTGCTCATTTAAGAGCTAGTTCTTCATAACACAGTCTCTTGCATAGGTCGGTGAACTCACTCGTGAGTCCACTCACTCAGGCTCATTTCAGATCATGATATTAGTCGTGAGTGAGCCCAAACTCACATTCAGATCATGATCTGAGTCGTGAGTGAGTCTGGACTGATGCTGAGATCACGATCTGAGTTGTGAGTTTGGACTCACATTCAGATCATGATCTGAGTCGCGGTGAGAGTGTGCTCATATTCAGGTCGCGATCTGAGTCTTCCTGGTCAGTCCGGTAGACGCTGGGCCTACCAAACCAAATAAGTCTATGATGTGAGGTTGAAAAATCCCATGATCCCAAGTGAATCCATGACAACGATTGGACAGGAGTTTGTAGCATTCATAAATGCAAGTTTCCTGCACACTCGTAATATTGAATGCGCTTTTGGTCGGGTTGATGACATAGAGAAATTTCATTATTTCTGGGCATCTAATTTTTGTGGTTATTGCACTCTAGCACATTACTTAAAGGGGACAAACGCTGATTAGTTGCTGCGTTTGGGCTCGTTGAATATTAGCTGTGGCTTGTTGTATCGTGGTTGTTCTACTTCTTCCTTTCTTTACTGTTTCTTAATTGGTTGCCAAAAACATGCAGCAGCCTCCCATCTTACGTCCCGCGAGCAGCAGCTACAGGCCTCTAGACCTCTCAGCCAGGCCTGGTTAAGGCTAACTGCAGTTAAGAGCTCATTGTATCACCGTTTTTAAACAATTTTTTTTTTGGCATTTTAGGCGTGTATCTTGGGCTGTTGGGCATAAAATTGATTCAGCTGTCCGATGTGTGAGCTTATAGGTGTCCTGAGTCAAGGTGAGCCTGGGTGAGTCATGAGCTGAAATGAGTGAGAGCAGATGAGTCATGAGTGGAAATGAGTAGTCCAGGTGAATCGTAAGTCGAAGTGAGTGACTGAATCCAGGTGAGTCGAGTCGAAATGAGTGAACCCAGATGAGTCGTGAGTTGAATGAGTGAGAGTCCAAATGAATCGAGAGTTCAAATGAGTGAGTGAGCCTAGATGAGATGTGAGTCTGAGTGAGACGTGAGTCACCATGAGTGGTTCCCCCGGAATGAGTGATGAGTCTGAGTGAGCCCAAGTAAGTTCTCAGCCTAAATGAGTTTGAGTTCATGGGCTCGAGTGAGCCCGACCTCCATGAGTGTGAGTTTGAGTGAGCCTGTAAGTCGACCAAAGTTTTGTGACTGAGCCTGATTGAGCACTCGTGAGTTTGCCGAGGTATGGTCTCTTGTAAGAGCTACTTCGAGCAAAGGCCTGACGTCTGTACTACAGGGAGCACTGTTACGACCTTGATCCTGAATCACTGGCTAGCTGCTCCGTAGTGATTCTCTCTTGAAAGAGCAAATGGAGTCAATTAATCAAGTGGACTTTTCAAGGAGAACAGAAAGAGCAGTCCAATAGTGCTGCTTTCTTACGAAACGAGGAGCAAACTGCAAGGGGTGCACACGTGCTTGTTCTTTCTGACCTTTATTTATTTTTCAGCCTAAGCGACATGCATAAACTAACCTAAGTTATAGATGCATGCATCACCTTCAATTCACGTGTATTGTCTTTTTCCTTGTGCACAGCTCATGCTTCGCACTTCTTAACTAACTCGAACAACTTGCTGCCCTGGTGCAGTATCTTTATCTTGCAGTACACAGACTGAATTTGCCGACTTTGGCACATTCAGTGAAAAAGTTGACACGATTTACGTGACATCGTCAGTTTACCAAAACAAAATCCCAATATTACAGCTCCTTCTTCTTGATGTAGCATGAACACAGAAACAGTGAGTACCACGCCTTGAGAGATAAACAAATGACAGAAGTTGTCATACAAAGACATAAACGTACAGGTCAGCCTCGACAAGCGGCCTTTGTATCTGCTCCGGCAAATCGGCGTAGCAAAATCCCTCGACTGTGAAACGGCCATCCGTGCCGACCTGGCCAAGCACCGCTATGGGGACACCTGCAGAATGGCAATGGCAAGAGCATGTGCTTTAGCAAAATGTTGCACAAGGCTGAACACCTGTGCCTGCCTTTGTCATGCGTGTATCTTTCATTGCTTGTAGCCAATTTCGTGCAGCTTGAACATTTTGCAATAGTCGCAGAGAATAAGGTGGCCCTGAGGCAAAAAGCAAGAAAACAGTGCACCTTGGAGATGAAAGAAGCAAGCACGCAGGAACAGAACAGGCCAGGAGCCACTAACGGCAAAAACACAGATAAAATGTGGTTGTGTCAGCCGAATGTGTGAAACAAGCTTCTGAAATGCCAACAACAAATTTTGATGGTAAATATAGACAAAAAAAAAACAGTATGCTGTTGTTAACAAGAGCTGATGCTACACGTTGCGCATGTCGTGTCGATTGTGCAACATTAGTCAACGCATGACTAGAAATTATTACTTCTTTTCCCCTCTACGGTCGAAAGGTGAAAACTATACTTATTTGAATCTGTTCTTCATTCATATCGGTGAGTACAGAGAACAGAGTGCAAGACAGACTCACAACAAATTTAAAATGTCTAATACCAATGTCATAGAAATTTCTACTATACTGACAATGCAGAACAGGGCGTTCAAGCTACTCAAACAAGCTTGGTGGAGTAGTGTCATGATCGCCTGGTAAATTGGGTCCCCAATAAGAACTCTACATCAAACACTCATGGCACTAGCACTGCCAGCAATGGTTCTGAATGTTCAAAAACCAAAGCAAAAAGCAGTAAACCTAAAGACGCAACAAGCAAAATGTCCTTTGGCATGTCTATTTATTTACCTTTAAGACACAACGTTTTTAAACATGTGGACAACTAAGGACATAGATGTCAGTGCCTTGTGTGAGCCTGTCAACACCGGAAGTGTGCCCACTGCAGTGATTTTATAGCCGGGCTACTATTTGCTTCTGCAACACAGGTTGCCTTTATAAGTTTAATCACTCGTTTTTTAGGCCATACTCCTTTGACTGTAGCTTAGCAGCACATGGCTATGAGCACACTGCGCTTGTGGACGCGCACTGCTGTCGTTTGAAGGCCTTCAACATTTTGACAGTCATCTGAGCCACTTCATTAACCTGGTAAGCTACTGGCTCAAGGACCATTGCAAGTGCTCAGCTGGCTGTTGAGTTGATAAACCACCAATTCAATGGCATTAAAAATGATGCGAACATGGGTGCAAAACACAGTTTCTTTTCCCAGCTTCACATGAAAAAGTGAAAACGATTTGCTAAAGACTGAGGAATGCACGTGAGCACGAAAATAGCCTCTTCACGCTATACTAGCGTAAGGAGAAAAGGCAAATGTCACTTGCTCCAAACAGCAGTGACAACCGAAACTACGGTTATGCATAGCCGGATCCAACTACAGTAGTTCTTGCTTTGAATTGAATTGTTATTTCATTGTGAAAACAGAGTACTAACACAGTGCAGTACAAAAAAAACCTGCTAAACTGTCTGCAGATTTACTATGCAAATTGCGTGAACGTTAACATTACATAGAGTGGAAATTAGGCCCCAAGCATGCTTGCAAAACAGTATGCTGCTTGGATTAATGCATTTCTTGGCTCATAAACGAAAAGTCAATAAAAAGAGCCTGTGAGGGTTTTTCTTCTTCTTTAACACAAAGACAGGAACTGAGGAAGCAACCTAAAAGTTTTTCCACAGTTATTTCCTGACGATATTTCCCACCCTTGTGTGAAATAATTTCGCTCAAGTAAGAAACTGGACAGACACCCACAATCTATAAAACAGAGAAAAAACACACAGTGCAGGCTTAGAAAGCTATGCATAACACATTCACTAAAGCAGCATTCAGTTGAGACTGAATAAAAAACAAAATTAATTCTTTGAGTAAAAGATCAAAAATACATGGATGTTTCAGTGGGAATATGGTTGCCTCATAGCCGACTACAGCTGTTTTTGGCTATTTGCTTTCATTTTTACAATTAAATTTACTCATGTGGTTAATATTTATGCACTTCTTATAAGGTGTGGGCCACTGAACCATATCAAAAAGCTAACAAAGACTGCCATTTACGAACTATCAACCAATTATTAGCACTTAAAAAGTATTCGACGTAGAAAACCCAGTCAAAGAAAACAACAAATGTACATGTGGAAGTTGTGTGAAATCTGTGGGCCAAGGCTGCTCAAACCTGTAGAATGTGGCACAAGCTTATGTTATTGTATAATAATGTCTTGTCAAGAACACTTTTCTTAAGCCATGTTAAAAATTTTGTTAAAGTAGTGCAAAAAAAAAATGATGGCTGCCTGTTTTCTTTAAAATATGCACAAGACATTAGAATACACATGAGTCACTGCGTGACATTCACCTACGATAGCTAAATAATTTATAATAATTAATATTTCTTCTCTCATGCTGATTCAACTTTCATTCGAACAGCCAAATGATGGCTGTGACAACAAATTGGTGACTTAAAGCACTGCTTCTTGATTCTTTAACATTCCAGCTCTTGAGAGAGGTTAGCTTAAGCGTGGTGGTGAATTAAGATCGTGGAACAAAGATTATATCACAGCTTTTTCGTGTCTCATGTGACCTATACTAGACACTCGTGTCGCAGCCTCTGTTCGGCTGTTCAAACTGAAATTGACTGCATGAGAGAAAAAAATTCAATACTAATAAGTTATTTACCAGTTACAGGTAAATGCCACGGGGTGATCCATGCATAGTAATGTTTTATGCATCACTAAGAAGAATAAAACGCTCAAGCAAATATTTAGTGCCTATACTTCATTAATTTCAGGTTTTTTCACCAACACTGACAAGATTTTTTTGTCTTTTCACCTTGCAAACCAGATGCATGTATAAATGAATAGATTAATGAGCAATGACACCAAAGAAGTGATAGATTGCTGACCTGTGACATGGGTGTGAACGTCAATACTCCCAGACAGGGCAAGCCGCTGCTTGTCGTCTTCAAGAACAAGTGAATCTGCATTGTCTGTGAAGTGGCTGCGCTGAGGCTGGGGTGCTACATGGTGCTGGTCAAGAAAGAATAATTAAAAAGAATACAGAGCTGAATGTGTGCTAGAAATTAGTCGCAATGCTGCAAACACAAGAATCCAGGAGCAGGTACTAGTTCCACAAAAAAGTCCGTGTCATACCTTTAAATAAAGCAGAGGTTAAACAATTAAACTGAAGTGGGTGTTAAACACAGTTTGCAAAAGCAATCTCAATGTGAACCAATGTGTGGTAACACACCCCACAGGGTTACCATGTGGGGTGAGTTACAAACCTCAGTAGCGTGTTTCTGACATTTCTTTCAACCCAATACATATTATTCTGTTAACATCAGCTAACACGTTCCACCACGATCGAGCATCTCGATCGCAATGTTCCAGCTGCAAACAAAAACAGACACTAAGAAACTTCTTTTGCCTGACATGTTTGAAAATTCTACCAAAGGTAGTATTCACACAAATGAAAAGCAACAGTTTATGTAAACCACAACATCCTCACTACTCTGTTTCTAGAATCAGCCATGTCTGCAAGTGACGCAGCCCATGCTCGAAATGGAAGGGAAGCCCACAGTAGGTTGCGCTTCCATCTCACACCACAGTTTATTATTAGCACAAAGGCTTGTCCCATGCACATCCTGCAAATTTTCAACCAGATATTGAACCACCATCACTAGAGACGTCCACCTCTACCAAAAATATGTCATGGAAGGCAGGAAGATGGTTCTTCAACAAGCCATACTCCAAGAGCAAAAGCAGAGTCAGAATCAGAATCATGTTTATTTAACATCATGATGATGTTGCGTGTGCTGACAAAGAGCCAGTGAGAAGGCTTGATGAGGCCGACGCACCGCACAGAGCATGCGAGACATTTCAACTTCCTCATTTCAAAAACCACATGGCAATATACAGAAAGTCCATTCTATACTTTCGCCTTTTTCAGTGCAAAACACTTCCCAGATGGACCTCTTTTAAGTTATCTATGGAGCCAAAGATCAAATCGACCATTAAGCTGGAAGAAACAGGTGTAACAAGCAATGATAACCAATCACTAAGCATTGACAACTGAAGCCTGCAATATACTCCTCACCTCTTCGCTGATTTCCTTTAAGATGCTCGGTTGAAGTTCCATGATCTTGAACAGTGTGCCTACAACTATTGACCTCTTGTCTTCAACGAGGTCACACAAGCTTGTTAGTGGAACTTTCAACTTCCCTGCACAAAAAAAAAAAGAGAAATACATATTGAAAAATGACGCCCTTTTGGTTCAAACAAAGACGAAAACTAATTGGCTGCATGCACTCTCAAGAAGGTAGACTTGCAAGACGTTCATTGAAGTGAACTTCGAGTGTTCTCACTATTAACTGGTACACATTATAGAGCATCTTGACATGCGGTTACCTCCAGCCACAAAATGTGCAGGCAAAAATGACCCCGAAGGGGCAGGTGCGGCCGCGCACCTGCCACTGTCCAGGCGCGTTTGGGTCTCTGTGTATGAGGATCATGGCAGTAGAATGCGCATCGCGCTGTGCTAAAACACTCAAACACCCGCATTAAGTCATAAAAGGAAAAAAACAATGCTGGCAGTGTGATAAACAAGCTAATGTCTTATTTTTTTTCGTTCTGAGGTCACTGTGACATATTTTGGATTCCACATTATCGAAACTCTTCCTAATGAATCCTTTACGAGTTCCTTTACGTGAGCGGTGTCCAACAGTTGGAAGACCTGGCAGTGTACCAAGCTAATTGCCATACACTGATCCGTGCTTGTTGCGTTCAATTTTGCTTTCGCATCGCACATGCGAACAAACTGCACGATAGCCACTTGTGTTTTCATCACTGTAACGCGATTGTGCTCCAAGCTTCCCAGGACCGCACGATTCCGCAATTACCACAGCTCAACAGCCCGGCGGATTAAATTTATAAAGCAACTTGAAAAATAAAATCAAAGACCATACTTACCCCATTTTTCCTTTGCACGTTCTTCGAGAACGGATCGCACGGCATTGTACCGGGCGCAGTAGAAAGAGGCATATTGCCGGTTGAAGGTGCGCGCAGGGAGCGTGAAGCGCTCGCTCATATCGCAAAAAGCGCATTCTGGCCTCGTGTACTTGACCTCGGTTAACTTGCCCTCGACAGCCATGGGCATTTTAGCCTGACTCGAAAACTAGAGAAGCCTGCTCACGATATTAACAACGAAACTACGTATCGTGTAAAAACACAGATGAGCTCCCGCTACGACCGGGAAGAGAGATTTGCGCGCGCCATGCTACCGTTGCTTGGATTGACTTGGATGGCACGATAGCATTTGCTATGGCTGAAGAATAAAGTAATTTACAAAGGTATATATAGACAAAATATAACAGAAATATGACATTCAGATATTTTCATTTCAACGACCATTGCAAAAGCACCGCCGCACCGCTTTGCTTCACGCAGTGACCAAAGCGCGCGAAATTCAAACAAGCCTAGATAGAGCCTAGGCCTCTTGAAATCGAACTGAGCGCTTGGTCTGTGCTCTCGAATAAAATGGTTTTCCCTCTGCACTTCTCTCCCATATTGACATGTTCATTTCTTTTTACTTTTGCACATAGCAACCTCATATGAGGGTATGACAGGAGGAGACAAAAGAAACACAAATTTCAGGGACATCAATTAACCAGCAGCGCCTAAAATTATTACTACTAATAATAATTCGTTTTGGGGGAAAGGAAATGGCGCAGTATCTGTCTCACATATCGGCGGACACCTACCGAACCGCGCTGTAAGGGTAGGGATAAAGGAGGGAGTGAAAGAAGAAAGGAAGAAAGAGGTGCCGTAGTGGAGGGCTCCGTAATAATTTCGACCACCTGGGGATCTTTAACGTGCACTGACATCGCGCAGCATACGGATGCCTTTGCGTTTAGCCTCCATCTAAACGCGGCCGCCGCGGTCGGGTTCGAACGCGGGTTCAGTAGTCGAGCGCCCTAACCACTGAGTCACCGCGGCGGGGACCTAAAATTACTCAAAATTAAAAACAAACACAAAGTACTAAACCGTCAGCTACACTAAGCAGCATAAGCGTGCGCAGAGCGAAAAGACGAGGGACAGCAGATGAACGGGACAACCGCTTGTCCCGTTCATCTGCTGTTCCTCGTATTTCTGTCGCACTACATGCGTTCCCAAAAGCAAACAGATGGCGGGCAAGAGCAGAACATTGCAAGAAGGGAAGTGCCCCCCCCCCCCCCCCCCCAGTATTTGCGGGGAAGGGGGCGCAAAAGTTGTACCATGTTGTTCCCTGCTACCGTTGCGCCAGGGACTCTAAGATTTCTACGGCACGCGTAGTAGGATTAACTACGATTAGCTGGTCATGGTACTCCTGGCAGAGGAATTCGTTTGACCTTAGCCTTTTTTACTCTTCTTGTTGATGACGGGACGCCATTGTGAGTTTGTCTCGTCAAAATTCACCCGCCGCGGTGGCTCAGTGGTTAGGGCGCTCGGCTACTGATATGGAGTTCCCGGGTTCGAACCCGACCGCGGCGGCTGCAGCTGCGTTTTTATGGAGGCAAAACGCTAAGGCGCCCGTGTGCTGTGCGATGTCAGTGCACGTTAAAGATCTCCAGGTGGTCGAAATCATTCTGGAGCCCTCCATTACGGCACCTATTCCTTTCTTCTTTCACTCCCTCCTTTATCCCTTCCCTTACGGCGCAGCTCAGGTGTACAACGATATATGAGACAGATACTGCGTCATTTCCTTTCCCCCAAAACCAATTATTATTGTTAATAATGATAATAATTGGTTTTTTGGGGAAAGGAAATGGCGCAGTATCTGTCTCATATATCGTTGGACACCTGAACCGCGCCGTAAGGGAAGGGATAAGAGAGGGAGTGAAAGAAGAAAGGAAGAATTAGATGCCGTAGTGGAGGGCTCCGGAATAATTTCGACCACCTGGGGATCTTTAACGTGCACTGACATCGCACAGCACACGGGCGCTGTAGCGTTTTTCCTCCATAAAAACGCAGCCGCCGCGGTCGGGTTCGAACCCGGGAACTCCGGATCAGTAGTCGAGCGCCCTAACCACTGAGCCACCGCGGCGGGTCTATTATTGTTACGTCAAAATTCAATTTTTTTCCAGACTGCAGATATGCCTGTGACTGAACTTACTGCAAAGCAGGCTGGTACCACCCTTTTGCCACTTGCTCAGCCTTGCATCCCTTGAGCGTATGCGTCTGCATGTGTGCGCACGCCCCCAATAGAATCTACGACCTTTTATAGTATACTGGTATAGGCCATCTTATTCCTCATGGCAAGTCCTAAAAAAAGTGTCTTCACTGTAAGGTGTTTTGTGTGAGTGCTGTTTGGTGCCGCTTCCTGATTTATATCTAGGTCTGCAAATAAGTTCTCGTACATACATGCCTTCCACTGCAATAAATACCATGGGAAAAATATGATGGCTTGAAGCACGGTAGAACGTTAACTGTCTCCGCTTTTGGCGGCGAAGAGGAGAAAAATTAAGGGGACGAAACATCAGGGTTCATCACTATCATTATTATAATAATCTTTATTTGCCATCGTACATTTGGATGGGAGGACGGCGAGAAAAAAGCTGCTCGCAGGCAGCTTGACCAGCCCAAAGCCTGGGGACATCATCATCATCATCACCATCACCGTAATTCAGCCGCACTCGTCCCTCGGCTACCTCGGCCGCGATCCCAACGCAGCTGCTCGACGATGGAACTGCTGATGGAAGAGCGCGGTCCTTCGGAGAACCGCGACCGCTCTCCAGCCTCGCCCGGCGGCAACCGGCCAAAGAAGGTGATCCGCGTGGCCCGCTCCGAGGACTCGACGGGCGTCACCGGCCGCCTCCCCCACGGAGGCCGTGTTGTGCACCGCAAACAGGCGCACACCCACTCGGTGCGGGACCTGCCCGAGCTGGAGACGTCCGAGGAAGAGGGCAGGATCCACATGCCGCCGCCCAAGCTGCCGGCAGTCGCCGCCGCGAGGCCCTCCTGGAAGGACCGCTTTCTGCCGACGCGCAGCTGGGTGCCCGACTTCTCGCAGGAAGGCATCGAGAAGGCCGTGCCCATGGTGGCCCTCACGCTGGCCTTCGGCGCGTTCGTGTGCGCCGCCCTGATACTGAGCAACCCTAGGGCGCCAGTGATGGGCTGACCGGGGATGTGTCCTCCTCCATCGCTACCCCTCCTCCTGCGCACGGACACGGGAAGGACGTTGAGTTAAATTTGTGGGAAGGCGTGTCGTCGCCGACGATGCCGAATAAATGGTGGCTTAAGTCCTACGGCGTTCGGATGCTGGGTACGAGAACGCGGGACCAAATATTGGCCGCGCTAGCCCCGTTCTGATGGAGGCGAAGCGCCAGAGGCGCTTTTCTGTGTCGTGCGATGTATAATAAAAGTGCACTAATGAATACCAGACGGATAAATTATTTCGGAACCCTCCACTGCGGTGCTTGTTTGTTTCTTAACCCTTCTTTCACTGCCTCCCTCATCCCTTCCCTCACGTCGCGGTTGAGGTGTCCACTGAAAAGTGCAACACAAAGTGACAACATTAGGTCCAAGGGATATCCGAATCATAGCTAGATATCCTTATTACGTCGCCAAACCACATCACTTTAGTACCTTGTGCTTGCGAAAATACATTTAAGTACTTGCGATGGATGTCGATGGGAAGTCCGCGTTTTCGATGTCCTAACACGTTATACAGTGGACCGTCCCGTTTGGGCGATATTAAGGACTCTAACTTGATGTGCATAATCTTTCTGTAGAAATGTGCTGACACGTTATCCTGTGGATATCTCGTCGGTATGATGTTACGCACATTTACTTGAATCACGTAATATTACGCTCGCTTATGTAATGTTCGCGGCAAACAGCAGAGTGGACACGTTTTTTTTTTCTAATAGATTTGCAACGTGGTCCGCTCATTTTCATTTCTTGTTTGTGTTATCAAAGATTCATAACAGAATGAAATAATATTGCCTAACTTGCACGGGTCACTGGCTCCAAAAGGAGGGTCTTACATTTGGAGTGCATAAAGTCGTGGAAATTCTTTATTCTGTCGATGTATGCTCAATGTGTTCGTGCTGCATGGCTTCTGGTTTGTAGCTTTTCTGTAGCCTGAACTGTGTTTCACATATGCTTGTTCGACATGTTCGCTGTGACAGCGTGTGATGCTATTTAGATTCACCCGCGTATAAATGGGAACTACACCATATATTGTAATCAGCTGTACTCATATCTTTCATCACGTCTAAATCGCAGAAATTGTAAATTAGACTTTGCGAATATTTTTAACGTGTGCCGAGCAAGGTTTCTCTCGTGAGCCTATAAAAATGCTCAGGGAAAATTACCATCATTTGACCAATATAACCAATATGTCCTTAATAAGGCCTATGAAGAGCCTCCGGGACTTCCTACGGCCCTCCCTTGGATACAGAAAGTGCGGCCAGAAGGAAATGTGAGGGATGCGTCCGCGGTAGTTTTTCTGCACTTCCTGATGATATCCGAATGTCCTTTCAGGATTTATCCTCGAATATAAGAAAATAGGAATATAGGAATACAAAATATAGGATTTGTTTGTATAGTGTCTCGTGCAGCTCGTTTCTAGCGAACTTTTCCTCGCGCACTATGACAGGTTGCTTCACAACAGAATTCGTAGCACGTGCGTTGCGAAAATCTTTCGGTTTGTCGATGGCTATCTCGTCCTTTTAAAATGCAGCAAAGAAGCTTTCAAAACAGTAGCTCCCGAAGCATTCTCCCTATTCGGACAATGTATGCATCCACCCTCTTTGAGATCTGAAAATCCGGAACATAACTCTATGAGATTTCTGGATCTGCGGCTTCATTTTCCCGCCAAACCTTAATTCCTGATGGTCCTATGATTCCAGAGGTAAAAATCCACTCCTCCCCTTTTCGTCTGACCACGCAATAAAGCGAGGCATTGTCAGCGTCTAAATTCGCAACGCCCATTAAAAATGCGGTAATCATGGGTTTCAAGATAGCTTTTACAAACAAGCACAGCGTCTTCCTGTAGCGGGCTGCATCTCAACCTATTGGTCTCGGCAGCAAAATTAAGAAAAGCGAACGAGAAAATTCATCGGCTCGCAATGGGAACGGTCGCAGGAAAGTTGTCGTGTTATCTATACAGTCGTGCCTCGTTAATACGACCCCCGTTAATATGACGACTCGAATTATGGACAACTTTTTTGGGCACCAAACTTTTACAATACATTTACGCCTCGTTAATATGGCCACTCGCTGTCCGGACAATGAACAGAGGGAGTATGCACATAACCCATTGGGACCCATATATTTTTGTCGAATTAACATGGACAGCAATGAGAAAATAATCTCTACTACCCCAAACCCCAATTTCTACATTCCGAATGCAGAACACCAGAGTAATGCAGTGGAAAATTTCAGATTCACTGCTTGAGGTCCTTTTCTTTCCAGGTTTTATGCTTTATACAGTGCAACGTTGCGAAGTCGGCGTCCATTACCGTTTGCCGTATTGCGTGAATGGGTGCGAAGAAACTTCCCAGCTGTTTGTGCTACATAGCAGCTGCCAGTCGACTGAGTCGTGGGGAAAGTTAACAGTTGTCATCTAGCCATGATATGCCATGAAGCGTATCACACATCGATCACTATGCGCATGATGTTGCACCACATTATTTCGAGCCTAATGGCGACCAGGGTAATGACCTTCGGGCTCCAAAAACTGTGCCTAATTTCATCTTCACTGACCACCACTGCGCGCACAAGCAGACTCTAATCATGGCGTGTTATTTTTTCGAAATATTTTTTTCTTCGTGATTCGTTATTACTGACAACTCGCTTTATGGACAATATTGCTCAGGAACCAAAGTGTTCGTATTAACGAGGCACGCCTGTACCTGCACTTAGTCAGCCATAGTTTGAAAAAAAGACGCGTTTTTTTTTCAGCGCCTAACAAGCTTTCTTCCTCTATTCGAAAGTAAACAGTCAACAGATTAATCGAGAGCAGACGCACAGCAATCCTTGTTTTTTTTTTCTTGTGCCATCGGTGTAATCTATTCAGTGCCCTTGTCTTGCGGGAAAAGATACGTAGTGTTGCAAATGGGTTGCAAGCCCCAAGGGTAGCGTTGGCCTGGCGGCCTGGGGCAAAGCTGGAAACATCCGAAGGTCCCGGCAAAGGATGAGTCGACTGGCAACAGAACAACTTGTTTATTCTGGCATCGCAAAAGAGCAGCCGGTCAGGGCGACCACGTTACTCGAAGGAAGAAATCGAAGTCTCTCTTTGGCGTCCGGGACAGCGGCTTTTATACCCTCGGAGTCGAGGGCAAGAAGGAACGGCTCTGGATGAGGCTCCCGATACGGCGACGCTCAGACATGTTCAGACGTGACGTGCGCGTCCGCCGGGCCGGCGCCGGTCAGACCTCCTCGCCTCCCAGTTGGGGAGCTCCTCTCCCCGGCTGCCGCGCTTTGACAAGCGTGGGCACCAACATGCACACACACACACACGCACACACGACGACACGTGGCATTGAAACCTGCCTGGACGCGCTTGGCGGGAGGCGTTACGGCAGCACTGAACGGGCCCAAAATGACCGCCACTTTGAACGAAGCCCCAGCGTCCGTTGCATCCGCGCCGGCTATACCGCGCGTCGTAGGCGAAACGTAACAGTAGGTCGAACTGGGAGGTGCATAAATATGAGGCTTCAAGAATATGTGCAAACAAAGTCAATAACATTTCCATTTTCGGGAATCTTGCCAAGCACTGCAAGAAATGTGAAAGTAAACTTTCACGCCAGCATTCGAAGAATGTGCCATTATCGGGTAAGGACGAGATCGTATTAAACCAGGGAGGTAATCGAAGCCCTCGAAATTCGACACGCCAAGGAGCAGTGTGTATAAGCGCACCTTCTTTGCTTTTGTCCAAGAAAGAGTTGAAACTCCTGGGTGCGGCTGGGCATGCGTTGTGAGGGCCGTCACCAGTGCCTCGTGATGTTTGACCTTTCTTATGAAGAGTTTTATGAAAAACTCAGTTTCTCTTTCATTTTTATAGCCCCTTTTGGCCATTTTCAAGCACTGCATTTCATTTTTTTGCTTTTTGTAGTTTGCATGACGGTCATTTGCACCTCACGGCTCAGTTTATCGATTTTCATCGCTTTTATTTCTTTTATCGCTTTTAACGTTTTCATTATTCGTAACTCATATTTTATTCACTGACATGACTACTCTTAATTCCGGGTACCACGCAGCCCTTCCTCGATGTTCCTCTTCGAGTACATATTGCTTGTGCCTCCAAAATAATGTTCAGTTGATAGTTAGCGCCCGTGTGTGTCTAACTATTTCAGTCCCTTGTCTTTTGTCTTGCACTGTATATTCACTATGCAGATCCAACTAGCCCATCAACTCGCTCTAGCTGTAGACTAGTTGAATTTGCTATATACTTAAATGTTTTGGCATCCTTGTTTTGACTGCACTAGCTTTGGAAATGACAGGTGAACAGAACATTTCTTGAGGTTTTAAAGGCGCTTAGAACAACTTTACGGGCTTGCCGCACCCATGTAGTTCGCAGAACAACAGAGTGACTACATCAACACTGACGATATACAAGGTGTTTCACCTAAGATTTTCCACAATTTTTAAAATTAGTCTTTTTAAGTTAGAAGAACGCTTTTTTCGGAACAGCATTTTTCAGGGGTGTAGTACATCATAATACAGCTAAGAAGTGCTAACTAGTGGGGCAGTTAACTAATACTGAATAGCTATCTTTTTAACTATTACTGGTAGGCTCCTTAATTGTTAAAACGCGTGTTGCCCACCGCTAGTAATATCTACATAATTTCTTAAAATTTCGAAAACGCGGTTATGCTCAGCGCTGTGGCCCAACAAAATTTCGCTATTTCGACGAGTTACGTGCACTGGAGAGGTTGCTTTGCCTGCAAGCTCTCTAAAGAGCATGTGTTTTGGCGCGATGTAGCCAAAATTTGTTGGGACACAGCGCCGAGGGTAACCACGTTTTCGAAATTCTAAAAACTGATATGTATATTACTTCTACGGTGGGCTACACGCCTCTAAATAATTAAAGAGCCTAACGATGATAGTTGAAAGTTAACTTAGTTAAAGAGACTGTCAGCACTTCTCTGCTGTATTCCGATATATATGTACTACACCGCTGGCAATGCTATGCCGAAAAAGTGCTCTTCAAAACTCAAAAATCCTATTTTTAAAATTGTGGAAAGTCTTAGGTGAAACATCCTGTATGTGCCCAAGTTTGGAGCTGTGGCTGAGGCTTCTACAGGCTCCACTCGACTCGCGCTAAGTCTGTAGGTGTCTTCGTTGAGCGCGGAACCCCTCCGGCTACTCCGTTTTCACAAGGGTCCACAGTTTGGACGTCGAGCTAAGAGATAGCTATGTGAACTGCAGGTCGTAGTGGGCGCACCGCTGGATGTTCTGAAACAACTCGTCCGAGCATTTTCTACAATGCTGCAAAAATGTTGCCAGCTACAGGTCTTCGTCTACCATGTTCATACGACTATCCTATGGCTATCCTACGGCTATAATGCGTCTGTCCACGCTCCAGGGGCCTCCTGCTTGTGCCTGATTGCACTTCTCTAGCAGGGCGACAAGTTTCGCATCGAGAAGAGAACACATCTCGAAGCCAGTCTGGAAGCGTTCGAGGCTCGGCCGAGACTTCTGCCTTCGGCACCGTTCAGAACCGTCGGTATTCGGGCGGAGCTGTACTATTTAGTGACGTGCTCTCGCCGAATTTCCTCAAATAACAGTGTACATCAAAATGTATATGGGCAAGTGGGAGGAGCCTAAGGTCCGTCTGAACCAGACCAAAAGGACTCCGTACCTCCGGGAACGCAGTTTCGTATGCACTGCTGGCTAAGTGCGGCACCTATTGATGCGCTCCGCGTCGGCTTTACTTTCTTTCATGAAAACGGAAAAGAAAGACTACCTATAGTCAAGCAGCGAATGCGTTTTGGAAGCAGTTAACTTTAAGTGGGAGCCGACTTGAACACTCGACCGTGTTCGTGTCGGAAAGGTGTTGGGTTCTTTGCAACGGTGGGAAACTCTCTTCAAAGCCTCTTGAAGCCTTTGGTTGTGCCGTGCGACGGTGCGGTTCAAAGAACCATAACCCATTAGGCTCAAAGCCTCGGACGGCGTTCGAAGCGTGCGAAGCGCAGGCTTTGTCCTCACCTCTCGCGACAATCCTCGCTGCGTTTAGAATATTTACTTTAAAACGGCGGCTCATGACGGAGGGGGGAAACGGGTGGCCGGTGCTGTAGGCTCGTAAGCTAACACAACACCATTGCCCTAGTGCATAATAGAGCGTTAGCTGTTCTTAACTTGTTCCTCAGTTTTGCGCCGTCAGCGTCGGCGCCGTCCGCGGCACATACGTTGACAGCGCGCCACACGGCACGGCGTATTGAAGCGAAAAGCTTCACTATATAGGATCGTCAACACCGGGCTTCGCGTGAGCCACACTACAGATTTGCCACAGCTACGCATGCGCGAAACCGAGTGACGTCACGCGGAGCACATGTGGTCGCTGCTCCCGCAGCCGTCGTAGCCACCGCGCGCTGCCTCCGTCGTCTGACCTTTCGCTATGGAAGGAGGAGAATACCCAGAAGTGGTAGCGTGGGAGTTGGAGATTTTAATAGCCTTGTATAACGATTGTACAAGCTTTGTATACCTAAGACAACACGTTTTGGAAAAGCTAGAAAGGTATACCCAAATTGTAACCCTGTGAACAAGGCTCCCGTGGGGGAGCCGAAACGTCATCCCATCTTTTCTTTTGGTCGGCGCCTTCTTCTTTCGTCATGTACCATCCCGACCAGACGGGTTTCCGTCAGACTCTAGACTTCAAATTGTAACCCTGTGTATGAAACCTTAAGCTAAACCACGAGCATCGCCACGAAGCTTTTCGCTTCGAGATACCCAGGCTTAACACTTTAGCTAAGCCTCAGCCCAACTTTTTTATGCTTTGACGGGAGCGTCAGCGGCGGTGGCTAACTCGACGAACTTGGCAGCGCGCTAAGACGCTGCGGGGTCAGTATATACCATCCGGGCGTATTTTTAAAAAGTTCTTTGCTTTCGAACCAGAAGTAACGCTCAAATATTCGCGTTACACGCCCGCAACCATCTTGTCAGTTTTTTTTTTTACGGCAGCACCGCCCGAGGTTTCAGTATAAACTTATTATTAAGTTAGCGTTAGCTATGCGCCTGTTACCAGTGGGTTTGACTCTAATACACCCGTTATTTTCCTGTATGATGTGTTTTTTGTTTCAGACGGCGCCTTTATGTCCCCATCTGTGTGACGAGCGTCCCGCCACCTCCAGAGAAAGTTTTGTACGTGCTGCAAGGCGCCCTAAACAAGAGTGAAGTGCTTGAATAATTTCTCTGAACTTTGGTTCATGGGTTGCAAACGCTTTTTATTAAGAGAGGGCATTGAAAGTTTGACGTCTCATCTTTTCCTATGACTATACAAACCTGGCATTCTACTACCTTACTTACCAAGTACGGCAAGAGGTGAGTCGATGCCAGCTGCTGACCTCTGATTAGCCGCTTAGCGGGATGGGATTCGCAACAAGTGGTGGAAATCGAATCCACCGCTTTGTGCTTGCTCAGGCAGTCGCGCCTACATCAAACGCTGAACTCAATCTCCTGCACTTGATGTGTGTGCCCAATAAGCCCTGAAACTCCCTTCGACGTCCTGTGGACGTTTTGGACGCCCATGGGACATCCAAGGGAGTTTTACCGCCTTTGGGTGTGTCTTCCTTAGCGACACAGCAGGGTATCGTAGCCCTGTGCCACCGCGAGCCGACAGACGTAGAATGACAGGCCTATCGAGTCCACCACTTGCAACACGGCTGGATGGCATACACTCTTAAGAGAAAGGTCGGAGAATTCACGAAGTCACTATACTAACCAGATACTTGTCACACAGACCACTACTTTTAGTAAGTGGAGGTAGTCAAAAGTAGAACTATTGAGAGTTACTATCTTAAGAAGCTAGTGAACATCGAGATATACAGTCACAAACGAAAAAGTTTATGGGGGCTTAATGTCCCAAAAAGACTCAGGCTATGAAGCACGCCGTAGTGAAGGGCTCCGGAAATTTCGACCACATGGGCTTCCTAACGTGCACTGACATCACACAGTACACAGGCCTCTACAATTTCGCCTTCATCGAAATTCCACTTTTGTCCCCTACTCTTCCCAACCCAGTTCTCTGTATGGCCCCTGTAAACATGCGGGGAAAAGTACTGGAGAGATCATGCCTTCCTGCTTGACATATTCATGACTGGGATTTTACATCATTTTTCTTCTGTAGGACTACGGTCGTTGAGCAGCCGCTATAGATATTTTCTAGTATCATTCCACATGCTTCTTCCACACATTGGTTACGCGATGCCTGCATGACTGCTGATCTGTCGACTGAATGAAATGATTTCTCCCAATGCAGGCTATAAATTGTGGTTGGTTATATTCCCCCCCCCCCCCCCCCCCCGACGATCACTCCAAAATAGACCAGCACGAATCTCAACAGTGGCATATATCTTTTATTTGTCACCTCTGTACAAAATAGTCATATGTATATTATATTCATCAGTGTATACAATAATTCCCTTTGGGTGGATGTTTGTAAAGTTCACTGAACGCAAGAAATCCCCCTGCCGTGTGTAACAAAGCGGAAAAGAAGTAGTGGCGCCACCTAGGAGAAAGGCGCCCACTTCCCTCGAAGTGCGTCTCACCGGAAATCTGAACCTTCCCAGAGTGGCGACACATTTCGCATGACGACGGATACATATAAAAACTCCAGGGCCGGCTTGGAGAATAAAAAAAGAAGCATGCAATACAGCGCCCTCTTAAGGATGTCTCAGCAACGTCACTAGTTTCTGAACAACGCCCTTGCCAACGGTGTAGCAGCCTTTCCTACTCATGGAACTGTAAGTTAACTCGCGAGCATTTCTCTTTTCTGCACACAGGTGACGCGGCAGTCCGTAAAACTCCCAATTTCGGTACATTAAACTGAAGTTTTCGTTTGCAACACAGCATGCGTGAGCAGTTTCTTAACTCCTTCGATAAAAGAACTGCACTAAGCGGTTAGGTATAGTTAAGGAACGAAGATGAAATGACGGAATCTGATAGCTGCACATTAAATGTAACCGCGTCATCTTCCAGACAAGGATACAAGTCCCAAAGACACATTCGATCCTTGACTTGCCGAATAATCGTGATGGTTACCGTAGCGTGTCATTTCCCTGCAGATAGGCACCTTTAGCATAACGTGTGCCGTGTTACCATTACCGGAGTACCGGGAGCCCGCCCACTACCAAGGCGACACGCGCTGATTGGTCGCGATGTGGCAGACGTACGAACAGCTGCCGGGTACGTGGCGCCATCTGGCTTCCTCCCTCAAGGCGATCTGCGCATGCGCGCCAACGGCGCATGGGCTCCAGGTACTCCGGTAACGGCAACGGTAACACGTTATCCTAAAGGTGTCATTTACGAAAAACATATCGCGTGTGCGTAGAATAGTGATGCAGCGGTCGCGGCACCGTAAGTGTTAGTGAAGTGGCATTTGTGCAGCCGAAGATGGCCGTTTCTTACCGGATGTAGTCTAATTTTGCATCTTTTTTTCTTATATTCTGCACTCCAGAACAAAGAAAAGCAGCAAAAGAAAAACCAGATGTTCGCAACTGTCCCTCCATCTGTCTCGTCACGTTACGAAGACGTGTCGAACTTTAAACACTAATATAGGATCAAGCAGTGTTTCTGAGTACTAGTTTCATTGTTGGCGATGATGTGAGTAGTGGCTGCGAATAATCAGTAATAAATGAAAGCTTCCGAATATCAGCCGTGCGAACAAAATAAAATTAGCAAAAAATGAATTCTAGAATGTTCCCTAAACTTAAGAGGCTATGTTTTTTTGTACCCAAGTGAAAACCACGTATACGGACAAAATCTCCGGGTTCGAAAAGGAGGAAAAACGTAAAGAAGGAACAAATAAAGAAAAAGTTAATGGGCGCCGTTTTCATAGGCCGTAAAGCCTTCGAGCGGTCAGAAGGGACCCGATCGTGCAGCGCCACTTAATCACCAGCACAATAGCCGCACGGCGGCGCTGTGAACGCTCAGGGACTACGTTGAGACAAGGTAAAGGGCATTTTGGGTGAATTGGCTGCCTTTTCAAACGCTATAGTCACTAAATGTACTTAGGCTGCGCCCTATAAATTGACAGGGACGTCACAATGGCCCGTAAGCCAGTGCCGACGGTGCGCGAACCACCCGTTATCACAGTTCCTGCACGCTGCCACTTCAAACGACGTCCTTCACCAAACTCACAATATTAAAATGACATTTAAGTTCTCCTGCGCGACAGAGTCCTACAGACTCCTCCTCTGAATGGGAACAGTGTAGGTTTCGGAATTGACGTTCAGCGCTGGTAGCCAGTATGTGGGATATGTATACAACCGTATCATGAAAGTTTTCCGTCCCCAAAGTGGGGTGTTACGTCAGACGAGGCATTGTGAAGGCCCAGCTCTTTGATCGTGTCGTTTGGGAAACTCCCAATAGCGCTCATGTATCGTTATTGGCACTCTGATTGGTAGATACCTCTAAGGGTACCCGCTTGTAGCGCCGCCTGCAGGCCATTGCCAGGGATTCGAAACAGCGCCCAGCCACTGCCGCTAAGCCTAGCGGCCTATCACGTTCTGTTCTGCAGCCACTCGGTCATTTTCTTTCTTTCTTACGTCACGGATGATGTCAACGAGATATTTTTGAATATTCAAAGCCATGCACCCCGTGGTGGCAGCTAAGGGAACTAGAAGCGCAGGGCACCCCAGATTGGTGACTGCCCAGCCCATAGGCGGCGCCACCATCTGCTACTCCCAAAAAGTGGTCACGTGACAAACACGGGTTTAGACTTGGAGTTCTGTAACTGAAGCGATTAAAGAACACTGTAGTGAAGGCGCAGGACACTTGTTACACAGGCGGCGTTAAGCCGACAAAAATCGATTGTCACCGGTGGAGGAGCATGCTACAGAATAGAAGGCCATGGAGGAACACACTGGCTTCACGACATTCTGCCGCGAACGAGGCTTTGAACGGTTTTCGCGCGAAGGTAAAGGCTATACAGACACCGACAGGAAAGAGCACGACGCCGCATAAAGTATCCTATTCGCCACGGTCGTCCCGCCCGCAATACACGCAAACACACACACACACACACACACACACACACACACACACACACACACACACACACACACACACACACACACACACACACACACACACACACACACACACACACACACACACACACACACACACACACACACACACACACACACGTCACAAAAACGCACGGAGTTACGCTTCAATCCAAATCCGAAAACAACATCTGTGCGGAGCATTTTAAAGTAAGCGTTTCCCATAGATGAACCCTTTCTTCGTTTCCTTACCGCTTCGTGGTGCGGCGCAAAACAAAAATGAAACGCAAAGAGAAGCTTAGCAAAAATCAGGACTTGATGAAACTTGAAAAAGAGAGCAAGAAAAAAAAACGTACAGGAACATCGCGGAATTGGGCGCTGCTGGAGCGCATGCGCAAAACGTAGGCACAAACAATCGTTACAAGCGATAATGGCTGAGCAGTTAGCTGTCATAAGCCTTCGCACACAAACTCATTCCGCTTTCACAGTTAGATTTGCAGTTTTATTACCAATCGCGTCTTCTGGCAATAAGCATTGACCCCTGATATGTATGTAACACACTTAAATCTAAATACTCAGAAAGTTAGAGCAGGGCCTTATTTTTTAGCTATTTTTTCTCCTTCTGCTGTTGGTATTTGTGGCTTGTGACGTCATGTCTGAGGCATAAACAAGCTATGCCATTCGTCAGCTCTGGCATAGAAGCCGAGGCTGACCAATGGCAAGGATAGGAAACACTACCCCGGAAAATACGTCATGCAGGAGCCGGATATCAGTGGTGGCCGCAAGGCACACAACGCCGTACTTGGATATGCCTTTGGATCCGGCCCTTTTTCCTGCCGGAATTCGTCTCGTATAGGAGGCGGTCGCAAGAGGCGGTCGCAAGAGGCGTATAGGAGGCGGTTTAGAGAAGCGTGGTTCAATACACGTATACGGAAAACTCAATCTCTGACTGTCGCATGTGGTCCAACGATGTGCGATGAACACCGCCGAGAAATAATAGCAACGTCGCAGTTAGACTAGAGGCTATTATCACAAAAATATTAAGAGACACCTGCATCGGCGGGGCTGATATAATTGTACATGTCAGAGAAATGCTTGACTGTCCAATGTCTTTGGACAGCCCATTGTGCAGTGAGACATGAAGGGAGGAAAAAAGTTATAAATCCTTGACAGAAAGTAAAAAACAAAACTGTGCTAACTATATTGTGAGGAATTGCCTAGAATCTTCAACACGTGGGTTAACTAGCTCCTTAGCGCTGGAGACCGCGAAAATAGGTTTGTATTCACAGGCTTCTAGAAAGGATCATCTAGAAGTTTTCGCCTACAAGCGAAGCGATGGTGACACATGTCTCGGTAGAAAAGAAAGAAAAAAGAAAAGTCACGAGGGATATCAATGTGGCCTGTACAGCACTATATCAGGCAATCTCCAAAGTGTAAACACCACCCATGTGTGACATGTAGTGTGAATGTATTACATGCGATTCTTGCCCTTGACACAGTCCATGCTAATTCAAAGTAAAATTGTGTCTTTGTAAGTCGTGATCCCCTTTCCGCTTATGTAAACACAAGACGAAAGTGTGCGACAGGCGTTCAGCTTAACCGTGTGACCGAGGAACTGTACACATCCTGCTTTCTGAAGTCGGCCACGTCATGCAAACCATACGACGCAACAAGAACACGTCACATGGAAAAACAGGGACACAACTGTGGCCGGAACACACGTCACAGGCGGAGCTCATGGAACCTCCCACTGAAACGGAGGCTGGATAGGAAGACACGTAACAGAATGACATGTTTACAGCCCGCGACACATAGTGTTTGGCGTAAAGGCGGATGCGATGTCATCTCACGTCACCACTGATGGGAGGCGGTGGAAAGAGCTGGGACACCGCATCTAAAATGCACAAGTCCCGGGCCAAGCAACGGCTCGGAGCACACACAGCGCCCTCTGGGTAGTTCCTTGCAGTGCTGTCGAAAATTGGAGTATGAAGCCACGCTGGCTCTAAGTGCTTAACACAAACACAGAATGAACGTAGAACCGGTTATAATGAAATCAGCAAGACGGCACCAGATTTCGATGTAGGCGGTATTTCGATAAAAGCAGGATCTTTGAAAGTAGACTCGCAGTGTCTCGGAACAACAAAAGAAGGAGCATGGCCTGTGTACTGCAAGCGTCACTTTCTTTACCGTACGATCGTCGCAGCTTACGACAAAGTCGGTGAGTGAAAATTCTGACGTAACGGTTTATCAATAAAATTAGGCGCCACACAGACAATTATAATATTCTAGCATCGCTAGTGACACTGAGCAAGACTGTATAACAAAAAAAAATTGTCATTGACGGGTTTTGCTGTATGGTGGGCATACCACACCCTACAACAGCCAACAGGACGGGCGGAAGGCTATGGGGTAAGCGATATTGTGATTAATGCAGAGCAGCTGCAAATACGAACAGCATATTAGAATATCGACAAAGACTGAGAAGCTTGGTGTGTTAATGAACCTAGCTGCCTTGTCACAGCGATACTGAAATGATGCAAGTTATGACGGAGTCAAAGGGATGGATAAGAATTTTTATACAAGTGACATCTTCATAAAGATAGAGGTGCTAGAAATACATTAGCAGCGCTCTGAACCCTCTACGGTACAGAAGAGGTAGGTAACGATCCTCAGTCAGGGTAGATGCAAAGAAGAAAATTGTAAACGCGAAAGCTCGCACCATGGGGTGCATGAAATGAAATCATAGCACCCTCAGAAAAGTGAGAGACTTCGAATCAACTGGTATTCACAACAAGCTTAACGCAGGCTTAATATAGCATCGCATTAGGGACAGCATTGGCTGCGGTTACTGCTCCCAGCCCAGCCTGTGCACGCGGACTTTAATAGCCTACATCTGCCTGCTGTCTCGGGCGCGCAGGATGTAAAAACGATTAAGATAATAGACCTCTTCCTGGCGTAAACAACGTAACGTCAAAGGGACGTGGACCGAAGGGCGAAAGCATGCACTTTCGCTTCTGAACCGGTTTTGCTCGTGAGGACTGCTCTCCCGCCGCCTCCTTCCGATTAGAGACGCCTCGGCACGCTGCATGTTTTGCACATCGAACCAAAAACATGCGCTGGTGACGCAGGCCGGGTGAGGTGTACTGGCTGCCACACAGTGCCATGCGGATGGACGCTGCGGCCAGATGGCGCTACCTGTCACGACTGGACCAATGACTGCAGCAGTAACTTCCACATCACTGCACGGAACTACCCGAGAGGGAGAGCTGCGCATGCGTGAACTACACTTCAGGGCACCATGCAGCAGCCAACCAAAATGTCCAATGGGCCGTCGACGAAACCAGCAACGACGTGGCGGCGGTAACAGGTTGGGGCTATCGGTGTCCACCGCCATTCACTTGCGCGGAGAAACCCATGGCATTGTTCAGTCGATCGGATCGTTCGCAGCGCGATGACCACCCATATAAGCCAATCAGAGGAACACATCCTGCATACACGTCCAAACAACGACGGGTTCACGTCGCTCCACGTCTCTGTGCGCCGCTTTGAAGTCGTCAGAGCCTGGGTGCCGTGGACGGCTGTCCGCAGAAACTTGGACGAAGACGCGTCAGGAGTCTCCAGGCTTCTCGCGGCGTCCGCTCGTGTCCAACACGTAGCGACGGTGAATGGCTTGATATGTACTGGCTGTTTCATACCTGTAGGCGCGCCGAAAGAAAAAAAAAACGTCAATGTTTCGTTAGATGCCAGCGGCTGTCGTCATTAGAGAGTTATAGCATATCGTTACCGTTTACCGGGCCCGGCTAGCGACATCTGCGCATGCGCCGCCACTTACCGGTCCGCTGGCACTTTACGGAATCTCTTTTAGCGTTGCGGAGAGTTAGCGTTCGCTCGTAAACAAACATGTCGGCGCCCTGCACGGCCGCTTCGGACCAAATACAGCACCGCCGCCGCGTTCTTCGGCGCCATTTCTCGCTATAAATGAAGGCATTCGCTTTAATTTGCAAACTCTCATTCATATGTTAAGGTTTGAGTAACAACTAGGCGATGTTTTTGAGATTATTTGCCGATTTTTGAGCAGTTAAGCCTAACTATATGTCGTGTACATAGCCAAATAGCAACGACTACACTGCAGCTCTTCAGTTTCGTGCCCGATTTAACATTTTAATCACCGCTGAACACGCGCTGATTGGTCCCGAGGCTGCAGGTGCGCGCGCAGCTGCCTCAGCTGCCGGGTATCTGGCGCCGTCAAGGAGATTTGCGCATGCGCACTGGCTGCGTGTGGGCTCCCGGCACCCCGGTAAAGGTAACGGCAACACGGTAAACGGTATGCTAAAGGTGTCTGGTGTTTCGAAGTTAATTTACGAGGATACACGTTTATGCTGGTTGCTTTGACATGTTTGCGGTGTACACGAAAGTAGGGACAGACACAAAATGAGCGCCACTCATGCCGGTGTGCTCTTTTTATGCCTGTCCTTACTGCGCTGTCCGCCTTCGACAATGTTTCGAACTGCAGCGGCCTCTCAGTCGCAGAGGTGCGCATGGCATCAGCAGGGACTGCATACAGGACTACTGATGAAGCTGAACTATGCCTTGCCTCACCACGCTTATCTAAACCCTGTGATATATCGGTCAGTCCCTTAAGTGATTAGGAAATGCATATCCCAGAGTATAAAACTAAAAACAAAATGCCACACCTCGCCCCCCCCCCCCCCCCTAAAAAAAAAATGAGCCCGTTCATTCTTGAAAATTTTCAGGTAAGTGTGCTTGACATTTCGTGAAATGAGTGTGGTGTAACTTTTGTAAAATAAGAAAGTCACAGACGACCAATGCGATTCACGCGGCAGAGTATGCGTTAGCACTATAGTGTTCCCCCCTCCTGACGGTGCCGGGTGGCGTGATCCAGTCCATCAATCACCGCGTGCCACGCCTTAGCCCCTCTTCAGTCTCATCCCTCTTGGACTATAATTGCCGAGCGCAATTCCCCCTCGCACACGTCCTCTACCGTCGCCTCGCCCTCTCTCCCTCTCTTCACTTCCACCTGCCTTCGCCCTCCTCTCTCCTTTCCTCTCTCTCGTCCTTTCTTTCTCTCCATTTTGCCTGCTCTCCCCTGTGGCTTCGCCCGTCATATCAACGCCGGACACTTTTTTGCCCTAATGAGGGTTCTAATGCTAACGCATTAAAGAGAATTTTGGAAGCGACATCGATGCCTACTACAGTGCCGGTGATGATACCCAACCTTTCGGTGGTGTTCTTCCTCTGGGCGAGCACAGATATCTTCCAGTTGTTTCTCGTTCTTTATGTTCTTTAGGGTTGTAGGCTAACCATGACCAATCAGGTTAGGCAACTACGCCTAATTTATATCTTTGTAACCACACCCCCATATTTCAGCGGTCCAAACTTAGCGCTTCCTGATCGACAGCTGGCGCCAGCATAACTCTGGCCCCATCTCTCACAGTTTGCAGCAGACCTTTGTGGTAGGGATGCCTTAACGTGATAACGCTAGATCCAATGAGCAGCTGTTCAGACAGCAGCTCTATCAATGAAAGAAACTGAGATATTAAATGCGCTTAGCAGTTGCAGAACACCGTACAGAGGCGAACGTAAAGTCGTAATGTAAAGTAACACTTTTCGGCGCGCTAACTGGATCCTGAGTCTAAAATAAATTTCACGCTTTGCTGCATTAGTTTTTATCTTGGTCTCTGCATGCTCATCTGACATCGAGCCGCTTCCTTTTCATTTCTTAAGGACTTTTTTTTCCCAGACAGATCCTTTTACTTTCTTGCTACTTCGGCATTGTCATAAGTCCACTACTTGTGCTCTCCTCTGTACATAAAGCTGATGTTATTCGAAATTTCTCCATTAATGCAGGAAGTTGCGCTCCTGTCCTGCCGTTTGCTGTCCTCTACTACGTCGTCGTCACGGAAGCTAAAACTTTTTTTTTTCAAGAGTCAGAATAAGACGTAGCGCAAGCCTACCCCGCGTCCTGTTCCATCTTCACTTCCGCTCTGTAAAAGCCCAGAGCATTCAAATTACAATGGGGCTCTATCACCGTTCAAACCAGACATATGTCGAAGTACATATACACACACGCACCGGCTCCTAGCTCAGGCGTCGTCCACGATGACCACCTCGGCGGCCGATCGGTCGGCCACGCACTCGCGCACCACCTCGAGCACCAGGTGCAGGCGCCGGTCGAGAGCTCGCAGGTGCGCCTCCGTCAGCACCGGGTCCACGGGGTCCCTCCGCAGCGAGCGGCGCATGGCGGCGCTCAGCGGCTCCGGCCCGTTGTGGAACGACAGCAACCGGCGAAGCGTCGAGCGCCGCAGCAGGCAACACTGGTACAGCGGAGCCAGTATGCTCAACTCGTCGTGGTTAGCCTTGCCGAACCTGCAGCCGCGCATGCGCAGAAAACGAAGCGTGCGTCGGGTGTCGCCGCAGACTGTCGCGCAGGTGCGATAGCTGTCAAGTCTTGAACCGACTGGCATCCGTTATTACATTCGAAACAGCATACAGAGCTTGGATACCCGATCAGCTTAGGCGCTCATTTTGAGCGTTTGTTCTATTCTTCCTGACTGCAGAGGCAGATATGCAGTGATTTCTACACCCTAAACAGAAAGGAGTAAAAATGGAGTAGGGACAACTTACTTCCTTTGTACTTCCCTATATAGGCGTATTCTTGGTTAGAGTATACCCGCAATCTGGCCTGAAGCGAAGATTAGCTACCCGGCGGTTAGGTCGGAAGATAAAAGGAAGAGGCAGGATACCAGACACTTACCCTCGCCCATGGTCCAGGTGAAGCGGAGAAGAGTTGTTGCCGAACGAGAGGAACGTCTCGTAATGGTGCCGGTCCATGTTGCCTGCAGGGGTAAATGGTGCGTCTGTCAGCAATTTCTGCATCATGTGAACATAGTCAACAGGGCACGCAATATAACGAACACCTTGTAGACGGTGCAAATAAAGGCCATTTGATGTCGAGCCTACGCAAACTGCCACCTTGGAAGCAAGGGGTTGAAAATCGATGCTTCTGAACACTGCACCCCCCCCCCCCCCCCCCCCTGTCGAAAATGCTGAGCAACTAAATAGTCTTGTGTGTATCAAACCAGGACAGTAAAAAAGGACGGGTTTAAAAAGCTGGGAGATGCCTTTGTCCTGCAGAAGGCGTAGTTAGGCGATGATGACGATGATAATAATTAATATATCAAACCAGTCGGCAAGATACTCATGCTATTTGCACCCTGACCAAAGAAGTACAGCGGGTCAGCTGGTGAGACAGGTGGAAGCAGCAGGGCTTTTATGCATGGCAGTGGAAGGAAGGAAAATAGAGAAACAGACTGCACGATACACAAAAGTAAATGGCTAACGAAACTGAGCAGTAATTGAACTGGAAAGCCATGCTACAAATCCACTGTGGCACCCCAAGATGTGCTGCCCTGCCCCACAGCATGTTTGAATGACATCTCGACTGCGTGCAGTATACCTATGAGGAAGTCGAAGACGGCCATGTCCATGAGGTCGGGAAGCCGGCGCCCGCGGTCGTAGGGCGGCGTGCTTCGCACCTGAACGCAATAGTCATCGTCCAGTTCCCACTTCGCTTTCCGCCGCTTGTGGTAAGACCTGCGCACGGAGAACCAGACGTCAAGACTTGAACAGACGTATATGCTAGCAGACAGACTTCTCGAGTGGCGGTGGCGAATCGGCCTGAATTGAAGACACACATGATGGATTGCGTGACATTCTTGAAACCCTGGTTCTAAATTCGGTCGTCTGTACGGTGGGATTTCCTGTTTCGGTCACCGGATGTGGATGGCATTATGCCACCCTGGAGGAGCCTGAGCAAAATTTATTCGATCGCCATTGGTGGCACTGCAATCAGCATACGTACTGATCCGGGACCATGCAGTCTAGTGCTGCGCATTGAAATGTACAGACTATTCAAGTCTCTCAGCTGTCATGCAAAAGTCTTACCCTTTTCTACAAATTTTCATGACTTACAAGTTTCCATTTCCATAGTGAGATACAACAAGTGGTGCCCATTTCACGAGTCTGCATTTCACAAGCTTCATCCGTACGCATAAGACACACATTTAGCAAAGTTCTGAAAGCATTTTATCCTCTAAAAAGATGGATTTGTTCGCGGTGACAAAGCTGGCACGCGTGCCGTTGAGTCGCACGACTTGCACCAACCTCCGCCGCACCGGTACAGCCTTCTCATGCTCACTTCTGATGTCGGCGACAATACAAAGTCAAGTTTTATTTCCTGCACAGCTATGAAGGCATGGACAGTGTAGATATATACCTCCGCCACGGGTGTCTCCAGGACTTCCTGGGCGCGATGTCCTTGGAAGGCAGGAAGACGGCGAAGCTACCCTCCAGCATGTCTGGATTCCCGCAGATGGCGTGCGATGTGTCGCAGTAGTAGCTGCACTTGCCGTGGAAGCACAGGTTGTTGGCTGCCAAGGGAGGACACGAAGAAGTAGGTAATGCATTTCTATTAGGCTGTATTACATAATATAGGCCGATAAATCAACTTCTACAAACATGTTACAGGGTGAACGAAGTCCCTGACACATGTCTTTATTGCAGATATGACGAAGGGAGACTACAAATGCGACTGTCGGCGTCTTGATAGTACTAACATGAACAAGGCAGTGGAAAGCCTCAGGGTTGTTACCAACGTTTCGACAAGAGGACTTGTCTTCGTCCCAGACGAAGACAAGTCCTCTTGTCGAAACGTTGGCAAGCACCCTGAAGCCCTTTCCTCTGTTGTTCCCTTTGTGATTATCAAGAACCATCTGACGAACGTGTCTTTACCATAGTACTAACATGGCATCTTTCTGAGCTGTTCTGTTAATATCCTTCGCACCCTCCGTGCCATCTAAAGTTACTTATCTCGTTCCCCATCCAGTAGTAGCCAGAATACTTTGATTTCTGATTTCAAGTATTTCAAGTGCACACAGGCGGCTGTGTGACGTGTCTTTTCCTCGTTTACTACAGAAGATAGCTCGCATACTTTTCGCCTAAGCCCGAGGAGACGAAGCTACTACCGGTAGCTGAACCACAATCCCCTACCTCGTAAAAGCGCCCATGATGATGCTCTCCTGGACTGCATTGCCACATGCGGTACATATTCCGAAGCGCCCATTGCCCAGCCTGCATGGCCACTCAAGCTAACCCACTTTACCGAAGCCCACACTGCTACAGTCGGGTACAACTCAAGAAAAAAGCGTTTTTTTCCCTGCCAAAGGACCCCCTTTCCAGGCAGTGGCGTCGGCCGACTCTCATGAACCTGCTAGCGTGATAGTGCAGGGAGCGGCGTGGCAATGCAGGGAGGGGAATATCCCCCTTGAGAATCTGCCCACGAGGATCTGCCGACGCCATTGTCTGGAAGGGGGCCCTTCGACAGAGAAAAGCGTCTTGATTCTTGAGTTGTATCTGACTATAGGAAAGGGTCTCGTGACTATACAACCGGGAGCCCGCACCCTCGACAGCACCTCTCCGAGGTTCACATGACCATCACGGCCCCCGAAGGTACATTCCCGCGAGAGCAACCTCTCGGCGCCCAACAAGTCAGCGCGGCAATTTCCATTTACGACATGCAACACACGCTGTTCACTCTAGAAGAATGCCCAACACAGCAGTCGTTATCAGACGTGGTCTCAACAGGCGACTACCGGCTCAGGGCGTTCTGCGCGCGTTGACGATACTAAAGCGGCGGCTTACCGGGCGAGACGAAGAACGTCTTGAGGATGTCCTCATCGGTGATGGCGTAGATCTCGGTGGTCATGTTTAGCAGACGACCCACCACGGGAGGGGCCCGCCGGAAACCCAGGAGCCTGCGCATATAAACAGTGGCGTTTCCAAGCTGAACTGATCGGAACTGGGTGCCGATTTCAGCGACCACTCGAAGGAACTACAGTTGTATACAAGTGAATGAAAAAGCGGCTTTCCCGTGTGAAATGACCCCTTTCCAGCCAATGGCGTCGGCCGACTGTCATGTCCCCGCTAGCGTGACAATGCGGGGAGTGGCGTGACGATGCAGGAAGGGGCTATACCAAACAACGGAGGCGGGGTCTACCGCTTTCATCTGCCATTCCCTGCATTGTCATGCTAGCGTTCATGAAAATCACCCAACGCCATTGGCTGGAAAGGAGTACTTTCACAAGGGAAAGCCGCTTTTTTTTAGTTGTATCCGACTATAATTCATTCTAGAGATCGCGGCGCACGCCGAGCTTTGCGAAGCACTTCATCGGCTGAACAAACCGGGCGCAGCCGCTTACCTGTCTAGGTGGAACGCGGCGATCTCGCTGTTGTGTCGCTCGAAATCGACGAAGTAGAAGTGGTTGGGGTTGGTCTCCGTCTCACGGGAGAACCTGCACAATTATTGAAAGAATGGAAAGTGAGACACCCGGTAGTGTTACTAATCGTGGGGCCGAAATGCGTCGCCAATCATAAAATTTCTCCATTGGCTGTTGGGAAGTGACGTCACCAGACCGGAGTATTGTCACTGGCTGGATGAAAGTGACGTCATCAAACCAGAGCATTCTCACTGGCTGGAAGGAGTGACGTCACCAATAGGGAGCACTGCGATTAGCTGGAGGGAACTTACATCACAGGCTGCGTGAAACGTTTCCAGGACACAGGGGCTTCTTTTCAGCAGTATATTCTGTCACTTAAGACGCCTATGAAGCCAAGGAGGTTCTCAGAGGTTAGAACGATACTTTACCCACCCTCTACAGAGATTCTGAACTCCAGGGGCGCAGTAAATGCTCCACTACATTGCTTATAAGAGGATCCTGTGCCCTGGGAACTTGTGGCGCACCCTTTAGGTAAGGAATAACGCGGCTGAAGTATTAAAAATAAAAAAATGGACAAACGGCAGGACTGACAGAACATAATAAATCTTTCTAATCTTTTTGTGCGGGCACTTGACAGGCCATTATATCAACGTCCTTTTTCGCGATGGAACACCAGAGGGAGAAAAGAAAGACCGTGCTGTACGGTGACGATTGCATCCAATATCGTTGCGTTCACTATAGAGTCGTGTTGAGACCGGTAAAATAAGAAACGCGTCTCTCGGCCGGAAGACGAAAGTTCTGGCGCCATCTCTCCAGGCAGACCGTCTGCGCGTACAGATGTCTACGACCGCAAGCGTGCTCCGAGGCGAGCTTGGCCGACAAAGCCACACCTTTTTGGGTATGTACCCGCCGTAATTATTACTTGTTTTATTCTGCAGAAAAAGTGAGCCCATATAATACGTACGCGCGCTGTGTTGTTGTTCGCTTTCTTATTAGCTTTCGTCATGACACCCCCTTCATGAACGGGAATCCAAGAGTTGCCCGGTTCCTAGCGAAGCGCGACACACACACACACACACACACACACACACACACACACACACACACACACACACACACACACACACACACACACACACACACACACACACACACACACACACACACACATATATATATATATATATAGCAGAACGACCGGGCCCGAAAAGCCACGGATGTGAAGAAAGGAACGTTTTGAGCGTCCGCGATGGCTTTGTGCCGGACACGTCGGTTTCGTGGAACAAATATGAAAGGATATAAAAGAAAGAAGAGGAAAAGAAAGAGCTCAGGAATGTCTCGCCGTCATCACCACTGGAGAGACGACGGCGAACACGGCGGCGGCGTTCGTGACAGGTTTGCGGGGACCCGAAATGAAGAACGCTATTTGTTACCTAGTTCTTTTTTCTTCACTATTATTACTTTTTTCTTGTCCCTCTGGACGGCTTTACGTGTTCCGTTTTGGTAGAACTGTGCAGCGCATTGGAAGCTATGGCTAGCGCTAGCCATTGAAGCAAAAAAACTGTTGTTGTTGTTGCTATAATAATTAAAATATTTCAATAGAAGACAACAATAACAAACTACCAAGCGAGCTTAGAGGACGCTCAGTGTTTCCCGCGGATCTTACGCCGTATTCTAATAGGCGATATGGAGCACGATTTCTAGCTCCGCGAACCGAAAAGCGTGCTCGAATGGGCTATTTGGATTCAAATCCAAAGTTCTTAGTGACCTAGACGTATTTTTTTTGCACATTGGGAGATTCAGGACTGTTCTGCGGGCCACCGATTAGAATACGCCATTCGAATAGAAGCGGCAGACGTTGATGAACGCGCAGCCCACCTAAGAACACTGTTTTTTGAGGCTGAAGCAGTATTAGAAGAACATTTGACAGGCAGAAAGACAGCGACGATTACTCCACGTATATGAATGGTAGACATTCTTTGTATTTTTTTTTTCGCGTATCGCGTCGGCATCGTGATCTCCATCATCATAAGCCAGACTATACACCCACTGCAGGGCAAAGGCCGCTACCATGTCTCTCCAATTAACCCTGTCGCGTATCACGCAATGAGATGCATAAAAAAAAGGTTGTTTCTTGATTGCTAATATATGTTCCCTTTAATACCGCTGACATCTGTATGTGGGACTGAAGTCTTTTAGGGAGGGAGCGAAGGGTAGCCCGCTACTGAGACTACTTGAGCAGACGACTTCGAATTGAATAATGCACATTTGGCAGACCCAAACTTTTGTTTTTTTTTACGTACATAACTGCTTGTGCGTAGTTGTGCCGTAATTAATAATCATCCGTGCTTATGCGTCTCATACATGTACTATCGGGGACAGAAATAACTGCTTCTCGTCCTAGTTCCGAATGGTACCGCAGTGCATGGGGGCGCCCCCTGATAACGCACTTCTCGTGTCGGTCTCGCAGAGGGCGGCTGAACCGCAGAGGGGCATAAACCTCGTCAGGCGTTGTAGTCCTTGGTCGCAACAGCAATCTCCAGACTGTCTATTACGCCTACTCAAACAAATAAGCCAACAAACAGTATCCGTAACCTTCAAGAGCTTAATCCTTTCCAGCACAAATGGATCTGCTGCGCTCCGTTTGCTCAGGTGATTCCATTTGAGCAGACTCTTAACATACTCACACGATGCGCCAAGCGGTGCGTTATGTAGCGGATTTCATGAAGCAATTGCGCGAGATCGCAGCGATTTACAGAGCTTGTTAAACAAATGGTGGGGTCTTAACGAAGTTAAACCGAGCAGATATCCGAAAACATGCGTACAGCCTGATTGGGTCTGGTTTTGCTTCGCTGGGTCTCGGCACGTCTGGCGACGAGTCTGGCGAGTCAGGTTAAGCTCAGATCGAGGTTAGGCTGATCTGATCTGTCCGCGCCGCAGATTTTTGTTGTTGCCTTGATTACATGGCACATAGATGGAAATTGACGGGGACGACGATGTGCAATGCGCAGCGTGAGAGTGAGTTGCAGGTTAACACGATCGAGGCGTGACCGGCTGTGGCGATAGCATAGCGCTCTCGTGCAGTGGCCTGCGAAGCTGATCTGTTCGCACCTCCGCGGGTTCGAATGCCTGTCACGGTAGTGTTTATCTATTTTATTTATTATTTATTTGTTCAAGGCCAAATGGCCCTGCCTTTGCAGCTTTGGTCGTGAAGTGGGCCTTCCGCTCTAAAAGGAACCATGAAGGTGCAAGAGGTATACAAGAGAACGTGCAGGACCCGGCACAGTCATTTCTGCTCGCAGTTTCCACCGCGTTGCATGCTTTTCGTGAGAGCGAGCCTGGGCTGTGGCATTCGTGGAGTTGATTCTCCCCGCAGACGAACGTTTACAGGGCCCGTCTGCTACTCGCTGATCGTGGGTTAAAAAAAAAAAAACACGCGCAGAAGAAGGGTGAGATGTCTCCTCTGCGTCGCCCGACACGAAACCTGTCAAAGTGTCGCCTGCCGGGAACGGGGAGAAATTGAAAGGCTTCTTCTAGCCTTCGCAGGAGCAGCCTAAAACAAAAATAAAGGAAGAAAAAAACTCGCAAGAAACTCGCGTGTCGTAGAGTCGCCGTACTCGCTGCAGGTTCGATGGCGATGAGAACGGCAGGCAGTCGTTCAAAATGACGATTCGTTGCTTGTGTGTGTGTATAGAGATTTGTTGTCGGTGTTCCTTTCGTCCGGTGTTGCTGCTTTTTTTTTTGTATTTCGCCGCGTCTTCGTTCGGCACGACGGCTTCCGAGCGACCGCTCCATTGCGTCCCGACAGACAGACGTGCAAGGCGATATATTACACGGCGAATAGATCTTACTTGAGGCGAGACGAGGGCTAGGTTAACGTCGGCAGTTGCGGCTGGGCCATGAAAGGCGAATTTTCATTTATTTATTTTATGAGAGGGAAAGTTTCGGCGCCGCTTGCAATACGAAAGCGTGATGAAGGAATAAGCGACGCGGGCATGAGGAAGTTTTTGCGAACCGTGTGCGCGTGCGATTCCCTAATACACTCCGTATTTTAGCTCCTGCTTACGATGGCAGTCGCACGAAATCCAAACGCGGAAGCTACAGAAAAGGCTTAATTACGAATACTCCGCCGATGAACATCCATTTCTCCCACTCAGCTCCGTAGACTGGTCGCATGAAGCAACTCTAAACGCACGAGCTACACGCACTTAACCAGAGGTAATTTTTGGCGAATGAGTTCTTTCTAAAGTAGTTTGAGCTGGAGAGGTTACCTCTGTTGCAACATGCCTAACGCTGGTGGAACGGGCGGAACGTTACTTTTGTCGCTGTAATCACGCGACAGCTCCTTTTTAACGAGAAAGTACTTCCTCACGAGGTCAAACCGACTCACCAAGTTTGTGGGGAACTTGACCTTGGGGGGTGAGCTTAGCCAAAACATAAATAAACAAATAAAATCAACATTGCCGCGACTGGGATTCGAACCCGCGGCGGCGCGAAGAGACCAGCTTTGCTGGCCACAGCATGAGAGCACTATATGCTATCGCCGCAGCCGATCGTGCCTCGTGTTGAACTGCAACACACTTTCCCGGTGTGCATTGCACAATTAACGTCGTGTTCATCAGCTAACGCTGCTATCGAAGTAATGTACACACTCTCGCGCTATGCATTGCACATCCCCACCTCCATCAACTAATGCTACTGTCGAACTAATATCAACAATCTCGCACAGTGAATTGCAAGTTGTCGTTTTCATCAACTAAAGCCACTATCGAACTAACGTGAACAATCTCGCGCTGTGAATTGCACATTTTTCTTTTCAGCAACTAATGCTGCTATCGAACTAATATGAACAATCTCGCGCAGTGAATTGTACATTGTCGTCTTCACTAACTAATTCTACTATCGAACTAATATGAACAATCTCGCGGTGTGAATTGCACATTGTCGTCTTCAACAACTAATGCTACCATCGAACTAACATGAACAATCTCGCGCTGTGAATTGCACATTGTTCTTTTCAGCAACTAATGCTGCTATCGAACTAATATGAACAATCTCGCGCAGTGAATTGTACATTGTCGTCTTCACTAACTAATTCTACTATCGAACTAATATGAACAATCTCGCGGTGTGAATTGCACATTGTCGTCTTCAACAACTAATGCTACCATCGAACTAACATGAACAATCTCGCGCTGTGAATTGCACATTGTTCTTTTCAGCAACTAATGCTGCTATCGAACTAATATGAACAATCTCGCGCTGTGAATTGTACATTGTCGTCTTCACTAACTAATTCTACTATCGAACTAATATGAACAATCTCGCGCTGTGTATTGCACATTGTCGTTTTCATCAACTAATGCTACCATCGAACTAACATGAACAATCTCGCGCTGTGACTTGCACATTGTTCTTTTCAGCAACTAATGCTGCTATCGAACTAATATGAACAATCTCGCGCAGTGAATTGTACATTGTCGTCTTCACTAACTAATTCTACTATCGAACTAACATGAACAATCTCGCGCTGTGACTTGCACATTGTTCTTTTCATCAACTAATGCTACCATCGAAATAACATAACAATCTCGCGCTGTGAATTGCACATTGTTCTTTTCAGCAACTAATGCTGCTATCGAACTAATATGAACAATCTCGCGCAGTGAATTGTACATTGTCGTCTTCACTAACTAATTCTACTATCGAACTAACATGAACAATCTCGCGCTGTGACTTGCACATTGTTCTTTTCATCAACTAATGCTACCATCGAACTAACATGAACAATCTCGCGCTGTGAACTGCACATTGTTCTTTTCAGCAACTAATGCTGCTATCGAACTAATATGAACAATCTCGCGCAGTGAATTGTACATTGTCGTCTTCACTAACTAATTCTACTATCGAACTAATATGAACAATCTCGCGGTGTGAATTGCACATTGTCGTCTTCAACAACTAATGCTACCATCGAACTAACATGAACAATCTCGCGCTGTGAATTGCACATTGTTCTTTTCAGCAACTAATGCTGCTATCGAACTAATATGAACAATCTCGCGCAGTGAATTGTACATTGTCGTCTTCACTAACTAATTCTACTATCGAACTAACATGAACAATCTCGCGCTGTGACTTGCACATTGTTCTTTTCATCAACTAATGCTACCATCGAACTAACATGAACAATCTCGCGCTGTGAATTGTACATTGTCGTCTTCACTAACTAATTCTACTATCGAACTAACATGAACAATCTCGCGCTGTGACTTGCACATTGTTCTTTTCATCAACTAATGCTACCATCGAAATAACATAACAATCTCGCGCTGTGAATTGCACATTGTTCTTTTCAGCAACTAATGCTGCTATCGAACTAATATGAACAATCTCGCGCAGTGAATTGTACATTGTCGTCTTCACTAACTAATTCTACTATCGAACTAACATGAACAATCTCGCGCTGTGACTTGCACATTGTTCTTTTCATCAACTAATGCTACCATCGAACTAACATGAACAATCTCGCGCTGTGAACTGCACATTGTTCTTTTCAGCAACTAATGCTGCTATCGAACTAATATGAACAATCTCGCGCAGTGAATTGTACATTGTCGTCTTCACTAACTAATTCTACTATCGAACTAATATGAACAATCTCGCGGTGTGAATTGCACATTGTCGTCTTCAACAACTAATGCTACCATCGAACTAACATGAACAATCTCGCGCTGTGAATTGCACATTGTTCTTTTCAGCAACTAATGCTGCTATCGAACTAATATGAACAATATCGCGCTGTGAATTGCACATTGTCGTCTTCACTAACTAATTCTACTATCGAACTAATATGAACAACCTCGCGCTGTGAATTGCACATTGTCGTCTTCAACAACTAATTCTACTATCGAACTAACATGAACAATCTCGCGCTGTGACTTGCACATTGTTCTTTTCATCAACTAATGCTACCATCGAACTAACATGAACAATCTCGCGCTGTGAATTGCACATTGTTCTTTTCAGCAACTAATGCTGCTATCGAACTAATATGAACAATCTCGCGCAGTGAATTGTACATTGTCGTCTTCACTAACTAATTCTACTATCGAACTAACATGAACAATCTCGCGCTGTGACTTGCACATTGTTCTTTTCATCAACTAATGCTACCATCGAACTAACATGAACAATCTCGCGCTGTGAATTGCACATTGTTCTTTTCAGCAACTAATGCTGCTATCGAACTAATATGAACAATCTCGCGCAGTGAATTGTACATTGTCGTCTTCACTAACTAATTCTACTATCGAACTAATATGAACAATCTCGCGGTGTGAATTTCACATTGTCGTCTTCAACAACTAATGCTACCATCGAACTAACATGAACAATCTCGCGCTGTGAATTGCACATTGTTCTTTTCAGCAACTAATGCTGCTATCGAACTAATATGAACAATCTCGCGCAGTGAATTGTACATTGTCGTCTTCACTAACTAATTCTACTATCAAACTAACATGAACAATCTCGCGCTGTGACTTGCACATTGTTCTTTTCATCAACTAATGCTACCATCGAACTAACATGAACAATCTCGCGCTGTGAATTGCACATTGTTCTTTTCAGCAACTAATGCTGCTATCGAACTAATATGAACAATCTCGCGCTGTGAATTGTACATTCTCGTCTTCACTAACTAATTCTACTATCGAACTAATATGAACAACCTCGCGCTGTGAATTGCACATTGTCGTCTTCAACAACTAATTCTACCATCGAACTAACATGAATAATCTCGCGCTGTGAATTGCACATTGTTCTTTTCAGCAACTAATGCTGCTATCGAACTAATATGAACAATCTCGCGCTGTGAATTGTACATTGTCGTCTTCACTAATTCTACTATCGAACTAATATGAACAACCTCGCGCTGTGAATTGCACATTGTCGTCTTCAACAACTAATGCTACCATCGAACTAACATGAATAATCTCGCGCTGTGAATTGCACATTGTTCTTTTCAGCAACTAATGCTGCTATCGAACTAACATGAACAATCTCGCGCTGTGAATTGCACATTGTTCTTTTCAGCAACTAATGCTGCTATCGAACTAATATGAACAATCTCGCGCTGTAAATTGTACATTGTCGTCTTCACTAACTAATTCTACTATCAAACTAATATGAACAATCTCGCGCTGTGTATTGCACATTGTCGTTTTCATTAACTAATGCTACCATCGAACTAACATGAACAATCTCGCGCTGTGAATTGCACATTTTTCTTTTCAGCAACTAATGCTGCTATCGAACTAATATGAACAATCTCGCGCTGTGAATTGCACATTGTTCTTTTCAGCAACTAATGCTGCTATCGAACTAATATGAACAATCTCGCGCTGTGAATTGTACATTGTCGTCTTCACTAACTAATTCTACTATCAAACTAATATGAACAATCTCGCGCTGTGTATTGCACATTGTCGTTTTCATTAACTAATGCTACCATCGAACTAACATGAACAATCTCGCGCTGTGAATTGCACATTTTTCTTTTCAGCAACTAATGCTGCTATCGAACTAATATGAACAATCTCGCGCTGTGAATTGCACATTGTTCTTTTCAGCAACTAATGCTGCTATCGAACTAATATGAACAATCTCGCGCTGTGAATTGTACATTGTCGTCTTCACTAACTAATTCTACTATCAAACTAATATGAACAATCTCGCGCTGTGAATTGCATATTGTCGTCTTCAACAACTAATGCTACTATCGAACTAACATGAACAATCTCGCGCTGTGAATTGCACATTGTTCTTTTCAGCAACTAATACTGCTATCGAACTAATATGAACAATCTCGCGCTGTGAATTGTACATTGTCGTCTTCACTAACTAATTCTACTATCGAACTAATATGAACAATCTCGCGCTGTGAATTGCACATTGTCGTCTTCAACAACTAATGCTACCATCGAACTAACATGAACAATCTCGCGCTGTGAATTGCACATTGTTCTTTTCAGCAACTAATGCTGCTTTCGAACTAATATGAACAATCTCGCGCTGTGAATTGTACATTGTCGTCTTCACTAACTAATTCTACTATCGAACTAATATGAACAATCTCGCGCTGTGTATTGCACATTGTCGTTTTCATCAACTAATGCTACCATCGAACTAACATGAACAATCTCGCGCTGTGAATTGCACATTGTTCTTTTCAGCAACTAATGCTGCTATCGAACTAATATCAACAATCTCGCGCTGTGAATTGCACATTGTTCTTTTCAGCAACTAATGCTGCTATCGAACTAATATGAACAATCTCGTGCTGTGAATTGCACATTGTCGTCTTCAACAACTAATGCTACCATCGAACTAACATGAACAATCTCGCGCTGTGACTTGCTCATTGTCGTCTTCACTAATTCTACTATCGAACTAATATGTACAATCTCGCGCTGTGAATTGCACATTGTTCTTTTCAGCAACTAATGCTGCTTTCGAACTATTATGAACAATCTCGCGCTGTGAATTGTACATTGTCGTCTTCACTAACTAATTCTACTATCGAACTAACATGAACAATCTCGCGCTGTGACTTGCTCATTGTCGTCTTCACTAACTAATTCTACTATCGAACTAACATGAACAATCTCGCGCTGTGAATTGCACATTGTTCTTTTCAGCAACTAATGCTGCTATCGAACTAATATGAACAATCTCGCGCTGTGTATTGCACATTGTCGTTTTCATCAACTAATGCTACCATCGAACTAACATGAACAATCTCGCGCTGTGAATTGCACATTGTTCTTTTCAGCAACTAATGCTGCTATCGAACTAATATGAACAATCTCTCGCTGTGAATTGCACATTGTTCTTTTCAGCAACTAATGCTGCTTTCGAACTAATATGAACAATCTCGCGCTGTGAATTGTACATTGTCGTCTTCACTAACTAATTCTACTATCGAACTAATATGTACAATCTCGCGCTGTGAATTGCACATTGTCGTCTTCAACAACTAATGCTACCATCGAACTAACATGAACAATCTCGCGCTGTGACTTGCTCATTGTCGTCTTCACTAACTAATTCTACTATCGAACTAATATGTACAATCTCGCGCTGTGAATTGCACATTGTCGTCTTCACTAACTAATTCTACTATCGAACTAATATGTACAATCTCGCGCTGTGAATTGCACATTGTCGTCTTCACTAACTAATTCTACTATCGAACTAATATGAACAATCTCGCGCTGTGAATTGCACATTGTTCTTTTCAGCAACTAATGCTGCTATCGAACTAATATGAACAATCTCGCGCTGTGAATTGCACATTGTTCTTTTGAGCAACTAATGCTGCTTTCGAACTAATATGAACAATCTCGCGCTGTGAATTGTACATTGTCGTCTTCACTAACTAATTCTACTATCGAACTAATATGTACAATCTCGCGCTGTGAATCGCACATTGTCGTCTTCAACAACTAATGCTACCATCGAACTAACATGAACAATCTCGCGCTGTGACTTGCTCATTGTCGTCTTCACTAACTAATTCTACTATCGAACTAATATGTACAATCTCGCGCTGTGAATTGCACATTGTCGTCTTCAACAACTAATGCTACCATCGAACTAACATGAACAATCTCGCGCTGTGACTTGCTCATTGTCGTCTTCACTAACTAATTCTACTATCGAACTAATATGTACAATCTCGCGCTGTGAATTGCACATTGTCGTCTTCAACAACTAATGCTACCATCGAACTAACATGAACAATCTCGCGCTGGTCATTGCTCATTGTCGTCTTCATCAACTAATGCTACCATCGAACTAACATGAACAATCTCGCGCCGTTAATTGCACATTGTCGTCTTCATCAACTAATGCTACCATCGAAATAACATGAACAATCTCGCGCAGTGAATTGCACATTGTCGTCTTCATCAACTAATGCTACCATCGAAATAACATGAACAATCTCGCGCAGTGAATTGCACATTGTCGTCTTCACCAATTAATTCTACTATCGAACAAATATGTACAATCTCGCGCTGTGAATTGCACATTGTCGTCTTCACCAACTATTGCTACCATCGAACTAACATAAACAATCTCTCGCTGTGAATTGCACATTGTCGTCTTCATCAACTAATGCTACTATCGAAATAATATGAACAATCTCGCGCTGTGAATTGTACATTGTCGTCTTCACTAACTAATTCTACTATCGAACTAACATGAACAATCTCGCGCTGTGACTTGCTCATTGTCGTCTTCACTAACTAATTCTACTATCGAACTAACATGAACAATCTCGCGCTGTGAATTGCACATTGTTCTTTTCAGCCACTAATGCTGCTATCGAACTAATATGAACAATCTCGCGCTGTGTATTGCACATTGTCGTTTTCATCAACTAATGCTACCATCGAACTAACATGAACAATTTCGCGCTGTGAATTGCACATTGTTCTTTTCAGCAACTAATGCTGCTTTCGAACTATTATGAACAATCTCGCGCTGTGAATTGTACATTGTCGTCTTCACTAACTAATTCTACTATCGAACTAATATGAACAATCTCGCGCTGTGAATTGCACATTGTTCTTTTCAGCAACTAATGCTGCTATCGAACTAATATGAACAATCTCGCGCTGTGAATTGCACATTGTTCTTTTCAGCAACTAATGCTGCTTTCGAACTAATATGAACAATCTCGCGCTGTGAATTGTACATTGTCGTCTTCACTAACTAATTCTACTATCGAACTAATATGTACAATCTCGCGCTGTGAATTGCACATTGTCGTCTTCAACAACTAATGCTACCATCGAACTAACATGAACAATCTCGCGCTGTGACTTGCTCATTGCCGTCTTCACTAACTAATTCTACTATCGAACTAATATGTACAATCTCGCGCTGTGAATTGCACATTGTCGTCTTCACTAACTAATTCTACTATCGAACTAATATGTACAATCTCGCGCTGTGAATTGCACATTGTCGTCTTCACTAACTAATTCTACTATCGAACTAATATGAACAATCTCGCGCTGTGAATTGCACATTGTTCTTTTCAGCAACTAATGCTGCTATCGAACTAATATGAACAATCTCGCGCTGTGAATTGCACATTGTTCTTTTCAGCAACTAATGCTGCTTTCGAACTAATATGAACAATCTCGCGCTGTGAATTGTACATTGTCGTCTTCACTAACTAATTCTACTATCGAACTAATATGTACAATCTCGCGCTGTGAATCGCACATTGTCGTCTTCAACAACTAATGCTACCATCGAACTAACATGAACAATCTCGCGCTGTGACTTGCTCATTGTCGTCTTCACTAACTAATTCTACTATCGAACTAATATGTACAATCTCGCGCTGTGAATTGCACATTGTCGTCTTCAACAACTAATGCTACCATCGAACTAACACGAACAATCTCGCGCTGTGACTTGCTCATTGTCGTCTTCACTAACTAATTCTACTATCGAACTAATATGTACAATCTCGCGCTGTGAATTGCACATTGTCGTCTTCAACAACTAATGCTACCATCGAACTAACATGAACAATCTCACGCTGTGACTTGCTCATTTTCGTCTTCATCAACTAATGCTACCATCGAACTAACATGAACAATCTCGCGCTGGTCATTGCTCATTGTCGTCTTCATCAACTAATGCTACCATCGAACTAACATGAACAATCTCGCGCCGTTAATTGCACATTGTCGTCTTCATCAACTAATGCTACCATCGAAATAACATGAACAATCTCGCGCAGTGAATTGCACATTGTCGTCTTCATCAACTAATGCTACCATCGAAATAACATGAACAATCTCGCGCAGTGAATTGCACATTGTCGTCTTCACCAATTAATTCTACTATCGAACAAATATGTACAATCTCGCGCTGTGAATTGCACATTGTCGTCTTCACCAACTATTGCTAACATCGAACTAACATAAACAATCTCTCGCTGTGAATTGCACATTGTCGTCTTCATCAACTAATGCTACTATCGAACTAATATCGTCGCCAGACGTGCAGACGACCCAGCAAAGCAAAATGATGCGCCAACCAGGCTAAATACATGCTTTCAAGGAGAACTCTAGTTAGGGCTAGTTGGTTCATGATTCGCAAAGAAAACGGCGCGAAATATAGAGACGAAAGAGAAAGAGGGACAAAACAGAAAGGGGGACGACTCATACCTCTTGAATTCATTTTATTTTTCCCAATTTTTTTTATTTTTTTTTATCTTGATTCAGTCTTCTGACGTTTCCTTCCCCGCGCAAATGCTTCATTGGCATTCTACCCTATACCTTGGCCAATCCCCCCACGTGGGTATGTGCCATATTACTTGAGGAGAAGAAGAAGAAGAAGAAGAAAGGGGGACAAAAGAGAAAGGCGCTGGTCCTGTCCTGTTTGTTTCTCTTTTGTCCCTGTATTTCGCGCCGTTTTCTTTGTAAATGCATGCTTTCGCACGTCTACTCGGCTGAACGCCTTTAAAACCCTAGCACTTTTACTCTTGTATTACCATCTGCCCCGACTCGTTTGGCACAAGCGAGAACACATTTAGCACTATACAGAGGAGTAAAAAACCGACGCCCATTAGAAAGGACGAAGATAAACACCGCGACAAATTCAGTGAGGTATACGAGGTGTCTGACACACTAAATTGAGGTTTATATATATTCACTAGGAAGGAAGGCGAATACGTCTAGCTACCCTACAAGCATAGATCGTTTTCTGTCGGATGCAGCAGGAAACGTAGCGACGAGGACAGGCACGCCTATTCATGGCCACCTCGGCGGGCATCTCGCAAACACAGGTTTCCTGTTTGGTAAAATCGCGAAACGCAAAAGGCGCCCGTGTGCTGTGCGATGTCGGCGCACTTTAAAGATCTCCAGTTGGCCGAAATTGTTCCGGAGCCCTCCACTACGGCGGCTTTTTGAGTTAGAAGAGCGCTTTTCTCGGCATAGCATATTCAGCATTGTAGTACATCTGAATACAGTTAAGTTGTGCCAACTATAGCAGGATGGGTAACCAATACCGAATAGTAAGCTTTTTAAATATATCACTGATAGGCTTGTGAATTTTGAGATGTGTGTAGCCTACATTAGTAATATCCATATCGGTTTTTAGAATTTAGAAAGCGCGGTTCCCTTCAGCACTGTGGCGCAACAAACTTTGGCTACATCGGGCCAAAATACATGCGTTTTCGAGAAGCATGGAGGCAAAGAACCTCTCCAGTGCCTGTAACTCGTCGAAACAGCCAAAATTATGTGAGCGAACTCATGAAATTGTGCGATGGGATCATCAAGTCTAAATTAAAAAAAACAGACCGGAATTGAGCTTACAAAAATGGATATTGAATTTCTGATATCATTATGTTAAAATCGTGATGAGTCATCACAAATTAATCACAAAGGACAGATATGTTGTGTTTTCGCATCAGCCCGATATCAGAAATTCTTAATGAGTTTTTGATGAACTTTTCTCTCCAGACTGACATGATAAATTCTTAATGAATTTTTGCAACAACTTTTAGGCAGCGGACTGACATATACATTCTTGATGTGTACTTGCATGAACTTTCCTGATGAAAAAAGTTTTTCTGATGCGTGAAGACATCAGATCCGTATGTTTTTCAAGCATGACCTCAGATATTTTTTTTGAATTTCTCGTGCAGCAATGATGTTCAGAAACTACCAGAACTTTGCAGTTAAATCTCTTCATTTGTGCCTGCCAGTTCTTGCGTATATGACACCAAAGTTATCTTAGAAAACTCAACTTATTAACAGCTGCTCACTAACACTCGTTAGGGGGCGTCTTTTCGGCAGTATATAAGCATGAGTCCACGCTATGAAGTGCACCTTATGAAGCATACCTGATACCTGATTTAATATCTGCTGCGGGTCCTTGGACCAAATATATTAAATATATTTTTGGAATATGGCGGAGTGCTCGGCTTGAAGCGCTCTGGCACGGGTCGGCCCGGTATTGCACTGCCTCCGGGATCAGCCGGTGCATAATAGCGCGCGCCTTTCCTTTCTATCTTTGCTCTTCTATCCTTTAACTCTCCTACTTTCAGCACGCGGCAGAGAGCGTGGCTCGGCTTGAGCCAGTAGGCAGGCCCGTGAACTTTCCTTTCCCTTCTTCCTATCAGCAGCAGCAGCAACAACAACTATGAAGTACAGATCAGGTGAGTGTACCGGTGTGGAATGTACATCTAGAGAATGCAATGCCTTATTCTCGATCTTGTTACTTGCTCCTTTCAGAGGGTCGATGAAAGCTGTTTGCAGCAGTGATGGCTGATTATGGTCCTGGACTGTTCCACATTTCAGCGAAAGTAGCTCAGTATAGCTTAGTGGATGTTTACATTACATGTAAGAGAGATTCACCGCAGAGGTTTTCTGTGTGGTGTCAAAGCGCCGTTAAAAAAACGGGATTCACGACATTTTTTTGGTCATAACACTGGTTTCAATGCACCATAAATCACCCAGAAATGCATCACGAATTCGGCATGAATGCAAAAGAAATTACTGAGAATCTCAAAAAGAAAACACATATTACGTCTTAAGCTCCGCCGCGGCGGCTCAGTGGTCAGGGCGCTCGACTACTGATCCGGAGTTCCCGGGTTCGAACCCGACCGCGGCGGCTGCGTTTTTATGGAGGAAAAACGGCAAGGCGCCCGTGTGCTGTGCGATGTCAGTGCACGTTAAAGATCCCCAGGTGGTCGAAATTATTCCGGAGCCCTCCACTACGGCACCTCTTTCTTCCTTTCTTCTTTCACTCCCTCCTTTATCCCTTCCCTTACGGCGCGGTTCAGGTGTCCAACGATATGAGACAGATACTGCGCCATTTCCTTTCCCCCAAAAAACCAATTATTATTATTAATTATTATTATCACGTCTTAATCAGAAAATCGGTGGCCAATACTAGTCACCAATGCATCAGAAACTCATCTCACAAGTCATCAGAAATGTCAGATGAGTGTGATGTCTGAATTCATTGTCTTTTCACCAGAAAATCATCACATTGTTTTGTAAAGAATATATTTCTGGCGTGGTTACGTTTCTTTGACACAGTATCAGGCGCCATACTTCTTTTTTTTTTGTGTTCTCATCTGATGAATCCGATAAACAGCCGACGGCCATAGTAAAGCACCGCGGGCACAAAGCGGGCGCAACAAACGCCATCGCATCTCAATATTTTTTTTTCTTTTAAACAGGCGCTCACGAAGCTCGCGTCAGGCGTTTTAACCCGCATAACCCGGAACTCTGCCCCGACGTTCGAGCTCGATTTTGCGGTCGTCTTTCAAAATTTAGCTAACGCGCTTCGGAGCGGGCGGCTCTTTGAAAGCGACCGACCCGAAAAACAGCGTTCGCCGGGCCACAGCTGTTCTTGCAGCAATGAGCCCGCCTGTATCGCTTTCTGCTTGCTTTATTTAGCTCGCCCACCCTCTTCTCGGCCAACCTTGCCTCTCCCCCCTTCCCCTCATAACCAGAATGCGGGCACAGCAGCCCGTGGCAGCGTCAGGAACTCATTCAATACCCAAGGGCGCTATCCTAAACGATGCATTTTGAAACGGAACCGTCTGCGGCCCCCGCAATACAGCTTGTCGGTATTCAAAGGACCTTATGCGGGCGTTGTGAAATCGCCGTTGCTGGCAAATGTTTCCTTAGGAGCGATTTGAGACGGATGGTTTAAGAATAGGATATACGCACAGCGTCTGCGCAGATTATTCGCGATACCGATTTTCATTTTTTTTTCGCGAACGGCGAGCAGGCCAATCGCGAAGAGCGTAAAAATTAAAGCGCTCGCAAACGCTAGGGCCGCTCACAAAGCAGTAGAAAAATGCTCAAAGCCATGTATGGTTTACAAACTTGGAAAAAGAATCGATATATATATATATACGGAGAAAGAACAATAAAAAAGTTTTTTAATAGAATGTCTGCAGGGAATAAAAGTAGGGATAAAGGGAGGTGGAGAAAGAGACGCAAAGAAGAAAAATGACGGGCGATCGTACGATGCGATGCGAGAAATCTGCGTTACCGGTGTTGGCTTTACATTTCGCATTTTATTTCCACCTTTTCCACATCGATCAGCTTCCTAATGCGTCGGTGACTTTGATTTGCTACCGCTTTTTCCTACCGCAGCTGCGTGCGCTTCTTCAAGGTGGGACTATTTGGGTGGAAACCCTTCTGTAGGGTTGGAGTAGGTAATGGGTGGAGTCTTCAGACCACTGCGATCTCGCCGAATAAGAAGTACACTGCTGCCACAGTAAAATCAAGGGGAGCAGTTAGCAAAAAAAAAAAAAATCACAGTGATGCATAATGCCATTATGAGCCAGCAATGCGATAACATTAGAAGCTGTTGACGCCTTTACCGATTTCACTTCCGGTCATGCGACATAAACTCCATTCAGCCAATAGGAATGTTCTCTATTGGTGACGTCAATTCTCTCCAGCCAACGGGAATGCTTCGCTCTGGAGACGTCACTTATCTCCAGCCAATGGTAATGCTCCAGTATGGTGCCGTTGCTTCCCTTTAGCCAATGGGCGAATTTTGTGAGCGACGACGCATTTTGGCCCGATGGGGCCTTCGATGACATTGAAAAGCAGTAGCGGATATGGAATGAACAAAGAGAAGGCATGATGCAAGGAACAAGATGAACTAATCAGCCAAGTGAAGCAAAGGCGTAAGCACAGCTGCCGAGAATGGCAGCCATTCCACCGCAAGCAGCCCTTGTACAGCACACACATACATCCGGAACAGGAGGAGGAGGAGGTCAATTACCGCATAGTACGTTTATTACACAACCGTTGTAGATCACGCATCCGCAACTATATATATTTCTTCGCGGAGAGCAATCTAAGACTATAACCAGATGAGAACAACGCGTAGGAGTGCAGACCCCACACAGACACAAGAACGGAACGAGAACGACTGTTTTATGACTAGGACAGACTAAATAAGTAATGAGAGAAAAATAGGCTGCACAGCAGAAGTCGTTCCCCCCCCCCCCCCCCCCCCCCCCTTATTTCTGGATCGCGGCTCTCATTTTTGCCGCTGCATCGGTTCGCTGGAAACCCAGGCACGAAGCGGCACTGCAGGGGACGCCGAATGCGTGTTTCCTTCTCCCAGAATTCCCGCTCTCGGGAGAAACATCAGGAAACCATGTTCCGTCTCGCTGAAAGAAAACTATAAAAAACGTGTAGCGCGTGGGCTTGGAGAAGTAGGAGTTCGAAACGGGGTTTCACGAATGCGCCATCGACGCTTCTCTGTTTTTTTTTTCTTTACTCCGCAGACTCTATACATAGTCAACTCCCCAGGGGCCACTGGGAGCTAAGGACGTGGGTTGTTGGTTCTACCGTTCGTAACGTGGGCGTTTAGATTGCTGCTTGGCTGGTTGGTTCGCGAAGCGAAACCAAGAAATGAGGCGGCTGTATACACCTAACCGGGGCTTACTATATTTATAACTTCGCCAGCTGCTGTATACAGGGTGTTCCACCTAGGACTTTCCACATTTTTTTTTGCGATTTTTCTGACATAGCATTGTAAGCTGTGTAGTACATCAGAATACAGCTAAGACGTGCTAACTATAGCAGGCTGGTTAACCAATATTTAATAGTGAACTTTTTAACTAGTATTGTCAGTCCCCTTAATTATTGAAAGGCATGTTGCCCACCGCAATTAATACTCCTATCAGTCTTTAGAATTTCGAAAACGCGGTTACCCTCGGCACTGTGGCCCAACAAATTCTGGCTATTTCTACGAGTTGCGTGCACTGGAGAGGCTGCTTTGCCTCCAAGCTTCTCGAAAGCGCATGTATTAAAGCGCGACGCGGCCAAAATTTGTTGGGCCACAGCGCCGAGGGTAACAGCGTTTTCGAAATTCTAAAAACTGATATGAATATTACTTCTACGGTGGGCTGCACTCCTCTCAATAATTGAGGAGCCTAACAGTAATAGCCTAAAAGTTAGCTATTCCGTATTCATTAACCAGCCTGCTACTTAGCATGTCTTAGCTGTACTCCGATGCATTGCACCGCTGGCAATGCTATGCCGAAAAAAGCGCTCCTCTAACTCAAAAAGCCTATTTTTAAAAATTGTGGAAAGTCTCAATCACCCTGAATAGTCCACTGCAATAGGGTGTATATAGTTCGTACGCGTCTGAACCATCCTGTATAGCTGGTATTAAGGACTCACAGGTGTTGCGGAAGGTGAGCTGTTAAAGGGGTCAGTATAATTCTTGACTAGAGGATGCGTGAATTGCTTTCACTCCGAGCCTTTATACGAATGCATTGAAAAGAGTGTTAACAGGTCCAATCGATCGCTCTGAGCTGCTGACGAGCCGATGGTATAGACAGTACGGGCATGTCTGAAGGATGGCGCCTGGAAAATGAATCCGCTTTCAGTGCATGCAGTCGTACCTATACTCTGCGCAAGACTGGACGATATATTTTACAACTTGCGCTTAGGTCCAATGCATAGTATTATGAGCTAAGTCCGCTGTAAGCCAAAAAAAGTCTGGAAAATATCGGCGGATTGTAGTCTTCTCTACCGATTTCTTGACAACTTTCTCCCATCTAAATCAATCAATTTATTTTCTTCATTAATAAACAAAACAGCAATAATAATATAAACGTTCCCCCGAATTTTCCTCAGTCTCAAATGCAGTTGGCTTCTTTCCTAAGTACAGCATAAGAGTAAGCTTTCAACTTCACTCATTGCCAGTAATTCGGCCCAAGAGCTTCTAGTTCCCTTGGAGCATGACTTCGATCATTCAAAAATAGCGCGCTGACGTCAACCGTGTCGTAAGAAAGAAATAGAACGACCGAGTGGCTGTAGAATAGAACGTGTTCCGTTAAGGTTAGGGACATTGGCTGGGCGAGATATCCTAGATCGTACCAGTGCGAAACTTCGCTTCAGAAAGTGACTAATTTCAATAGCCACTTTCCGGGTGCTTACGGATGGTGGCGCCACCCGGAAGCGATTTCTGTAGCGATAGCTACATTACGGTAGCATTTCGAGCCTACAACGTGGCTGCGCCGCCACGCTCTCACGCGGTTGGTCCCGTGGTGCGGAGCAGCTGCCGGCGGCGCGGCGCCGTGGCTGATCACGTGGTTCGTCACGTGGTTGGTCACGTGGCCAAGTTCCACTCGGCCAGCTGTAGCTATCGCGTCACTCCAGGTTTAACCAGAGCTAAACCACAGCCATTTTTTCTTCTTTTTCTCTTAATTTATCTGTCGGACTGTTATATCTACGAATGTCTGTTAATTCGTCTGTTTCAATGATTTTCTTGCAGGCTATTGTGCGTTTATCAAGAATCTTGAAATTTGCAACTTGAACTAACATTATTCACCGCGAGAGGCGCGGCAATCTGTAGGCACCTAAATTTTGGCCATATCAAGCCGCTGTTTATTGATACTAGACCCCATGGGAAGTTTTGCAGCTGGTCTGTCCCGAATTCCCGGCTATGGTTCCTGTCGCTCACGGTACATGCTTCCGCGCGATTTAGACTGATCGATACGAGTGCCTAACAAAACACTGCCATCGTATTAATACCTTTATTCACTGCCCCCCCCCCCCCCCCCCTTTTTTTTTGAACTGCTTTCTTGAAGCACGAGGATTTGCAGGACGCCCTAAGTATACATCTTTGTAGCCGTACATGGGTATACGATTAAAATACACGTTGATTGCATTCATTCTCTTGCTTTCACGGGCCTGTCTCAAAGGCTTTCGTAACCGTGACCCGGAGATCACAGAGATCACGAGATCACACGCCGCGCAGCAAAGTCATAGACACCGGAGAACACGGATGAAAAGGAACCACAACAATAGGGCTATTTCTCACGGTCTCGACCGGTTCCTTCCTTCCGCGGCGACTGCCTTGAGGTCAGATGCGTAATCATCAGACTTCCAGACTCTGCAGCCAGCGTCCGCCTGTGCACGACCAAGGCTCACATATACGGCATGCTTATTCCTTGTTAACGCATGCCTGTGCAACAAGTGGTACCGCGCGTTGAGCTGGGAAATTTATTCACCCGAGACCGCTTCAGGCCGTCCAAGCAAGCCAGCTCGCGTCGGCTTAGTTAGAGGGCCTTTGCTCGGCGTACAAAGGAAGGGCGAAATCAGAGAACAAGAGGGGGGGGGGGGGGGGGGGGAGCAAAGAAAATGCAAGAATAAGCGCAGAAAAAAACGACAGGTCCGTTCCGCAGTCCATGCATGGGCACGTGTTTTCAAGCAGCCGCAGGCGTCGGCGGACTCTATACTTGAGAGAAGGCACGTTCGCAGAGCGCAGCCGAGCGGGCGTAAATCACTCAGCGGCAGCAGTGGACAATCAAAACGAATTCCATGATTAGAATAACGAGCTGCACGCCGCGGTATACGAAGGCGAATGGCGGAAACTGAACGCGGAAGATGACCGAGATTGCCTGCATGCGATGAAACGGATTTGTCTCCATCAGGAATGCTCCAGAGTTCACATAAATACCCATCCACACAAGCACTCAAGTCCACCAACTACCGAAATGCATTTGATTATCTGGTGCACATTAGCGCCTAAGTACTCATGAACAACCGGGAAAAGTGACTGATGACCCCCCCCCCCCCCCCCCCCCCTCTAACGCCAGTCTCCACACCAGGGGCCGCATTCTATAAGCTCTCAGGAGCATTTGTGGGACATATTGGGCACATTGGATGTGGAAAATGGAGTAATTAATCTTTTAAAAGATATATATAGAGGTAACAGAGTGCTCATAAAATGGGAAAAAAATGTATCAGGGCCTGTAGAGATACAGCGGGGGCTTAGACAAGGATGTCCTCTGTCCCCTTTGTTGTTCATGTTGTACCTGCAAGGTTTGGAGGCCAAGCTAGAGGGGAGCGGACTAGGTTTCAACCTATCTTTTTTCAAGCAAGGGGAATTGATTAAACAGACATTACCGGGACTAATATATGCGGACGATATAGTGATAATGGCTGACAACAAGGAAGACCTGCAGAAGTTGTTAGACATATGCAGTACAGAGGGAGATAGATTAGGCTTCAAGTATAGTAAGGAAAAATCTGCAGTCATGACATTTAATGAAGAGGGCGGCGAGCATAGAATACAGGAGTTCGTGCTAAAGGTAGTGAATGAGTACAAGTATCTTGGGGTGTGGATAAATAACAGTGCTGAGTATCTGACAGAGCATGAAAAATATGTAATGAATAAAGCTAGTAGGAATGCAGCTGTCATGAAAAATAGGGCACTGTGGAATTACAATAGGTATGAGGTGCTAAGAGGGATCTGGAAAGGGGTGATGGTCCCTAGCCTGACCTTCGGGAATGCGGTCCTGTGTATGAGGCCAGATGTTCAAGCAAGGCTGGAAATTAGGCAACGGGGAGTAGGGAGGTTAGCTTTGGGAGCACATGGCAATACACCAAATCAGGGGGTACAGGGTGATATGGGATGGGCGTCTTTCGAGAGCAGAGAGGCTAGCAGTAAGATAGCATTTGAAGAACGATTGAGAAGGATGGAGGAAAAGCGGTGGGCTAGGAAAGTTTTCAGATACCTGTATATAAAGAATGTTGACACGAAATGGAGAAAGCGAACTAGAAAATTGACAAGCAAATATCTGGACAGCAGTAAGGGGGCAAATCAGCAATTATCGGTTAAGAAAAAGGTTAAAGGAACAGAGAGAGCTTTGTGGAAAACAGGGATGCTGACGAAATCGGCACTAGAAACATACCGGACCTTTAAACAGGAAATTGCCAAAGAAAATATCTATGATAATTGTAGGGGAAGTTCTTTGTTGTTTGAGGCCAGGACTGGAGTTTTGCGGACTAAGAAGTATAGAGTCAGGTACCAGGAGATAGACACTTTGTGCATTGCGTGCGGAGAGGAGGAGGAAACGGCTGAACACTTGATACTTTTTTGTAAAGGGCTTCACCCTACAGTGGAAGGCAGCGGAGCTGACTTACCCAAGGCATTGGGGTTTAGGGATAGTGAAGGGAAAGTGGATTGTAAGAGGTTAGAAGTAACCAAGCGAAGGTTATCTGATTGGTGGCTAAAAGCAAGACAGGAGTAAAATTTCACAAGACATGGCTAGGTGGCTTGAGCCACCGCCCGATGTAAAGGGTTCAGCCGTATCCATCCATCCATCCATCCATCCATCCATCCATCCATCCATCCATCCATCCATCCATCCATCCATCCATCGATCCATCCATCCATCCATCCATCCATCCATCCATCCATCCATCCATCCATCCGTCCATCCGTCCGTCCGTCCGTCCGTCCGTCCGTCCGTCCGTCGTCCGTCCGTCCGTCCGTCCGTCCGTCCGTCCGTCCGTCCGTCCGTCCGTCCGTCCGTCCGTCCGTCCGTCCATCCATCCATCCATCCATCCATCCATCCATCCATCCATCCATTGTCCATTTCGCCGCCTATTTGGTTTTCAAACGTCCGCGGGAAGCGAGCTTGGCTGTGATACGCAGCCAATGGTGAGGTGCATCACAGCGCTCTGTCAACAGCAGACGGTAGGGCCTCACCAATTGCAGATAACGACGAAGTAGGGTCGTTAACCACCCAATGGAAAGCTTAAATGAACGAATTACTAAATAAAATCAGTTAAATAAGAAGGCAATTCATTTCGCTTATTACTACTGAAAGGGGGTTTGTGCACAAAGAGAGCAGGGGAACGAGTTCACGGCGGGCGCCACAAAACGGCGAGCAGAAGAATGGCGGTCAGCGCAGAAGACGGCCAGTTCAACCGAAGCAGACTCGTGCAGCGCGGCGGCGCATCGATCGTCAGTGATCTGCTTAGGTGGCATCAGGCGCGGCAGTCATGGTTCGCTACGCTACGAGTAACTCACGAAATCGATGAATTATTATTAATTCCTACAGAATTGAACGTACAATAAAATAGTAAGGAAATTAATAACTAATAAAACTAATTTATTATAGATTAATCAATTATAATAACCAATAATTACTGATCAACCGGTAATGAATTATTTAAATGATTGCAATAAATGCTTAATTACATTACTACAGTCACAGCTAACCAGATGCTTCCTACAGGTCACATGCTCGATCACGTGATACGAGACGTGCCCAGACAAGACTAGGAGCAAGTAAGGAGACTTATGTGCACCTTTAATTTTTTTTAATCTTCTTTCTCGCCCAGCCGGTAGTCGGTAACTTGTACTAGTCTTTTTTAGTCGCGACTTTACATTACCTGAGGAAGGCAAGGAGGACCAAGGGGCCTGTCATCACTGTTTCGCGAATTTACATCTCGCGAAATATTCGTAAAATGCGACTTCGGTTTAATTCACGAAATACCGAGCAAACGAAAAATAGATCATTTACAGCGCTCATAGACACACATCTATGTGCATCATCATCATCATCAGCCTGCAGCCCACTGCAGGGCAAATGCATCTCCCACGTCTCTTCAAATAACCCTGTGCTTTGCCAGCTGTGCCCCCTCCCCCCACCCTTTGCCTGCAAACCTCCTAGTCTCATCCGCCCACCTAACCTTCTGCCGCCCCCTGCTCCGCTTACTTTCTCTTGGAACCCACTCCGTTACCCTTAAGGACCAGCGGTTATCTTGCCTTCGCATTGCATGCCCTGCCCAAGCCCATTTCTTTCTCTTGATTTCGACTAGGATGTCATTAAGCCGCGTTTGTTCCCTCACCCACTCCACCCGCTTCCGGTCTCTGAACGTTACACCTATAATTCTCCATTCCATGGCTCGCTGCGTTGTCCTTAACTTAAGCTGAACCCTTTTCGTTAGCCTCCACGTTTCTTCCCCGTAGGTGAGTGCCGGTAAGATACAGCTGTTGTACACTTTTCTCTTCACGAATTTGGTTCTCGCTAAAAATTCTTAAAATGCGAATTTATTTTAATTCGTGACATACCGAGCTCGCGAAAAATAAGTCATTTACAGTACTCAGAGACACACATCTATGTGCATGCACATTCTTTTTTGCGTGTTTTTGTTTAACGTTGAATGCGCCCCTGAGCACGACGCATTCACAATAGGCTGAACGCTTTACTGCGTAGCTCAGTTGAACAATAAATAATTCACATGTGCAGGTTCGGAGTTCATGGTATTTGCTTTCGAACCGCGCTGAGGTGGGGGAAGTTCTCAACAGAACATTCACGCATTAATGGACAGCAGTTATATAGCCTGCATCGGTGAAAACGGACATCGTTAAGCTAGGCGCTAGTTTCAGCAAATCGTGAAACGGATTCCGGAAACTGTCTACGGGTAACAGCATGCTCTCGACTGGCCAGAGCATATTAGTGAGCCAATTACGGGTCGCTAAATTTCATAGGCAAATGAGCTTCGTACGAAAACAGCCATTGGCAGAGTTACAGTGTAGTTCTACTGATAGGCAATATAAATTTATCAGAAACTATAAATAGAGACTTTAAGAAGGTGAATTCTGTTTGCAATTACCACAAGCCGCTGTCAGTTTTCACTGCGCTCAAAGGCTAGTCAGAGAATGAATGTAAAAAAAAGAAAGTTGAGAGAGGGAAAAAATCAGCAATAAGCGTGGAAGTAGTTTGCTTTTACGGGCCAGTATGAAAATTACGATTAGCCCCTTCCCCCCATTATTCCCCCTTTTATTTTTGCCCACCTTACGTGCCCAGTAAACTTTCAGCTAAATATGGCGAGAAGTGAAAAAAAAAAGCCTCTTTCCGCCAGCAGCTGTCACCGGTTCGCTTTATTCTTTTGGTTATGTATCATTATATGTTCACTCCTGCTTGGGCCAAGCAGTGGCCTGCAGTATTATGAAATAAATAAATAAATAAATAAATAATAAATAAATAAATAAATAAAAAGTTCTGAAAAGCCACTTCGCCGCATAGCAGTTTCTGTATAGCCTTCCTCTGAGCAGCTTAAAAACAAAAGGAAAGGGAACTTCAGCGTAAATGAGGCGTAAGGACCATCCCAGCCGCATTTCCAAAACGCGCACTTTTCCTTAGTCATTAGCGGCGAGCAACACACGCCGTATGCTCGGCTCGAACCGGTATGAAAGGAAACAGCCTAATAGCATGCTGTCAAATACTACTTCTCAAGCCCGCGAGAAGAAAGAATAGTTGCGCTTTCTTCCTGAGCTGTTTTCCCTTGAGCTCGTGAACACTTCAACGCGTTTAAAGTTTTGTGCAGTAGGAAAAAAAACACAAAAAACATCATTTTTCAGCGCGGACTATGTTTCCTGTTTTTATATAATGATCCTAACTGTATAACCGGATTACCTGACGCGGAAAAAAAAGAAAGTACACTAGCAGTGAATATACTATGGTCGCTTTCAGCTCACATTCTCTCTTCCAGATCGCATAACGTTTAAAAAATGGTCTCTAAATAGTCTATAGACTTCTTATGACTCTATTGCCTTCCTATAGATATTTATTTTTGTCTGTTCATAGTCTATAGACTGTCTATAAACGTCTATATACAAAAGTCTAGTAAAAGTGTATAGCTTTAAATCTAAAGATTGTTTATAGACTGTCTATAAAATTTGCATTGCCTATAGGGTTTGTCTTTAGAGTCTATAGACTTTATAGACCGGAGTCTATGGAATGTGTATAGACTCTCTAAAGAAATTTTTGTGAGGTAATGAGGCGCGTACTGATCGTTACAGACCAGTTACAGACACCGCACGATGCCCGGGAAGGCTATTTCCGGTAGAAAGCATCTTACCAAAGAATGGTAGTCGGATCCTAAGTTCCGATTTCGCACTGAGTCTGTCGTCAGAGCACCCCGATTGTAATTCGTGATGCTTCCTGGAAATTCAGACAGCGGGCAACGCCGGAGCGCTCCAACTATGCTTTTTAATCATTAGGTATAGCGTCACTCGTCAGCTGTACTGACTTCTTCAGCCGACCGACAGGGTGCGCTACGTTATATAGCGCGCCGTGCAGCAGCAACCCAATTAATACGTTAATTAAATATTTCAAGGCGTAATCCTTTTCTGGCTCATGAGTGGCGTGGACGGAAGTTGTCCGCGCGAACTGTCAATCAACAGTTGATAAACAGCATGTATGTGATGAGATAGAGGCCAAAAAAGACAAGATAGAGGGAGAAAGAGAGGAAAGGGAAAGCCTTTCGCATTTCCGCTGTTAAGCACACTTTAGCGCAATCCTGTAATTTTTCCATCCGTGTCAAGAAAATAAAACTTGTGTCCTCAAGTGAACACGTGGCGTGCAGTGGCCAGCGAAGGTGGTCTGTTCGCGCAGCCGCGGGTTCGAAGCCGAGTCGCGGCAATAGTTATTTAAATTCTGCAAGAGGCTGTTGCTATCCTAGGTTCGGCCAAGGTCACACTCAAGGTCAAGCTTCGCGCAAACTCGGTGAGCCGGTCAGACCATGCTAAGTAATGCTTTGGCGCTAAAAGAGCACAAAAAGTTTATGCAGAGGAGGGGGGGGGGGGGACAGGCATCGCGAAATGTTTTCAGACCACTCACCTCATGGGCTTGAATAGTGCTTGGCCGCCGTTCTCGTAGTCGATGACGAGCTTCAGTTGCGTGCCGCCATCCTTGAGACCTGCGCGCATAAACAAGGAGCAGCAAAATAAATAGAGAAATCACGACAAATATGCAGCGCCTGAAACACTGCGAAATTATTAGCCTCCACTCGGCTTCCAATTCTTGGACGGTCCCTCTGTATGAGTGTGATGCACTGAACGCCTGGAGAACAATGACGACCACTACCATTTTACGCGCGCAAAAAAAAAGCCTCCCCCCCCCCATCAAAAAAAGAAAGAAAACAGAACAGAATTGGCCAATTTGTTGAACTTGCGGTCAATAAAACGAGCGCGTTGTATAAGGTCCCCCGGAATACTTTACGCGGATTCAGAAGGTGCCTCTCCTCCACCTTGCATTCCGACTATGTAGGTGAAGAAGGGAACACCTGTGGGCGGACGGTAACCTTCGACCTTTTCAGGAGAGCGCAGAGAGCGACAACTCGCGTAGCGCGAGCGCTGGTAAATAATAAACGCGTCGCGAGAAACGCGCCTTCCAGTTCAAGTTTTGACTGTCTGTTCCCGGTAAAGACGTTTTCCGGCAAGCAAAATGCACGCTGTGGGAGTTGCTATGCTGTTCGAAAGGTGCGGACAAAAAATATACGAATACGACGTTGGAAGAGCTCTACAAAGGCTTGGCGCATTCCCATCAAACTTCCTCCCACGGGCCAAGCACGACTGCTTCACTCAGTTATTTAGCGCAGCCTCGTCGGGCGCTCATGTATAGTTCAAGAAAGGTAGTCGGTGCTGAGATATAGTTTCCAGTAGAAAGACAAAGTTACATCAAACTTGTATAGTGTACAACTTCTGCATGGTCAAAGGGCGCGACCGTGTAGGCACTCTATTTCTGCCGCTGACTGAGCCATTTTCGCGCTCAAGAAGCGTTAAATCCTTCTCTTGCGCTAAAGGGCTTCATTGTTCCCTAGCGGGGATAAAAAGAATTATGAGGACGCTTAAGCTTCGCCCTTTAGAGTAGACGCGATATAACCTTTTCCTTCTTTTTTTTTCACTTTTATTCTTTTTTCTTTTTCATTCCTCACCAATTAGCAATCCACAATGACATTACCGATCACGTTCACCGATTACAATCACAATTACGGAGCACGTTACAGATTACCAACAACCAATCAGAATTATCGATTACAAATCACCAATCACTGTCTGCTTGTAGGTTACACTGCACGGCATACTACGCCACTACATACTCATGCATATACATATCATATGTTTCAGTACAGTAAACCACCATAATACCGCCTTTTCATTCCGCCTGATTTAGATCTGACGCCTTATTGGAATATTTATATTTGGTTTTATTTAAAAAAAATTACTATAACATCTGTACACGTCCCCAACACACTTTACTGTCATACACACAACAACGCGTTCACTTGCTGCCTCTGACACGCTTCAACCAACGACCCTTTGTGACATTATGTCCGGCCAATAGTTTCGCATTTCATGTTTTCCCGTGACGCTGCACACTCAATAGTGCGTGCATTCTTGCAAGTGAATTTCGTTCATGTTTTACCCACCCTCATTGTGTATTCTAGTGTTTCTGGTCGCCCGTGAATGTGGGGCTTCATCATGCATGAGGTGTAATTGGCTGTTAGTTTCCTGCTTGTTCTTTTCTCCCCTGAGTTCCTGTTTTCAGTGTCGAGGAAGTGATTGTACAAGGATTTAATCTGTACGCTCTTCCCTCCACCCACTTACCATTCTATGTATTTTGGTTTACCGGGACATGATGTACTCAAGAGAGTGCGTAAAATGCCCCTCCCGCCGTGTGCCAAGACATTTTTCTATAAGCTACATAATGAGACATGGCTTGTCAGAACGTGGTTAGAAAAAAAAGGGCGTTTTTGTGTCCGCGGTAAATTATCGCCTTTGCGATGTTCCATAAAACGATTGAGCATTGTTTCATCGATTGCGAAGGTGCAGTACTCTTTTGGGATATCTTGCAACGGACATTGAAAAAAGACAATTTGACACCGAATTCTGTGCGGTATGTCACTGCACTGCCATTTGTTGGTGAACCTTCAGACATTCTGACTGGACTACACGGCCTCTGGAAAACGCGCACTTTGGACCGACGTTGTGAGTCTGTTGTTTCTAGAAAAGACCACTTCAGCAGAATGATTGTTCATCTAAATGAATTGTATGCCCAGACTGAATTTGAACCAGAGTGGCAACCGCGTCTGGCGCTGTGCTCTTCGTTGCCTTCTTTCTAGAGCGTCCCTGCTTATACTCCGTTTCATACATGAGGTGCAACGCTGTGAAAGGTACAGAAGTAGTCCGTACGGAAAAATAAAGGGAGGCGTGTTACTCCGCGCTTGTTCTGTGGCCGAGTGGTCTAAGGCACGAGAAAGCGACGGTGTGTCGCCAGCAGTATGAGTGCATTTAATCAATTTTGTGAAACGTGTGTCATGTAGTAAGCCTGCAGGCAAAGGATTTACTGTGTTGCGCTTACAGCAAGGAGCGCACTACTTTTTGGTCGCGGATGCAGGCAGTACAAACAAGAGCGCTAGCTTTGACAGCGTTGCGCCTGGTGGATGAAACGGAGTATAGCTGTGTCGTATTATGATGTAGTAATGTGCACTTGTCGTGTCTTCTCTCGTGCTTGGTTGTTTAGGTTTGTTGCTTTATGCATTGTGTTGATTTGAAATTGTCTTCTTCCTGGTTTGTACATAGTTCATGAACATCGCTTCATTGTAATAAATACCACGTAAAAAGAAAACAAAAACAAACAAACTTTGCGGCATATGCGTTGCGTGCCCGCCGGGCACGCAGAGGGCCTGGATTCGAACCCCAATGCCGGCGAATTCTTTTTTTTTTATTTCAAACTTCTGGGAATATTTCAGTCACGTTTCTGAGGCCTTCCAGTCGATCTTAGGCGACGGTGGCGGCTTTTCGACCGATCAAGCTGTATACGCTGTCGCGTAAAATGCACTAAACTATAGTGAACTACTTTAGTTTTACTTTAGGCACAGAGCGCCTTAAAGCCAGGACACAGCACTCGTTCTGTTTTGCCACGCAGAATGCAAACGGTAGGAACAATTTTATTGCTGGAGATGAATAGAACCAAATGAAGCTAAGTAATGCAGCGAAGGGAGGACAGTTTTTACTAACCTCCCGACACACGCAGAAAATAATCTTAAAAATAATTTTACGGCGCCTTACCACGTGTCTTAAGAAAAGAGAAAAGTTGCAGGCGTAAACGCACAAATGTAAAGTATGAAAAAAAGACAGGTCTGCCTCATTTATTGCGGGCAGACAATACTACGACAAGATGCCGGAAACCAGTCAGTCAGGCAAAAATTCATCATATACTTGAACAGGGTGTGACACTGTGAATTTGCAATACTTGAAATAATAATAACGCATTCAGTACAGCCTTTTCAAGGTATGTAAACAAGAAACAAACAGGAGACATTTTCTTCTTGCGCATCGAAAAGTTGCAACACATTACTTGAATACGCAGCACTAAACCTCGGGAACGTGTAAACAACGACGGAAAGACAGGAACAGCCAGGTCAGACCTTCCAGAATAGTTGAACAGCTGAAGTAAAAAGAAAACCATGACACGCCTAAAACTGGGTTTTCGAAGAATGCTCAGCCCGCGATTCCAAAACGATGTTTCAATACGACGCGCACTTACATTTTAAAACATTCCGTATACTAAGTGCGGCCCACAGAGGTTGTTTTGTATACGTTTTTTGCCCGTTTTGCTTACAAAGATCTCTTTACTGTTTCTCACTCAATTTTGGATTAATAGCTCTGACTTCTACCTCGAACTATTACGTGCTCAACCAAACTGCCGAAAGACAAATGAAAAATGAAATTATCGTTAAGGACCTCAATAATAATAATAATAATAATAATAATAATAATAATAATAATAATAATAATAATAATAATAATAATAATAATTGGTTTTGGGGGAAAGGAAATGGCGCAGTATCTGTCTCATATATCGGTGGACACCTGAACCGCGCCGTAAGGGAAGGAATAAAGGATGGAGTGAAAGAAGAAAGGAAGAAGAGGTGCCGTAGTGGAGGGCTCCGGAATAATTTCGACCACCTGGGGATCTTTAACGTGCACTGACATCGCACAGCACACGGGCGCCTTAGCGTTTTTCCTCCATAAAAACGCAGCCGCCGCGGTCGGGTTCGAACCCGGGAACTCTGGATCAGTAGTCGAGCGCCCTAACCACTGAGCCACCGCGGCGGGGTGGACCTCAAACTGCAGTGTGAAATTATTTGAAAAGATCAGAATGATCACATTATGACTTAATAATGTTAGTATTGCTGACTGCCGCGTTCCTGTGTGCGTGTATTTATGGATTATGCTAGGCGACTTCAGAAGTCGTGACTTGAAAACACACACACACACACACACACACACACACACACACACACACACACACACACACACACACACACACACACACACACACACACACACACACACACACACACACACACACACACACACACACACACACACACACACACACACACACAGAGAGAGAGAGAGAGAGAGAGAGAGAGACAGGCAGACTGACAGATTTAATTTGCCGCTGGCAGATCCGCTTGCATTTGTTGGTGAATGCTTGCCATGCAAATGTGTCGGCCTGCCAGCACTTCTTCCACCATTTTGCCCCGCAATTTTGAAGCTTTACTTTTTTGCACATTAATTATTTTTTTGTTATTCCGTTCAGCGAGCACTGCGTCTGAAGGGCTGCCAAAAGTCTGAGCCCACGGCGTTGTCGCCTCGCTCCACGAGACAAGCGGTAAACAAGGAGGGCGCCCGACAGAAAATTCCGGAGAACAACAAGCGCGTTTCTTTCTTTTTTCGGTGCATATTTTGCTATTTATTATTACTTTTCCTCTCAGGGGGCGCGTTCGTCGCTTTCCGCTGGCTGCTTTCCATCGCGTGCCTCTGTGTGAGCTGCCCCGGGCTCATCCCTATGCCCCTAAAAAAGTACGGTGAGGTTCGAAAAACGGCCCGTGGTGGCGCTACATATCTGGCCTTTACCGGCATGCACTATCGGGGACAAAAGTGGTATACTCCACGCATCGGGGGCCGGAGAACCAGAAAACTGCATCGTAACGCCATCTAAATCGCGAAACATTGAAACGAGTCAAGCGACATGCCTGCAGATAATAAAGGGCTTCCATTGGCTGCCTCGTTTCCAGATGCCACCTGTAGATGGCGTTACGATGCAGTTTTTCGTTGCTGCGGCTCCCGCTGCGTGGAGTATACCACTTTTGTCCCCGATAGCACACGCATAAAAGGCTCCGTCTCAGTGGCGTCGCTGTAGTCCCTTACAACTCGAAGGTGCACTAAAGAGGATTCTGTGCCTTTTCCCCATCAAAGGAACCCCGTCCCGCCAATGGCGTTGGCCGATTCTCTTCACCATGCTAGCGTGACAATGCAGGGAGCGGCGCCACAATGGAGAGAGGGATCTATCGCGGACCACAGAGGCAAGGGATTATCCCCTTCCATCTACCACTTCCTGTTTTGTCACAGTAGCAGGGTAATCAGAATCGGCCGACGCCATTGGCTGGAAGAGGGTCCTTTGACGGGGCTGAGGCTGACAAAGCTTTACTGTGCATAAGCGTATGGGATAAGGAAAAGCCGTAGTGTACTTAAGTTGTATCCGACTACAGTGACGCCACTGGTGCGCCTTCAGTGAAGCTAGCCTCTTTCTCTTTAGCAGGCGGTAATCTATCGACGCAGGCGCACATCAATTTGTACTCACCGCCCCCCTAACCCCACACACAGCCGCCGTCGTTAGAAAAGAAACCTCCAGCTAATCAAGCACCCGTGTTCGTTTTTCACCTCCTACCACCTTGCGGATTTAGACGTCGACCACAGCTGCTTCCTGTTTTCGTTCTTGTTGCGTATCTAGTACAAGTATCGCGCATTGCCTGTCACGTGTCCCCACGATGTCATCGCTAGCCCTATACCTGCTTGGGGTCAGATCAAGACTCTCCAGTATTGATTGAGCAGTGTTTGTCCTGGGGGGTCTTTCTTTTGGGGAAAATTTATGGGCCTCTATGAGCTCATACAGGCCAAAAGAACTCGAAACAGCTCCCTCGCGAGAAGCGTGGAACTATTTAATGGTCAAACCTTACGAGAGGAAGAGGTTGAGCAGAGGAAGTCACTCACAAATGGGAGTCACGACCCTGCATGACGGCTTAAAAACAACGCTATCAATAAAGTTTGCTGATACTACTATATGTGCTTTCTTCTTCTCTGGCTTTCTGCTACTGTTCTTTCCCACTTTTTTCTGTATCAGGAAAAAAAGATTGGCTTTTAAAGAAAGAAAATGGATTGGTCGAAACGGTGTGACGTCATCAAAGGAGGGAAAATACGAAATGTTAATCAGGAATAGTCAGTACTAGTACTTGTAGTAAGTTGTCTCTGACTGAAGGATGATGAGTTTTTGCTGATCCGTCAGGCAGAGACAGCTTACTACAACTACTAGTACTGACTATTGCTGATTAACATTTCGTATTTTCCCCCCTTTGAGACTTTCTCTGCGGTCTCCGGTGATGAGAGCCGGCTGGGAGGCACCCCTCCTAATTGTTGCGCCCAGACCGTGAGGCCCCATGATGACGGGAATTAAGTTCATTCATTCATTCATTCATTCATTCATTCATTCATTCATTCATTCATTCATTCATTCAGTACTAGTACTTACGCCTCCACCTACTACAAATACAACCGAATTGGAATATAATTAGAACAGAACTGAAATTGGAATAGATTGCAACGCTTCGCATCACTATTGCGCAAGTTTCTTAAGCGCCCCATGTATTTTTTTTCTTTTGCGTATGAATCGCGCAGCTGTCACAGCTGTGTCTTCTGCGCCAGCGGAAATTTGGCTGTTGAAGGCAGGGCCGCTTGTGAGACTCTCCGTACCGTCGTCTGACCGGGACCTTTAACAACGCGCTTTTCCATTCTTTTTATTTTTTCTTCCTGCATTGTGAGACAGTGTTTTGACGCTCGATAACCTACCTTTTCCGGGTTTTTCGAGAATGACATCCAGTGTAAAACTTTAAAAGCGTTGAGCAAAGGGCACAGAAAGGATGTTATATAGAACAAAACTGTTACCTCCCCAGGTCTTCCACCTTAACTTGCAACTGAGATCGCGAGCTGGCACGAGCCAGTTAGAAGCTTTGGGAACAGACGGACGACCCGAGCTCGTAACAGCTGTCAATGCGCCGCCCCGAATGACGAAGCGCGGGCGCGCCTCAGCTAGTGCGCGAGGGCAGTGCCGAACCTGTCTGGCCCGGGACCCACCCACGCTACCAGGTCTATTCGCATACGCTAAGGCTACCTATTCGGAAGATATGAAGACACAGTGAGACATTTACCCAAGTCTTTAAGGTCGGTTGGTTGGTTGGTTTTTGGGGAAAGGAAATGGCGCAGTATCTCTCACATATCGGCGGACACTTGAACCGCGCCGTAAGGGAAGGGATAAAGGAGGGAGAGAAAGAAAAAAGGAAGAAAGAGGTGCCGTAGTGGAGGGCTCCCCAAGTCTTTAATAATAATAATAATAATAATAATAATAATAATAATAATAATAATAATAATAATAATAATAATAATAATAATAATAATAATAATAATAAATTCGTTTTGGGGGAAAGGAAATGGCGCAGTATGGACACCTGAACCGCGCCGTAAGGGAATGGATAAAGGAGGGAGTGAAAGAAGAAAGGAAGAAAGAGGTGCCGTTGTGGAGGGCTCCGGGATAATTTCGACCACCTGGGGATCTTTAACGTGCACTGACATCGCACAGCACACGGGCGCCTTAGCGCTTTGTCTCCATAAAAATGCAGCCGCCGCGGTCGGGTTCGAACCCGAAGCAAAGCTCAATTTGGGGATGACCCTTCCGGGCAAGGACGGCAACACACAGTATGGCACATGAGGCATGTCCCGCGGCGGCTGCGTTTTTATGGAGGAACTCGCTAAGGCGGCCGTGTGCTGTGCGATGTCAGTGCACGTTAAAGATCCCCATGTTCACCTCAGAAAATTGGAAAATTTAGTGATCCACGTCCGGAACCGCTTAAAAAACACGCTGCGGGTTTATAGTTGGTGAGCGCCCGTCCTGTCATGTCTTTCTGTGCATTCGTCTAATATGTTGCGTAGTTTAAATGCAAGAAAAGAAAAACGTTCGAAACCGACCTGGGACACCGACAGAAAGAGATTAAGGCACACCCGAAAATTTGAAATTTGAGTTGATCAACGTACCCGCCGCGGTGGCTCAGTGGTTAGGGCGCTCGGCTACTGATCCGGAGTTCCCGGGTTCGAACCCGACCGCGGCGGCTGCGTTTTTATGGAGGAAAAACGCTAAGGCGCCCGTGTGCTGTGCGATGTCAGTGCACGTTATAGATCCCCAGGTGGTCGAAATTATTTCGGAGCCCTCCACTATGGCACCTCTTTCTTCCTTTATTCTTTCACTCCCTCCTTTATCCCTTCCCTTACGGCGCTGTTCAGGTGTCCGCCGATATATGAGACAGATACTGCTCCATTTCCTTTCCGCAAAAACCAATTATTATTATAACATATTATTTCGCTCGGCTACTGATCTTGATTTCCCGGGTTCGAACCCGACCGCGGCGGCTGCGTTTTTATGGAGGAAAAACGCTAAGGCGCCCGTGTGCTGTGCGATGTCAGTGCACGTTAAAGATCCCCAGGTGGTCGAAATTATTCCGGAGCCCTCCAGTGCGGCACCTCTCTTTTCCTTTCTTCTTTCACTGCCTCCTTTCCCCGTTCCCTTACGGTGTGGTTCAGGTGTCCAACGATATATGAGACAGATACTGCGCCATTTCCTTTCCCCCCAAACCAATTATTATTATTATTATTATTATTATTATTATTATTATTATTATTATTATTATTATTATTATTATTATTATTGACCCACGTTCAGAACCGACCTGAGAAACCCCCAAAATGGACTTCGCCCACCACCGAAACTTGTGTGGCCCACCCCAAGAAAATAAGAAAAATTGAGTTCGCGCGTTCGGAACCTGGGACACTACCAAAATGGGTTCGGCCTGCCCCCAAAACTTGGGGGCGGCTGCGTTTCTATGGAGGCGAAACGCAGAGGCGCCCGTGTGTTGTGCGATGTCAGTGCACGTTAAGGTAGGTAGGTAGGTAGGAAAGACTTTTAATGCTCTAGAAAGGTGCTAGTAGCAGACGAGAAAGAAGAGGTCCATCGTCCTTCTTCTCACAGGGTCGGTGCCCCTATTCCAGGGCTCCGCTGAGCTTCGCTGCTCGTTGGGCGTGCTGGATCAGACCTTGTTGGCAACCCAGATCGCCGCTGGAGAGCCGGCTCTCCCACTGTTCCGCACTCGGGTCTTTGCGAAAGCTGTCGTTTTTACTGCATTCCCACGTGATGTGGTACAACGATGGTTTGCTGCCACACCACGGGCAAGTGTCCCGATATTGCGTCGGGTAAATCTTGCTAAGGATATGCAGGTTTGGGAATGTTCCTGTCTGCAATCTTCGCCAATACACTGCCTCTAGTTGATTTAGATCAGGATGAGGCGGCGGATAGCGGATCCGTACCCCCTTATAGTAGTTGAGAATGTCTGAGTACGTAGGACTGACTCGGTCGGGTAGATCGTCCGATTGGGAGGAAGCTCGGCTCGTATACCCTCGAGCTACCTCGTCGGCGCGTTCGTTCCCCGCTATGTCGGTGTGTCCTGGCACCCAGTAAATGCTATGTATGACTTTTGGTGGGGTCGCGCTCTGGAGGAGCCGGAGCGCGGCGCGACCTATGCGGCCGTTCATGTAGTTACGGCACGCTTCTCTCGAATCTGTAAGGATGGTAAGGGACATGTTGCTTCGATAACCGGCTACCGCCGCTAGAGCTACGGCCAGCTCCTCCCCTTCGGTTACCGTGCAATCCCTCACTGAGGCGCTAGCTAATTCCTTTAAGTTCGAATCAATAACTACCGCCACTGTGCTGTTATGTGAGCTTCTTGTATACGGAGCCGCGTCCGTGTATACCGTTGTGGATTTTGTAGCTAGATTTTGTTGTACATACCTCGCCCGGGCTGCCCTACGGGCCGCATGCAAGTTGGGGTCCATGTTCCGGGGAAGGGAGCGAACCTTTAGCGTCTGGCGGATTGCGTCCGGTATGCTCGCAGTACGATTCTCGAATTCCGCAGTTCCGCCTAGCCCCAGTCGGCTAAGGAGCGAGCGCCCCGTAGGAGTCTGCTGGAGCCTAGCTAACTGCGTGACCAGTTGGGCTTCTTTGATCTCTTCGAAGGTGTTGTGAATTCCAAGAGCCAATAGTTTTTCGTTGGAGGTGTTCATAGGTAGATGCAGGGCTGTCTTGGAAGCTTTGCGGAGTATGGTGTCTGCACTATCCACTTCTCCTTTGTTGAGGTTGAAGTACGGGAGGGCGTAACCCACGCGACTAACCACCAGGCTCTGAACCAGGCACAGGGTATCCCCCTCTCGCATGCCGCTCCGCTTCTGCGACACGCGCGTGATCATTCTGGCGACCTGAGTGGTCGATTGCTTGAGAAGGCCGAGCGTATGGCTGCATCGCTGGTTGCTCTGCAGCCACATTCCCAAGACTCGTATCTTGTCTCGTTCGGGAATTAGCTGTCCTTCGAGGGAGACATTGAGGGACCCTTCCTTGTGTTTCCCTTTGTGGACTCGCAGGAGTTCTGATTTTTCGGTGGAGCAGGCGAGGCCTCGTGCACTGACATATTCTTCCACGCAGGTAGCCGCTGCTTGCAGTCGTTCTTCTTTCTGGCCGAGAGACCCAGTGGTAACCCAGACCGTGACGTCGTCAGCGTATATTGCGTGCTGTATGCCTTCGATCTTCTCGAGTTGTCTTGCGAGGCCGATCATGGCCACGTTGAAAAGTCGTGGCGAGATGACGGACCCTTGAGGTGTGCCTTTGTTTGGGGTCGAAAATTTAGCGCTACGAAGGTCTCCGAGCCCAACCGTTGCAGTGCGGTTGGAGAGAAAGGCCTTCACGTAGCTGTGAATGTTCTCGCCGCAGTGGAGGTTGTCGAGTCCTTCCATTACAGCCGTGTGGCTAACGTTGTCAAAGGCTCCTTTGATGCAGTGCACGTTAAAGATCCCCGTGCGGTCGAAATTATTCCGGAGCCCTCCACTACGCCACCCCTTTCTTCTTTCACTCCCTCCTTTATCCTGTCCCTTACGGCGCGGTTCGGATATCCGCTGATATGTCAGACAGATACTGTGCCATTTCCTTCCCCGAAAAACCATTTTCAATTTCAGTTCTCAATTTCCACCATGCTTTCGCACAATATGTCGTGCTTAGCAATGCTAAAGCAGCAGCCATTCTTTTACATGATTTCTTCATCCCTCCATTTTTTTTTCTGACGCAGCCCTCTAAAAGTCGTCTTCGAGCACTGTCACCCGGTTTATCACCGCAACCTCTCCCTACAAATGAGATCTCTCCAGAGACGACCTTACAATTGCCTGCTCGACACGGGAAAGCACGGGCCGCATTTAGCCGTCTGACACAAGTCACCCAGAACACTCGGAACAATGAGCATCTTGCCCCGAGCTTTGCCAGCCTATGGCGGGCAGCGTATGAGAGCCCTCTCTTCCCGTGACCAACTACATCGTAACGGGGACAGTGTACCCATACTTTCCATCTGCGAATAGCGAGCGGCGGCCCGTTCGGCGCTGTTCAATTAGACGCGATCTTTCTAGTCCTGGGTCGTCTATTCACCACTCGAAGAGACAGCTATAGCGATCTCATAGATGGGGCAGGTCGCCAATAAATGACAGATAAGCAAAAATGAAAGCAAAAATAATAACGCGAGCGTATGTGCGGAGGACAATATACGCGGCCAGCCAGCACGCATGCAGCTTTGGGGACGAACAAAGACGAAGTGGAAGGTGGGGGGAGGGGGAGGGAGAGAGAGACGGGGGGGGGGGGGGGGGGCTTCATATTGGTTCGCGCGGGGGGAGAATGGTTCGTCACAAGTGAGTTAATTAGGCCTCAGCGCAGCCGCCGGCCGGTAATAAGCGCGGCCTTTGCGGCTGGCCCCCGAGCCAATTAGAGACGGGCACGGCCGGACCTCAACGCGGCCTGGCCACGAGGTCGTGGATCACGTCTGTGCGCATGCAGACTAGGAGAGGCGAGGAAGGGGGATGCTGTGGACAGAGCAAATACGGCCGCACTTCCCACTATCGGTCCATCAAAGGACGGATGTGTAAAGAGGGAATCTGGGGTGGGGCGTATACACTCTGTACATTTCACCTCTCTAGAAGATTGCATCCTTGCAGACTCTCTACACAGGTCTTCTGTCTTGAGCCAATGTGTCGGGGGGAGCTGATTTGCAAGACTTCTCACCTGTGCAAAGATAGATTCAAGGGTGTCCGCGGTCTCACAAAACGGCCTTATATAAGAACGCCGGCCGGGTTTGGGGACGTTCTCTAAGAGCAGTCAGTTGGAGAGCGCGCGAAAGTTCAAATAAGATATTTTAGAGGGCTCCCCGGCCAAAAACACAAAGTGTCTTTACCAGGCATCAATGGCGATTAACTTTTACCCAAATGAAGCCGTTCGCTTTCATAATAGCTTCCAAACAGGCTTTGTTTACGTAATAAGGAACCATGGTTCAGGGGAGATTTTTCTTCAATTCAATTCAAATCTTTCATTTTTCAGAGCAGTTAGAAAGACAACTCTGAACGTCCCCTGGGCTAAAACTTGCACTCAGCCACTTGAGGCCGACTCAGAGGCCATAGGACTAGAGAGCAGTCAGCGCAGGTTAACAACATAGGCAAACAATAAAAACTGCGCACTCATTAAAATGGAAATAATATGTACAGAAATATTACCATAAAAACGCACATCCATATGAAACAACCAGAAAAAGAAAATCAGCTTTAATACGGAAGCACAGAATGACAGGATAATTGAACTCATGTAACAATTCATAATTTTACCTAGGCGGGACCCTCCCTCAACCCTTCAAGAATTCCAGAAAAACCGTAGTTCGTGAGATAGACGGCTCATGCGAGTATTCTACCAACGAAGCAAAACTCCGGCAAATATCACAACCTCTCCTATACACCAGGAGCACGTATAGCTGCTGTGCTGAGAGAGAAGTGTCAGAAACATGCATCGACAAAGCGTCGGAACTAAACTGCAAAAAAAAAAAAAACATTTTTTTCATCTCGCTTTCATCTCGTAGAAACCGTTCGACGTAGAATGTAAGAACTGCATTGTTAAAAATAAAAAGACGCTTAGTGATCTGCGCGGTTCGCCTGATCACGTCGCACGAAAGGTTCATATAAACCTTCCAGCGTGCCGCATTACTCGTATAGCCATCAGTTTCCAATACGCTGCACCGTTTTATCGGCACCAACAAAATTAGGCTTCGTCGAACGCACTGCCAACTGGTGGCCAAGCCTCCGAGACGCCGTGCGGGCGGGGGAAAAAGGGCCACTATAGCTACAGGCATACAGACAAGCGCCGTTGTCTTTTCCTTCCTTTTTATTATTATTTTAATGAAGGCCACTTACTGCTACTACTACGTCGAGCAGCAGCATGCCATGCGTGCAACGCGTATCTAGGCTAATCAATCTGTGCCTAATTAGCACGGGAGACTGGTTGGGGGGGGGGGGGGGGGACCCGCGACTTGGGGCGACCATCTAATCTAATTCCCTCCGTGTTACTTCGTCGGCACACCATCAGTAGGCATACATGCACAGTGGACAAGGACTCGCCGGACATGAAGAACAAAGGGTCGAGAGATACAGCCATATAATTACACGCTCCAGCGCGTCAGGATGAGGAGGTGATCGAGTCTGCCGGACTATGTATATACAGATAGATAGATACTCCCCGCCTGCCGTTGCGCTGTGCAAACTCTGAGATGGGCACGCAGGTAAATACACTCCGCCCTCTGTGGGGTATCTGGGAAACTGCGCCGGCAGAGGAGTCGTGTCCGCGGGATTAGCTGCGGGCGGCGAGACGCGGGCGCGCGTGTGTGTGCAGGCGCGATAGTGAAAGCGCGGACGTGATTAGACTGCGTAAACTGAAAGGAAACGAGATCGGCGCGTCACTGAGGCATGCAAGCACAAGAGCAGAGATTATGCGGGTCCTAATCAACAACGCTGGGGACATGATAATTAGCAGGCTGCGTAACGAGGGAATAAGTATACGGTTAACGATGCGCGGTTCGGGTGAAGTACGGGTTTGTTTTTTATGGACGAAATGTACCACTTAATTTAGATACTGAATGCTTCGTGCTTATAAATTCCTTAGTTGGGGAAGTATACGGGCCGATTCGTCGTAAAACTTCGGGGAATCGGACGCGCTGGGGGTGAACCGGTTTTCTTTCACGGCATATTATACGAGTCGAATGGGCAACAATGGACTATATATACTCCATTGTTGCCCATTCCACTCGTATAATACTACAAAACTAACCCTACAGGTTAGATTATCTAACCTGTAGGGTTAGTTTATAGTCCATTGCTATAATATAACACCCATAGAGCCATTGCTATAATACGAGTCCATTGCTATAATATAACACCCTAGACCCATTGCTATAATATGAGTCATCAGTAAATATTAGTTGTGTATCTGGGCTGCTGCAAATGAGATGAATCTTTCGTGTTTCAGTTAATTACTGTATACAGTTTTATAATGAGCATATTTGTGGCTGCGAACAAAATATGACACCGTTCCTCAAAAGTAGCGCTGCGCCTTCCCAGTCGAAAAAAAGAAAAAACCCGACAGGACCATGTCAAAAATACGACCGAACATTTTGTCGTCATGTCGTAACGACAGCCTTAAATTTTCTGTTCTTTTGTAGCATTTTTCTGTGGTACTATAGTTTTTTTTTTCTGTAGTACTCTTCTGTAGTCCATATTTCACTACTATTCAGTAGTAACTACACAACATTATGTTGTTACTACTACACGTTCAGGGACAACGTTACAGAAAATATGTTCCGGCGACAAGCGATTTTCTGCTCTGTTTATGAAGTGGGTTCGTCAGACTGCGTGTTTCCAGGCCATTTAGCGCGGCAATGAACGTGGACAGCTTCGTCGCCCAAACAAGCACATTCATTTCACACAAGCAGCTGTATAGCAGCTGTGAACGGCTTCTCGACAGTGAGTCGAACGATCAACGTCAGTGAATTGTCCGCCATGGCTACCACAGCGGAATAGGTATAGACGTATAGACGCTGTGTAGCCCGTTGTGGGCATTGAGAATACATCGGGGGTGTTTATACCACATTCGGACCTACATTCTGCCCACATCGTCATCCACCGTCGCCTTATTTCTTACCCTCTTTCGAGTCTATCCCCCACCACACCGTAAGCTAACGGCCGCAGAGGCGAGGGAATGGCGACAACTACAGACGAACACCTTTCCTAACCTACACAAGTACCACATCATCTTCCCCGACAGATATGACAGCATCTGCCCCTGGTGTGGCGGAATTCCAACAACATATCATGTAACAAAGGGCTGCTCCGGTCCCAAGCCCCCCGATCTAGACAAAGATCACTCCGACGAACAGTGGGAGTCTGCCCTGCTCAGCTCTGACTTGGCGACGCAGCGAAAGCTGATATCCCAAGCAAGAGCAACTGCGGTGGACATTGGGGTCCTGAAATAAGCACTCCACCCAAAATCTGTATTTTCGCCTCTCTATCCTACCTTTTTGGAATAAATGTTTTCTCATACTACTACCGCTCCAATCCAACGTGCCAGCCCTGAGAATCATAAGAGCGTGTTGTCGGGCAAGTTGGCTTTGCATGATATAGAAGAAGTTAGCGCAAAACTTAGACGAAGACAGAGAAGAAACACACAAGACGACAGCCGAGCGCTACTACCAACTGTTTATTGGGTCTTAACACCCGGAATATATATCCGAAAAAACAAGCATGCGCAGACAGTTGGAGGCACAGACGTCATACACCAGCACCGTGACGAGGCGAAAGGGAATCCAGAAAATCACATTCAGAAGTATAAATCTGTAAGGAAGGATCACTCGCGCAGCGATCAGATAGCCTTTTAATGTGGAAGGCCTCCAGCACAAGCCTCGCTGTGACATTGGCGCTCCTGCCCAGAATCTTTGTTTTCTCAAATCGTGCCCTACACGTGCTGTCACAGGAAGAAATATGCCGCACAATATTAGCGGTTCTTTCCTATGGACTTTCCTATGCAAAAGAACCACCGCACCCTCCCTGACCCTCTCTCGCTCTTGATATGGGGCACTACAAAATGATTAACGAACAAAAAAGTTCTGAGGGCACTGAAGTGTGCTTACGTCGAGGAATTCGAAAGCACGTGTTTTCAGGAAAGGAAAGGGCGCAGTAGCTCTCACATCTCGACGTCTCGGTGGACACCTCAATCGCGCCTGAAAGCATGCAACTGAATATGCATATGTCATCGGTCAGAAACCCTGTCTCAAGCTGACCTCCAACTTGACTAAAACATGTAAGCTGTATGCAAAGAGGAATGCTACGACAACACCTTCAGACTTGATATCCTTCATCACTATTTTATCCCAACGGCAAGAAAGGCTCGTTCGACCATTTCAATTCGCTTATTCAACATCACGAAAGACAAACAGCCAGAAGAAAGGCTTAACATAGGTCGACGCACCCTACAGTAACTTGGCAACAGTGTCACACAGTATGTCCACCCTCTCTCCTCCTTCTGTATAACCGTGCACACTCTCTCCCACCTTCCATTCCTCCATCCGCGTTGGGAGGAGGGGGTAATTCATTCTGTCCCATCGTTCGGATGTCCATACTTGTTACGCCACACCGTAGCGAAAGGGCCCAATAAGGAGCCGGATCCGACGCAAGCCGAATCCATTTGTCGCAATTAGGTCAGCACGGGCTCCCGCTGGGCGAGAAGTGCACTGCGCCCTGCATCGGGGGGGGGGGGGGGGGGGCAGCTGCTGCCCTGGGGGAAATAGCACTGCGCGCGCGCACGCGCGCGCACACACACACACACACACACACACACACACACACACACACACACACACACACACACACACACACACACACACACACACACACACACACACCTAGTAGTAGTACATGCACGAGGGCAGCAAGCCGTAAGCGTGATTAATGGCGGGTCCGGCACGGTGGCCTCCTACCCCTGCTGCATTGCGAGGCCGTGCAGGGAACGGGTATTGCCCGCCGAGCGCTTCCCGCTGCCGCCGCCCAGAAGAGCTGTAAGCAGGTGTGTGTGTACCTTATACAGTGCAGAGGATGCGTGAAAACACCAATTCCGGATGGGAATAAATGAGATGCGCTGCGGTCGAGAGTACTAGGAGGTGCTGTCTGCACGTGCTCCTATACCCAGGTTGTCCCGGATGCAGGGGCCAGACAGACGGGTGTTTAGTGGCCTCCCCTTTACGTAGAAGGCTTGTGCGTGGCTGCCACCCTGATTGAGTATGTGGCGGCAGTTGTGAAAAAGTGGTAGGGTTTTAACGTAGTCAAACCCAGCACGCGTGCGAAAACATATGTTTATCCTGGTTGCCTCGTGGTTTTGCTTTGCTGGGTCGTCGGCATACCCGGCGACGATATTAGATAGTATTCAGTATTAGTGAACGAAGACGACGATCAACAATGCACAGAGCGAGGGTACGTTCCAGTTTAACACGAGGCGAGGGTGGCTGCGGCGATGGCATAGCGCTCTCGTGCAGTGGCCTGCCAAGCGCCACTGCACGCGCCATTCGCACCGCCGCGGGTTCGATATCCAGTAGCGGCAATGTGTATTGGTTTTATTCCGCATGGGCCACGGTCACCTTAAAGGTCAAGCTTCACGCAAACTCGGTGAGCCGTTTAGACCGCGTGAAGTAGCGCTTTCGCGCTGAAAAGGAGTCCCATGGCAGGAGAGCGTCAGAAAACCGTGTAGAGGTAAATCCTATTTGGCGACAATCTCGGAGGAGGATGCTTAGGCTCGAACGTCGCGACTATTCGTACGCCGGCGATTCATTTCTTAACACTTCGACGATCGATTGTTTTTGTTTCGCAAGAAAATGGACCAACGCGGTCGATTTTTTTTTCTTGGAGCGCAGCTGTTAGACGCCAGTTTCTGCGTTCCGCGTCGTAGTCGGCGTAACACGCCACATGACGGGTGACGTGTTACGGCGTTTGAGAGGTGGCGTGTTGGCAGGCGGAAGCAGATCGAAGCGCCACCTGCCGCAGCGAAAGCGGAGGAATGGACAGCGGAAGGCGGCTGCTACGGTAAGATCCCGGAGGGTGGCTAGCAGCGTAACACGCCACATGGCAGCGGTGCTAGATGCCGTACATGTACGGTGTCTTTTGTGCTAAAACCACCGTACATGTACGGCAGAGACCGTCAAAGGGTTAAGTGCATCTTTGAATCCGCAGCATCGGACTACAAGAAGGACGCCGTACTGAGACATCTCCGGGCGGATTCTCGTTAGTGAGTGCATGCTCCTGTCTGCATTTGCATGGACTCTAAAATTGTATTGCAGGCAGCCGGGTTCGAACCCGACCGCGGCGGCTGCGTTTTTATGTAGGAAAAACTCTAAGGCGCCCGTGTGCTGTGCGATGTCAGTGCACGCTAAAGAACCCCAGGTGGTCGAAATTATTCCGGAGCCCTCCACTACGGCACCTCTCTCTTCCTTTCTTCTTTCACTCCCTCCTTCATCCCTTCCCTTACAGCGCGGTTCAGGTGTCCAACGATATATGAGACATACTGCGCCATTTCCTATTCACACAAAACCAATTATTATTATTATTCTGTTCTGCAGCTGACCCGAAAGACGCGGGTTCGATCCCGGCCGTGGCGGTCGCATTTCGATAGAGGCGAAATGTTAAAAGGCTCATGTACTGTGCGATGTCAGTGCACGTTAAAGAACCCCATGTGGTTGAAATTATACGGAGCCCTTCACTGCGACTTCCTCATATACTGAATCGCTTTGGGACGTTAAACCCCTATAAACCAAACCAAAACGCCGTCGCGAAAACTGGGGACCAGTGCAGTTTTTTCCATCAAAAATCCTCTGCCGTCCCCTAGGCGCTCTTAAGGCCCGTTTCTGCGTTCTTTTCGACCGCTTGAAATATTTCACGCTTCGTTGTCTGTACATCAATTATGTCGCATTATCGGATCTGAAATGTTGATACTGCGATTTGAATGCTTAGAATTCACTTACGGTTTCAGCTGCCTCTCCATCTCCCTCGCCCTCTCGAAAGTAGTCCTGTATATCACGTGACTAAAACAATACTTAAGCCAGGCGTGCGTGCCTCTGCATATAGCGTAGCGGTTAGCGTACCTGTTACAAACCGAGAAGCTGCGTGATTTTCATTGCCGGTTTGTATACAGCCATGACTTTCTGCATGGATCACGGCTTATGAACTACGAACAACAAAGGCCATAAACCCCGCAAAGGCGCCTTTTGTGCTGTGCAGCTGCTGAAACACAGCGCTAAATGCACGCAAGCAAAATAACCCATTTGCGAATGCGCCGCGTCGGCCTCCGCATCTTGCCGGCAAAACCTTCGGAAAAGACCGCACCGTGGACAAAAAGGTCGGGCAGTGAGCCAACTTCTCCCATAAGTTCTTTATCTGTCTATATATCCTCGGCCCGTTAACGAGATGCTTCCAAATCCGAGCACACGAGCTTATCTGTACGGCGCCGCCCCCTCGCACCGATGCCGTGGCAGCTGAGATCTGCCGTGTCTTAAGACCAAGCGTCTGTCCAGTCCCAGAGCCTGGGCTGTACGTATAGCGGTGGCGAGAATTCTTAAGCAGCCTATTTGCAAACAGGCCACGATGACCGCGGCGCCCCGGCACAACTGCGCCGAACAGCGGCGGAGCTTGCAACAACCGCGAATTAAAGGGAGCTCGCAGAATAGGTTTTGGTCAGGGCGTCGATAACGAAAGCGCCGCAGTTTGTTGGCGCCAGGTGGCAGAGGCGGCGTCTCCTGACCTAGGCGTGCATCGATTAGATCCAGGTGTGCGCGTGTACGCATGTGTTTACCACTGCATTCCGAGGATTCCCGGCGGAGAGGTTTCCGATACCCCTTTCAACGGCTGCGCGGAGTCCCGATCGAACAAGCCCCTCGTCGGATCACGCTGCGAGTGCAAAGCATTTGCTGTGCGGTTGTGCCATTCAAGCAGCATGTATCAGTATAACACGTAATCAATCAATCAATCAATCAATCAATCAATCAATCAATCAATCAATCAATCAATCAATCAATCAGTCCATCAAAAGTAGCACTCAGCATTATTTCCCTGCTCTTTCCACGTTTCTGACCATGTCGTGGGGACCTTGTTAAATTAATTGCAATGAACAATTAATATGGCACTACATTGTGACTGGTGGTACACGTGTGAGACCCAGTATTATTCACCGTTGTACATTACTAGCGTCAAATGAAACGCGAGCAGCTTAAATGTAATACGATGACAGGAGCACAGAAATCATCATCAGCCTGACTACGCCCAATGCAGGACAAAGGCCTCTCCAATTAACCCTCTCCTTTGCCAGCTGCGCCCACCCTATGCCTGCAAACTTCTTAATCTCATCCGCCCACTTAACTTTCTTCCGCCCCCTGCTACGCTTGCCTTCTCTTGGAATGCACTCCGTTACCCTTAACGACCAGCGGTTATCTTGCCTTCGCATTACATGCCTTGCCCAAGCCCATTTCTTCCTCTTGATTTCAACAAGGGTGTCATTAACCCGCGTTTGTTCCCTCACACACTCTGCCTGCTTCCGGTCTCTCAACGTTACAGCTACCATTATTCTTTCCATAGCTCGCTGCGTTGTCCTTAACTTAAGCGGAACCCTTTTCGTTAGCCTCCGAAACACAACACAAAAATATTAGCTGCTGAAAGCCAAGCACAGCCAGGGTCCATTAATTCTCCCATACAACGGTCTCCGTGCCATCGAAGTGCAAACCAAGTCGCTAGTATTGAGACTCCTTCAAGTGAAATATTCTCGCTTTGCTGTTCCCGTTTCAATTTCGTTGTTCGCGTTTCATTTGGCGCTGAGAGTACGTACCTACACTTGCCCTCGTTATCATTCAATATGCTTCCCCATTTTTTAAGTCAATTTAAATTTGTTTCTTCATTAATTCCGACCGCCTTAAAACGTGAAGGGGAGCACCTGCCCCCTCCCAAAACTGCGGGCCTTCGAATAAGGCTTTCAGAGGTGGCTTCCTGCGTTTAAGTTGTGCGCCCTTTGCTAATATACGACTGTTAATGCATGAAAAAAAAATAGTGGGGTCTCCGAAGTGCGAAGTACCTCATTTTCAAACTATAGTGCAGCGCCCGTGCAAAAGCAACTGACTAATTTCTGTCTGCACGTCCGTACTGCCGCAGGCCTCTCTGCCTGTATTCTTTCATATCTGAGCAAGAGTTCACTTTGTCAGCGCTAATCAAAACATTCCCTGTCAAAAGATCCTCTTGCAGCCAATGGCGTCAGCCGGTTCTTATGAACACGAGCGTGACGATACCGGGAAATGCTGGGAGGGTACTATCCCCTTTCCTCTGTCACTCCTTGCTTCGTCAAGGTAGGATGCGAATCAGTCGACGCCATTGGCTGGAAGGAGTCCTTAAGGAAAAGGCAAAAGGCTGTTCAGGTGCTACATTATTCTTGATAAGTTGACTGCGGGGGGGGGGGGGGGGGGGGGGGCATCACGAGCACTCTGTGACTTACAATGGCACTTACGCAGCACAACTGATGCGTTTTTTTGAAAAACGCCGCAGGAAGACAGATGTGCATTGTAATGTGCGCTAGTTATGAGGAATGTATAATTCTTCGCTGCGCGACTTCATTCGACACAAGAAAACAAACCACAATGCACATGTGACCTTTCGGTAAACGATGGGCGCGGCTGCTTTTAAAAAAAATAAATTAATTTTCATTCCCGCCTCAAAACCAACGCGAAGAGTGAACACTAGTTAGGCTAACAGCTGCGACGGGATGGGCCAGTACCGCTGTCTGCCTCCTCGACGTTGTCGCTGACCCATCGAAACAATGGAGAAGCCATGCTCGGAGAGTGACGTCACCACCTCGACGATACTTTCTCTGCTGTCCGCGGACAATGCGTACATCGGCTGTCTCACAATGTGACCGAGTGCAGGAGCCATTGTTACAAAATAAGGCCACATAAGTTGGAGCGACAACACTCGCATTTTTGGTCTTTCCGCGTTCTGCCGCTAGGGGCAAATGTTCTCAGCATATGACAATGCAGTCGCAGGAGGGAAACGTGTGAGAAAGAAGGAAAAAAAATTGAGACAGAGGTCTTCTGTGACGAAAATAGGTTCCCATTGCCATCACTGCGTGACCGTTTGAGCGTATAAATGGCACCACAATGCCGCTGCGGAGCAACGCCGGCGTCTTGGAGACAGAAGGAAACATATATGTGTCAGTCTAGGTGACCTTTTGGTATCTTGACCTATCCGCGCCTGCCGAGCGTTATGACATTTTCGGCTAGAAGATGACTGGCTGCACTGAAGCGGAGAGGCCAACGAAAGTTCCCCCGTTGGGAGTCTGTAGTCAACGTGCGTTCTGTGCGGACGGTCGCGAGAGAGTCGGATATAACTCAAGAAAGTAGCGGCAAATGCCTCTCAAAGGAGGCCCTCCAGCCAATGGCATCGACCAATGCTTCTCCCTCTACCCGTTGAACGATCCCCTTTGACTTGTTGTGAAGAAATTGCAGGGGGTGGCACATGAAAGAGGAATAACCACGGCTTAATCGGATAAACCGTGGCGTCATGAAAATCGGTCGACGCCATTGGCTGGAGGGTCTCCATTGAGGGCCGTCTGCCGCTTCATTCTTGAGTTGTACTCGACTACAGCCTACTCTTGGCCACAGTTATAGCGCAGTGTCAACGCAGTCTGGTTTCCAATCACGAAACACGAAATACAGTGAAGAGTAGAGAGTTTTAGCATTGTGATACCGTATACCGCTACAGTATGTCCCTGCGCTATGCGCTAATAAAGAGAGACCTTTGTACTTGTGGCAAAATGTTGTGATACTGAATGCCACCCAAAATGCGCTTGAAAATATGCTAACTTAATTATTTAACATCCCTGCCTTTTCCTCCTCCTCTTTATCTATCTAATTACGATGTTCTTATGTTCTAGGCAGAAAATAAGAGACTAAACAGCAGTGCGGCCGAGGTATCGACCTCAGTCTACAGTCTGCAAGTTCATGCAGGTACTACGAAACTTACGGGTACCACAAAATTCTTGGTAAATTCGGAAGTATAACGCTATCAACTTTACGCAAAATTATTTTCTTGTCGAAGGAGTCGAACTTAATTCTTCTTGAAGGCAGTCTCTCAACAGCGTTGTTAAGGATGCCCTTAGTTATTGATCATTCTCCTCGTGGAAGGTACGACACCGGCTATCGATCGCATCCATCATATTAAAAGGCTTCGACGGAGGACCCAGCAGAGAGTATCACCACCGGGCACTTCTTCGACAGCAACGTACACTTCCCTTATAAAAGTGGTCTATAGTCTGTCTATAGACTTCTTATAGATTCTACTCCCTGCCTACAGATATTTCATTTTGTCTATTCATAGTCTATGGACTGGCATAGAAAAAAGTCTACGAAAAGTGTACGGCCTTGTCCATATACTGTCTGTAGGGTTTGTACTGGCTACAGACTAGTCTATGAGATTTGGCTAAGAAAGTCTATTGATTTTATAGAAAAAATATATATGGACAATCTATAGACTGTCTACAGAAACTTTTGAATGGGTCACGGTGCATTCGCTGTCAAGAAATTCAGCTGTGCTTACGTGTGAGGCGAAATGCGCGACTAACCATAGTAGGTGATGTTGGCGGGACTCCAATTCGCGGGTATTTTCCTACGAGCTGGACGCGAACTGCCCACGCTGGCATCGAGGACTTTCTAAATTCATCGCAGCGTTTGAGTGGAATTTTTGGGCTATGTCCGGAATTTGCTCCATTTTCGCGCTGCCACGGTCGAGAATCTGGTCTTAGTGTCATTTTTCGCACAAATTTCTCCCGATTACGTGTGCTAGAAAGTTTCTGGAAACCTGACACAACGATTAAATTTACTCAGTAGGATTGAGTACATAAATACGTTAATCCAAATTTTAGCAACCGGGGAAAAAAATTTGTTCGCGCAACCTAAAATATCACGAAACCGGAATTCCACTTCGCATATCTGTAGCCACCCAGCTTGATTTATGTTCTCAAAACACGTGGACATGAACTAAAAGCGTAGAAGGGGCTCAGGGGGACGGTGACAGTTTGGTGCGTAGATATGACTGCCCATCTTCCAAGCGGCCATTTGGCAGGTTCGAAGCGTAAGATAGTCGGTGTCATCAGCATTGGACGGGACACTTCCGAAGCGGGACAGTTCAGTGCCACCCTCTTTCATCTATGAAGAGCAAGTTTAAAGTGTTTGTTGGTGGCCCGCCTTGCTTCCCCCTGTTCATGTTTGCGCGCTTCAACGCTTGTTTTCCTCCGTCACTGTGCATTTACAATAAATCTTACTCGCAAGTTATCACCGGCATGTACGTTATCTTTTTTCGTCTTTGTTTTTATATTACTTTTGCACAGTTTCTTCAAGCTGCCTTTGTTCTCGGCACAAATAAGAACGCCTTGAAAATTCCAACCAAGTTCGATGGAGGTGGAGCGGGTAGCGGTGTTTACAGGCCCGCACGTGCAGGCGCCCAGAAGAGTTTGCGGAAGACGAAAATTACAAGAAAGCATAATTTCTGGGCAGTCTAGAGACGCAGCCATGAACTAAATAAAGGATGCGGCCTACATTTCCAGGCTTGACCTAATGAATTCGCCTCTAGGCGGCAAGGGAATTTAGGTTTTTCGTCATTATGGCGTTCCGGAAACTTTTCTGGGCGCCTGTACCTTCAACAATTCTGATCGGAAGGGATTTGGAAAAAGTAGTATTAGTAATGTTCTTGGGGTGTTTTTTTCCCGCAGTGAAAAAAAACCCCGGGAAAACCTTGTCAAAAATACAAAATATTTGGTAGTTTTGTTGTAACGAAAGATTTTTCTGTTGATTTGTAGTATTTTTATGTAGTACTGTAGTGTTAGCAGAAGTACTTTTCTGTATTCTCTAGTTCTGTAGCAATTTTCTGTAGCAACCACATAAAATTGTGCTGTTACTACACATATTTATGTTGCTTCCACAAGTTTTTCGTCAAAAACATTAGAGAAATTCTGTTGTGACGACAGAAATTTTTCTGTTGTTTTTCCGACTGGGTTTTTACTTATGCACCGGGAAGTAATGGGTCGGATGGGTAACAATGTGCCTGAATCCATGAGCACGCTCCCGAGTTCGCATGCCCCTGCTCCAGCTGATATCTACAGGTGGCTTCATGAAATGTACGACAATATGGCATACTACCTTTTGATAATTATTTAAGACATCGACGAGGCACGTCATGTTTGAATCGTTGACAACGTCTGGTTACAGGTGATAACGGCCGCAACGACCATCACGATCTGCGTACTCACCGACGTGCACGATGGGAAGGGTGGCCATCTCGTGTAGGATGCGCTCGATGAGTTCCGATTTCTCCGGGTAGAGATACTCGCGCGCAATGCCCGTCTGGAACTGTTCCCAGCTGGTCATGTTGCGGCTGCAAAGACGGGGACAAAGAACGCCAACGGTTATGCATGTCATTCGCAGAAGGCAACAGCAACAAAATACGACCAAATGTTTTGTCGCTTTGTCGCAATGACAGATTTTCATATAATGTTACAGTATTTTTCTGCAATAGTTATCTGTAGCTCTGCTGATACCACAATTGAGACAGCACGTTACTACAGAGAATTCTATTGTTACAAGAAATATTTCTGTTGTTACTACAAGTACATGACCAAAATACTACAAAAATTTATTTGAACGTTCTTTCTTTTTCTTTTTAAACAGTGACACAGTCGAGGGTGCCTCGTCTCCACACTACGGCCTCTGTAGCGTACAGGAAACAAAAGCGTCACGGAATGCGCCGAAAAAGGCGCCAATGTAAATCGAGCCACCAGCAATTACGACAGCAAGTCTTTCAGAGAGGGCACACAGATATTGAATATTCTATAAGCAGATGTCTGCGGAATCGGCCGACTGCATAAAATCCATAATGATAGCGAGCCGTAGTTTCTCTATATGGTCCAGTTAAATTGCAGAGGCCGTATCCTATAAGCTCATGTAAACGGAAAATGCAAGTAACCGAGGTAAAACTGTCGTTTCTCCTCACCGAAGAGCGTGAAACAAATCGTGTCTGCCGCGTTGCACAGAAATGTATACTTTGGAGTCGCCAAATCGCACGTAGGCCGGACTTAGACAGCTGGGGAGGGACCCGCACCTGGTCTCGATCTGAAGTATGTGGCCCAGCGTCGGGTTGTAGCGCCTCGGTCTGACCAGCCGGCGATCCTCGGTCGAAGGCCAGGCGATGAGGACCAGGTCCTCGAACATGTCGTGCGGTCGCTGCCTCTCGGGGTCGCCCTCGACGCTGCCCGCAGCGGGCGCCGCATTGCCCAGGCGTTTGCCCTGGTCGTTCTTCTTGGAGCCCTTGGCGGAGGGTTGACCGCGCTTGAGCACCGGTGGGGGCGCGGAGGACGACGGCTGCGAGCCCTGGACGTCCGCTTGACCCCCGCCCCTGGCCTCGCTGGCCGTTCGCCGGGAGCCCCCCTCGACGGATGCCTTGGTCAGGAGCTTCTTGCCGAGTACGCCGGACGGGTCAGGGCCGCTCTGCGAGGGATGGCGAACGCGTTTATTCACTTTCATTAATGCGAAGGCATTACAGTATGTCCCATTAGCAGAAAAGCCGGAGCCCGCCGTCTACGGCACGAAATTCGGAGGGTGTCAGAAAGCCGGTGTATACGACGTCACAACACATGTAAGCGAACATGCAGTCATGAATGATGAAACGTAACTAGTATGACCTATCAGTCATGAATCATAGTCATTCTGCAACGTATCATGGCCCAGCACTTTACAAGTAACGTAATGTGAGGTGTATAGAGTTTTACAAACATCACGCATAGTCAAACCTCGTAGTCATAATCATGAATCAAGACTCGTAGTCATTTAGCAAAGTAGCACGGCTCAGCACTATAATGCTTTCGCATTCTCACGCGTAAGCAGCCTCAAATGCCTCTGCCAATTTTTTTAACAGTAACTGCTGCATCATCTATGAGACGAAGCAGTAGCGGGCACAACAGATCAGTAACCCCGAAAGGAGTCATTCTCTTCAGGTAGCGGGGTACTACAGGAACACTGCAAAACACTCACAGAGGGACAATAAACTGAGCCCATAGATATCCTGCGCACTGTGTCTTTACAGTCTGGGTTTATTAACCCTAACTGCTTTGTATATAACAGTATGTAAGCACAACCACCTAGACCCAATTGCTGATTTCCTAGAAAAATAATCAATCAGAGCAAGATACCCGAGTGGCGCGCGGTGAACCTATACTCAATAATCCAAGCTCTGAGAAGAACGGTGTTGAAAAGACGTTTCAAGGCTGACTGCAACTGGCTCGCATCAAGCTCATTTAAAGGCGATAGCCTCTTTAAGGCTCTTCAACATTACTTAGTCTCCGAGTATTAGGCCAATCAAGCTGCCTGATTTTTACGGCATGGAAAGTACGGCGTTCACACCTGCGGCGCGGTCGCCGCAAGTGTGAACGGTGCCGATCGACCCACCTGCGGCGGCGCCGGCTGCGGTCCGGCAACGCCCTTGCGGTGGCTGGGCACCCAGGCCTGCTGCGGTGCCGCGAACGGTGATTGTCGCACGCCCGTGATGCGCACCAGCGTCAGGAACAGTAGCGCCGAGGCGGCGAGCAGGAGTCCGCTGACGAGCCGCTGCTTGAGCTTGACGCCGCGGCAGAGAAGCCGCGCGGGCCAGCCCAGGGGCACCCGCGACGCTGCCGCCGAAGCCACCTTGGTCGCGGAGCCCCCCGGGCAGTGGAGGCCGGCCAGTTCCAGCGCCAGGGCCGACGATGCGCCTGGTGTCAGAAGAAGAGTTCCGTGTGTGAACTACGGCAAATGGATTCTAAGAACTGAACAGTCTGGCTGCACTCTTTCGCTTCTTTGGATTGCACTCCAGAGGCCTGCATTTCCTAGCTGTAACCGCCTCTATCATTTCATCATGAAGGAAGGAAAGAACTCAGGACAGGCGGCTACTGCATATTTTTTGAAGCCGGCTCCCCCTGCACCCCCTCCCCCACTTGGCCGCCGTCCCAGCGCGCTTGCGCATGCGCAGCAGACAATGCAGCAGACGATGCCCCTGCTTCCAGCGTTACTATTGGCTGCGCCGCCGATCGAAGACTCCCGACAGTCCTTGCGAAAGCGCGGGACTTCCGGTATACACCTTATGGCATGCAGCTCGGATAGCGAGGGCCTCTCCTGAGTTTTCCTTCCTCCGTGCACTTCATTTGCAAATAGGGACTAGTGTAAGGATGACAACTCTTTGTTCTAATGAATGAGAGCAAGACCGATGTCCATAATGAAATCGAAAACAAGCACTGTAGGTGGCTCAAAATAGAGGGACGCATATATTTCTCTTCCGGTCAAGAGCCGAAGGAAAGAGAAAGAAAGAAGGAAAAAGAGGGAAAGAAAGAGGGGGCGGGGATATAAGACACGGAGAGATTAGAGACGGGCATGTGAACACTCTTCCTGCAAGACTGCAAGAGCCGGCAACAATGGTTGTCTGATATCCACTTGTGAAAGTGGCAGTCGCAGTTCCAGCCATCCGCATGTTCGAAAAATGAAGAAAGTAATGAGTTTGATGGCACCGGCCACCAGCTCGTTTCAAAAGGGGCGAACTTAGCACCGGTCCCTCCGTGAGTCCGTTCGGTAGTCTTATTACCGTCACCTTTGGCCCGGGAGATAGCGGAAAGGCTCCTAATTAATTCCGACCGGTTGTGGTTCTTTAACGTGCGCTAACACCGCACGGCACACTGACACGCTTGCATCTAGCCTCCATCGAAATGCGGTCGTCACGGCCTGGATTCGATCCTGCGAACTCGTGCTGAGCGCACGAGCGCCACAACCACTGATCCACTGAGGCGCACGTGAAGACAACCCTTACACACATCGTATATAGACAGCCTATAGACTTCGTATAGACTTTATTGCCTTTATATAGATATTTATTTTTGTCTACTCATAGTACACAGACTGTCTATAGACAAAGGTTTGCTAAAACTGTATGGCCATAATTCTATAGATTGTCTTTAGACAGTCTATAGGATTTGTATTGCTTGTAGACTGTTCTTCATAGGGTTCGTCAATAGACTTTATAGACAGAAGTCTATGGACAGTCTATATACTGTGTAAAGAAATTTTTGTAAGGGGAGAGATGCTCCACACATTTATCAACGCAGAAAACGCACCATGTATGTTACGCGATATTCACTCCTGCAGTATCGATGACCGCTGGCAGCCCGTTTCGGTTGCGGGTGGCTCCCAGGGTTTTGCATTCCATTTGATCGGAATTGAGACAAGACTAAACATGCTTGATGAATTATTGCTCGGTTCCGAGATGCGACATCGACGAGCTGAGAAAAGGCCGGAACGCATAAAAGCGCACGTGTGTGTTTCGGATAGCCTAAATTGGGGGGAAACTTAAGCTCTGACTTTAAGGGTATGACGCGACAGCGGTTCCTCGTGCCCACACAGACAAGGACACCATTTCCTCTTTCACAGATGTGAAAGGCTACTAGAAATGCATACAAAGCCCCGCCTTAACCAAGCCGTACAAACATGCCTGAGTGGCTTAGCGGTATGTCTGACTGGCAACCAAGGGTCAGGGGATACAGCGATGGGTCTGCTGTGTAGCAGCTTGAGATGCAACGCTATAGTCGGATCAAACTCCTTGTCAAGAGACCCCTTTCAAGCCAGTGGCGTCGGTCGATTCTCATGACATGCTCGAGTGACAGTGCAGTGTATGGCAGATGAAAATGCATAGTCGGAATAGTACCTACCCTGTATTGTCTCGCCAATCCCTGCATTGTCAGGCTGCCCATTCTAGCAGGTGCATGAGAGCCGGCCGGCGTCATTGGCTTGAAGGGGGTCAGTTGACAGAAAAAGTTGCTTTTTTCTTGACTCGTATCCAACTATAGTAACATGAGTCGTTATTTGCTCCGTGTTTATACGAGGGTGAGGAGGAGTACGGCGGCCGAAGGCTCGTGCGCTTGGCGCGTTGCTCGCGGTTGCTCCGATCAACCGCGAGCAACGCGTCAAGCGCACGGGCCTTCGGCCGCCGGCTCCCATAGATGGCGCCTCTTGGCTCGCATTTGGAGCAATCTGGATTTTCCGGCGACGCCGACAGTAACGCCGACGCCGGATGTTCTGCGAAACGGAGCCCTTATGCTGTTCGCGTACGAGAACGACAGTTCTATCTGAAGTCTCTCCTATGAAGCATACGTTAGGCCCAAACTGGAATTCGCCTGAGCAATATGCAGCCGTCATCAGAAATACCTAATTGAACTACTTGAAAGCATCCAGAATCCGGGGCTCCTTTCATCTGCTCAAAATATGATACGCGGGTTAGCGCTTGCGCCATCAAATCATCTATTAGTGTCGACTGGATAGCTCGTCGAATAATTGCAGCTAGGGCTGTTTCGTAATCTGTATTACAATCGCCCTGAGCTTCAAAAATCTCTGCTACAGTACCAGCCATACGAGCATCGCGTCGGATTTTCAATTCTCGGAGTGCGCAGCGTATACCTCGTTCTACAAATGGATTTCGTAAGTCGTTCCTGCCATTGATGAACGGAACTCGATGCCCGAATCAATCGTGCATGAACGCAGCGACTCTAAATTGAGGTCGTTTCAATCAGCTCACTTTGCTAAATGAAACTCATAAAAGCAATTGCTCTTCAATGTTTCTTTATTTCCTGCTTTTCTTTCCTGCATGACTGAAATCTCAGATTGAAATTTTGCTTTGTAAAAACTACTACCCAACCTCACTTATATATGGCATTTTGTTCCGTTGCTGCATGCTATTTCGCACGAATTGTGCTTATAAAACGCTACTTTGAGTACTACGTAAACGCATGCGGACATGAGGCACTCTTCTTTCAGTCTTTTTTTTTTTGTTTCCATTGTCCTCTCATTGCACACGCTTCTCTAGAAATGTATAAGGTTACTATGCCGTCTCGGTTGTGTTTTTTCATTGCCTAATAATAACAAGGCCATGGCCACATTTTATAGCCCCCCCCCCCCCCCCTTACGTAATGCCCAATCCCCGACCCTTAAGGGACAATAAGCGATTTGATAATGATGATGATGGCTTAAGACTCGTCAATGAGATTCGCTAATTACAGGAGCGCAGGCTCATACGCATGGTACAGTGCTGAGCAACTCCCCCAAGCCTAAGCAGCAGTAGGTAAGCACATACATAGCCCAGAAAGAAATCAGGTTGGGTTTAGAGTCCAGCACTAAGCTTCCATATTGCAGTCAGGAGGCGCGCGCAGTGATTACGTTGTTTCGGGAAAACTTATGATCCTTCACATAGGAGATATGGTCTTTTTTGTAGAAAATAATATTTCTCAAAACAATGAGTTTGGTAATTCCTCTTGCACCATTTTCTAGAAGACAGATTGTGCCACGCGTAATAATATAATTTTTTAACGAATTTCTTCTCGATCTGCTGATTTCTCTGAACTTTTCGAAAATATTCATTTTATGATAAATCAGGCGTTTATCTGACAAATCCTGGTACTTCGATGTTCTGATTTCCAGTCATTGTGACCTGTCGAGGTGGCTCAGTGGCTTTGGCGTTGATAATAATAATTGGTTTTTTGAGTAAGGTAATGGCGCAGTATCTGTCTCATATATCGCTGGACACCTGAACCGCGCCGTAAGGTAAGGGATAAAGGAGGGAGTGAAAGAAGGAAGGAAGAGAGAGGTGCCGTAGTGGAGGGCTCCGGAATAATTTCGACCACCTGGGGATCTTTAACGTGCATTGACATCGCACAGCACACAGGCGCCTTAACGTTTTGCCTCCATAAAAACACAGCCGCCGCGGTCGGGTTCGAACCCGGGAACTCCGGATCAGTAGTCGAGCGCCCTAGCCACTGAGCCACCGCGGCGGGTTGGCTTTGGCGTTCGGCAGCTGATACCGAGGCCGTGGGAGCGATCGCGGCTGAAATTAGGTACAGGCGAAATAATAATAAAAAAACGCCAGTTTGCTATGCGATGTGAGAGCGCGTTGAAGAACCCCAGGTCACCGAAATCAATCTGGGGCCCCCCAGTACAGCGTTCCTCATATCTCATGTGTTTCGGGACATTCAACCCCACATTCACTATTCATAATTCACAACAATTCCGGAATTCCCACGAAATTTGGTACACGTATGTAACGTATTAACTGAGACTGTTTGGCGTTGTAAAAGTTGGAAATTGTCTTCATGTGTTCCGCGTATACTTCTAAGGCGGGGAAAAAAATACACGTTTTGAATCAAACGAGAGGCGCTTGCAGGGGTTAAGTGAAAGAGCAACAAATCATTGACTACCGTAGAACACGCGCTTCGCATTCGTGTTTCAACCAGTTCGTTCGCAGAAAGGAGTAACCGGAATTTTTTTCTTTCAAGAGAAATCTTCTACAAGGCGCAGTAAATAAGTTCCCGCGCTAGACTGTGCACCAGCTGCAGTTACCTTGCCTTTTCATTTCATCAACGCCCTAAGTCCATTTGGCAACGCCCTTGAAACAGTGAGACTTGTGTCTAAGCCAATTCCCAGAGAAACTGCTGCGCACAGGCAGTGAACTTACCACGGAGTCTGTCTGCGAAGAGGGAAGTTTACCAATCACGGTTACACGTCATCGCAGACCGTCGAAGACAAATCCGGAGAAACCTCCTCCGAAAGCGCACTTTCCTGCGCCGGAACCACTGGACCTGAATAGCCCCCGGCGAGCTAGCCGCAAAAGATCAATCGCCGTGCTTTACGAAACGCCGAAAAAAAGAACCAAAAAACGAAAGAAACTCCACACAGTCCTTTCCATGTGAGGGCCTTTACTGGGGACAGCGTAGCAGATGCAATATAAGAGCGAACGGTATCCCGTTCCGTGAGGTGGTCAAATAAGAAGGAACGCGTGGAGGGCAGAACATAAGCGCCGGCCGTAATGACATTTCCAGGGAAGAAGAAGGAGGAGGAAGGAGGTGAGCACGTGCGTGTCCAGAGAATTGAATGTGAAGCACACGAGAACCACTACCTTCCATTATTTTTTCTTAGGAGGCGCCTTAGCACAATGCACTTTCGGAAGCTGGACCATCGAAAAAATATGGTAATGACGCTGACCGCGCCTTCGGCCGCAAAGCGAGGGGCAGCTTTGAAGGTCAGCTTGGCTTTGAATGCGGAGCTTGCCTAAGTTAGTGCTATTCGACGTCACAAAAGGCCCGGTCACTATTTAGAGAAGAAATTTGTTTAAATAGCAAGTGCCAAGAAACGAGAAGAGGACAGCAGATGTGCTGTATTAGACTCTTTCTTATAAGGCTTGCGTGGGTATACTGCATTGCCGACATCACTTCGAGATGGAAAAAAAAAGTTTAAGGCATTGTTCTTTTATTTACAATCGACATATTTGGAGCCATTAGGGAATTTGATCAGATGTGAGCTACTTTATAAAGACAGCGCAGAAGCTGGACCCACAAAAGATATCTCGCAAATTCCCACCCATCGTACGCAGTCTATTACACGATACTCATCAAATGGCCAACTCGCCAGAATAACCGCTATGGTCGGACACGCGTGTTTGTACAAACAGCATGCGCAGTTCGTGCAATGTTTTGGGAGCAACTACAGCTGTACCGGATCCTGCCCTCCACATCTCACGCCCTTCCGTACACCTTCCATGCCAGCCATGACCAAGTGACCATGCCCTGGTCACGTGGTCAAGAGTATGTCCTGCAAACCATACTCTTACGTGATATTCGAAGCAGAAAATGGACGAACTGGGACTAACTGCGCCCCTTAGCACCCGCGACGAACGGTTACTCCGTTAGGAGACTTAATGTGATCGATAATCCATTTGCAGTTAGTGTCTCTGAGAGACCGCTTGCTCTTCGCGGGGACTAATGGCTGCAGCACCGAAGTTAATCCTCAAGAGAGTAAACTTAACACACCTTTTGCTCTTTTCCAGCGTAGAGTGAACCAGATCAGGAAAGAATTGCAAGGCGAAGACGTTTTAGGAAGCTAACGGCAAATGCGTGCACTTTTAAGAACTTACAATTCGCTCATACGATTATCAGCGTAAAATAAAAGTAGAATCGAGGAAACAAAAACTCACAGACCTTAATACCCACAGGACTCTCCAGACGGCACTCTCCCAAACTACACCGGTCGCCCTCCTTCGCTGCGTTTTCTGTCAGCGTGGCGCAACTCCTACGAACGTTCTACCGGCGCACATCGTCCGTAACAGGCTCACTGGAAGACGCTCTTGGGAGCACTTTTCTCCGAGCGGGTCGCGACGCCCACAGGACAGTCCTCCCTCGACCTGGCACTCCTCGAGACACCCAAGAACGCACGCTGTGGCGAAGAAGTTCCCGGTAAACCTCGTAGCCCTAGCGGCGAAAATATTGGATTAAGAGGGTCCCTCCACAGCGCCCAGCTCGCAGAGAGGCCGAAGCGCCAACAGATCGAGCGACGGTCGCGGAGCGGAGATGGAGGGCGATGGCTGCGGGGCCCGTGACGTTCGGCGCCGGAAAGGTCGAAACACCGGGACTCTGCTCCTCAATACCATAGTCAGTTCCTCTTCCCTCGGCCCGCTCTCGATTCGGTGAAGGCGCGCGCAACAGGTGCGATCGCAGCGCCGAGAGCGCGCGCGGAGCTCCAACGAAGCAGAACGCAGTGATGACCGGAGAGAGCTGCGACGGCCGGCGTCGAGCATGTCCGGGACAATGGGAGGAAAATGATCAAGATGGCATATGCCCTACGAGTTCGCAGAATGCACGCTTGGCCTTTTCTTCTATATCTTTTTTTCTTTTCGGAGACTGCGTCCAATGCAGCTACTTTGAATGCTCGCACGGAAGTGGCGAGGGGTAGATTCGTGTACACTTGTTAGACGACCGATTCAGCTGTGGTCTTTATGACACGTCGCTGTAGCGTGGCACTGAAGTGACTGCGAATATCCCTGGCTACGATTACGACTATGCCACAGTCTTTCGATGAGGACTCTGGATATGCCTAATGGCATGTCAAAAATTGAAAATTGGTTTTTGAGGAAAGGAAATGACGCAGTAACAGCGCCTCACATCTCGGCGAACGCCTGAACCGCGCCGTAAGGGAAGGGATAAAGGAGGGAATGAAAGGAGAAAGGAAGAAAGAGGTGCCGTAGTGGAGGACTGCGGAATAATTTCGACCACCTGGGGAATCTTTAACGTGCACTGGCATCGCACAGCACACGGGCGCCTTAGCGTTTCGCCTCCATCGAAACGCGGCCGCCGCGGTCGGGTTCGAGCCCGGGTACCCCGGATCAGTAGCCGAGCGCCTTCACCACTGAGCCACCGCGGAGGGTAATGTCATGTATGCACAAGCACACGTTCCTCAAAGAAAACAAACATTTCGTTGTTTACACCTACGGCCTACACGGCGAGATTTCGGCATCCCTCATATAAACGGTTCTTGCTGAAAGTTTTAAAAAAAAACTCCTTGTTGTTTGGGTTTTCTTCCATTTTTTACTGTGGGGGGGGGGGGGGGTGATAAAAGAAAACAAGCAGCGTTCGAAATGTAAAAGCTTAGAGTTCCCAGAGCGATATATCGGTCTCTGCTCGACTCAGTGATCAAAGATTCGCCCATGTGTTCGTCCCACTGCGTGTGCAGGTCTAGACGGCGAGCACCGTTCTATATAATGGGACGGCAATAAAGTCATCCGGCGAACGACGCGACCCGCGAAGGGTTTCGTTTGTCGTCGTCGACAAGTTCCCGTGCACGACAGGTTTCGCCCGTATATAATCCTGCGCGGAGAGGCCCATACCTGCGCACCCTCTCTATCTCTCTCTCCAAGTGCAGCAACAATTCTTCCTTGTGTCCGCTGTGCTTACTCGCGAAGTCGACGCGATATATATCTGGTCAGAAGGGACCATACGTTTCTCGTTCTAACGTTAACGAGTCGAGACGTTGAACGACGAGGCACTCCTTTCTTACTCACGCTGTTGTCCTTCTATTTTTTTCTTAGTGTCCTTCGGTGGGCCCTTCCCCTTTTTATTCTGGTTGGCTTCAGCACGGTATTCCATTTTTCTTTATTTCAATATGACCGGCATCACCGCAGTCCCAGCACAAGGTAAGTATTCATCAGGGCACGTGGGCGAACGAGAAGGCGCACGCGACCGCCCGAGGGCTCACTTTCAGGTCGATCGCCGCTGACGCGCCGCCTCCACGCGAGGAACACCTCCCATCGGGTGACGAGCTCACCACATTCCATGAAATATTTTCTCATTATAAGTTCGGTCGTAAGGCCTATCCAGCAGCAGATAATCAGCTCAGCAGGAAAGAGGAAATCATATGGAGGAAATTGCAAACCGGGGTGTTTCCAAACCCTCAACTGAACAGTACGCAGTGCAATATAGCATTGCAGATCTAGTCCACATAGTTTGGACCTGCCCTCTCTATAACGACCCGAATAGAAATGTACAATCCTGGGAGACCTTACTGCTCAACCACGAAACAGGAGAACAACGCAATGTCATCGGTCTCGCCCTTGCCGCCGCCGAGTCCCAAGGCGACGGTTGGGGGAATGAATGGGGTCTTAGGCTACAGCCTTGTCCGCCGTCATTTTTTAAGGGTGCAAATTAGTTATTTCTCTCTCCCTCTCTCAATATGACCGGCTATACTTTATGCTTATGCTTGCATATCGGGATGAAGGAACAGATGAAATCCGCGAGACGTCGACAGAAGATGCATTTTACGCGCTGACAAGTTCTTCCTTTCTGGTACCGTGTTTTTTCTAAAAAATTGCAGACCACTTTCCGAATGACAGGAAGAGTTCCTTAGTTACATGCTATCCCTACAGCATCACTTCTGCACCTTGGTTATTTCAAGCACCCCTTGAGGGCGTCGATGCAGCAGTGGTGTATAGGAATAGATTATTTTATTTCTGTACTAGCCTCATCTTACGTTTTGTGCGTCTTTACAGTGCCTGAATAAGCCAGAGCGAAAGCCTTCGATGCTTCATATCGTTACAAACCCTAAACGCGCGGCGGGAGTAAAAAAGGAGAAAAAGTATGGAAGTTATCATACATACGTCGCGAACATGATGACCTCCAAGCCAGTAAAAAATTTTCATATGACTGTAAACAGTGCCCACAAGCAGGAAATATGGAAAATTTTGTTCAATTGTGATAATGAAATTATCTTGCCAAAAAAATGCCGCTGCTCTTGGTTGACAAGGAGGAAGAGTAATCATAAATCGTTGTTGCAGCCCACAAACCGAGAGTGCCAGCCACAAGTGCCGGTAGAAATGACGCCATCATCATCGTAAAAATTGGAGGCGACCCTTAAGCTCCACCCAAAGGGTACGACGCGATAGCGTAAATGGGTTAATGCCATATACGCCGAATTGGTCATTCTCGACTTAAGATTCACAGGTCCCTGGGAGACCCCATGTCACTCCTGGAGCAGTGGTGCGGCGGTTTAGCGATGGGCCACTGCTCCGCGATGCCACCGGTGGAGTGGATTTAATATCTGCTGGTGGTCCTTGGACCCAAGATATTAAACTTATTTTTGGAATATGGCGGTGTGCTCGGCTTGATGCACTCTGGCACGGGTCGGCCCGGTATTGCACTGCCTCCAGGATCGGCCAGGGGCATATAAGCGCGCGCCTTTCCTTTATATCTTTGCTCTCCTACCCTTTAACTCTCCTACTTGCAGCACGCGGCAGCGAGCGTGGCTAATAATAATTGGTTTTGGGGGAAAGGAAATGGCGCAGTATGTACGTGTCTCATATATCGTTGGACACCTGAACCGCGCCGTAAGAAAAGGGATAAAGGAGGCAGTGAAAGAAGAAATGAAGAGAGAGGTGCCGTATTGGAGGGCTCCGGAATATGTTCGACCACCTGGGGATCTTTAACGTGCACTGACATCGCACAGCACACGGGCGCCTTAGCGTTTTTCCGCCGCGGTCGGGTTCGAACCCGGGAGCTCCGGATCAGTAGTCGAGCACCCTAACCACTGAGCCACCGCGGCGGGGTAGCGAGCGTGGCTCGGCTTGAGCCAGTAGGCAGGCCCGTGCGCTTTCCTTTTTTTTCTTCCTATGAGCAGCAACAACAACAGCCGCCGGTGGGGCTTGTGCGACGCAGGTTGCTCTTCCCGAGCGACCAATGATAAATTTAACTGCAATCTGTCACGGAGAACAGTTTGCTCACAATCGGTGGGCAGGTTGTGATGACGCCACAAGGTCACGTGACCTAGGTGGTCCGCGTATAGGTGGTTCACGTACGTGAAGTGGACTATGAACAACCGTTTCATCAGCAACCTCTGCGACTACCTCAGCGCAACGGGTCCTCACTCCTTCTTTAAACTTTCAATCCCGTGCATTCCTTCCCCCGCCCCCCTTCCTTTTTTCAACTTGTGCCTCATGGCACACTTTTCGAATAAAAAAAAAGTATAGGTTGCTTCTCCGGGGATTTTACCTTCACCAACGCCGACGACGTCGGATTTTCTACAAAACGGTAGCCTTCACCCAATACCGCGTTAAAATGTTGCAGATATGCTTTATCTGACTGGAATAAGTCAAGAATAAGACATTCGGTACGTGATAGCACGTTGTTTCCAACGAAGTTGTACGCTGTTCTGCGTGCACAATGGCAACGAGAGTGTGCGCACTCCACAGGTGAATGAGCCGCGATAACTCATTTAATAGTCCGCGAACGGCAGTAAGGATATAATGCCATTAAATACGGTCACTAAATGTTTGTTGTTGCTGGGCTAGTTGGTGCATAGTTATATGTACAACGTTAGCGCAAAAATAAGAAACATTCACAAGAAAGGTGTACAAGAAAAAAGCGCGTTGTCTTGTCCACCTTTCTTGTGAATGTGTCTTATTTTTGCGCTAACGTTGTACATAGAAATACGTTCACGTTGCATCGCGCGAATGCCGTTAAAACTTTAGGCAGTGAACACTTAATATCCCTAAATTTGTCCGTGTTGGCACGGGCATTAGTCCCAAAGAGACTAATGGTTACTATTCGGGGATTAACCCCTGCATCACTCTCGGTGTTTTCAGGTTTAGTGTATACTCCCGGGCCTGTATATAGGTCGCAGTCAGCGTCAATGCCCACGGCGTCGCCGAAACGCGACTACACCGTTTCAGAACCACCGTAAATAACGCGGCCAGCCCGATCGAGGCGTATATTATACCCATAAGGCTTCCACGCATCAATGCTCGTCGCGTTCCCTCATTCGGTGTGGTCGGGTTCATCTATCGGGTCGGGAACTATCGCGACGATAGGTTCGAGACGCGGCTGCCACATACACCAATCACGAAGAAGAAAAGCTTACGCTCTGTATTCGCGGCCCTGGATGCACGCGGCAGTCCCGCAGATGGGAACCTTTTGAACCGTGCCCAGCGGATGAGTGAGTTACGGGTGTCTGCGCGCAGCTCGCCATGGACGGACGGATGAGGGGACTGCTCATATACATTGCGGCCTGAACGCGAGTCTGTTCTGTGCGCGGGGGGAGGGGGGAGGGGGGGGGGGCAATCTTTCGCGCCCGCACAGGGAGCATAGGGACGGCTGCGCGCGTCCTTGTGCGCGTAATCATGTGGCGCGTACTCGCCTCGATTAAAATAGCTCCGATATATATTGAGCTGTGTTTATAGTGGAACTTGCGAGCAGAACAGCGGAGGTTACGGGCAGCGTGTAGTAGGCAGGGCAAGAAGACGACCGAACAAGCTGAAAGAAGACACAGAACGATCGCAACGAAGTTTTAATCGAAAAAAATAACAGGCTGTGTAAGAAAACAGATCCGCAAAACTTAAATACAACGGGAAAGAATTACACAAGGCCTTGTATGCAAAAGGCCTATACATAATACAACTGATTGCTCCCTTCTTCTTGGGCCGTTTGTCTACTATGTAATACAATCTCGACCACCTTTCGATCCTACTGAATTGCGGACTACGCTTCGCTCTAGTCGTGAAAGGGAACGCATTCAAAACCTGTGCGTGACGCGCGCCGCAGGATGAAGACGACAATAAACTGCAATATTTATTTATTTATTCACTGACTTACTGACCAACTGATTGATTGAATGAATGAATGACCAATTAATTAATTGACCATTTAATGTATTGATTGGTTCATTAATTGATTGATTGATTGATTGATTTGCCTCGGTGACCCAGCGGGATCGACCCAAGCCGTCGTGGCTGCACTTACGTGAAGGCGACATGAAAAACTGCCCATGCGTCAAGACTTCGGTGCGAGATAACGAATCACATAGGCGGTCGAAATCAATCCAGAGCCCTCCACTACAACATGCCTGATAACACGCAACGTTGCTATGGCAGCATAAATTCCATTAAGCAGCCGTTAACTGCGGACTGATTGCTCGGGCAGCTCACCATTGGATCAGCTTTTAGTCGCAAGCTGCACACTAATATGAGGCATCGCGGCGCTATCATCACATACTTATCGCATGTAGGTCGTCGATGTTTTCGGCAAACCAGAGGGGCTAATATTAGGGAGTTTTAGCATGTCGTATGCCGCTACCACAAGCCAGAAATACGTATGCGCAGGTGACCCTTAGGGCACGGTGTGGCCGTAAACTGGCTTATGGTGGTTGTATGTACATACGCTGCTAGTGGCTGACAGTAGCTATGAAAGGTATAGCTGTATACGCTATGCTAAAACTCTCTATTGATGAATGCAATGTGCACACGTTAGAACCCAGGGAGAGCGACAGCAAGAAATATTTTGGCTCAAGAAAATATACGCAGTGGTGTTTCGCTAGAAAGGAAAACACAGTAGCCGGAGTGCTTTATTTATTTTTTTACGCGAAGAGAAGAGAGGGAATATAATATCATCACCCCGGTGTCAAGCAATACTTCCAGCTGAGATTGTCGCTAAAGTTTAGTTTCTTTACGACGTGCGCATTCGTGCAGCTCCGTCCAAGGCTTTCAACACCGAGTGTGTTCCCTTTTGGTTCGCGCCCAGAGGATTGAACAAGCAGCGTCGTTTTCCCTCAAAGCTCTCTGCAGAGAACTCCTCGGCAACTCGTTACCGTTCGGGCTAAAAATAATCCACACGCAAGTAAGGCCAAGCTAAAGGATTTCACTGGCGCCGCAGTGGCTGTTTATTTGTGTTGAACAACTGAGGAAAATTGGGGAGGAAAGAGAAAAAGGATGGAGAAGGAACAAATGGGATAAAAATAAGAACGAAGATAGAGGGAAAGAAAATGAAAAGAGAAGAAGATTAAACAAGGGTAAAGGTGAAAGGTGAAAGTGAAAAAAGAGAAGAGTGAAAGAAATGGCGACAGTAGAAAAAAAAAGCCATAAGGAGGTAGGGAGAGGGGGTACACGGTTGAACAGAAAGTGGTGAATGTTGTCCCCCCTTTTCCAACTGCCCCCCTGCCGGTCCACTTGGATCTGCACGGCCAATCCAAGCACCACACTCCGTTCCATGCAATGCTCGATCCCGGCCGCGGCGGTTGCATTTAGATGGAAGCGAAATGCTAGAGGCCCGTGTACTGTGCGATGTCAGTGGACGTTAAAGAACCCCATTTGTTCGAAATTATCCGAAGCCATACACTACGGTGTCCCTCATAGCCTGAGTCACTTTGGAACGTGAAACCCCACAAAACCAAACCAAGCCATTCTTCCCTGCAATGCAGCAAGCAGCCACAGCTTCTATGAGAGAGACCCTACCCGGCAGCCTTCATGTTCGCGCAGATGGCTCGGTTGTCGCAAGTACTGTGCAGGTGACCGCCTCCTGTACCGCCCGCGAGCAGTACCCCTCCAAGACCTGCCGACTGGACTTACTGGAGCCCTGCACATTGCGGCAGACGCCCTGCACGATATCCTACCAGGACGACCAGTCGCCATTGTATGTGACACCCGGACCACACTCCATATGTCAGACGGCAGGATACCACCCTCAAAATGAACAGCCTCCGGGGAAAGCTCCGTTCCTTGAAGACCGTGGCCGCACGCTTTCCTTCCACTGGTTGCCATCCTATACTGGCGGCCCTGGTAACGAGTAAGTTGACGAGCTTGCCTGAACAGCTCATGGCCTTGGCACTCCCCGTCTCTACAGCAATAATGACCCTCGACTACTCTGGGATGCCATCAAGAAAGTCATCACCAGCCAGCATCCAGATCATTTGATTGTCTCTGGTTCCCACTTGAAATAGCTCTTTGACAAGTTCCCCCGTAGGGAAAGCTTTCCCTCCTTCTCCTGCGCATCGGCTTTTCTTGGACGGCGGTCAGGCGCCACGTCAATGGGGGAAACCAGTCGCCAGCCTGCCCTGCCTCCGGCCAGGACAAGACCATGAACCACCTTATTTGCCACTCTCCTACGCACGGACCCCATCGGGGACCCCTCGTCCGAGACTGTCGGAACTGGGCATTCCGACCGACGCCGGACACCTCCTGTTCCCCAGCCGCAACCACTTCCAAGCCCGTCGACACCTCGTGGACTACTTGGACACGACTAGGCTGTGTGAGTTTGTGAGCCGGCAGACAATGTGCGCAAATCGGCATGCTCCGAACTTGACGCCATCCCCACACCACCACCCGTCGTATTGAGGATGAAATGCTTTAGAGTTGCCGGGCACAGCACCGTGTTAATGAGCAGGCGCAAAAGTACCCGCTCGTTGGCCTTCCCCAGCCCTTTGCACGGGGTGGGAAGAGTTTGGCGCGTTGATTGGTAATAATCGCATATTTCATTAAAAGTGTAAACCGGACTGAAATCGGAGTCCTGGTCAGCGTCGGGTCCCGTGGGCTCAATTCGACAGGCGGTGCTCACACTGTGGGGAGGTGGCTGACACCTACCACATGGTGCGGGTCTGTCAGCAGAACCCACCCCTACCCCCTATCCCAAACCCCACCCGAGAGGACTGGGAGGCGATCCTGTCCGGCTGCTGCACCCTCGAGGCCCAAAGGGCCTTAACGCAGCGCGCCCGGACTGCGGCAACCGCCAATGGGGTGCCTGACTAGGCATCCCACCTAGTGGTTGTTAGGGCGTGACCCTTCAGGTCACGACCCCCAACACCTCTCTCTATGATCAATAAATGTTTTCACCACCCCCACACCAACCCCAATCGCCCCCGGATACTGCGCAGTTATGCCCCCCTCCCCGCCAGTATTCACCAGAACAAAGAAAATAAGCCCGTGGACGAGAAAGGCATGAAGACAAAGGCCAGGAAAAACGTGGATGGAAAAAGGGAGCGCGGGAGGAATGCGTGGAAAACAAAAAAGGGGAGATGAGGTGCATTAAAGGGGAGAAGGCGGGAAGACGCGATGAATAGCAACGCGAAAGGAAAGAGGGATAAATGTAAGAAAATGGGAGGGAAAGAAGACGAGAGGAAAAGAGAACCGAATTCGGAGAGGGAAACGAAAGAGGGGAAGGTTAAAAAGAGAGCGATGAAAGAGAAGAGGAGTGAAAAAAAAGGAAAAGGGAAAGGAGAACACAAGGAGGCTAGTAGCATAAAAACAGAAGGCGAAGATTAGAAAAACCATCAACGGGAAAGCAAGGCTGAGAGGGAAACCAGAAAGCGGCGAGAATATGAAAAGACGTGTAAGGGAGATCGGCTCCACGAGAAAAGAAGATTTAGGGAAGAAAAAAAAGAAATGAGAGAAGGGATAGTAATTACGGGAAAAGAAAGTGCTTATACGGGTTCAGGTTATACGCTGCACTTGAAAGCGTTGAAGGCGGCCCGACGGTTCATTCTTTTATTTATAAGCTCGCCCAAAAAGGGACGAATGCAGAGCGTATAGAACGGGAACAAACGGTGTATTCTAAGCACGTCTTAGCTTCTACGCGACATGCTTTGCTAAATTTATAGAATGCCTTTAGCCACCGCGGCGACGAGCATAATGGACCTGCCGGAAAGACATTTCTGCCGCATGATACACGCCCACATCGACGGTGCAGGATTCTGGTTACGCTCCTGAATGCCTGACTAGATTAGGTTATTGCTGAATTCACCAGCCCTGCTTTCTTTCCAAGTCCGCCCCCGCCCTTTCCAAACCTTATCCTCGTTAGCAGACGCTGACGGCAGAAAAGTCTGCGATTTTTTTTTTTTCATGCACCGTGATGTCTCTAATCTTGCCCCGTGGGGTTTAAAACGACAGCATTTGGAGCCCTAATAGAGCCTATTCAGACGTGCTTCAACTTCCTGTACTCCAGGATACGACTATGGAATAGCGCGCTATACCTAATTAGCACTTCATTAAGGGAAAGAGAGCACTAATTAGGCCCTAATTGGGGAAAACAGAGTACGAAGTGTTCCGTGAAATAAATGTACGTGTTCGCGTTCGGCGAATGACGCCGGGCTCTGTTCTGCTATAAAGCTTGACTTTGACAAGCACGCATTTTGACGGCGACGGTTGCGTGTACGTCGAAACCGCGTGCTCGTTGGGACGGGAGCACGGGATGTCATTTTCGTCAATAATACACATTCACGACAGTGGAGAGTGCAGTTATTGTTAATTATGCGTTCTCCGCAACTGCTAATGAAACGAAATAGTCGGCGAGTCTGCACGAAACGCAGCGGCCAGGGACACGTGACTAGTATTTGCGCCAGCTGGACTGATAACAGTCAAAGCTGAGAGACAACGCCGCAGCAGCGTCTCTGGAAAACATTCGAAGCTGCTGCTCGATGACCAGCACAGGGAAATATGCAAATGAGTATTCTATGAATATATACTCGGCGGAATTTCGCTAATAAGCGTGGCACAAGGTACACGCGTTTCCAAGAAACACGCGTCTCTAGCCTAGGCGGATGTAAATATTTACGTCTGGACAGACAGGGTCTCTCGTCGTCTGCGAATCGCGGAGCCGTTGTTTATTTAGCCACGTTTCTAGGCTCAGTGTATCCGCAGGGACAGTTATGCATGAGTGACTTCACCTTACAGATATATCTTTGTTTCGCTGCTTGAACGATACCAGTTTCGGACTCCACGACACACTGCGTCAGGCTTCAGTACAAAGGAAGAGCCCTTGGTTAAATATGTGGTAACTGAAAGTGACACCAGAGTTCAGGAGGAGCGAGAGCAGGACGGTTGCAAGCTTTTCTGGTAAAAAATTTTACGGCGTGCTTCACCAGATTTACAGTCAATCTCCTCATGACACTTTTCTTCTCCACATTGTTTTTGGCTGCCGCGGTGGCTGCTGACCCGAAAGACGCGGGTTCGATCCCGGCCGCGGCGGTCGAATTTAGATGGAGGCGAAATTCTAGAAACCCGTGTACTGTGCGATGTCAGTTGCATGTTAAAGAACCCCAGGTGGTCTAAATTTCCGGAGCCCTTCACTACGGCGTCCCTCATAGCGTGAGTCATCTTCGGACGTTAAACCCCATAAACCACAAACTACCACATTGTTTAAGACTCTATCTTCGCATTTTTAGTTAGGAGCTAAATTTTCATTTGCTCGTTATTCAACTTTATATAGAAATAGCCCCCTGGTTGGTTTCCCTGTACCGTAAAAGTTAAAAGTACTACGCTGCCAGAGACGCAAACGACTCTTTCGTTTGTTTGCTAGAAAAAGCTATAATATGGCACCAAAAAACAAATAAAGGTGGTGCCACTGCCAGCTGTTTTCGCAAGCAAACTGCAGTGACGCCAAAATAATTTTTTGGGTGCTGATCCCTCAGGCTATAGGCTACACCACCATTCACTTCCAAACGGCGATTACGGAGTCTGCTTCGGTAGTGACGTCACAAGCTTTAATCTAGTGGCGAAAACAAATTGTTCGACATTTAAATGTAATTTCTCACAATTTTTCTGCTGCCGATGACGCTGATTATTTTTAAAAAGTTTAATGGTCTCAGGGGCTCGCGACTCCTCGCCTGGTCGCTGCCCTAAGTCGAAGGCACCGTTGGCTTCCTCGTTTGCTGAGAATATCAGCATAGGCGGAAAGAGCCCTGAAATAAATTTTTTTACGAATAAAATATTGAGTGGCGTTTTCCTCGATGTTCCCTTACTAGCAAACCTTGCTCCTCGAAATGCCTGAAGCGATGAGGAGGAAGTCCCAGTGACCCTTTGGAGACCTGCTGGACCAGTAGTGATGCCATACCAGCCGTACTGCAGGGCCCATAGACGGGCCATGTGACCTGACACCTGTCCTGCTAATATGACTTGTGTACTTTCTGCCTTCTGCTCCGTGCATTCGCTCTCCCACAGAGAAACAACAAAATAAATGTTAAAGGAATGCTAAAGTACATTTTAACGGGAGAGCGTCAAAGGCCCCGTTAAGCAGAAAATCCGGTGTCGGCGTTCAGAGCGAAAAATCACGGACATGGCTCTGGCAGGTGGTCCCCGGAGAACAAACAACCTACAGGGGGCAAAGCTAGGTCACACGACCTCGTGGCGTCATCACAGCCTGCCCACCGTGGCAGGTGGCAGTTAAATGATGACTGGTCGCTCCGGTCGCTCCGCAGAGTGCCCACCGCTGGGAGCCATCGCAGGGTAGCGGTGCATCGCTCAACCGCTGCACCACTGCGCCAGGAGGGGTATGATGACTACCAGGGGTCTATGAATATAAAGTTGAGAATGACCTTCTGCGGAGATAGGAATTGACCAAATACGCTGTCGCGCCATACCCTCAAGGCAGAGCTTGTGCCTCCCTCTAATTTTAATCACGCTTCATAGAGCTGAAATCTTTTCTGGAGGACAGTGGCATCTTCGGGAGGTAATAGATGTCGTTTGTGTAAAATCTGCGATTATTCGCCCCGGCTCGTGCCCTGCAGTGTCCTGGCAATAACGTATGTGCTGCGAGCAACCAGAAGCCCTTCACCTGGGAGAAGGCTTGGGTGAAGAGTACACCCGGGTGAAGGTCTTCAAAGTAAGTTCCTTCAGAGAAATGCCTTTACGCCAAAGGGATTTCTGTTAAAGGTCTTTAGGTCAAATGCTACAAGTCAAAGGCCTTTACAGTAAAGGCCTTGCGACTAAGGGCCTTTAGCCCGAAGGCTTTTATGGTGAAAGCCTTGCTACTGCTGACATTCCGCGCTTAGCCACGTTAAAACATTTGAATATCTGATATTTCTTTAGATATACCCTGGAATGACTGTTCGGCTAAAACCTATTAGAACGTCTTGACCTGGCCGAGAAGCCCGATCTCTTGGCAGACAGCGCAACGGCACTATATATATATTAAGGATAAAACTAAATATATTCAACTGCGGATCTGTTAATGGCACGTACAGAGGGTACACTCAAGGCAGACAGGAGTAAAAAGGGGGTAAGTTGTCCCCTAGCGCACAGGGTGTGCGCTAGAGGACAGGTTACTTCTCTTTTACACCCATACAGGCGCGTTCGTGTTTAGAGTGGAGTTAGACATTACTGAATGCCCAAAAATATTCATCGATACACCCTTCGTAGAAAGCGGCACAGGTGCATGAGAAAAGAATGAGAAAAAAAATACTCCGGCTACACACCATAGCTTTGAAGTATGCAAACGCTGATAAATACAGAAATCGAAGGTTATTTTCTCGCTAAAGAAACCACAAAAATAATAGCGCAAAACACGGAGGAGCGCCGTGACTGTGGCCCGAAGACACCGAATTGCAGTTTTTCGACCCATCTGTAACTCCCTGCTGACTCTTAATAAGCACGCTGTGCACGCGACCCGCTGTTGTTTCGTTTTCGTCTTCAGATCTTCGACCCGCGGAGAGCCTCTGGCGACCAATGCATTTCCCAGCCGCGTCGCATGTGCCACCGCGAATGCATATGTGAGCAGCCCGGACGCAGTAACGCTGCATGCGTAGGCGCTCACGCAAACATGACTAGCTGTTTACACGAGGAGGACTCGCGCTGCACTGCCTTGCTGCATATTCGATGAAGCAAGGCTACCGTTCTTGTTGTGGATTTTTTTCCCTATCTTTATTTCGTCATGATCCTCCAACATTTATTCTGCCCAAGCAGCGGGCAAAGAAGGTTGCTCGCGGACACAGTATTCCCGGTGTCGCAACCCAGCACCGATAACGGCCAAATCTGTGCCTCCCGTATTCGCATGCGGCTGATCAGACATTTGCAGATAAGTTTATTTAAAAAGTATCCAAGAGAGAAGCCGCACGACATTACATGCATAAGTGGAAAAGTTCTCAAGTATTTGGTTAAGCTTAAGAGAACCATAAATGAGGTGACTGATGCGGTTTGGTTTATGATTTATGGGGGTTTAACGTCCCAAAGCGACTCAGGGTGGAGGTACGACTGATGCATGCGCAAGCTATTTCAGCAAGAACCTTTCTTTTATTCAGCAACGTCTGCGGATAGCGCACGCCGTGGAGGTCAGAAATATAAGTATGGTTGCTCTGAATACTGCCGGGGCGAACAGCATGTCCACACAGATGTCAGAGAATGACCTCCGATGTGACAGCTTACGCGCAGAGTATATGAGGGCCTGTACTGAGCCTATCGCTATCGTCAGATGCAACTCAAGACAGAAGCGGCAAGTGGCCCTCAAAAGTAGCCTCCCAACCAATGGCGTCGACGCATTGTCGAGACGTCATGGCCAGTGGCTTTTTGCGTGCTGGCCACCTGCGGGCTACCAGGTGATCGACACACCTTGTTCTGTGCGATGTGAGCACACGTTAAAGAACACCAGATGGCACAAATTATTCCACTTCCATGAACCACACGGCATCCTTCACAACTCACCTGTAGAATCGGGATGTCATAAGGAGATTCAAGAAAAAAAAATTAAGCTGGTATTTACCAATCGAAAAGCTGCCGCGGTGGATCAGTGGCTATGGCGGTCTGCTGCTGACTCGAAAGACGCGGGCTCGATCCTGGTCCCGCGGCGATCGCATTTCGATGGAGGCGAAATTCTAGAGGCCCGTGTACTGCGCGATGTCAGCGCACGTTAAAGAACCCCAGGTGGTCGAAATTTCCGCAGCCCTTCACTACGGCGTCCCTCATAGCCTGAGTCCCTTTAGAACGTTAAACCCTCATAAAACCATACACCTATATCGATCGAAAGTTGATCTGAGGCTCAAAATTACATTTTTATCATGCGCTCCTTGCAGTTCAGGTAAAACGAGCTTATGTAAAGTGACTAACTAAGCTGACTAACGTCTATTGTTAAGTGCACCGAATGCTACTCAGCAGTTATTTACGTTCGGAGCACTACCTCGCTTTTTAATTCATAAAGATCGTTTTCCAGTTACCTCTTATGCGATAGCGTATATAGTTCGTTCGGTCGAAAAGCCGTCTGCGTTGTCGGCACCGCGTGTCGGAAATATTCGGGGGCTGCGCAAAAAAAAAATCGTGTTGTGCCAACCGTTTGCCGCAGAATGTTTCGGGTGGTGTCACACGATCTAGCGTTTATGCAGCATACGCTTACTAGTTAAGTTAGAGCCTAGCTCGGTGCAGGAATTCGAACCGACGACCTTATAATCGGGGGCTGCGTAAAAAAAATCGTATCACGGTAATTCGTGGTTATAATGATGAATGATTGATCGGTATGTGATAGTCGATGAGAAGTTAATGATATCATTGCAATTAAACGATTAATTGGTGAATTAAATAAATGAAAAAATGGAAAATTGAAAGGGGTTTGAAGGTGTCAAAATTCGCAGAATTAAAAGTCAATGTTTGATTATGCTAATTAAGAATATTTATAATATGTAATTGATCAATTAATTAATTAAAACAATGAAACATGCGTTAAAATGTGTCAAACTACTCGGAATGGAAAGCCTAACCAACTACGCTACCGCGTCGTGCCTTTAAGGCGGAGCTTAAGTGTCCGCTCCAACTTTTTAAAAATTTCTCCTTATCCGGTCTCCCCCACTGTCCGGTTTCCTATTTCCACCCATTTTTATTCGCTCGCCCACTCAGGTGCAGCTACGAACCTCACCCACAGAAGCCTGCCTCACCGATAGGCCTTAATTCACCTGGATAACAGAGTGATACTCATGTATTTATGTGCGTATCGATGACAACGTGGAGGAACACATGAGCTACGGGAGCTCCATTAATATGAAAGGAACAAGACGGTATATAGACCGACCGACCGACCGACCGACCGACCGACCGACCGACCGACCGACCGACCGACCGACCGACCGACCGACCGACCGACCGACCGACCGACCGACCGACCGACCGACCGACCGAGACCGACCGACCGACCGACCGACCGACCGACCGACCGACCGACCGACCGACCGACCGACCGACCGACCGACCGACCGACCGACCGACCGACCGACCGACCGACCGACCGACCGACCGACCGACCGACCGACCGACCGACCGACCGACCGACCGACCGACCGACCGACCGACCGACCGACCGACCGACCGACCGACCGACCGACCGACCGACCGACCGACCGACCGACCGACCGACCGACCGACCGACCGACCGAGAGGAGGCATAGATGTCGGCCACTGAGAATTTGGAGGGTATAGTGTTGGTGTTAGCAGGCTGGGGGTCAGAAGCAGCTTGTTGTCTCTTATTGACATACCGCATTGCATTCAGCATAGGTTAATCAGGCGTAGCAAGCATTTTCCTGCAAGCCTTTTTTTTTAAACCAAAGCATCTTCGCATAAACACGGAGAACGATGTTACCGACACCCCAGGACAAAGACCGCAGAGGACATGCATGTTCGCGGCCCCTCCCATGTTTCCATGTACTCAGAACATCCACCAAATGTAAAGAAGGTTTTTGGCTCAGTTCAATCCCGGTCACTTGCGGTGTCCCACTACAGCCCTGGTCCGGCGTTCGGTTAGCAAGCTTGCTTCAGACCTCAGGGGAGCAATTCGTGGGCCCAGGACGTCGCCCCCACCTGGGGGCCACAGAAGACCCACCTGCCCTAATTCCTGACATCTGTGGCAAATAGGTGTAACGTTGAGGTGTGAATGTAAATAGGTGTAACGCTAAGGTGTAAATAGGTGTAAATGATAGGTGTAACGGTAAGAGACCGGAAGTGGGCAGAGTGGGTGAGGGAACAAACGCGGCTTAATGACATCCTAGTCGAAATCAAGAGGAAGAAATGGGCTTGGGTAAGGCATGCAATGCGAAGGCACGATAACCGCTGGTCCTTAAGGGTAACAAGAATTCCAAGAGAAGGCAAGCGTAGCAGGGGGCGGCAAGAAAATTAGGTGGGTGGAAGAGATTAAGAAGTTTGCAGGCATAGGGTGGGCGCAGCTGGCAAAAGACCGGGCTAATTGGAGAGACATGGGAGAGGCCTTTGCCCTGCAGTGGTCGTAGCCAGGATAATGATGATGATAATGTGTGGCAAATAAAGTTGTGTCTCTCTCTCCCAGACCTCAGGGTCGTCGTCTTCTTTCACCACCGAAACCGAGCGTGGAAGCCACGCTGCACATTGCTCGACTCCGCTGCTTAGGAAATCGATAGCGTGAACGTAAAGACAGCGGAGGTCATCTTTTATGGAGCGTGGGTATAAGCAACGTAGCCGCATAACGCCATAACAATAACACCAAGAGAATAACGGCTTTTTTTCCATTACGTCGTCATAGAGGATGGCCCTAAAGTGGCGCAATATAGTACGATACCCCGACACGTACCGCCAAGGCGAGACACTGTATTATAGAACTAGACTCTGCTGCTTCTATATCGGCACCGAGCCGCTGACGCAGTAATCCTGAGAACGATAACTTGTGAAGCTGCCAGCAGTGCGCCAACAATAGAACATAAACAAACAAAGAAGCGAGGGCGGCGAGGGATACAAAGGAGGCTCGGAGCGTAAATGTTACGAAATAATTTAGTTGTCCGCAATGATGCGAACGAAAGGGACTTGAGAGATATAAATATAGTACTCGTATACGTTGCGTCAGGCCAAAGTTGCAACGCCATTTTCGGGCATGTATTATCAAGGAAGCGGTGTCACGTACTGCTGAGTATAGACAGGGTTTGTTGAACTGAAAACAAAGAAAAACAAAAGCAGCTATAGCGCGGCCGGTGCCCGAAAAGTCGAAGGAGCTTGTTCCATTACAACGCTTATGCATCACGTCCAAAGAAGGAAAGATGCGGGTTTTGATGATGATGAATTTTTATGGCACAAGGGCGTCTACGGCCAAAGAGCGCCACGGCACAAGGTGCTTTTCGTTTGCTCAAGGTGGGGTCATGGACCCATTTCCCAAGCATTTCCACCCCACAGGAGCCGAGCACCAGACCAGGGGAAAGCTTGTACCCAGTGTATCACCGTTGGGTACCCGGCGGCACTGGGGATCGAACCGTGCACTTCCTGAATGCGATTCAAATTCTCAAATTCAGAACACCGCATTGTCATTTTTTTTCAACGCGACAACGTTAAAGGCCCCGTTACGCAGAAAATCCGACGCCGGCGTTGTGAGCGATAAATAGGATGGCGTAGGGTGACCCAGGCAGCCACCCGCGCAGAAACAAACAGTGTAAGCAAGCTAGCTCACGTGACTTTGTGGGGTCATCACAACCTAGCCATCGGATTCTTAGAAAATGAACCACACTGGAAGGTGACAGTTCAATTAATCGTTGATCGCGAGAGGTTGCTTCCGAAGAGACAGACTGAGTATAGACAAAATTCTACTAAATGTGTATGGCCATATATCTGTAGATTGTCTATAAGATTTGTATTGCCCATAGACTGTTCTCAAGGGTTTGTCTACAGAGAGTGTACAGACTTTATAGACAGAGTCTATGGAAATTCAATAGACTGTCTAAAGAAATTTTTGTAAGGGTAAAACACACTTTACCTGCTGTGTGAAAAAATGACGTAGGTTATAACATTAATGAACAAAGGACAGATTTCGCCGGAGGAGAAATTCGAACGAGCGAAACTTTTAAGCTGGAATCAAGAAGAAGAAATCGTCATAAGCAGGCCATGTAGTGCGAAGGCAAGGTGACCGACGGTCCCTTAGGATAACGGAATGGATTCCTAGAGAAGGAAATCGCAGTAGAAGTGGAAGAGAGCAAGCAGCACGGGGTGACGAGATAAGGAGGAGGAGTAATCTATATCATTAGAATGTAGTACGGATGATGATGACGACGACGATGATGATGATGTTATTTAACTTCTTTACAACCTCAGTGCCGACAGAAATGGTTCCATGCAATACCAGGCCCCATTTACGTCACAACTAGGCAATCATTCGTCCTCCCGGTAACGTGAAGCGGAAGAAAACAAAAAAATAATCTTAATCGCCCCTCTATTAGAGACATAATAGAAGCACTTACATCACCGTGCATGAGGCGTTCACCGGAGGTGTCTCCGTTGTGGACGGTGACGCCATAAGGGAACGGTTAACGCAGCGGGGAGGCATAATTTGAGCAACGTATACAATTGAGGGCTATCGTCGAAAGCCGAGGGCTCGTCTCCAGCGCGCGGTATAATGTGCATTAGACGGCGTTGCCATTGGCAATAAAAAATAGAACAAAGTGAAAGGCGAAGCAGGATATCCATGACGGTTAACAGTGTGGTATACCCGCAACATAATGGGGTTCCGAAAGCAAACGGTGCTCGTCTAGCTAAACGCATTTTCACATCACAGTGTACACGCTGCGTCGAAAGTTCCCAAAGCACACGTGTCGTCGAAAAACGCCAATCCCGTGCAGCCATGGCAGATACACTCTAAGAACGGATAAGCCTATATGCGAGTAAGAAGGCAGTAAGCTGTCCAATAGTGCACTGCCTTTTAGGGGCGGGGTATACTGCCCAAGTGCCGGAGTAGATTTCGATGACTAAATATAGGAAACGTTTTCTCTTCGAAACGGAGTCATATCAGAACTGCAACGCATAACTTGACACCTGTATCAATGGGCAGGGGTTTTTAAACGCGATACCGCAGGTCTTGGCACTAGCAAACAGAAGAGGTTGAAACCTCGGCTAAAATCTTTTGTAACTGCGTAAGTATTCCGCCTATTTATGGATGGAAATCTACCTCACGGCTTAGGCAGCATATCTTGCACTATGCTATAAAAGGCAGGGCACTAGAGTACAGCTTGCCTTCATTTTACTCCTGGCTAATTCGTGCTTAGAGTTTACAGCTTGAAAATTGAAAATGACACGAGTTCCCGCACAGTTCCCGCCCTAAACCGCGGGCTGCATGTTTTCATACCAACGTACAGCGGCTTCCCAAGATTCACCTTTGTCGCGACTCGAGTGCCCCGTAGACTTTTGACGCCGGGTGCATACATTGAGTGAACGACAAGTGGCACTACACATTACAAGCCGGCTCACTGCATTTCGTTGCGCCGCACGAAGTCTACGGACAACGGCCCAGTTTTGACTGCGTTTCCGCGGCTAAACCTTCTCTCGCTGACATCACAGGCATCTCTCCTCCCGATTTGTATCGCAAAAGCAGCCGCTCTACCTGGATCATGACTTTCAAAGGTTGCTATAGAGATAAGAGGGCATGCACTTAGCTGGCGCCGGGGCGAGTCTTTATTACGCCTTGCTATAATCAGCCCTATAGGCGGAAAGAAGCCCCTTCCAGCCAACAGCGTCGGTCGATTCTCATGACGCTGCTAGAGCGACAAAGCAGGGAGTGACCGATGAAAGGGGACAGTCCCCTCCTTCCATGGTCTGGGATAATACTCTCATTGCATTGCTCCTCACATAGTCACGTTATAGTCGAATTCAGCTCAAGAACGCAGCGGCTTTTTCTCGTCGAAGGACCCCCTTTCAGCCAATAGCGTCGGCCGATTCTCATGAACCTGCGTGCGTGCAAAAGCAGGGAGGGGACTAACCCCGACCATGGAGGCAAGAGATTATCCCATTTCATTTACCACTCCCTGCTTGTCACATTAGCAGGGTCATGAGAATCGGCCGGCGCCATTGGCTGGAAGGGGGTCGTTTGTCGGGGAACAGCTGCTTCGTTCTTGAGTTGTATCCGACTATAACAGGTTCATGACAATCGGCCGACGCCATTGGTTGGAAGGGGGTCGTTGTTGGGGAACAGCTGCTTCGTTCTTGAGTTGTATCCGGCTATAGCAGGTTCATGACAATCGACCGACGCCATTGGTTGGAAGGGGGTCGTTGTCGGGGAACAGCTGCTTCGTTCTTGAGTTGTATCCGACTATAGCAGGTTCATGACAATCGGGCGACGCCATTGGTTGGAAGGGGGTCGTTGTTGGGGAACAGCTGCTCCGTTCTTGAGTTGTATCCGACTATAGCAGGCTCATGAGAATCGGCCGACGCCATTGGCTGGAAGGGGGGGGGGTCGTTTGTCGGGGAACAGCTACTTCGTTCTTGAGTCGTATCGGACCACATGCAGTCACTTCGCCCCTTTTACAAACCCGCGAGTGTCGATATTAACAAGAACGTTTATCTTTACACAGCGATTCGTCTCTCGATTTGACGTTCTTCCCGGAAAGCGAGCGCCGAAGATAAAGAGAAGCCCGAAAGGAAAGCGCCCACAGACAAAAGACAATCCCGATCCCGAGTCGTGTCAAAGACCGAGCAAACAACACCGCACGCGCTCGCTGTACACAGCGTTAAAGTGAAAGTAAAAATCAAATGCTGTGGGAGCCCATCTCGTTGGACACACGCTTCGTTCTGGGCCGACCGCGTTAAAGTTGCATCCGGGAGCTGTTATACGTCGTGTAATAGCCTCTGGGAGTGGCGGGAGTTGGAGAGGGGAGAAAACACACGCGCTGTCCAGGGGAGCTTCTTCTGCGCACTCTGTCTCGTTAATAAATGCGTGCAGCGCTATGCTAGGTACGAGAATCCTGGAAAGCCGAGCAGTGTCCAGCTACGGCGAGTAATCGTGCTCACAAGTCTCGTCTTAAAAATAAACAATTAAAGAAAGCCGGAAACAAGAGCTATAGGCGTGGGAACACTGCACTAGACAAAGCGAGAATCAGACAGCATGCATTGTGTTCGTCTATTGTTAGTCATTCGCCTCTTCTACTTCTTTTTTCTTGGAAAGAAATAATAACCGTTTGTTTGTTTGATTGATTGATCCGGAGGTGCTGGATTTTATCTTCATTGCAGCCTGGGAGTCACCTGTTTTATAATGGATACAAGATTTCTCCCGGCCTGGTGCTCAGCTCTTCTGAGGCGAAATGCTTGTGAAATGGTGCCCGGCCAACATCTCCGTTGATGGGTCAGCGATCCCCTGTACTCCATCTCACAAGGCGATTGCAGCGACGTGAAGAAGGCTGCGGCGGTCTGAGCCCTTAAAAACGGTGTGCGTTGCAAAACGTGTTCCTTCTAATCCCTCACCCCGCAACTGGTGGCTCCATCCCTGGGAAAGAAAGAGCACTAGTGACCAGCTGCTGCGCGCATGAAACTCGACTGACTCGGCGGACGCCATGTTTACGAATGACGGGGCGCCACTCGACAGCAGGCATGCGCCAAGAAGTGCGAGTGGTTCAAGCCTGTTACAAGGGGCACGAAGTGAACGCGTTGTTGTGTTCACGACGGTAAAGTGTGTTGGGGATGTGTGCTGATGTTAGACAACGATGACTTGCAAAAAAAGTTGCCGACGTCATCCAAGGGTCACGTGATAAGGATGACGTGACAGCGATGACTTGCAAAAGAAAAAGTTTCTGACTTGAAACGCAAATGCTTTCGCAATTCTTCCATGCAGCAGATTGCAGTGCTGTCCAATTTTTTCTGCTTACCATATGCGTTTATCACGTGTCCTTCCGGCAATAATCTCCGAGGAGATTAGCAGCGTCGTTAAATAAAATAAAATACCGCGTGAGTATACTTATAACTCACGCCGATTTTTCAGAATTCCTGATGCGCCAGCTTCCACTTTTACCACGTTGCACGGTATCGGTGCCAGACAAACCGCAGGAAATAGAGACAACAGCGGCCGGCCGGGTCTCGATTTTCCTCGGCTTAAGCGACGCGCAAAAAAAAAAAAAAGAAATTAGCCGCACAGTGCACTTTGCACGGACCGGGGCGTTAACTCAAAAACCTTTCGCGTTCAGAAAAAAAAAAAAAGGCCAGCGTTGGGTCGGCGGGGCCTTCGCGTTTGCACGTAGTGCGTAGCGGGAACCGCATTTTCAAAAGGACGCCAGAGACGCGCCCGGTCGACGTGCGAAATTCAAATTCTTTCATGGGAAAGTGAAGGAGAACAGAAAGAGACAGAGGGGGAGAGAGAGATGCGCGCGTGTTGGGTGGTGTACGAGGAACGAGCGTATGCAAATTAAACGCGGTTTTTGAGAAGCAATAAGTGCACCCAGTCTGCGAGCAGCGAAGCAACGAGGGTGTTCCACGTGGAGAACTTTTACAGGGGACGCGCAAAGAAGAGCAAAATCGTTGATTCGGAACTTCGTTGGATTTCGAAGAGGCAGAGAGAAGCAGGGGAAAATAAATTGCAGGCCCACGCGGGAAACGCTCGTGGGAAGTGCGGCAGGAATGCGTTCCCATCGATAGCTTATAGAGAAGCCCCTGTATCCCTTCTCTGGCGCGAACGCACAAATTAACGGGGTCAAAAACAGCCAAGAATCTTTGTGTGAAGCCTTGAGTAACGCGGGTAAGCTGGGGTTAGTTTGGAGGAGCGTCGCGCAAGCAGCCGCCAATGGGTGGGTGACCTTGAGCGTGACCTTGATGGTGACCTTGGCCAAACCTAGTCTGTTGTCTGTCTGTTGTTGCCAGGAAGAAAGAAGAGGAAAGTGCACAGGCCTGCTCACTGGCTCAAGACGAGCCACAATCGCTACCACGTGCAGATAGTTGGAGAGTTGAAAGATTGGATAGAAAGACAGGATAGGAAAGACGCGCTAAAGACAAGGCCGATCCCGGAGGCAGTGCAATACCGGGCCAACCGGTGGCGGGAGTGAAGCATCCTTCAAGCTCTCCGCCACATTTCCAAAAATAAGTCCAATTGGACCCGTAACAGATACTCTACGAGGTCCGGGCAATCGCGCCAGGCCAAACCTAGCATAGCAAAATGGTCGTGTTCTTATACCGAGCTCGCACTGAGCTTAACCTCGGTTATATACTAATTCATTTGCACTTAAGTCTGCTGACAGGGAAATGCAAAAGCCTTTCCCTGTCCACTCTTTCTCCGCCCAGTTTTCATTGTTTTATTTTCTTTATCGTTATATTTTTACTATTATTACTGTTTCCATTTTTATATTTTTATTTTTATGCACATTTTCCTTTTTATTCTCGTTATTTCCCATTTATTTTTATTTCTTCTTTTATTTTTTTAATTTCCATTCATTGACATGTGGGATGGACACTTCTTGTGCACGTTTCCTGCGGACAGGTCTCGCGTACACTCATGTGCCGCCTTAATACGCCGTCGCCTCACCTCTTCTCGGCCTCACCACGTGCTGTTGATGACAAACCTCCCAGCGCTGCAAACCCAGCCTAACTTTCCCCCGGGAGGTGACACCTGCTGAGACTAAAGCCTGACTTTCCACCCGAAGATACGTCGCTTGTCAAACTGCCAGACCTCCATGGCTCTCTCACGGAGGATGAAATCGCGAACTGGTATGGTGTGTGCCACACCCCGAAGTCGCACATGGACAATGAGGGGTATCATATAGTCGAGGGCTCCGGATTAAATGAAAAAAACCCTGCCTGCTTCAATGTCCACTCATTTCGCGCAGCCCGTGAGCGTCGCAGACTACTTGCTGTGTGCGAGAAACAATTATCACTTAAAGCTTATAAGGGGGGGGGGGGGTACAATATGTCTCATTTTGGCTTTCCCATGGAAGACAAGGGAAAAGAAATGAGGAGCTCCTTACGACATACATTTGAAGGAAGCCCACAGTAACCTAAACCAAGTAGCATAGGGGAATATTTAGCGTATTTTACAATTTGTGGGGTTAATCAGAGGAATATTAGTAGCGCAGTTATTTTATCACTGAAAGATAATCGATTAGAAAGCAGAAGATAAAAACGACCACATGCCGCCAGTGGTGGGTTCGGATTCCACTGATGCACATGGTTGTATTGCTTGTCTTTATATATATATATATATATATATATATATATATATATATATATATATATATATATATATATATATATATATATATATATATATATATATATATATATATATATATATATATATATATATATATATATATATATATATATATACACATCGAAGTATACGCTTCATTTAAGGAAACATTTTTTATTTTACTCGACGTTTCGATAGGAGGACCGATCTTTTTCGCTCTTGAAAAAGATCGGAAAAAGAAATGGAGCGTATACTTCGACGTACATTATTTTAAGCAGTCAAGTGCCTCATGTTTTCGCAACTATATATATATATATATTGTAAGCACTGTGAGTGACCTTCATCTTCATCTCAGCGTAATCATCATCGGTCATCGGGTCGTGCGAAGAAGACGAAGTGTTGCTAAGCTGTGACTAGTCGGTAGCTGCTGCTTCGGCCTACCTGAAGTAAAAAGGTGAATTTGCTGGTGCGTTCTTCTGCCTCACAAGTGGTGGAGGTGACTCCTGATCCCAGCGTCCTCAACGCGGCACCCCCTGGAGCTCCGTTCCGGTCGTGTTCTTGGCGGCACATCAACCGCCATGGCGCAGTCACATCCCCCTGCTCTCACCGTTCCGGCGCCTGTAGCTACCGATGGGCATCCCACGGCTGCCCATGCCACCTCTGCACCACTGACGTCCCAAGGTGCACTTGCTCAGCACCATTTGACCCACCCAACTTGGTCAGTTACCTCACGTCAGCGCGACCCTCCGGTTTTCGCCGGTCTCCGCGGTGACGACGTCGAAGACTGGCTACAGCAGTACGATCGGGTGAGCGCTTTTAACGGTTGGGACGCTTCTATGAAGCTACTCAACGTCTCATTCTACCTGAGTGACGTGGCTAAGACGTGGTTCCTCAACCATGAGGACGCCATTCCTGACTGGCCTCAATTCACGACACAGATCCGCCAGATATTTGGAACTGTTGGTGCTGGTCCGACCTCTTTTCAAAAGAAGCTAGAGACCCGTGTGCAGCTTCCAGGAGAGACATACACATCATACATTGAGGACGTACTCGCCCTTTGCCGGCGAGTTAACAATGGCATGGTCGAGGCTGAACGTGTCGGACATATTTTAAAAGGAATTGGCTCTTTTGCCTACGCAGCTCTAGCTGCCCAAAATCCCGTCACGGTGGCAGACATTCGTGCCACTTGCCAGCGACTTGACTATCTACAGTCGCGCCGCCTCAACAACACCTGGGATCCGAGCCAAATTCCCGAAACTGATCTGCGCACCATCATACGATCTATAATACGGGAAGAGCTCCACAATGATATTTCGTCGGTTCCTGCCTTCTCACGCCCACCTGCTCAATCTACTGGGTTGCGTGGCATTATCAAGGAGGAGCTTACTTCACTCAATCGTCCCATGGCTACAGAACCACCAGCCCCTCCCTACGTTCCGACGTATGCTGAAGTCACTGCGGCTCCTCCTCCTTGTCCTCCTGTCCATCACGCGCCCGTCCCACCCAGCCTCGCCGCCCTGTCCCCGCGACCACCGGTGTATGGTAATTGGCGGCCTCTCCCACCTCGTCCAGTATGTTTCTACTGCGGAATCCGCGGCCATGTAACACGCGTTTGTCGCCGACGACTGCGAGATGAGCGTGCGAGCTATGGGTACGTTCGACGTGACGACGCCTACCAGCTTCCTCCTCGCCAGTACTACACCGATAATGACCTCCGTCCCTCTTCCTCCCCGTCGACTTCTCCTGACCGGTCTAGGACAGCACGGCCATCGCGTCGTCGCTCCCCGTCACCCTTTCGCCGGACTTCGTCGCCCCTTCGCCCTCCATCTTCAGCTTCTGCCCGCCAAACGGAAAACTAACCTGTGCAGTTTCCGGAGGTAAAACTGCACCGCCTGTCGTCGCTCCAATTCCTCCTCTGCTCCCATCAAACATGTTGACTGTATTCCTTGAGGGACATGAACTGGAAGCTTTAATTGATACCGGCGCCGCTATTTCTATTATGAAACTTGACTTGTGTTTAAAACTGCGAAAAGTGCGCACACCTTATACCGGTCCTCCTTTACGTGCTGCAAATGGACAGAATATTAACCCTTGTGGAGCGTGTACAGCCCGAGTCACCATTGATGGCATCTTGCACTTCATTGAGTTTGCTGTCCTATCCTCCTGTGTCCATCAACTCATCTTCGGCTGGGATTTCCTCCAAAACGCCTCAGCAGTCATTACGTGTTCCCCTCCCACTATTGAAGTCACTGAATGCAACATTCTTGCCGATAGAGAACCACTTTCTTCCCGTGTAGTTATGCTTGCCGATCACGTCCTCTATCCGGGCAACGAAGATATTCTATCTGTGACTTCTGACGCCGTCACCGATGGCGACGTCCTGATTACACCCAGCCCTCGTCTCCTGTCAAGAGGTATTATCATCATCGTGTCCCTTCTTCGCTTCTCCAGCGGTTCTTCTCTTCTCGCCGCATTCAATACCACATCAGAGCCCATTCTTCTGCGACGCGACTCTACTGTTGCATCAATTGCTTCCGCCCAGCCTGTCACACTTCTTCCCATTTCCACCTCCGATCGCTCTGATTCATCCCCTGCCTCGCTCAGTGCAGCACTTCGCCACACGATCAGCACCGACCTGACAACAGACCAGACAGACGCATTGCTCGCTGTATTGAACAAGCACGCAGACTCGTTCGACGTCAATTCCGGCACACTGGGTCAAACCGCTGCAGCAACGCATCGCATACTCACCGACGGATCAAGCATAGTTAGACGCCGGCCTTATCGTGTTTCTCCAACCGAGCGCAAAGTTATTCAGGAAAATGTTGCTGACATGCTTGCATGCAACATCATACGCCCATCGTCTAGTTCCTGGTCATCGCCTGTTGTGCTAGTGCAAAAAAAAGACGGTTCGGTTCGTTTTTGTGTAGATTACCGTGCTCTAAACAGAATAACTCGTAAGGATGTGTATCCCCTCCCTCGAATTGACGACGCCCTCGATTGTTTGCAAGGTGCCCAATTTTTCTCCAGCCTTGACTTAAGATCAGGCTACTGGCAGATCCCCATGAATGAAGATGATAAAGAGAAGACCGCCTTTGCAACACCGGACGGTTTATACGAATTCAATGTAATGCCTTTTGGACTCTGCAACGCTCCTGCTACATTCGAGCGTATGATTGACACAGTTCTCCGCGGCCTCAAATGGAAAACATGTCTCTGTTACTTAGATGACATCGTCATTTTTTCTTCGTCATTTCCTGATCACCTTACTCGTCTCGATGAAGTTTTGACAGCACTTTCCAGCGCTGGCCTACAGCTAAACACGAAGAAATGCCGTTTTGCATCAAAATCCATTAAAGTTCTTGGCCATCTCGTAAGCAGCGAAGGAATTAAGCCTGACCCTGAAAAAATCGCTGCTGCGCTGCACTTTCCCCGTCCAACTCGGGTCAAAGATCTCCGCAGTTTCCTCGGCTTGGCATCATACTTCCGCAGATTCATCCGCAATTTCGCCTCTATTGCCTCACCTTTACATGCGCTTCTTCACAACGACACGCCTTTCATCTGGTCTCCTGCTTGCGAAGAAGCATTTGAAACTCTGAAGCGTGCTCTGACTTCGGGTCCCGTCCTCTGCCATTTTGATGATAAAGCACCGACAATTTTGCACACCGACGCCAGTAGCCATGGCATTGGCGCTGTCCTTCTGCAACGCCAAAACACCTCTACAGAAAATGTTGTTGCCTATGCGAGCCGAACTCTGACTTCTGCGGAACAAAACTACACTATTACCGAACAAGAATGTCTCGCCGTCGTCTGGGCTGTTCAGAAGTTTCGTCCTTACCTGTACGGCCGTCACTTCACAGTCGTCACTGACCACCACGCCCTATGCTGGTTATCCACTTTGAAAAATCTGTCCGGTCGTCTCGGGCGGTGGATCCTCCGCCTTCAAGAGTACGACTTTACTGTCACTTACAAATCGGGCAAGAAGCACAAGGACGCCGACGCTCTCTCTCGTTGCCCTATTGCTTTGCCGTCGCAACCCATGTCCTCGCATTCCTCTCCTGTCCCAACGGAGTCAAGCCATTTAAACCCTACAGTTATGCAGTCTTTGAGCGCCGCCTCTATTGCTCCCATGCCAGATATACACTGCAATCTTGCTCACCACCAGAGTGCTGACCCTTACTGTCAAAAGCTGATTGATAGTCTCAGCGGTGTTCTTAGACCTCCAAATGCCCGTCTCCGTCGTCGGCTCAAAAATTTCAAGTTACAGGATGGCACATTATTTTGGCACAACTACAGCCCACTGGGCCACACATGGGTTCCCGTAATTCCTTCTTCCCTGCGTCCTCAAGTTCTACAAGCCTTCCACGACGACCCCACCGCAGGTCACCTTGGGTACCACAAAACCTATGACCGCATCAAACGTCGTTTCTTCTGGCCTGGCCTTTCAACCTCAGTATTAAAATACGTAGCGTCTTGCATCCCTTGTCAACGACGCAAGCGGTCTACGTCGCCTCCTGCCGGTCTCTTGCAACCTCTCCCATGTCCTTCCACACCTTTCGAAGTCGTCGGAATCGACTTGTATGGACCCCTGCCCTTGACTCCAGCTGGCAACCGCTGGGTCGTTACTGCCGTTGACCACCTCACCCGATACGCTGAAACCGCAGCACTTCCTTCCGGCTCCGCTTCCGAAATCGCCAACTTCTTCCTCCACACCATACTTCTTCGCCACGGCGCCCCTCGCCTCCTCCTTAGCGATCGTGGCAAGTCGTTCCTCTCCACCGTCCTCGCCGCAGTGCTTCATGCTTCAGGCACGGTGCATAAAACTACATCTCCTTACCACCCTCAGACCAATGGCCTCACAGAACGCTTTCATCGCACCCTTTCTGATATGCTATCCACCTACATTCACCCTCAGCACAACAACTGGGACTCTTTACTCCCCTTTGTAACCTTCGCCTACAACACTGCCGTTCAACGAACCACCACCTACTCTCCGTTTTTTCTTGTTTATGCCCGCCATCCTACCTTCTCCCTCGAAGCATCTTTCTTCACAGCTTCTACTCCGTCTGCCGCGCCTTCCCACGAACAGTTCGTGTCTCGTATCGCCCACTGCCGTGATCGTGCCCGCCTTCAAACTGAAGCCACTCAAGCTTCCAGGAAAAGCACGTATGATGCGACTCATCGCTCAGTGTCTTTCCGCCCTGGAGACGAAGTGCTACTCTGGACACCTACTCGCATCCCCGGCCTGTGTGAAAAGTTTCTGAGCCGTTTTATTGGCCCGTACACGGTTCTGGAACAAACTTCCCCTGTAAACTATCTCATCACACCTGCATCGCCTGTTCGCGATCGTCGGTGTCGCGGCACCGAGATTGTGCACGTGTCGCGCTTGAAACCCTTTAACCGCCGACCTTAAGATTTAATTTGCGACCAGGATGGTCGCTTTCGTTCGGGAGGGGGAATGTTGTAAGCACTGTGAGTGACCTTCATCTTCATCTCAGCGTAATCATCATCGGTCATCGGGTCGTGCGAAGAAGACGAAGTGTTGCTAAGCTGTGACTAGTCGGTAGCTGCTGCTTCGGCCTACCTGAAGTAAAAAGGTGAATTTGCTGGTGCGTTCTTCTGCCTCACAAGATATATATATATATATATATATATATATATATATATATATATATATATATATATATATATATATATATATATATATATATATATATATATATATATATATATATAAGAAGCCAGCAGCCTTATTTCCCTGTCTTGTCTGCATATATACATATATATGCACCTAGCAAACTCAGTTAATGATGAGAGGCTACTCGGGAAGGCCAACCTGGGTCGCAACCGTAGTCCCACAGATGGCAGCACCTGACATAAGAAGTGCAGTGGCGCATCGCTTGACCGCTGCACCACTGCGCCAGGAGTGGTAGCAGGACTCCCATGGATCTATTAATGGAGAGAGTGACCAATTCCGCATATATGACATAAACCCATTATCGCTATCCGAACGACTGTCATCCGTGAACACTGGATCTGAGCACCGGATCCGATGGGAAAACCAAACTGCTAATGCACCTAATTCGCATTTGGCCTAAGTACGCAAATCGACCATCATTTTTTGTTTCAGACAGGATATAACCGCTAGAAGGGGTTTGGACCTTTTTAGAAAACAAGCTGAACACACGCAGACTCAGTATACGAAGGGAACACTCGTAAAGTCAAAGTGAAAGGCGCTTGGCGCATTCTGGTGACAGCAGCCGCCCCGTCACCAGACGGATATTCTACTATTGCAGCTTTAAAGCACAGGTGTTTAGGGCTGAAGTCACAGACTCTGGCAGTAAACAGAACTTGGAGACCACTTTACGACACAGTTCCTAACGCACTCTTCGTACATCTGCGACTTAACGTCCTTTTACGTTTACTCTTATCCCTAGACTTGCGAATTCTCAGAGCGCGGCTGCTAACGCCAAGGCATTCTCTTAGAAGGGGACAAACTTGCACCCTTGAGAACTGAGTGGTTGTCGCCAGCAGGACGTACCTTACATTTTCTGAAAATAAAGCCAGGTTATATATTGCTTTCCTTTATTTTTTTACATGTGACAGTAAACGACTCAGGAGGATTGTAAACGGAACCTTTCCAATTAGTACTCGGGAGTTAAAAAAAAAAAAGCTTTTATTTCTTGCCTGCTAGAACTACTTTGCTCTGGGATATGAAGACACAAGAGGGCCTACTAGGCCACTAAGCCTAGACAGCCTCACGGTAGGTATCTGCGGGTAAACGGATCCAACGTAACAAGATAACGATAACTGATTATCTGTAACTGTAAAGCTATACTGCACTTGTTATATATTGTTTTGTGTAAAATACTAATGTGTTATTATAAACAGACTGTGACTGGATATTCCATGCTGGCTCAGTGGACGCATAGTTCGGCCGTGAGCACGAGGTGCCGGGTTCGATCATGGCCGCAGCGGTCGCATTTAACTGGAGACGAGGTGTGAAGGCTCCCGTGTGCTGTGCGGTGACAGCGCGCGTTAAGAAACCCTAGGTCATAGAAATTAACCCGAAGCCCCCTACTGCGGTGTCCCTCATAGCCGCATTGTTATAGTAGGATACAACTTAAGAAGGCAGCGGCTTAACCCCATCAAAGGACCCTCTTACAGCCAATGGCGTCGGCTGATTCTGATGACCCTGCTAGTGTGACAAAGAAGGGAGCGGTAGATGAAAGGGGGTTAATCTCTTCCCTCTATGATTCGGGATAGGCCCCTCTCTCCATTGTGGCGCCGCCCCCTGCGTTGTCACACTAGCAGGGTCATGAGAATTGGCCGACACCATTGGCTGGAAGGGGGTCCTTTGACGGGGAAAAGCCGCTGCGTTTTTGAGTTGTCCCCGACTATAGTCAATATTCCGCAGGCATACACCGTGATGACGTCGCAGAGATCTCGCATAACCACCTCTCCACCACTTCGCGATTCGTTAAGAGTGAGCAGGTTGTGATGATCAGTTTTTTAGAACGCAATTATAACAGCGCTCACACAAGCAACACTGATTCGTGGTTGACACCCCATTTGCGCACTAATTATAAATTGCGATCAGTTCAGAACAACATTCAAATCATCCGTACTGAATACAAACACATAGCCAAGCCTACATTGAAGCAGTACTTGAGCTATCATTATCCACAGAGCTGTAGCTTTCTTTAAAAGAACGACTTCTAATCTGCAAAAGCGTACTCACTAGCTATTTATATATAATATAGTTTTTGAGACTACTCAGCATTGCCTTTTGCTTTGAAATATCCCTGCTACTTTGGTTGATGTTGCATTTTTGCTGCCTGCTGCTATAACTTTTAAGTTTTATTCTGAATGACATAAAATTACGTCCCGTTATGTATTCAGTATGACCCTCTTTTTTCAAATTATAATCGATTCTTTGTGGAATTATTCCTAGTAAAACATGTGCAAATTCCTCATGTTATTGTTTTGTTATTGTATATTTGGTTACTTTTTCACTAGCCTTGTTTTTCTTATTCATATTGATGCACGTAAATCACCTTTTTTCTCTAGTATTACCGTGCACGAGTCAAAGCAGACTTCCTTGTAGGCAGTTTTGCGGACCCCGTCAAGCTGTCAGGAGCCGCTCTTTACCTGAAAGGCAGCCAGAACCTTTCTGGGAAATAAATGAATTGAAGTGAATTGAGTTGGAACGTCGGCAAGCACATTATTTCCTTTTTTTTTCCCTATTTTCGATTACGCAGCTACACACGCCCACACACACCGATTCTCGTTATTCCGCGCCAAAATTTCTTCGATCGTTCCACGTATACTGCATATGGATCTACGAGTAAATGTCGTCCCAAGTGTTCGCGTTCTGTGCTCATCACGATCGGATGAGGGGTTGAGCATAGCGATAGCACAACCACGTGTGCGCACAACACAGGTTCGTGTGCTATGCGCTGTCAGTGGGCGTCAGATAATCCTAGCTGGTCGAAATTAATCCAGAGCCCTCTCCATCACAACTATAGCTCGACAGCTTGTCCTATTCAAGCCCGTTCTCCTTTTGTGCTTTCCCTCATGGCACGGTTTGGGTCTCCGCCGAAAGATGAGACAGTTACCGCGCATTTTCTTTGCCCAGAATACATTTTTACTTGACTACTGATCCGGAGTTCCCGTGTTCGAACCCGGCCGCGGCGGCCGCGTTTCGATGGAGGTGAAACGCAAAAGGCGCCCGTGTGCTGTGCGTTGTCAGCGCACGTTAAAGATTCCCACGTGGTCGAAATTATTCCGGAGCCCTCCACTACGGCAAGTCTTACTCTCTTTCTTCTTTGACTCCCACCTTCGTCCCTTCCTTTACGGCGCGGTTCGAGTGTCCACTGACATGTGAGACAGTTAGTGCGCCATTTCCTTTCCTCAAGAAGCAATTAATTAATTAATGCAACACAAGCTCCAAACAAGCGCCTCTGTTTCTTGCCTGCGGTGATGTCAGCTGACTTTGCTCACAAACACGGAGAAGTACATAGCAGCAGAAATGCCATTATGTAGGCTAGTCACTGTGCGAATTACCTGATACACAAACTGCACAGCAAAGACAGCACGCTGATGAAGTTCACAAGTGTTCACGTCGGCGCTTCTTGGTACTTCGTCCTTCAGGAAGCATGAACACAAGGCACAGCATGGCATATACTCACACAAATCCCCGGTGTGAAGCAAGATCAGTGTAACTGCCCGGAGGTCAGGGCAGGGCAGGCACAAAAGATACAACGCTGCATTTAACTCCCCAATTTCTCCACTCCATCCCCTTTCCCCTCTGGAGTCATCATCATCATCAGCGTTTCTATCAGGATAAAGGCCTCTTTCATATGCCTCCAATTAACCCTGTCCTGTGCCAGCTGTGGCCCCCTTATCCTTGCAAGCTTCATAACCTCTTCCGGCTACCTGCCTTCCTCTGTCACTGCTCTGCTACCTCTGTCCGTTATCTCAACCGCCTTCGCATTCCGTACCCATTTCTTCTTGATTTTGAGTTTACGTCGTTTAGCCGCATTTGCCCTCTGACCCAGTCTGTTTGCCTGTCCACCTGGAGCGCCGGGTTTCACCCGCACCCGGCTCATCAACAACGGGCCACCGCGGGGGCAGCGCTCCTTTTCCCCAGCAACGCAGTAAAGGTGCTCTCCTCACTATGTGTGTCCATATTTCCGATGTTCTTTATGTGTTCAAACTATTATTTTCGACACGTGATTAGCACTAACCACATCAGCGCCGGTCTGCATGGACAGTAGTGAGACCGCGTATAATAATCTTTGAGTCATAGTACATACTGAAATTCATGAAGAATGCAATGGTACGCGATATGCGCGGACATGCTAAGTGTGGCTCACGCAGTTGTCGACGACTTTAAGAGGGACGACAAGCGCGAACAAGCAGACCCCGCAACAGCTGTCTTTGCAGCGCTGTTCGTCAGTCAAAATCAACTAAGAGTACGTGTACCAGATAAAGACAGATAAAGATGCGTCCGAAGTCAATGTGGACGCGGTCATAATCAGCGTAGCACGAAGAAGCTGTATACGCGTGGAGCGGGTACACCTGAGTAGCCGTACTGTTAGAATGGAAGGATAAACGCGAGGTCCGTTACCAGCCGAACGCCTCGATGATGTGTTCCCGCAACTCGTAACTCTGAGCTTATTAATAGACACCTTTAGCATACCGTGTTGACGTTACTGGTACCGGAGTACCGGGAGCCTGCGCGCAGACAACGCGCATGCGCAAATGCCCTGACGGCGCCAGATGGCGACAGGTACCAGGCAGCTGCGAGCGCGCCTGCTCATCGGCAGTGGGCGGGCTCCTGGTACTTCGGTAACGGTAACACAGTGCACGATATGCTAAAGGCTTCTATTATTTTGGCGACGACGGCGGGACGACTCTGCGGTCAAGCTACGCTGCGGCGCAACGATGATGAACATGGAATCCCAACAGACTGACTTCTCTGGGAGGATGGATTTCAACGGTGTTCGACCGGTGCCTCTTATGCGTCGTGGTATAGCTGTCACAAGTTATTTTTCTCATTTTAATCAAACGACGTGACCGACCCCGTCAAGCAACGTGCCTATCTGCTTACGTTATGTGGAAACCAGACTTACGATTTGGTTCTCGCTCTTCTGCACCCAAAAACGACAGACCAAGTGAACTACACCGTAATCGCACAAGTGCTTCAGACGCACTTTGACCCTGGCCTGTGCGAGGTTCACAGTCGAGCTATGTTTAAACTACGTGGCCAGTTGCCTGGTGAGTTTGTTATAATTGGATACAACTAAACAATGAAACCACAAACTCCTCTCAAAGGAGGCCCTCCAGCCAATGGTGTCAATCGATTTTTATGACGTCGAGGTTAATCTCTCAGCGAGAAATCGTAGGTGACCGGAGGGTCACCTGTAATATGGGATTAACCGCTACTTCACGAAAATCGGTCGACGCCATCGGCTGGAGGGCCTCCTTGAGAGGCGTGCACCGCTTCATTCTTGAGTTATGCCCGATTACAGTGAATAAGCGACTGCGCTACGCAAGTTGACCTGGAGCTGTAACATTACAGCTTTGCAAGCGGCACTCGTTGAAGCCGCCCGGAAGGGACTACCTCGAAACCTACGATTGCTACAACTACTGTGGTGACTGCTATGTTGTTACCGCCAGAAGTGGAGATCCGCGACAGGCTCGTGTCTGGCCTACGCGACGAGAACCCCCAGAAGCTGTTCTTCGAGGCGCGTGACCTGACACTAAGGGTACATATACATAGCAGAGAAGATGACAGTCTGGGCCAGGAATAGGACGGCGTATGGTAATGTTCACGTGTGCCGCGGACACAATTTGCTGTCAGTTTTTTCCCGGACGGTCGGGTGACCGAAGCACAGTATACAAAAAACATAATGCACAAGCCGCGAGTTTGAGTAGTACATTGTGCGTGCAGTACATAGTGGTCTAGTAGCAGAAGTTCTATAAAGTGGATGTCCCTCGGTCCACTTTTGCGAGCGGTAGACGCCTGTAAGCCTGCTTCCCAGTTCTTATTAAACCACAGCCGCTCTTAATAACGAAGCATATATGTACACCGTTATAGCAAACGCAGTCGGACAGCAATGGCGGCCTAGAGGTCTGAACATCCGCCTCGCGTACGGGACGTCCGGTGTTCGAAACCCCGAGCCATCGCTTCCAAACGGGCCCCGCCGCGGTGGCTCAGTGGTTAGGGCGCTCGACTACTGATCCGGAGTTCCCGGGTTCGAACCCGACCGCGGCGGCTGCGTTTTTATGGAGGAAAAACGCTAAGGCGCCCGTGTGCTGTGCGATGTCAGTGCACGTTAAAGATCCCCAGGTGGTCGAAATTATTCCGGAGCCCTCCACTACGGACCTATTTGTTCCTCTCTTCTTTCACTCCCTCCTTTATCCCTTCCCTTACGGCTCGGTTCAGGTGTCCAACGATATATGAGACAGATACTTCGCCATTTCCTTTCCCCAAAAAACCAATTATTATTATTATTATCCTGTCGCGGACGCCACTTTTCATTTGAGGCGAAGCAAGAATAAATAACCCACGGATACGGCGATTTTAATGCGCGATAAAGAACGGCAGCTGATTTTTAAAGCTGATCCCAAGTAAGCTCCACCCGTTCAACTCCTCTTCCTGCGGCGTCTACTCGCAGTTCAGGCGTCGATTTCGGACGCAGGGGGGGAAGAAAAAAGGAGTGGCAAAGAGGTTAGCCAGAAATAATGCTGGATTGACTTCCCTAAATGGGGGTTGAGAATAAATAACTTGTCCACTAATAACTTGTTCACTCGTCGAGTTCATGGGATGTGAGCACGGATGCTGGTCTATACTGGCGAAATAAAAACGTACAAGAAAAAATACGCCTGTACACTTTGTCAACAGACGGCTGCCGCTCGAGTATCGGAATTTGGAAAAGTTGCAGCGCTTTCGGACATAAAATGAACGCTAAAAAGCACACGGGACTCTAAGGTATGCCCGCGTGGGACCGGATTTTCATCACGCCCAGTTTTCTGAAGCCATCACCTACGATAGCCCGCCAGCTCCGACACGGATGCAAGACTAATAAAATAATCAAAACAAGAAGTAAACAGAACCAACCTCGACAGCTGACGTCACGCGTAGTCGGCGGCGATCACGTGTAGACGTTGACAATCAGCAGGTAGCATTCTTGCGTACTGTTGAGCGACGATCGCAAACTCGGCTCGCTGCGAGTCCACGGCATTGGTCCCAAGCGGCCTCGCTCCAGACGCTGCTGCCCCTCCGTGAGGTGGCGGTCATGCTAACTGACCGCAGTCCTCCGGACCGGCGCTCTGCCAGAAACAGCCGGTGCTTCCCGCTGATCCCGCCGGTTGACCGGAGCCGCAGCCGTGCATCGGGACTCGGCGCTAGCGGGGGAGCCATGGGCGTCCGTTGCCATGGCGACGGGGGCGCGCCTCCCTGGCGCCGCCCCGTGGGACGTTCCCGAAACGGGTGGCCTCCTCTTCTCTCTCTGCTCCCGTGATCTTCTTCCTGTCTTCCCTTCGCTCCTTTGTCCTCGCTTACCGCCTGCTACCTTTTCCCCGCCCTGCTCTTTATCCCTTCAGAATTTATGCTCCGACGCGGCTGGCGCTGTTCAACAGCTGCAGTCGACGACGAGCCGTCGGAGTGTGCTCAGCCGTGGTCTTGTGCGTGGCGGCAGAGTCAGGAAGCAACAGACAGGCGTGCACCCTGCGACAAACGACGAAAATAAAGGGATGATGAGAAAACTTCTGCCGGAGGACCTCCAGGATGCAAAGCGTACACACAGCATTCAAGGGTGTGCATTTTAAAACAAAAGTCAAAAGGTAGTAACCTGTGCCCACTCCCATTTATAAAAGTAAGTGCGCAAGAGGACAGCCTACTACCTTTTTGCTCCCATATGGGCGTATTTGTGTTTACAGTGTAGGGACTGCTTCTTTAAACGGTCGAATGAAATTTCACGAAATGTTTGTTCAAACCGGAGACCAAGCGGCTAGCCACGCGCTTTTTGATGACTTACAAAAGGTGAACAAGCGAGGGGCCCGGAAAGCTTCGGGGTGCTTGTCAACGTTTCGAGAAGAGGAATCCGGCTTTCCCCTTATAAAAAATGCCGACTCATAGTCTACAGACAAAATTCTACTAAAAGTGCAAGACCATAAATCTATACGTTGTCTATAGACTGTCTGTATCATTTGTATCGCCTATAGACTGGTCTTTAGGGTTCGTCTATAGAGGGCCTATATAATTTACAGAAAGAAGTCTATGGACAGTCTAGCTATGGCGCTCGGCTGCCGACCCGAAAGGCGCGGGTTCGATCCCGGCCACGGCGGTCGAATTTCGATGGAGGCGAAATTCCAGAGGCCCGTGTACTGTGCGATATCAGTGCACGTTTAAGAACCCAGGTGGTCGAAATTTCCGGAGCCCTCCACTACGGCGTCCCTCATAGCCTGAGTCGCTTTGGGCCGTTAAACCACCATAAACCATAAACCAATCTATGGACAGTCTATAAACTGTACAGAGAAGAAAGAACAAGAGAGAGGATCCTCTCCCTTGTTCACGTTATGAGTGTCAAGAAACCATCTGCCTACCTTCCCTCTACCATGGACTTTGACGGCGTAATTATTTAGGCCAGCCGCAGACACAAAACATAACGATATGCTCGCGAAACTCCGTTTCACATGAAAACCTATACCTGATCACGGTTGCAGGCTAGTGCCTTTTCGACAAAGAGTTAAATGAGATGACAGTTTTTGAGTTTCGAGTCGGTAAAGTTAGTTTGTATAAAAACTTTCGCCGCCTCGCTATTTCTTCACGAACAATGACCTTGCACGCAGCGGTGGCAGTGGATAAGAAATAGAGACCAAAATAAAAAGATTCAATTGCCCCAACACTTTTGTCAGTGGTTCGTCATTTCTATTCACTGGTGATCAGTGGCGAGTCAGGAGAGGAGGTGAGGTTAGGAAATTTGCTGTGGGTATAGGGTGGCTTCGGCTGGCGCGGAATTAAACTAACTGGTATCAACGGGAGATACCTGCGCTGTGAAATGGACGTTCGCTATCTTATGAATGATATAGTGCTGACCACTGAAAGGCTTCAAAGTGTCAATCAGTGTTCAGGCGGTTATAAACTTCATGTTACAGGCAAATGGGCGATCGATTCCAGCGAGTGCACGTGCGAATGTGTAAGCACATTCATTCATTCATATTCGACAGAATCAGGCAAACTATATCACACACAACGCTTCAGACAACGGTGCGACAGTCAGAAACACACTGCACTGAGTGGGCAAAATAAAGATGCGAAAAGGGCTGAATTCCACTGATAACGCACGGTAGCAAACTATTTCGTACACGCGCTAAGAAGAGCAAATACGGATGCACACAGGCATACAGAGAATACAGTGACGTGTGGTCTACAATAATAGTGTCAAGATTATGGTTTTGCCAGGCTTTTTGAATTAGAAGAGCGTTTTTTTTTGCATAACAATGTCAGCGGTGAATTATTTAACTGCCACCTGCCACAGGACACAGTTTGCTCACAATCCAATGGGCAGGTTGTGATGACGCTACAAGGTTACGTGACCTAGGTGGCCCACCCGCCTCCTAGGTTGCTTCTCTGGATATTTTGGGTGGATTTTTCGCTTACGGTCAACGACGACGCCGCATTTTCTGAACCACGATCTGTTTAAAGCTGTCGCGTTAAGACATCTCGACTGACAGCCTTTGAAGATTACGAGTGTCAGAACAGATGATGAAGCAAGACCAAACTTACTCCACGCATTAGCTAGCGGGAAATGAGCACACCACGGGACGTAGTGGACACGCGACAGCGTATTTCTGGCGAGTTGGAAACTTGAGCTCTCGAATCGAAGCGACTTTGCGAGCGGCCCGACCAAACATTCGCCCGTCTCCACCGCAATAACCCGCAGCCCGCCGGCGAAACCCGGCGCACACGAAAACGTCTTCGCAAAGGGAACGAGCGGGTGAGAGCCGTCTAATAAAGGAGGATTAGCCCCGGGAATCCCCGCTCTAATCCACAGACGAAAGACGGCGGTTTCTGCCTTCCCGCAGCCAGCCACACATGTGGCCTATATACGCGGGCGACGGGTAGAAGAAGAGGGTGCGGAGGAGGAGGAGGAGGGGGAAAAGAGATTTAAGGCTCCCTGTCGTCTCCGAAAGTCCCGATTTCCATGCGGGCCTTCTATATATGCTACGTACAACCCGTTATAACGAAGCTGTACAAAAGGACTATGCGAATAACGAACTTTCGGAGATCACCGGCAAGGAGGCGCTGGACGGGTGGAGTGGAGGGGCGTGTTTGCATCGATTGCGCTGTTCCGATGCAGTGCCTAGGGAAATGGGAAATTCCGTAGGTAAGTTTGCGCAAGGAATACGATGCAGGGGGGGGGGGGGGGGGGGGGGGGGCAGGCAGACCAGCGAGGCGGATTGCGTCAGGTCTTTGCGCTGTGTGCAGAGCAAACTCGACGCGACGTTTGAGCCCATCGTGGAGGTTGGGTGCGAGAAGTGAAGGAGGAAAAGGGGAGATGGAAAGCTGTTGTGCCGAATGCGTTCGAGGAGTCCGGAACATTTTACGTCCGCTGCTGACAGGGCATCGGGTAAACAGTGTATGTATGTGACTGCGTGCCTTGTACGACAGCGCTTGCCTCTATTGTGCTTGAACTTATGCCGCGTCGGCGTCTAAGACCCGGGAGTGCCTTATGGCTGACATTAAGACGATGACTGCGACTGGAGGCGTGTACCGTCTTGTCTAGTGGAGAATTCAAAACTACATGTCCAACTCTCTTGAACCACAACTTTGAATATTGAAAAATGTAAGGTACTGTTACGTAAATATTTAACGCAATGGTCCATTCTTCCGGTATATAGCAAAAACTTTGTTTTAAAGTTTTTCCGTCTCTCGCATCGAGCAGTTTTAAGACTTGCATAGAAAACCAATGGGAAATGCCTTTCACGATGGCAAAAACGTTAATACCAAAAAAAATGCAAGCCTTCCGACGGGAGATCTGCGGATATATTGATTGCTGCAGTGAAACCTTACAATATATGAAAAAGTTGTAATTATGAACTCTTTCCCGTTCACAAATGATTTTGTCAACAATTGTTGGGTATATGTAAAGAAATTCAGCCTAGAAGCAGACTTATTTTTATAATTTACGATAATAGTTGTGCAGGGCGCTTTCTGAGCATCAAGCGACATCGTAGCAGGTGATATGCGATGACTCCCACACTCCCCTTGTAGCTAGTGAGAATGCAGACCTTGAAGGAATCAAATTTTGTAATAGTTCGCTTTTCCTATCCTTTCTATCACCCTGCTATGATTAGCCTCTATAGCCCGTGACCTTAGTGACCAGAGCTCTGATTTAGTAGGAGACAGAGTAAACGTAATGAATCTGCAAAAAAAAAAGAAATAGTAACAAGAACAAGTTTGGCACATGACCGCTCTAGATGTAGGGCGCGCTCAGTTCACGTCAACTTCTAGTAAACTGGAGGGTAATGATCAGCTTTCGTTAAGGACATGTACCACACAATCTAATCCTTACAAAATGGTCTACAGACAGCCTATAGACTTCGTATAGGCTCTATGTTGCTTTCCTATAGATGTTTCTTTTTGTCTATTAATAATCTATAGACTGTCTATAGACAAAAGCCTACTAAATGTGTACAGTCATAAATCTATATATTGTCTATAGACTGTCTGTAGGATTTGTATTGCCTATAGACTATACTGTAGGGTTTGTCTGTAGAGAGACTATAGACTTTATAGACAGAAGTCTGAGGACCGTCTACAGACCGTGCAAAGAAATTTTTGTAAGGGAACAAAAGCTGCAGTCAAAAAAGTTCAGGAAAATTGTAAAAGGGCAACTGTAGTGGCCCGTATTCCGGAAGTGTCCACAGGGCCAACATATTCAGATGGGCGTGGTTGCATTCTCTGACTCGTCAAATCGGCAAACGCTGCTACGGCAACTGCGCAGGCTGAGATGGGTCCCCGAGGAAGCGGATCGCGCTGTGTTAAATCCCTGTATTCTGTAGGAGCTCCCACAGCATTTAAATAAACCGCAGTCTCCTGTTACTGCTTTCGAACGCTTTGACATAAATGGCAACTAATATCACGGTACAAATTTTGACCCGATATCGTTACCCAAGCACCCCAGTTAGTCGGCCCAATATTGGAAGTGAATGGTCATTCGTAGGGCCGACCTTTGCCAATGCATATCCAATATTGGCCGGACCATCTGTGCTACCGGGCTAAGGCTGCCGTTCTGCAGGAAATCCGGCGTCGTCGGCTTTGTGAGCGAAAAATCCCCGGCGAAACAACATAGGTGGACCACCTAGGTCACGTGACCTTAGGGCGTCATCACAACCTGCCCACCGGATTGTGCGCAAACTGCCCACCGTGGCAGGTGGCAGTTAAATTAATGATTGGTCGCTCGCGAAGAGCGACCTGGCTCGCGCAAGCCCCCACAGGTGGCAGCACCTGCCAGCTCAGTGCAGTGGCGCATCGCTTAACCGCTGTACCACTGCGCCAGGAGTGGTATGAGGACCCCCAGTGTTCTATGAATGTACAGCCGACAAGGAGCAGTTCCGCATGTTGGATATATGGGCTTTAAGACATTAATGCTTTCGCGTCATTCCCTTAGGAAAGAGCTTAAGTGTCCCTCAAATATTAAGGCGAAAGCCTTTAATGGCTCATACTCGCGGTGTCCGTCCACCCGTCCGTCCGTCCGTAACACTCTTCAAGTCGATAAGAAAAAAAGATCTTTGTGCACGATGGGATTCGAACCACCATCCTTCCGTTCCGCAGCTGAGCGTACTAGCGACCACACTACTTCCTGCCTCTTTTTGGCTTCATTGCCTGTTTCGACAGTTCACAACAGATCACAAACATGTTCTGCGTTACATTCTCAAACATTATGAGCGGACGTGCGTTTCACTCACGTGAGAAAATCAAAACTGTTTCAAAGAACACACCTCTCCCATCAACTCGATAACTCATCTCCAAAGCATAGCTCCTTGTACACTTCACGCAGCTTAAATATGTTTTCTTTGAATTAATCTCGGACAGAGCGCGCATCTTCATCGCAGTGTCGTACAGCCATCCTGCTTCGCCAAATGCTGTGCAGGCCAAGAAGGAAAACTACATCGTATTTATAAAGATCCGGCTCAACGTCCAGGAATAGTATCCCATAATACGGCGTCAAGGGTAAGTCTTTCTTTATTGTACGCTGGAGCACGTCCCAAAAGAGCAGCGCATCCCAGCAATCAATAAAGACGTGTTCTATTAACTCTGGTTTGTCACGCCACAAGCAGTCAACACCCTATGGTAAAAACAATCCCTTCTCCTCCATCCATGTTTTAACCGGCAACGTACCACTGTGAAGCTTGAAGAAAAACGTCTTCACACCCGCTGGCACCACCATTTTCCTTACTCTTTTTAAAACATTTCCTCCTTGGCCTCCACTATACAGAGATCGATATAATGACTCAGGGAAGACGCAGTCAATCAAATTTTTTAGCAATTTCTTACGCGTGACATTTGAAAGGTATTCCAAACTGCCAACGCATATGTAGTTCTTGTCTAGGACGCTTCAGAGTGTTTGCAGAAAGGCGTCGAATCAGATGGCTGCCTCCCAAACGCCCTCCAGTGTCTCCAGCATTTAAGATTCACAAACAGATGTGTACTTAATTAACATCTTAACCACACATCAGTGACACAAGCAGCAACACCGCGCTAGAGACTTCCGCTTCACCGCACTTTAGGTCAACAAAGTGCCCCCTGATTTTTTTTCTGCAACATTCTGCAACGTTTCGAAATAATTTGTACTGAGTTCATTTTTGCGCCACAACTGTTGGTGTAATAGTGAGTGACGTACCAGCCAAGGCGACGTAACGGAAAATACGACAAATCCAATAAATTAGTCAGCGAGCGGGAAACAGCAACGACCTAACCAGTTCAACTACCCCGACCTTTTCCTATATTGTCAAAAGGCCATAACTTGTGTGGGTAAAGCACGTCTGGATCAATACGCCGTCGGGCTGGTTACTACAAAGGGGGCACGCCCTCGCTAAGGGGTGTCAGGGAAAAACCACAATGACGCACATTTTCTATGCTAAGAGAAGCTACGCATAGCGCTGGGAATAAGGCAAACAATTTCGACATATGTAGTGGCGAACGTACTGCGCTGGGCACAGCTGTACGCGGCTATAGTATCCCACAAATATAATAATAATAAAAAGGTAGCTGCCGGGAAAACTCATGGCCGGCAATCGTTGATTGATCGCAGTAGTTATCGAAATAAATGTTTTAATACCTCACTTCTATAAACTGGTCAGACACATCAAAGTTATCGCGCTTATGTTTTCGCCGGTTGTTAGCTTCTTTTTAGGGAATAACAAAAGGTTTAACGTACCCAGCAACTCTGGACAGAAGCATTTTTTTTTTTGGGGGGGGGGGGGGGGGGGGCATTTATGAGCGCAATTGTTCATATAATGCAAGATTTCACTATAACAATCTATATATCCGCAGATCACCGACGGAAGGCTTGCTTTCTTTTTTTGGTATTAACGTTTTTGCCATCGCCAAAAGCGTTTCCCATTGCTTTTCTGTGGTCGTCTTAACTGTTCGATGCGATCGCTGGAAACACTTTAAAAGAAAGATATTGCTACATGTCAGAATAACGGGCCATTAGCTTCAGTATTTCCATAACAGTGTCTTACAATTTTTTTTTATTTTCAAAATTTTTGCCCGAGAAAGCCGGACTTGTAACGGACTCTTTCCTCGCCGTGAAGGAACAGTGTGTGTGGCGGTCAGGATGAATGTGGGCGCAGCTCCATTGCAGACGCAAACGACGTCCGACTATACACAAGGAATTCCTCTGAGCTGACCTTTTTTTGCGTATGAATAAGCGGCGCCATCGATTGCGCCCGAGACAAACCTTGTGGCCCTTCCTTCTAGCAACCCTTCTTCCGTTATCCGAAACGAATCAGATACGACAATTCGCAATAAGGATACCTTTTTCTTTTCTCCCGGTTTGACATTTCCAAACAACCTCTTCGGGCTGCCAGAGCGCGAAATTGCCAATTTGCACTGCCTGATAGAGAGAGACAGAAAAAATAAATGAAACTGATTCCATCCACTTCGAACATTTTTACCTTTTTTTTCTTTGCCCTATTCAGTACCACCGCGCGCGCGCAAAACAAATTGAATACGAGGAGATCGAGGAAGAAAATGCGTCGGGCAAATTGAAATGTAGCTGATCGAGGGACGACGAATCTCACCGCTAGCGAGTTCGGCGAATTCAATCCAGAACTTCGAATCGCGCACGGCCGCCTCCCGTTATCTCGAAAGGTGCACTTATCCCGGGCTTTCTTTCTTTTTTTCTCAATCTGTGCAGCGTTTCGAAGAGAGCGTGCTGGAGAGCCCTTTGGAATTTCCTTGTGTGGACGAAGCGACAGGAGTGTGCGCTCTGCTGTGCAAAATTTCCTTCAAGAAACGCACCGACTCCCATTCTAATTTCTTTTTCCCGCTCTCAGTCAATACGACATTGAAACAATACAGGTATTGTATACTATTATGCACATTAAGCCATTGTCCCGTCTTCGATCTCCAAGTTAACTGGACCCCTGTCCTTCCGTCTTCCAATCTATCAGACTACTTTACTATTACCACTCCTTTTCCCGTCAAAACTTTCCTGCATCCAGCAATTAACCGCCTGTCTCCTGGCCACTCCCCCGCAGTGGGTATGTGCCAGCAATGTCTGTGGGCTACCTACCTACCTACCTACCTACCTTAATTATGCCCCTACACCTTGGCCAATCCCCCCCCCCCCCCCCCCCCCCACCCTGTGGGTATGTGCCATGTTTTAAGAAGAACAAGGAGAAGCCATTGGCCTTAAATTTTCAGCGCAGAGCATGAGTGGCCCCTTAGTTTTGAACAAATCTCGTACTGAGTGCCATTTTTCTTGGAACAAACTGAACTAACCTACGAGCAACGTTGGGACGTCGTCAGAATTCAACCTGTACTCTGTCCATGTAAATAAAAAAATACTCAGCAAAGATGTAATTTGGAGTAGGCCAGGGAAAAAAAACACGCGAGTTAATGATGTCTTAGCTAACGTGTATAGCCGTATACAACTCAAGAACGAAGCGGCTTTTCCCCGTCGAAGGACTCTCTTCCAGCCAATGGCGTCGGCCGATTCTCATGACCTTGCTAGAGTGAGAATGCAGGGAGCGGCGCGACAATGCAGAGGGGGGTTATAATGGAGGGAAAGTGTTATCCCCCTTTCATCTGCCGCTGCCTGCACTGTGACGCTAGCAGGGTCTTGAGAATCGGCCGATGCCATTGGCTGGAAGGGGCTCCTTTGACGGGGGAAAGCCGCTTCGTTCTTGAGTTGTATCCGACTACAGGTGAGGAAAGGGCCCTCGGCGGCGGGATGTGTAATGGTTAGAAAACACAATCGATGGTTTCTTAGTGTAACAGAGTGGATTCCAATTGAATGAAGACTGAGGGCCTATGGACAGGGGACGGGAGGTAGTCGGGAGGGTAGAAGAAGTGAGGAGGATTGTTGGGGTGGAGCAGCCGTCGCCGGTTCAGGACAGGGCTAATGAGGAACAATGGCGGAGGCTCATGAGCTGCAGTGATCATAACTTGCCATGTCATTGCCACAGCTGAAGACTATGATGATTAAACTTGAACATACAATAACCACGCAGTCTTCGCAGTGGTGAGGCCTGGTTAGAACCGTGGTCTCCGCGATCAGCTCCGGCAGCGCGCATGATCGCGGAGGCCACGTTGGAACACTACAACCTGGTTCCACCTGCGCCCGTTGGCGCTGCCGACGACGTGGATTAGGACGCAGCTTCCACGCAGTGACGCGGTGCTGTGGATTATAATGTACACGCTGGCTCTCCTGACCGATATCAGAGCCGAGCTGACTACTCACACCAGCAGTGAGGCTTGAATCCAGAGCCCATGTATCGAAATCTGGCGGTCTCATTGGTTAAAATATTCGGAGGTTAGCGACTGTCCCGCCACTTGCAGCAGACAGACGAAATTTCAGTATAAACGGTCGTTTTTCCAGTTAGCCTTCACCCAAGGGCGTTAGGCATTCATGTTCAACGAGAGAACAGCATAGGGCACTCAGCCACCGTTAATGCCTAAAACATTGAATCGCAAGGGGATGAGCGTCCAGTAATGCCGTACAGCATTCAAGCACTGTGATCTGTATTGTGTCCAGTATCCCTTTAGATCCTGGCAAAAAAATTTAAGTAGGCCTGAATAGACTGGTTACTGTTTTCTAACGACAGAGGCTGCTGCTGTCACTGAAAATGCGAAGATTTGACAAGCTAGAACCCCCAAAATTAAAAGCAGGTGTCGCCATCATCGGCCGATTTCGCAACTAAACAGCGGTGCGTAGGCACACCTTTTAAACGCTGATCCCGGAGGCTATGCTATTCTGTCATTTATTGCAAAATGGTGATCGTGCCTCAACATACCGAGAAGGAAACATAGAATGAATTTTTTTTTTCAAAGAACAAATATTCGCTGTCGTTGTCAGTGCCCCTATGAGGCGATAACAAAAAGGAGGAACAGTATTGGCCCGGAAGGCTGCAGGCAGGTAGAAGTTTCACGACGGCAGTTCAAGCACACACCGACGAATAACAATGAAACAGCAAGCGTTCTCTTTGCAAAGAGAGTTTGAAAAAATAAAGTAGAAAGAATAGTCCCAGAGGACACAAATTCTAACACAAACACAGCGGAGTGAGTGCTCTAGGATTACGCTCCCTGCCGGGATTGGCTGAACAGAAACTCTGCTGGAGCTTTTACGCAGCTACGTGGCTTCGGTAAGACAGGGCCTAGCCGCGCGCTTCGCCGACTGCCGATTGAAAAACGAAAGCAACTGTTCAACGGTCCAGCGATGCCATGCCGTTCGGCGGGAATTGCGGCCAGGGCGCTGCGCCGCTGGTGAGAGCTCGGCATGGGAAGATTTAAAAAATACGCAGGATAGGAGCCGCGGCGTTACGCGCGTGTATAATGAGAAAACTTGTATAAGGGACCAAAAAAGAAGCATTAACTGAGCTATCTCTAAGCAGCGCAGACGCGGGTCGGGTTGCCACGCTTGTGTGCGCGCAACAGTGTAGTAGCGTTTAGAATGTTGGATAATTGTCGCTGATCAACTACTGGCCACAGTATATGTCGGAGCACGAGCGACGTCACGCACGGCACAGTTTCTCTCTCCCTAGTCCCTAGTGCGCATGCGCCACTAGTAGGACCGAGCCACACGTGTTCCGCCGCTGCGCAGCGCCGTGCCTTTCCTCAAAATCCAACTTTCGATTTTCAGTTTCCTCTCTCCCTCCCTCTTTCTCTCCCTCCTTTATCCCTTCCTTTACGGCGCGGTTCGGGTGTCCATCGAGATATGTGAGACGGTTACTGTGCCACTTCCTTTCCTCAAAAACCAAACAAAACAAGTGAGCCAACGGCGTTCATAGAGTTCATTGGCGTTGACAACTTTGCAGGGACCGTTTATTTTCAGGAAAGCAAAGGCGCACAACCGGCTCCGCTGGCAACTGGAGATCTCAATCTCGCTTTCGCTTGGTATGTCGTGGATTAGCTGGGCTAATACACATTAATTTTTATGTAGGCGAAAGGCTAAGGCGCCCGTGTGCTGTGCGATGTCAGTGCACGTTAAAGATCCCCAGGTGGTCGAAATTATTCCGGAGCCCTCCACTACGGCACCTCTCTCTTCCTTTCTTCTTTCACTCCCTCCTTTATCCCGGTGTCCAACGATATATGAGACAGATACTGCGCCATTTCCTTTCCCCCAAAACCAATTATCAATTATCTCTCAACTCAGGTTTTAAAGAAGAAGACTCAGCAGTCACACCCCCTTCACCCTCCCTGCATTAAGCAAAATTGGCTATCAGGAAATGAGATGCCACGGTAACTGTTTCGCTTTTCAGTGGACCCCTAAACCCCGCCGTAAGGGGTTTAGGGGTCCCCCATGAAGCCCCTCATTTCTGCCGCAAGGCTAGGCCTATATTATGCAGAAATAAACACGTATTAAGAAAAAGGGGGAAGGGATAAAGAAGCGAGTGAAAGAAGAAAGGAAGGAAGAGGTGTGCCGTAGTGGAAGGCTCCTGAATAATTTCAACTGCCAGGAAATCTTTATCGTGCACTGACCTCGCACAGCATCCGGCTTTACAAATAGGAATTTCTGCGTCTCATTAAGCTAATTCTCGGTTACCGCATGAAAGATTACCGGTTAGCATTGTAAAATAGAATATGGTAATAGGAATACTGAAGTAAGCTAAAAAAGCAGAGCAAAACGCGGAAAAATCGTCCCAGGAACTATCAAAGCGGCCCTGTGCGGTCATTGGCATTGCTTAAAGCCCGTGTAGTTTATACGCGTTAATCGGGAATTTTAGCGAAGTAGCCGTGCAGTAACAACGATGTGCCATTCGTAATGTTATGAGCGGGATCCAGGGACTTCCTGCATAGCTGCCATAGTGTGATGACCCCCATAATGCGCAGGTCCACACGGGACGGAGAGGCAAAGAGACACCGTATGGCTCAGTTTAAACAAAACAGGTATATTCAATAATTACACATGATTAAGATTATACATCAGAGGCTGGGGCGTCCGAGCTTACGTGCCGACGACTTCATGGGGGCGATGGAGTGGCTCCGGAGTTGGGCTCGAGCGGTTGCTGGCAGAAGCTGCACGCCGTCGGGCTTCGGCGCTGAAGGCCCTCTTCGCGAACGATGTCGTCCTGAGCGTGTATGCAGTAGAATTTCAATAGTCGTCCGTTTCTTCGAGGATGGTTCACAAACCCTTCCTCTAGTGTCGTTCGGCTTGGAAGATGAACAGGAGGCGAGCTTGTAGATGATGACAGCAGAGCATAATTTTACAACAGAACAAACTCTGCACTACTTTACTCATCGACCGGGCAGGTTAGTGCCTAAGTAGCATCACATTACATGCTAAGCAGGGAGCCCCAGCTCAGACTCGCCTGCATCCGTTTACATGTGCTTTTAAGCACTTGATTAACAAAGGACTAAGGGCGGTCATTTCCAGTGGCCCGCCCAAAGCATCAATTCTCCAATCCAAAATAACATGCGAGATGGGGACCACCCCTTGGGTGGGGCTTAGCCTCGAACCCAGAGTCTGTTAACAATACAAACTAAATAAACAACAAAAACGCCACCACTCTCTCTCAAGTGAGAGTATACACAGGCTCTCTCTTCGGAGCTAATTCACTAGCGCCTTTCTTTCCACATTCTTGGCGAGTACTGCCTGTCCGCCATGACAGGTGTCCGTCGCGGCCCTTCTGGGAAGCTGTGGGTGCCTTCCCGGCGATAGCCCACGACAAAGGGGGGGAGGGAAAGAATGTCGTCTTCGCGGTTTCGCATAGCGTCGGCTGTGGTACGGCGCGCTCTGGCCCGCTGACAGCTCCCCTGTCCTGGAATGCAACCGGAAATTGGGGAGGACAAAGCCTGTTTCCCCGGGGCGGCGGCGGGACCGGTTTTTCCGGTCGTCACTCAAAGAGCATGGCTGGGCAATTGATGATGCCGCTGTCACGGTTCCCCGTCTACGCCGCGCCGTCGAACGTGGATCCTCGTATCACACACGGAATGTCACAATAGTATGTACGTAAAAAAAATTAAAAAATTGTACTGTACCGCATCACTCCTCAAATTGCTGAATGCTATAAATGTGAATAATGGAACGCAGATAAAAAAAAAAAGAAGCGGCGGTGACGCTTCATCGACAGCACAGCAGTCCAGCAAGGCATGTTTGCTAATTAGTGCGGGTGCTGTAGTTGTGTTGCAGGCAGGCTCGCAGATTGTATTAGCTGCTCTTGTCTCCGCTGTAAACAGCATTAGCGCAGTTTCCCGCAGTTCTTTACTATGACTCCGTCGCCGCTGACAGGCGAATCTGTGCTGACGTTCATCCATTTAGCTCGCGATTTACGTAGTTTCCGCCCTTCGGGTCGACCATAGGAGACACGTCATAGGAGACACTCATAGGAGACACGTCACGTGTCTTTGCAGAAAGTAATTGGCAAGCAGCAAGCTAATGTGACGCAGGCGCATGCCGCTGCAACTGGACGTCTGCCACCGCAGCGAATTTCGAACCCGGGAACCCCGGCTCTTACACGCCGCGGTGGCTCACTCCTGTATCCCTTCCCTTACGGCGCGGTTCAGGTGTCCAACGATATATGAGGCAGATACTGCGCCATTTCCTTTGCCCCCAAAAACCAATCATTATTATTATTATTGGTTCAGTGGTTAGGGCGCTCGGCTACTGATGCGGAGTTCCCGGGTTCGAACCCGACCGCGGCGGCTGCGTTTCCATGGAGGCGAAGCGCATAGGCGCCCGTGTGCTGTGCGATGTCAGTGCACGTTAAAGATCCACAGGGGGTCGAAATTTTACCGGAGACCTCCACTACGGCACCTCTTCCTTCCTTTCTTCTTTCACTCCCTCCTTTATCCCTTCCCTCACGGCGCAGTTCAGGTGTCCGCCGATATGTGAGACAGATACTGCGCCATTTCCTTTCCCCCAAAACCAAATTTCATTTTGTTCATTTTCGTCTTGTACGTGCGTTGTGAGCGCCGTTTTCTTGCGCCCTGGTTAAGCAGTGAACATACGCCAACGTATCTTTTTTGACTGTGTAGACAGTCGACGAAGTTTGTCATCTACCTTAATTTAAGCACTAACTACAGAACACCAGTAACGTCTGCCAGGACAAGAGAGGAACCGTGTGGAACAACGATAACACTGATGTAAAGGTACAGCTTTCACCAAAAATATACGTGTCTCAAAGATTGACTGGCTCAACTGAGAAGCGGTCAATGTGGCTGGCACTACGATGAATGATTTGGCTGTACATACGACGTACGTTTTCCATGGCACAATGCACGAGTGCACGCATATATCTCCCTGTTTGCAGAACCCAAAGATGCACAATCCTACTTACGAGGCCCAGAATGAAATCAGATGGCCTGTGTATTTCTGACTCAGAGTGCACGATACCGCCCTGTTCACGACAGCTACAGGTTTGAGTTAGCTGTTTTTCTATTCATTCGGTGTGTTCGTTCAAAAACTTTCTTTTCTCTGAACTGTCGCTACTAAGAGCCGATGCTCTAATGATATTAACAGATTCTGCTCACAGCATACGCTATTTTTCGTCTGGCTAAATAAGTCCCAACTCACAGCAGCTGATCTAAAAAAAAATGATGAAAGTGAACGATAGCTCTCAAATTTACATGGTCATCCACAACTATCAACACGAACTGAGCAAATATTTTTGTACGAGGCGTACGAAGTCTCAAGTCGAAATGAAAAACCTACGATGTGAAAAAAAATAAACGCTCCGAGAAACGAAGCAGGGTGAGCGCTGTCGCTACTTCGTACAAACCCCGAGGTTCAGTCGCCGGTTGTGCTAGACTCGCCGCTTGGTTATTTTGATTGCCGAACTCCCTGTTGACGTTGACACTGCTGCTGGTGTCAGTGCTGTCTGTTCCACTCCCACGTGCGCCTTCAGTACTGATAGGCAGAGCGCCGCAGCTGTTGTTTTCTTTCGGGATTTTTTTCTCTTTTCTGGTGTTCTAAAGCAAGCCGAGAAAAGCTAATCAAACTCCACGAACCAAGTCCACTTCTCTTTTGAACCTCCTATTAAGTCGTGCGCGTCGCCTGCGCTTGAGCAAATCTCGTTCGCAGGAACATGCAGCCGCGCTTGAAGGTTCTTTTGCTCTAGGTTCTTTTTTTTTTTTGCGTCACGACAGTGAGTGACTGCACGCGCTGTAGCTTGGGCCACGCAAAAGCGTACACCGTTAATCCCATTAGCACGACCCTCCTCTCCATTCTCCTCAGCACACGCCCCCTGTCGGCAGAGGTGTACTAGGCTGCCCACGGCGACAGCATGACTCGCTTCACTGGCGCCTCCTGGCGACGGCATGGTAAATCAGCGTCGCGCACGGCAGCGCCCGGTAATCTCATTAGCGCGAGATCCGATGGCGACAAGATGTTTTATCCGTGGCTCCTCTGGGTTCAACACGTGGCGGAACTAGCAGCGGCACCTGTCGATGTTGACAGGAATCAAATCCTCGTGCTTCTGCACTGGCTTGCACAAACCGGAGCAGATCTGCCAGTTTCTAAAGCACGTTTTATTTAGGACGTCATTGTGGACCGAATAAAATCTCGACAGGCGCTTCTGTGCTAGAAACTGCATAATATGTAAAAAATAAATTCGGTGGTAATGCAGGGCACTAGTCGGGTAGTTTGATGGTTACAAGTAAATTGCGTCCGCACAGGAAAAAAAAAAGAATCAGCGGCATTCACTGATGTGGCACAAATATGAGCATCAGCTGTATGTGCACGGGAAATGCGGAGGACAGGATGTGACAAGAGAACCTGCTCGAAGGTATGGTTTCATAAAGGGTGATATGATCCAGATGACCTTTAGCCGATGCCAACAGATCACGCGACATTAGTACACCTGATGACGTGATTCGGATATCGGAGGGGGCACAGACAGCGTCGTCTTGTCGGCTTGCCGTGAGTTTTCATTTTTATTTATTTTTTTTTTCATTATAAGTTTTTTTTTCACAGCTTGCCACCCGACAACGTGTTCACCCGTCCAGCCCATCATTTATCCCGTCACAGCCCTACCATATTAAACAGCGTGCGCTAACAGGACGTACACAGGAAACTTGGAGACAGAGGAAAGAAGCGCAACTTCTACTACCCCCAGCGCACCCACAACATAACATTCCAAACATCATTTTTATCTCCGTATACTGCCCTCAACAGGAACGACCTTCGCGGCCACATCGCTTAATTCCTTAACATATCTTACACAATTCAAGAACACAGGGGAGCGTTTGTTTTGTGTTCTCCCTTCTCTGGTCCGTCGTCTTTCGCGCTGTTTTATTATGAACCCTTACCAACTATAGCACTAATCAACGTTTCGCTCAAGTGAAGACTGCGATCGAAAATAATTTCTGTCATAACTGCCGTACTCCCCGCCATCCCTCATGTAATACCCCTTAAATAGGGCCTTTGGTGACCGAATAAATAAATAAATAAATAAATAAATAAATAAATAAATAAATAAATAAATAATGGGGCGATTATTGTGCTACACGGGCACGCACGTTCAAGCGTTTCCGCGTTCAACGACTGTATAGAGCATGAAGCGAGGTTAGTAGCTCCTCCTCCACTGCGTAACAAGTTGAGATACGCAGCCAGCACACAGTCAGCAGCACTCGTCGACCGTCGCAGAAGTTGGCAGCCGTCAAGCTGCGGCTCGTCACGCGGCATGCGCGGGAGCCTTTGCGTAATCATTACAACCCCAATGGCAGCCCTTCTCAGCTACAATTGCAGTTCGTACTTTCTGAGAAGTGTTTGTGCCCGTACCTGTATATGGACAAACATATACATATACGTCCCGCACATATATGGTATGCGCCATACTCAGAGGGAACAGGAGAAATGGTTAAACCGGCTCTAAACTCGACGAAAGTCGAGGAAGAGGGGGGGGGGGGGGGGGCGCAGAAAGGTCTCCAAGAGAAGCCTGAAGCCGCGCCTGAAGCGGTGAAGCCTACTTATTTCCGCATTAAGAGCTGGTTTAACCACTTCGCGTGTTCCCCCTAAGTATGACGCATACTGTACCTCGACCTAAATGTTTAGCGTCAGCGCTCGCTGCAAACAATCAACCGCATTTCTAAATCCACTTTTACAGCGGACCTTTCCCTAGCAGTCCGCTTACCCTGCCCTAAACTTCACCCAAACGGAAGCTATGGGAGACGCACGACATTTAAAGCTGCTACGTCATATGGCCAAAACGGTGTTTCAGCCTCGATTAATTAATCAACCGGTCAGTCTTTCGATTCGTAGTTCAATGTAAACACGAATGAATCAATTAATAAATGAATATATCAATAAACGAACCGACCAATTAATTAATAATTAATTAATTAAAATAATGAGTCTTATGTTCTTCAAGACCTAGTGTTCGACATAAAAACAAACACAAAAGACATACGCAGAAATCCACAAATACAGGCGAACATCTCAGATAGGATCCTCGAGGTCACCCCTTCATGGAGACTACCTGGGGCGACAATGGCCTAACGACGTTAAAGAAAAGGCCTAATAAAGTTTATTCCTCCTCCTCTCCTTCAGTAAAAGTCTTGCCTACAATAACACGAGGGACATCGCGTTGTTTGGAAAGCCGTTAAGCAAGCATTCTTGAAACTACCTGCAAGTCCTTCCGATCTTTTCTCGTCCCCGCTCGCGCTTAATCTTCATAGCATGCTTTCAAACTTTTTTTCTTCTTTTTATCTCCGCCTGACTCCGACGCCCCGGAGCTGGGAACAAGGACACTCGGATGTCAATGCCCGCGCGGAATGTTTTTCTGGCAGGTGCGTGCTGCCGCTGGCTTAAAAACGAGCCCATTGTTTGTAAGAAACGGCTCCTTGGAAGGACGCGGTTCCTGGAGAGAGGGAGCCCGGTCCAGGACTTTGAAGCGGTCTCCAAATGTTTGCGTTGCACAAGGACAACACGACACAAGACGAGCTAGAAACTAACATACAAAAGACGTTTTCGCAATGACCGTCGGTTTCGCGGGAAGCGGGCGATCACCGGGCTTCAAAACGAGACGCCAACACAGGTGTGCTCTAACGGAGACAAACCGCAGACAGCGGTGACCTAGTCGTTCGAGCGTCCGCTTTGTATGCCGGAGGTGCGGGGTTCGATCCCCAGTGCCCTCATGCACCCAACGGTGATGCAATCGGCACACGCTTCCCCCTCGCCCGGCGCTCTGCTCATTATAGGTAAAACATTTCGAAAATGGGCCTTTAACGACACCTTCATCGAAAATTCATCATCGTTATCATCTAACGAAGACAAAAGGTTACTGCCTCTACCGTAATCGGGAGTAGATGTAAGCATGAAATTGTTACATAGCACATTGGTTGTAGACGGTACTAGCTGCAGTCTTGAAATGGGTCTACAGTGCACAGCATAGCACACTACAGCACACCACACCACACCATACTGTGCACTGGTCCATGCATATGGACGCAATCGTTTCCTGTCAGTGTCTGGGGAAATCTCTTCGGCTGTGTCTCGCCAGCTGTCTCCGGCTTCTATTTGGTTTCCTTCTTTGTAATCGTTGTTTTCATCGCTCTGAACGCGCTTCAAGCTGCCGTCGCCTCGACCACCGGCGTCGAGAGGTCGTCTACGTGCGTGAGTGTGTCGGACCGTGGCGCCACCCTTGGGGACGGCACGGAAGCCGTTGTTAAACAGAGAACTTGCCCCGTTAACGTTCACCCGCCGCGGTGGCTCAGTGGTTAGAGCGCTCGGCTACTGATATGGAGCTCCCGGGTTCGAACCCGACCGCGGCGGAAAAACGCTAAGGCGCCCGTGTGCTGTGCGATGTCAGTGCACGTTAAAGATCCCCAGGTGGTCGAAATTATTCCGGAGCCCTCCACTACGGCACCTCTCTCTTCTTTCACTCCCTCCCTTGTCCCTTCCCTTACGGCGCGGTTCAGGTGTTCAACGATATATGAGACAGATACTGCGCCATTTCCTTTCCCCCAAAACCAATTATTATTATTATTATTATTATTATTATTAACGTTCGCTGCCCGCATGATCACACTTCGGCTGATGACGGGAAATAGGTGCCCGCATGTTCGCTCTCGGTTTTGGCCCGACGTCACTTCAAGGCAGCCGAAAACGGGAGCTGAAAGCATAAAATTTTATGCTACAAAATACAACTCAAATGGCTTTCCATAATGCGTGCGCAGCGTTTGCACAAGTCAGCATCATATTCACAATCCGAAACGACGTTTTGCAGAAATTGTCGACAGGCGGCTCACTGACTTTCGGCAGAAACTCACGCATTACGTCCAACCACAAGACCGTATTTACATCTAGAACGAACCTGAAACGTAAAAAGGTATGTGTTCTCCGAAAACTAAAAAATAATAATGGGGGCAGCTAAGCAATCCTTAAGATGTTTAAATGCGAGAGCAAGTGTAACTGGTTCACTCTGTCACTGGACACCTCAATCGCGCTGTGGCGGTGGCGTGGTGGTGGTGGTAGTGGTTTTATTAAAAATAATAGTAAAAAGGAAGGAAAAGATTTGGCGCCCACCTACAAATTGAGTAGTACATTTTTATTCAAACGTATTCGTTGACTGCAAGGTAACAAAGCGTTCCCTTTAGTACTGGTTCTACCAGGTACATTTCAGCGCACCGCAGCAGTACGAAACGTAGCGCACGGAGACATACGTGCACGCAAAGCTGGCAGGCCTCACGCGCATGTAAACTGAATTTAGAAGCGAATTCTCTGCCATCTCAAGCGTAAAGACGACATATAACATTCGTTTTTTAGTGCTCAAAAACAATGACATGCTTTTAATTATCGTTCAGTAATGACTTTTTCTCACACCTGCTCTGTTCTGTAACTGCCGCGCGAAATGATGAAGCGAAACTGCACCCGGAGCAAAAAGAAAAAAGAACCTCAATCGAAGCCAAAGAAAAACAAACCTGTGGCACAAAAACAATGCCGCCGCCGTCTTTTTGTTGCCTTGTGTATAAGAAATGTCCCATGCGCGCCGTGGGGAACTAACTGTCCGAAAATCGGACACCGACATTGTAATGCTCAAAGGGACTCCATAATAATACAATTTAAAACAATTAGAGAAGGTCTTCTACAAAGGCAGATTGGAATTATTAATGTTCTGAGCTAGATCAACAAGTAAACGAGTGAAGTGGGCGTTGCGTACGAAAATTGAATAGGTTAGAAAAGGAATTATTCGCGGGCATGAGTTGTAAAAGAAGTAGGAACAAAGAAAACTTTCAGTAGAGGAATCATCCCAGTTCTAAAAGCAAGCTTTCTTTCTTAACGAAGCGGTGTTTTTATTGTACTCTGCATGTCTGACTTCCTTGACCGAGAACCCATTCATCCAGAATGGATTCGTATCAGTGTTCGCGTGCATTGCTTGAAGCATACATTAGCGCTTTTAGAAAAATGCGCAGGAGACAAGAAAACGATAACGAAACTATAAGCACGTTTTCGACGCCGACGACTTCCTTGCACCATTGAGTAGTGACCACTAGGAAGCCTAGCAGCACGCCCTAAACGCGTTTCCTGTTTACGATAAGTTCAAATTTACGCACCGACCACATAGTTAAAGCCATCGCATGCAAACCGCGACTAAGACCCTTTTTGCTCCAGATTCTTGTTCATGATATGTGTGCCCTTCTGTTCGCAGTCCCACATGAACTCTGCTTTGTTGATTTGTAGTTTTGTGATTTGTTAGTTCTTGTTTTCTTTCTTCGTTTTTTTTTTCTGCAGCTTTCTATGGATGTGCACAATTCCTGAAATATGTGCAACTCAGTGCGGTGCAGTGCAGTGCAGTATGTAGGGTGTAACCCATGAACGTATTTTAATTTCCTGTTATCTGTGTATCTTGTTCCACCCCCTCAATAATGCCCGCTGGGCCATGAGAGCATTTGAAATAAATAAATAAATAAATAAATAAATAAATAAACGTTTCGTTCCCGAAAGCGCCAAACATCCTCTCGAGGTAACATAGTTCTCGTTGTAACGAATCCATTTTCACCTGTGCCGTCCGCTCCGTAAGACAGATGGGAACTAAAGGAGCTGAAACGCGCGTGCACCAGGCACCTCGCCGCCGGGACTGGGAGGGGTGAGGGGGAGTGCGTTCTACCGTGACGTCACAGCGGGCGGTAGGGAAGGTCCGTGGTGGTTTCTGGGCAAGGCTGGGTGGCGAAAATAAAATAAAAATCTAGACGCGCGCCTCACAGAAGTAGCCGTGGGAATGTAGAAGGCGAAAGCGAGTTTGAGCGACTCGTTTTCCCACCGCCTCTGCGGCCTCTCGACGAGCCCGACGCATTACGAAGTTGCGCAGCCGAGAGCCAGCTGCATTTGCTTTCTTTCGTGGATGGATTACGGGCAACCTTCATTGTTTTGTGTGTGCGTGATAGGCAACCTTCTTTGTTTTGCGCGCGCATGACAGGCAACGCGAATCGCGGCCACCGCAAAGGAGGGAGAGCACGCGGCGATGGCTGCTGACAGGAGCGCTTCGGCGGACGCTGCGGGAGTCGAGAGAGGGGAAAGGGGAGAAAGGGAGAGAGGGTTGATTCATGCATGCATGCGCCGTCGTCGAAGGTTGCGTGCAGCGCGTATTGACCCGGCGATCCGGGGGTAGGGGCCCGCTCAGTACAGCGTATACTTCTCTAACCAGATCGATATCCCACGTGGAGCGGTGCTCCCTTCTCCTGATGTGTAGGTCGTTGTGCGGGGCATGACCTGATGTAATGGTTATTACGACAAGCACGCAGGTTGCTGGGTGCGCAGGCGCAGGCTGAGCAGAAAAAAAAGGAAATACGTGTTGAATCTGTGACCTCCTATTCCGCATCAGTGTTTCCGGTCTCGTATATAGTGCATCACCTGCCATTCCCGGTAATGCTGGCCCATGATAAGGTTTTCCGTCCAGGTTTGGTCACATCACTTTATTACGTTAAAGACTCGTCAGATGATATTAGATAAAGGGTAGCGGGATACATAAAAACACAAACATCACAGTAAGTACAAAATGAACTTTACGTGCACCTTTTGGAGAGAAAAAAAACAACTCAATTCGTAAGGAAAGCGTTTCGGCATTTTCATCGATCGATCGCTCAGTGTAGGTGTTCCCTAGTGTTTTTGTTATTGTTTATTTAAGTTCGGTGCACGCGTGTCTGCATAACCATTTGATAACGTTGCTTGTTTTTCTAAAACTTGGGCATTCCCGTTTCTCAAATCGTGCAGCTGCATTCAGGCTGGGAACGCTACTTTCGTTTCGGCGTTCATCGCGTTATCTCATAGATCTATGAGACGCGAAGACGCGCGCTGCCTCGTTAATCACAGCATAACGCTCCCGGGGGCCAAGCCGGGTTTTCACTCGCAACCCCTCATTCGCTGTTATGCCCCTGATAGATAGAGAGAGGAAAGGAAAAAGAAGCAAAACGTCATTACCGTTATCATCATCGCTATCGGCGAGTGTATGACGACACGCGTCCATTTAATCGCAACGAGCTGTTCTTACCGGGCCGCGCTGCAGAACAAGAAATAATGACCCGCTCGTAACGGGGAGAGCTTTTCATTGAGTTGCACGCAACTAAACGCAACATCGAATGATGGCAGATAGCCGCGCGCAGCGTCGAACAACAACGGGAGCCGCTGGCGAGCCCTGCAGGAGTCCACGATAAATTTCTGTCTCGCGGCCTCGCCGCTCGCAAAAGCAGTTCCCGCGGCGGATGCCATTACGGATGGCTGCTGGGGCTTCGTGTCCTCTTCCTCATCCCTCTTTCCTAATCGCTGCCCCTCCTTCAGACCTCTTTCCTTCTCTCTAGACAACACAAGGCGAGCGCAGTGAGCCCGGCCCTTCCTCAAGCGTACCTGATTATAATCTTCCAGCCACCATCCGTTACGCGATCAGCTAAAGCTGCGCCACGCCGAAGCCCAGTTCGCCTGGCTTTGGGGCCTGAAAGGTGCCGTAATGACCGTAGGTTATACCTCTGCCATTGAATCACGCTCGTCGGCGGCTATTTGTTCGAACAAAAGGCCGATCCGCCTGCGCCGCTGCTGTTCGGTGCACACCGCTTCGTCCGGACCCTCCTCCACATGTGGTGCCACACGCGCACGGGTGTTTTCTTCTCGTAGGCCGCGTAACAGCGTTGGGCCCGAGGAGGGGCGAGGGGGGGGGGGGGGGGGGGGGGGGTCAGAAAACGACGCGCATTAGATGTCCGTTTGGATCGGAGTCAAACCGCTCCGACCCGTTGCAGCGTTCCAGTAGGCCGTAATACGATCCTGGACGTTTAGGGGAGGGGAACAACGCGGGGGAAGCGGGCATCTTTTTCGCGTTTGTGTTTCCGCGGTCGCTGTCAGAGAGAGGCGTCGTCGCGGAATCGTAAACAGCGCGAAGCCGACGCGGCGAGAGCCGCTCGCTTGATAAATTGAGCCGGCGTTTCAAAACGGAGCAGCACGACTCATCACACGCGTTTCATGGCCACATGGCGGCTCATTAGGACTCGTTAGCAAATCAGGGCTGAAAAGTTAAGAGGAACATGCATCTCGCTGTTGCTGCGTGTTAGAGCACAGGCAGCAGTCGTCTCGGCGCGCTAAATGAAACAGGAATGAAGCAAATATAGCACGCTGCACAAGTCGAGAGAATCGTATACACTTACGCAACGGGCCTGCGGGGGATGATGCCTTCGGCTGCCGGATATGATGACGCGGTTGCGATCACCGAGTGCCCAGGGCCGCGAAATGCAAAAGGTAGCCATGTACTATTCATGTATAGAACCCGCTGCGGTGGCTCACTGGTTAAGGCGCTCGGCTACTGATCCGGACTTCCCGGGTTCGAACCCGACCGCGGCGGCCGCGTTTCGATGGATGCTATACGCTAAGGCGCCTGTGTGCTCTGCGATGCCAGTGAACGCTAAAGATCCCCAGGTGGTCGAAATTATTCCGGAGCCGTCTACTACGACACCTCTTTCTTCCTGTCTTCTTTGCCTCCCTCCTTTATCCCTTCCCTTACGGCGCGGTTCAGGTGTCCACCGAGATATGAGACAGATACTGCGTCATTTCCTGTTTCCAAAAACCAATTTTTTTCATGTATAGGTCCAGCACTCGTCTGCCGAAGTTGTTAAAACGAGTATTGATTTTTTGGGGAAAGGCGCTGTTCGGGCGCCTGCGTAGGAACAAAAGCAAAATTCGTAGTAAGCGATAGTAAAACTGCCATTCAAAATTTTGGAAGAGGCAGCATCTCACCGGAAGCGGCCAAGATCCTTAGCCAACAAGCGCTGGATAGGAAAATTAATGTAATGTGGACACGCGCCGCCGTCCCCGGTAACGAGGCTAAAGTGTACGAGGCGGCTGACGAGCTGGCCCGAGCTCTCTATTTCCGGGTAGCCGTAGAGCCTCCCGAGCACTGGGGGAAAGAGGAGCGCCTGCAAAACTACGGGGAAATTGATAAATTGGGACGTAGGCTGGTACCCCCACCAGACCCAAAATTAAAAACAGAGAAGCCGTCGCGTGGAGGCGGCTACACACCAATACATTCATGAACCCGGCATGGGCTTGTCACGCTGAGGTCGCATGATAGATGCACACACTGTGGGGCGAAAGGGACCCAAAGGGAGTGCCCAAATTCTCCCGGGGCGAGCAAAAATATTGATAGTAGAGAACCCTGGAAGACCCTGTTAAGAAGCCCGGATCCTGAGCTCCAGCGCACCGCCATCCATCTGGCGGAAGAGACCGCTAGAGAGCACGCGCCGCACCCCTTTATCCATAGAGTTTCTTGCTATGACCTAGAGGGAAAGCTGGCGCCCCGCCTATGGCAGTTCGCATGGAGCTTCCTCCAGACCACCAGTACCACCATGGGCGCCCTAAACATCATGGGGCGGAGAGCTGCCGACTGCAGAACTACAACTTTTGGCCAAAAGATAATGAAAAAACAAACGTTGTTCTATAATCAAGAATGTTCTATGACTCAATATTCTGTCTACAAATTGTAACAAACGAGCAGAAAAGCATGTAAATGCTAAGTTTGCTCAAAATAAGGGATGGCTTGCTCTCCTATTGGCCAAGCATTGCAGACCACAAAAGCCAATACTTCGTGCTTAACAGGCGCACTTTTAAAAAGAGATATGTTTCTGAAAAAAAAAAAATATTGTCGCTTCAACACTTTAAAAGGTTTTTCCACAGCATTTGGGGAAACAAGAACCTTTTATTGGCGTCGTGTGCTGTTGCGTTTTCGCTACTATGGCTTTTGCACACTACTTTTACGCCGAAGTCGTCTGCGCGCGGAGCGCGCCGTGGATACGGAATGGTACATCTCAGTAACGCAACTCTGTGTTCCTGAAAAAAAAATCTACTGTTGCGCATTAAGTAGCTCATCGCCCCATGATGCTTTGCGTGCCATTTGGAAGTGCAGGTGCAGCGTCGCCAGTTTTCCCTCTAGTTAATAGTAAGAAACTCTGCCTTTAGCCCGGCCATGGGACTGCCAGCCAGCCTCTAACCGCAGACGCCCACTCCCCGTCTCCCAGGCCTGCGTGCCGGAGGCGGGGTGGTGGTGGTTTTATTAAAAATAATAGTAAAAAGGAAGGAAAAGATTTTTGCTAGCTCCGGCATCTGCCATCGATACTGAAGCACCTGAGCTGGGGCAGGGGAAATAAAGGATAGCACGCAGAATGGAGGAATGAAATGAAAGAGGTGAGGGGACAGGAGAAAGTAAATGGCCTTGGTATCTGTCTGATATATCGTTGGACACCTGAACCACGCCGTAAGGGAAGGGATACAGGAGGGAGTGAAAGAGGAAAGGAAGAAAGAGCTGCCGTAGTGGAGGGCTCCGGAATAATTTCGACCGCCTGGCGATCTTTAACGTGCACTAACATCGCACAGCACACGGGCGCCTTAACGTTTTCCCTCCACAAAAACGCAGCCGCCTCAGTCGGGTTCGAACCCGGGAACTCCGGACAAGTAGCCGAGCTCCTTAACCACTGAGCCACCGCGGCGGGTTCTCTCCGGCGGCTCGTGCAACCGAATCGCGCCAGAGTCTCTCCATTTGCGCTTGTTTTCAGCCAGCTTTCGCCCACCTCACAGAGGGCGCCACATCCGAGTAAAAAGGCGGATTGGTCAGCCAGTTGAGCCGACGCCAGCCAGGAGCGCCACGTGGGTGGTGGTGGAGGAGGGAAGTAGGGGGACAGGAGAGTAATGGGGCAGTCAGTGGAAGAGGAAGTGTCCTAAGCTGGTAAGGAGACTTAAAGAGAGCATATACAATGTTTACGCACGCTGTTCGAGCAGCTTTGGAGCCAATATGTAAAGGGAACCCGAATGAGCAGTGGGGAGCTCACACGTTACAAGGCCGTACGCGAAGCTCATTAGACTCTCTAATGAGCTTGCTTCGAAAAGCCAAGTGGAGCATATGGCGACCGCATGGTGAGAAACCATTAGGAGTTAGACAAAGTGTTCGCTTGTAGAGGCTGGTCAAGCTTGTTCCAAGGCCGTTTCGAAAAGATTTATCGAAAGGGAACGCAGCAAGTTAAAACAAGCTAAAGTATAGTAACCAACAGGAGGTAACACTAAAACAAGCAAAATAATTCCATTTTTAAGAACAACTATAAAGTTGCTCTAAACTGAAGAACTTTATCAAAGTCGATAAGATAATGAAATGAGGGCCTCATTTGACAAACATATGAAGGAAGCCAACAGTTACCTAAACTCAGGTGCATAGGGGAATGTTCCTTTTTTTTTATTTGTAGCGCCAATCAATGGGAGAATTTGACTGGCACTATAAATTAAAAAAAAACATTCCCCTATGAGTCTTGGTTTCGGTGACTGTTGGCTCCTCCCCCCCCCCCCCTCCCCCCACACACACACATACACATCCCAGCGATTACTTCGTTATAGCCTGTATTGACCGAGCTTCCAAAGAGAATCGTTATTCCTTCGTTGCACCCATTATTTCGTTATAACGAAACTTTTACACGTTACGAACGTTTCGTCATAACACTTTACACAGAGGGTGCAGCCTACGCTCCATACAAAGGCGAAGGAAAGGCACCCGTACACTTTCGATCCCGGCCGCGGTGGTCCAATTTGGATGGAGGCGAAATCCTAGATGCCCGTGCACTGCGAGTGCACGCTGAAGAACACCAGGTGGCATAAATTATCCGGAGCCCTCCAGAACGGCACCCCTCGCAGCCTGAGTCGCTTTGTTGGACGTTAAACCCCATAAAAAGCAGTGTTTTTTGTTGACCACTGCGCCTACTCGTCCCGCTGTCAGAAACAGCTTCACTTGAACGAACGGGGAAAGAGGTAAAATGCGCTCCCTCTCACAAAAGAGAAGGAAGGGAAGGGGAGCACTGCACCGTCACGAGCGACGCGCGAAGACGTCACCCGATCCGCGCGGGGAGGCTCGTTGCCCGGGCTAACAAGGACGGCGACGCATTCGAGCGTCGGCGACACAACACGCGAGACGACGACCACCCGCGCCGCCGTAAACAGCGCCCCCCCAGCCGGTGGACCGAAGAGACGCGGCCCCTGACAAAGCGACGAGGGGGAAAGGGGGCTGTTCCTGAGCGTACGCTCGTCCTTGTGCTAAAATTACGCGCGCATTATCGGGGTCGGCTCATAACAGCATGGGCTAAAAGAAAAGAAAGAAAAAAGAACAAAAGTTTGCGTAACGAAACACAAATTTGAGAAAGTACTGAAAACTGGTCTTTGGGTAAGGGAAATGGCGCAGTAATTGTCTCACATCTCGGTGGACACCCGAAACGCGCGTAAGGGAAGGGAGGAAGGTGACAGTGAAAAAAGAAAGAGGTGCCGTAGCGGAGGTCTCCGGAATGATTTCGACCACCTGGGGTTCTCTAACGTGCACTGACATCGCACAGCACACGGGTGCCTTTTGTGTTTCGCCTCAGTCGAAACCCAGCCGTGGCGGCCGGGTTCTTAACCTGGAAAGTTGCTTGTCCTGTCATGCACTGTTAAAGAAAATTTAGTAAAAAGGTACCCAACGGTAGTAAGCGCAGCAGTTGTATACTCAGAGTTGATTTTACTACTTTTTACTATTTACTGCCCTCTTCAAGGTATGGTCATTAAAAGTAGCTCTTGCTACCTTTTTACTGTGCTTGCTAGTTAATACCTAGTTAGTAACTGCTCCTTTAACACTAAAATAATGTGAAAGAACATAACTGACACAGAATGTCCTGCGAATAAATTGCCGTTTAGTTAAACATTTCTGCGGGGTCGTGCGGTTAGGTACACTAAGCTGCTTCTACAATCTCAACTTCATAATCAATGCTGGTATCAATTTCCTCAACGGGTAAGAGCCACTAGCCCGTAACTTCGGATTTACGGAGTATATAAGCCTGAGAAAGATTTACCTGTGCACGCGCAGTGCTCGTCTGCGATCTTTCCTGATTTGTGCTTTTCTTACATCCTGAACCTTTGTGTGCACTCAATAAGGCTGCTTCGTGCCATCCCCTTGCATAAATTGTACACGTAATGCACAATAAGCCCAAACAGAAGTGGGTGATTTATGGTCAGCACACTCTGGTAGCTCAGGCTGGTTTCAGCAATTCGTCCATTTGAATATGTAGCTTTATTTTCCAGTACGCACAAATTTAGCAAGCCACGCTTTCACAACGTACGAAGAGCCTAGCGACATATGCGTTTCTATTCATTTTTGTAGTAAATACTACTAGCTTCCTGTTACTAACTCCAGTAACAGCCATTGGTAACTCTTACTAACCTTCCAGTTACAAACTTCAGTTGCTAACAGGGTAGTAACATATGTGACAACAGTTACTACAACAAAGTTGGTAAGTACGACTACCATTTTTTTTTTCTAAGAATGTGCCCATAACACCTCAAGTGAGTGAAACTTTTAGGCCGCACCAGCAGAAGCGCGCAGCGCAATTGTGAGTGCTTTCACTATCCTAGAAAGAGAAGAATAAAAAGGGAGAACCATTAATTAAGATTCAGGCAGTGAATTGAAACCAAACTTCAAAACTTTATTAGTGAGATGACACAGTGGACAACCCACAATAAGGAAAACCAGAAACACCTAACAGAATGCTCCAAAAGATGTTGCGTGAATACCCTCACTGCAAAAATCGCAAGCCTCAAGTAATGAGGGGAATGAGGCAAGGAACAAACAAAAACTTCGCCGCCTGCTCATGGGAAGTGGTCAGAAGAGAAAGACAAAACAGGCACCAAGAGTAACAAACAATGTAGGGTGAGAAATGCTGAGAGTAACGGCAATACTTACAAATGTACCCAACACAACTTGGGCTAGCTCACCTGTGTCAAAGTAACATCATATATTTGTCACAATATGGTATGTATCACAGCCACGGCCTTACGTGGTCATCACGTATCGCCACAAGACGCGTTACAGGGAGTCGCTTCGCTGCTTCAGCCTTTCACAATAGGCCTGATGGCGTCGCAGTACTTCGACTCGCGTGGCCATCTCCAAGCGCATCAGCGCGCTCAAGCGATAGGTCGGAAACAACTCGCACTGAAGTTCCTTGTCGGCACACTCTACGGGCGGACGAGCAACTCGTACGTACGCCGGTGCCTCGATGCAGCTTCCAGCAACGTCCGCGCCGGTGTCACCGCCCAGGCCTGAGCTGCCGTCACCACCGCTCACAACTGCTGCAACCTCTGTGTTCGGAGCGGTGCTCCCTTCTCGAAGAGACAGCGCGGCGAGTCCCGCATCCAGCTGTCCGCGTTTCGGCTCAGCCGACGCCGTCGGAGCCACGTCTCCAGAGCCAGCGCTACGTTCATAAGCCGCTTCATCACGCGCGGAACACGAGTCCGAAATCGGGAACGCGGGTACGGGTGCGTTGACCACCCCCGCTGAACTGGACCCTTCGATCGCTTGAACGGAGCCGCTTTCGTCCGCCATAGATTCATCCGAGTCAGTAGAGGCGGATTCATTCCGCTTCTGCGCGTAGCTAGCACCGCCGGACCCTCTTTCGTGGCCAACGTCTAACGACGAACCGCTGCCCATCACCAGCGCGTCCAGCCTGCGGTTCACAAGACTCAGATTGGCGCCTTGGGATATGACGATCCAAAAGAAGGCCTCCAACTGACCTGGTTCCACAGACTTGTCGATATCGTCGCGCAGCTTGCTCGCCATGTTGGCCCACAACGGCCAATGGCTGCACTGCTTGCGACGCGCCTTCGCCATTAGGTGCACCTTGGGGCAAGCGAACTGCCTGAACAGGCCACGCAGGTAGATCCGTTCTCTTCTGTTCCACGAAGCGAAGAACTTGTCGGTGCTGGAAACGAGCTTCCGCTCTCGGTAGTGCCACATTTTGAACGAAGACCGCCAAGGCGTACTCACCACGACGCCAACTCAGAACAACGCAAAAATGCGCGGATTGGGCTGGCTCATAGCTTGGGCTTTGGTTCGGCTACGGGGCTCGCGGTGTCCAGACCAGCCGTCGACACTCAGCCAAGTGGTTCGGTTTCGTTTCTGAAACTTTTATCGAGTTCCTTTTCAACCCCCGCAGCCTTAGCCCGAGAATGCATTACTGAGCTTCGAAAACTCTGCCGCGTCTGAAACGTTCAAATGATAATAGAAAGAACGAATGTTTTCGTCACGAACCTTCCCGCCCGTAGTGCCTGTAGCGAAGAAATCAGTAGTTTCGTTTTTTTCCGCAAGTGGCATCGAGGAAAGAGCCTACAGGGAATCCATAGGGCCATATAGAAATCCGGTGATCTGATTGGGTTAAAACTCAACCGTTTGCCGACTGTCGCGCCACTAGAAATATTCACATACACCCCGACAACGCATAACTTGAGCAGTTTTCCGTTTTTAATAACTCAAAAATTGAACTGCAGATGGCGGTAAAATCTAGTCTTGCCCACAATTTTGCCAAAGCGGAGTTACGCGAATGGTGCGACTGACGCCGTCTGATGCCCGTGATTAGTTCAGCAGTGACTGCGGTGGTCGTACTTTCTTTACCGCGGCGTTGGTAAACTGCTTGCGTGGTGAAAACGTGCGATTGAAGCAGATAACGCAGTCTTGGATGCTGTGACTGCGGCACCCATCGCGAGTTGCGCAAACGATATGCGTGTTACTCGAATCGAAGGGAGGTCGAGTTATCAACCACGAAGCTTGCCGCGTACTTGTGATGCTGCTTTTGCTTTGGGTTCCCAGTACATGCAACGTAATAGAGGCAGAACTGAGAGGAGGGCTAGTTGTTTTTGTTTGTTTGTGGCCATAAGAGCGCGTAACTAATTTGCGTGTGTTATAAATGTGACGTGAATATTATTGCATCGATCATGTCATTACGCGAGGGCGACTATAGCTCCGCCCACTAAAATTTAGCACGGTTGCCATTGCGCTTTGTGTGTGAAGCTTTTTTACGGCTGTTTAGAGGAAGGATATTCAGAGCCTGTTTCGCGGTTGTCGAAACATACAGTGCATCATTAAGCAAAGGCAACACCTTGAATTCTAATTATCATTGCATTCGTCTTGCGAGAGACGTGACATGAGTGCTATCGCAGCGACGCAATGCCTTGATCACTCAGGAATAATTCTTATTATTGTGCGGCTTTTAATAAACTCAGTGATATACAAGGGACAGTGACACTTGCGTGTGAAGTAGTGGTGTCTTTCACTTTAGCCCAATGCTGCTGTACTAAAATTTGTCCGGACGGTTTGCTGTAATTTTTTTCCTCACTGTGAAAGCACTTCTAGCTGCGTTCTTGGATAAACCATGGAATGAGTGAAACTTCCTGGCGGGTCACTTGACTCAATGTGGAGCGGCAATTTGGCCAATTTAAAGACGTGTGAGACACCAAGAAAAGCTCAATTCGGGGGTGGCCCTGCAGGGCAACGATGGCAACACATGGTATGGAACATGAGGCATGACCCAGATATGGTTGGGACACCCGAAATTTGCTTTTGAAATGACAGCCGAATTTGACTGCTGGTGAATCTGGATGTGCTCGGGTGGAAGACAGGCTTAAGTTAGCCTCAGAATGGAAGTGGCCCACCTCCAAAAATAGGTCTGGCCCCACCCACCAAAATTTGAAAATTGAGTTGACCCACGTTCGGAACCGACCTGTGGCAATACCAAAATGGGCCTGGCCCACCCCCGAAAATTTGAAAGTGAGCTGACCCGCGTTCGGGACCGACCTGAGACACCCCGAAAATCGGCTTAGCCCGCCCCCGAAAAATAGAAAACTGAGTTGACCAAGTTCGGAACTGACCTGCCACCGCCCCCCCCCCCCCCCAAAAAAAAATGGGCCTGGCTCACTCCCGAAAATTTGGAGCTTGATTTGGCCCGTGTTGGGAAGTGAACTGGGAAGCCCCCAAAATGGGCTTGGTCCACCCCCGAAAATTTGAAAATTGAGTTTGCTCATGTTGGGAAGTGACCTGAGACACCCCAAATATGGGCTTGGTCCACCCCCGAAAATTTGAAAATTGAGTTTGCCCATGGTTGCAAAGTGACCTGAGACACCCCCAATATTGGCTTGGTCCACCCCCGAAAATTTGAAAATTGAGATTGCCCATGGTTGGAAGTGACATGATATACCCCCAAAATGGGCTTGGTCCACCCCCGAAGATTTGAAAATTGGGCTGACCCATGTTGGGAAGTCCCCTGAGACACCCTCAAAATAGGCCTGGCCCCACCCCCGAAAATTTGAAAATTGGGTTGCCCCACGTTCGGAGCTGACGTGAGACACCCCCAAAATGAGTACTGGAGCATAAAAGACACAACCTACTGCATACTGCCCCATGGAAAATGTTTCTCCAACTGGGGAGAGATGAAGGCCTACTGAACTCAATTAAAGAATAATTTCGTAGCAACGGCGTTTTTTTTTTCGTACGTAATTCGTGCGCGCTTAGACCACCAAAAATGCGTTCAAACTTCTTGTCGCATGTATCTGTGTTCGCATGTTTTCGCTGATCGGTCCATGCAAAGAATGGTTGGACACGTGGGTCGCATTCATTGTTCAGGGTTAATTAATGAGGAGCTTTCGGGTTGTAAAATGCTGCGCAGTCACCCTCTCAACCCCTCGGGTATTCATAATTGTATCCCTCACAAGAATTTGAATAGACAGATTATATATGTCATATGAATATTCTGTACACTAATGCTGAATTTTTGTAAGGGTTGAGGAACTTTGGATTGGACATAGTAAAAAGAGACTCTATAACTCTAGAAAACTACAAGAACAAATCGGAAAGTATATCCAACGTTCCTATAGCCTCAATCCTATTGAAAATGAAATAGTAAATTGTGGAAGCGATGCATTGGCTGTGACGGACACCGTCATGGAAACTGTGTCCACCGCCCATAGAGTTTAGACCACCTGCAGGGTTATTTGCCGTGCGCTGACACTGCGCAGCTCACGTGCGTTTTTGTATTCGCCTCCATCGAAATACGGCTTCCGCTGTCGGGATCGAACCCGCTACCTTGGAATCAGCAACCGAACGCCAAAAGCCAATGAGCTACAGCGGCGTGTCCTATTCAAAGGTACGCCAATAATACAGCGAAAATTGGCATGGTTTCTGAGTTCATCCTGAGCAGCAAATTTAACGATTCAAAACAAAAAAAAAGCCCCGTAAATTCTGTCTTCACACGAAGAGGGTTCAGCGACACTAGGCTTTGAATTGTAACACAGAGAGATCCGCGTAGCAGCACTTGCTGCTGCTGTTGTTAGCCTATCAAAAGATGGCACACAGCCACACTGCGGGATCGGCCGAGAATCGGGTGGCTATCCACCTGTGCTCGGGTAATAAAAAAGAAAAGCACGCGGGAACGCAACACCGGAGGATTCTTCCTCATGAACGGAATAGCAGCACTTAAAGCACAATAGGCGCCTTACTCTATTGCTTGTTTTCTTCTTTCAGATGATGTGTTGGACATTAGAATAATTGGATCACCGCATGGTATTCGCCTACAGCCAATAAATAATTTAAAATTTATTCTCTCATGCTATTTCGGTTTCATGAACCCAACGATGGCTGTGACGTTGTTGAACTTTAGGCCACGTGAGGCGAGGATAAACTGCAATATAAATGTTGCTACGTATTTTTAACTCACTGCAGCACCTATACCAGCCTGCTCCAAGAGCTAGAATTGCCACAAGCGACGTATCAGCAGTTAATAATAATTGTTTTTTGGGGAAAGGAAATGGCCCAGTATCTGTCTCATACATCGTTGGACACCTGAACCGCGCCGTAAGGGAAGGGATAAAGGAGGGAGTGAAAGAAGAAAGCAAGGAAGAGGTGCCGTAGTGGAGGGCTCCGGAATAATTTCGACCACCTGGGGATCTTTAACGTGCACTGACATCGCACAGCACACGGGCGCCTTAGCGTTTTGCCTCGATAAAAACGCAGCCGCCGCGGTCGGGTTCGAACCCGGGAACTCCGGATCAATAGCCGAACGCGCTAACCACTGATCCACCGCGGCGTGCCTCACATGACCTTAAGTTTGACTAGACGTCACAGCCATCGTTCGGTTGATGAAACCGAAACAGCATAAAGAAGAAATGATAAATTATTTAGCGGTCGTATACGCGGATACCACGGGGTGCTCTGTGACTACTAATGCCGAACACATCGTTTGAAAGAAGAAAACACGCAAGCGAAAATTTGGTATCTATTAGTCCTTTAACTTTAGTCGCAGTTTCGCGGCGACCTTGCGCGGCCATTTCTAGAAGCAAAGGCGTGCATCCGCACGACGACGATAACACGCGGTGCGTGGCACAGCGCCAGGAGCGGAGAGCGTCCCACAAAAGGACCGCCGCCAATCGTCCCCTCCCCGTACAGAGGAACGCACAAGAGCGGGTTGCAGCAAAGAGATAGAATCGAGCTCGCGCGCGCAAAACGACGTTGAGCACGCAGCCGAGCGCGCTCTAATAAAAAGGCCGCGAAAAAAAAAGGCGCGCTTTCTGTCTAGCAGCGATAACGCTCGTCACACTCAGTAGCAGGTCTTTTCAGCGACGCTGCGCGTTTGTTCCCTTGCCTGTCATTAAGATGTCTATAAAACTCAGTATATGAAGCGAGTCTAGATCGACAGATTACTTTTAACATCACCGTAATAGAGCGCAGCATTTAAGGTGAATCTAGATAAATTACCTTTCAAGAATGTAAAATTTGAACTGTTCGTTGAGAGCAGGGCTTTGCTGAAAAACAATGACGCGAGTGCTAATGAGCCGTGGTGACCCATCGTATAGATTATGCGAACAACGTATGATGACGAATTTTGGGATGAGCAAGCTAGCTCATTGGCTGCAAGCGCATTGTGAAGTGTTCCTGAGGAATTACAACTCAAAAAAGTATTTCCTTCAAAGTGCTGTGTGGACAATAAGAGTGCAACTAATCTATACTACGCGTAACAAAAAAAAGTGTCCCCAAGGGTGTTGTCATGCTCGTCCCGGCCCAATCACGTTCGACGTAATGAGTTCCACCGTAGTTGCGCGAAATATCAATTCTAGCGAAATATTAATTCTAATTAACTGCTTTACTCGCACAAAAAGCGCGAAGATAATTGCGAGAGGCGCGATTACTCTATTGTATTAACGAAATTAAACACTTATGAGTTTAACTCGTAGCCTGACGATGTACAGCCAATGTTAAAATTGTTGAGCCCAAGGGGATTGCTTCCTAAGCCGTGCGGTGAGGTTCTTGCATCATCCGTGGAAGTCATGATTTTCAGAGATATTGAATGCTGGCCACGCAGAACGAGTCACACATCATCGTTCAGAATGAATCATTTTAGATTCTGTACTTGCGACAAAAGGTGTAGCACGAGCACACGTAACATTAGCGAAGGAGAACGAATCTATAGAGAAAGCGCAGTTCAAAGAAAGCTCATTCAAGAAAGATCTATACCTGCCGTTGCGGGGCAAAGTAATATTCGTTCCTTTCCGCGAGTGAAGTGTTCAACAGAACTCCGCTCACTAAGGCACCTGCTTTACAACTTGGCTTTAGACGTCACTGACTTTCAGATGCGGCTTGACCACGTCAGAAAATATGACCGATGCTCCTTTAGGGCAACATAGCGCATCATAAAGGACGAAAAACGCAGCCAGTCGACGGTAAGGAGGCAGGGTGGGAGATGACACTTGTATTAGCATAAGAGAAATTCACATGACGTCAGGGGCGACATTTTGTTATACAGCGCGCAGCTTCAGCGGTACAGGCGGGAACAGACCTGGCGATAAGGCGATTAAGCACCTTCTTCTTCTTCACCTCAGTAAATATGGCACGCGCTTGACTTTTCGTCTTTCTACATGTGCAGCTAAATGGCGGCCAATGTGACGTCGGTGAATATTTCCTATTTGGTTGCCGCGGCAGGCATTGGTGATGGATAATTGGATGGATATGAGACAGTTATTACGCGAAAGCGTAAAGGCCCCGTGTCGCAGAAAAGCCGGTGTCGGCATTGCCGTCGGCGTGACGAAAAATTAGGACTAGTTGATTGCAAGAGGCTTCCATAGATGGCGCCAGCGGTACTAACGGAGCATCGGAAACCCCTGGCCCTCGCGTTGTGAGTCAGACACCTACCGCTATGCCATGCAGACACGTTCATACGTCATGGTTAAAGTGGTTCTTTATACATATGTCGTGTGGTGTTTCACATAATGATTGTGACTGTGAAAGAGGAAGAAGTGTCTGTGTCTCCGTGGCCAAGAGGAACCGCTGTCACGTCATACCCTTAAATGCGGAGCTAAACTGTCCCCTAATTTTTTGTCCCGCACGGACATAGTGACCTGATGATGATGGTTATTGCTTGTTAGACTCTTTGGACGGCCCTCGTTTGGGACATGCCACTGTGCGCCCGCATGTTGGCACAAAACAACGTGCTTGCGGCCTGGTTGGGTTCATGTCCAGTAGAGTAAAAACTGCGCGAACAAGGCGAGGACAAAGAATACACGAAAAAGAACACGCTTCGACCATAGTGTCGCTTACGTGTCGCCTTCTGTCCCTATCTTGTTCGCACAGTTTTTCACGTTCCTAAAACTGATAATGTCATTGAGTGTCCCGTTATAGCGTGAACAAGGCTTCTTGCGCGTAAACTGCTTGCACCGAGTGTTTATATACCAACGGATGCTCCATTGGCCCTGACGGCAAACTTAGAGCAAGGGCTGTCACACTCGTGTGAGATGCTGGGAACTATAGTGAGCATGGTCTATCAAAGTGAAACGCACGAAATAAGTACAAAAATTCCGAGGGCACTTATGTCTGATCACATGGTGGAATGCGAAAGCATGTGTTCAGAGGAAATGAAAGGGCGCAGTAGCTCTCACAACTCGACATCTCGGTGGACACCTCAACAGCGACTTAAAGCATGCAACTGAAGATGCATATGCAGTCGGTCCGAACCGCTGTCACAAGTTAGCCTTCAACTCATGACCCACATGACTGGCAACCTACTTCCTGTCATGACTGGAGACGTCACCTGGTGATAACGTCCCTACCGGCGACAGATTCTTCGGACGCATTTTACGGGCACGTTTTGCGGACACAACATAGCCTAGGAATGCTTTCGCATTAATAAGGAAGCAAAAAGGCCACAGACAAGACGCTGCGACAAGCACGCGTCAGTGGAGAGATCCGTCAAGGTCGGAGTGATAATTGCTGACACACTCGCTTGTCTCGCGGGGCGCCTGTCGCTCGCCAAGTGCCCGCAATTTGTGGCCTTCACCGAGACTGCTCCGGTGTGGCGCACTTTGCCGCGCATTCTGAGCGCTGCGTCCTGTGTGCTCTTTCTCGCATTTGCAAGAGAAGGTCCGGCTATCGCACCGAAATGTGACAAGAGCAAAGCGCTGTACAAGCGAACCTATACACGAAGAAAGAACACAGCAGCGTCTCGTCTACTTATGTGCAGCTATACAAATGGCGGAAAAACCTATACAGCTGCATTGTGTGCACTTTAAACTGGATGCGTACATGTGCACGCCAGGGTTTCGAGTCTTTCACCTTCGTTAGCGAACGTGACAGGCTCATAACGACCCACCTCGGATTAAAACTACACTGAGGCAGAATTGAAGTTGGCCTGTCTCGACAGATTACCGCGGTGTAATTCGAAAGCAGGTACTTCGGCGAAAACGAAGCTTTTATAAGCTAGAATAGGTGAACAATTGAAATGCAGGTGTCGCCACTACCGCCCATTCTAGCAAATATACTGCGGTGATGTCAATACTGTTTTTTGGGCGCTTTCTTAGTTTTCGCCCGTTATACCTAGTGGCATGGGCCGGAACATTATTGTAGCCTTTTTTTTTTTGTCCCACCGTAGGCTTGGTTGGTGATCAGGGAGTCCTCTTCGGCTTTGAAGTGACAAGTTTTAATGGACGGCGGAAAAAAAAAACGTTACGTCTATAAATGAAGTTTGCAGCTAAACAAAAACAAAAATAACCATATAATTGTTTTTTTTTTATCGAGAAGCATAACTGAGTGGAGCTATCCTCAGTATCTCTGTCAGGCATAAGTATAGCGTGCCAGTACGGTGGACTGACGGAGGTCTAAACGTGCCAAATATGTTGCTCCGGTGTATAGGAAGGGCACAGCTTATACTATGTCCTCTAGCGGATTGCTAAAGACGACGTCTGTCCAAGGAGTGCCTGCGAAGCTTCGCACGAAACGACCAAGAGATTGCGCAGGCAGTAACTTAAAATGGGTGACGTGGAAGGGGGGCACCATAGAGTTCGTTTTGGTGTTTGAGGAAAGGAAATGGCGCAGTAATTGTCTCACATCTCGTACACCCGATCCGCGCAGTAAGGGAAGGGTTGAAGCTATTAGTGCAAGAAAGAAAGGAAGAAAGAAAGAAGGAAAGAAACAAGGAAAGAAAGGAAGGAAGAAGGAAGGAAAGAAAGAGAGGAAGAAAGAAGGAGAGAAGGAAGGAAGGAAAGAAAAAACAAAGGAGGAAAGAAAGAAAGAAAGAAGGAAAGAAAGGAAGAAGGAAGAAAGAAAGACAGAAGGAAGGAAGGAAGGAAGGAAGGAAGGAAGGAAGGAAAGAAAGAAAGAAAGAAAGAAAGAAAGAAAGAAAGAAAGAAAGAAAGAAAGAAAGAAAGAAAGAAAGAAAGAAAGAAAGAAAGAAAGAAAGAAAGAAAGAGGTGCCGTAGTAGAGGCCTCCAGAATAATTTCGACCACCTGGGGATCTTTAACGTGCACTGATCAGCACCGCACAGCACACGGGCGCCTTTTGCGTTTCGCCTCCATCGAAACGCGGACGCCGCAGTCGGGTTCGAATCCAGAAAGTAACCGAGCGCCCTAACCACTCAGCCACCGCGGCGGGTCCGTACAGTTCTGGCCTGCTTCAGTCACGGGCGTCACTGCACGTGAGGTTGCACACGCAGTGTAAAGTAGAGGACGAGGTCACTATTGACGTTCCGGTTTAATTAATGACATCACCGTTCGGTACGTGAAGCAGCGGCTCGCAGTCTGGCGCTGCCTTCCCGTTCTGTTCTCATTTTTTGCGGGCCTTCTTCACGGCGTCACTAGGACACCCGAAGAGACCGAGTGGCCCAGGGGTGAGTGGATAATTGCTCCCGACTGGCTGCCTTGCCCGCCGTTCTAATTCGCTTAACGAGCAATTTCCGCCACCAGGCGTTGCCTTGCCCCTGTGCCTACAGACTTCGGCGACCGTGACCCGAGCTCTTGCTCTGCCTTGGCTTCGTGGCAGAGTTGACCGCCAAAGCTCGGAGTGCTGTAGCCACGGCGCCGAATAGTCACTAAGAGGTGGCCATGCAGCTCAGTGGCCACGGACATGGCGGCACACAAACATTCGTATAACTTTAAAACTTCGAAAGTGCCAAGGCTGTAGTTCCTCTACATGGCGAACAAGTATACGTGATAGCCGTGACCCCTACCCCCTTCCATGCAGCTTATAACGCCCGGAAAGGACACAGGCACTGCGTCCTCTTCCAGATTTCTTACGTACGAAGGAAAAAAAAGGAGGTTAGCGTCATGTGACTATGTCAAACCGTATTGTCATAAAACAAAACCTGGTAGGGGTTTAACGTAGTTAAAGCGAGTAGGCGTGCGAAAGCATGTGTTTAGCCTGGCTTATGGTTTTGCATAGTGTTCTGGCGCAGGGGCCAGCGAAGCTGATCTGTTCGCGCCGCCGCGGGTTCCAATCCCAGTCGTGGCAATATTTATTTCTCCATGTTGGCCAAGGCCACTCTCAACGTCAAGCTTCGCAGAAGATTCTTGGTTGGAACCATGTTTTCAGTTTCAGTTCCCAAATTCAAGGAGGTGTTACATAAGGGGGTGGGGTTAGAGTTGAGTATAGGAAAACGGCAATGATTATCTGGCATTGAAGATGATCAGTTACACAATCTTTAAACTCAGACGATGAAGCGATGGCGACGATGTCAAATGGTAAGGTCACCCTCAAGCTCCAGCTGTCACTCAAGATTTTTGGTTGGGGTCGTGTCAACTTTAGCACCAAAGACAAAAGGGGGCAAATTCGGCCCACGTCATCGCAACTGATGGACGTTATTGGCCAGGCCTGGGTACCGGCGGTCGCGTAGGGCTGACACTGGCGTCCCCGGAGAAAGAGGGAGAGGGAAGAGAAGGTGTGGAGTCAAGACAGCTTGGCTTGCGAAGGCCACAAGATGTCTAAGGCCGTACGTAGACCATAAGCCTGGATTACTTGCCCACATATGGCACGTTCTCATTGGCCGTCGGGTGACCGCGGCAATGTTCCTTTCTCATTGGTCAAAAGGCGATCGCGTCACACCAGTGTGACTGCGTCATTACGTTTTCTGTTCCGTAAGACGTGCAGCAACCTGCGCCTGCTGTGCGATGTGAGGGAACGTTGAAACGTTCCGTATGACCGGGGCCCTCCACTACAGGCGTGATCCAGGTAGGGCCCGCAACGCTGCTTCACAAAGCAGGCATTCACAGATCAATCAATGGTTCCTTAAAGAGTCCGACATATGAGAGCGCAGGTCATTCTTTTTTTCTTCGGAACGGTAAGAACCGAGGAGGAGGGGGGGCAGAGACGGACGGCATGGGGAAACCGGGGAAACCTTTGAAGCGGAACACTAGGGAAGACCCTCAGGAGTCAACGTCAGAGGTCAAGACAGCACCAACGTACTACTCCTTCTCGCCAAACGCCGCAACAAAAAACAAACAAAAGCGCCGTCTAGCAATACAACACTACAAATCAAAGCTGGGTCGCAGCCGCTGCAGAATAGAAACAAAAGGAAGGAACCCGGGGCGGAATGAAAGGAAATAAAGGCGAGACGCGGGCAAGCGAAAGTCACAAAGCATATACGTACAGCGTCCTTGACACGGAAACACAGAGGAGTGCCGTACGTATATCCCGTAAGCGGCGAGCCTCCTCGCGACGGCGGCGTTGTGGGATATGCGTGCTCAGCAGGTGAGTAACTCGCCCGCCGTCCGCCATGTTTGAGCAGCCACCTCCTCCACCTACGCTACTACGCGCCGAGCCTCTGACTGATGATTCATTGCTTCGGCCGCCAGGGGCCCCCTGAGCAAATAGTGTCCATGCTGCAGACTGCCGGCCGTTTGCTTGCTATGCTCCGTCTTTCAGTGTGCAGATGGCGACAGAGTCGTCGCCGAGTCCTGTCTATTGTCAGCAGGGTCGGCGCGTAGCGCCCGAGTAGACGGTACTCCTTTCGTTAAATTTAAACAAGCAAATATTGCACATTACTCACCTGTGAGGCAGAAACGTGGAGGCTAACGAAAAGAGTTCAGCTTAAGTTGAGGACAACGCAGCGAGCTATGGGAAGAAAAATGATAGGTGTAACGTTAAGAGACCGGAAGCGGGCAGAGTGGGTGAGGGAGCGAACGCGTGTTAAGACATCCTAGTCGAAATCAAGAGGAAGGAATGGCCTTGGGCGGGGCATGCAATGCGAAGGCACGGTAATCGCTGGTCCTTAAGGGTAACGGAGCGGATTCAAAGAGAAGGCAAGCGTAGCAGGGGGCGGCAGAATGTTAGGTGGGTGGATGAGATTAGGAGGTTTGCAGGCACAGGGTGGGCGCAGCTGCCAAAGGACCGGGTTAACTGGAGAGACATTGCCCTGCAGTGGGTGTAGTCAGACCGATGATGATGATGATGATGATGAAACATTGCACACAGGTAGGCTTACCCTCCTCCCTTACTTCCCCTGTCCCTTGTGCCTGTGTACACAGTATGTCAAAAATATATGGGTCACTGAGTGCGCTACCAGCTCGGTAGTACACGTTCTAACACGGAACTTCGTCACTTACTCTCTCTAATGCGCGTTATGTATAGTGGCCACAGCAGAGCGTCATAAAGTTTCCGAAGCTTTTCACGGGTCTTTTCAGGGGGACTCCTCCCGTATATTGAATTAGCCTGTAGCCCGGGGCTCGCCGCCTTTTACGCAAAGAAAACAAGTAGAAACAACCAGGAATAGAGCACCGTGTATCTCCCAAAAAACAGTTTTAATGAAGCCGCTCTTTTATACTCTCCAGCTCGCAAGTGTGTATAATGCACCACTCTTGGAGAATGTAATTTCTGTTACCACGTGATGGATGGATAGCGTATATAGGGCTGCCATACACAGGGAGAGGACGGAGGCACAACACTGTCCTAATTATGCGCACGGGCCCTTCTAAAATTGAAAATGTCAGCACGCATTTATGTGTATAATCTTACCGTGGCTGCAGAGGCGACCGCAAGGCCAGACCGCCGCTTTCAAATTCTGCGAAGGAAGAGAGAGAATAAGGAGGGGTTAGAAAGCACTCCTTCATGAATATGCATGACTGACTACAAGATGACGTGGGCGTAATGAATGAAGTTACTTTTTGTTGTTGTTTCTATTCGCTTTCTTTGACAGCGACCCGAAAAACACGTTGATGCGGTTGGCCCAGAAGTGAATGCGGCGGCATGGAAAGGCTCTTTTTGGGGGAGGGGGGAGATGGGCCTGGAAATTGCGTTCTCGTGTTACGGAAGTGAAAGCGGGGTTCGGGTGTGCACGCGTATATTACCATGTGTTTCAGGGAAAATGATCACTAATTTAAAAAAAAAAAAGGTTTTTCAGGTAACGAGAAGAACTTTGCGGCTTAGTAATATGAGTGTTGGCGGACGTCAAAAAACAGGCGAATCATCTTAACTAGCCAAGTAATTAACTAAATTCTAATAGTTAACTTTTCAACTATTACCAATAGGCACCTGATTGTAATTAGAGATTTGTAGCCGGTCGTTAGTAATAGCCATATCAGTTTTTGGAATTTCGAAAACGCCATTTCTCTCGCCGCTGTGGCACGACAAAATTTGGCTATTTCGACTAGTTACGACCACTGGAGGGGTTGCTTTGCCTGCATACTTTTCGAAAGTCCATGCATTTTAGCACGATGTAGCCAAATTTTGCCGTGCCACAGCGCCGAGAGTAATGGCGTTTTCGAAATTCTAAAAACTGACATGGCTATTATTAACGGCCGGCTACAAATCTCTAAGTACAGTCAGGTGCCTATTGGTAATAGTTAAAAAGTTAACTATTAGAATTTAGTTAATCATTTAGCTAGTTAAGATGATTCGCCTGTTTTGTTGACGTCCGCCAACGCTGGCATTACTGTGCCGGAAAAAGCTTCCGTTTACTTCAAGAACCCTATTTTTAAACACGAGTGATCACGTTCCCTGAAACACCTGGTATATAGCAAAGTATACGCTTCGATCGGAGGACCGATATTTTTCAAGACCGATCTTAAGAAAGATCGGTTCGATCGAAATGTCGAGCCAAATAAAAATGTTTCCTCTAGCGAAGCGTATACTTCACTATATACTTTTTAAGCAGTCAAGCACGTCAACCTCTCGCAAACTATATATATATATATAGCCATTAATATCACGAAAAGAAAATCGAGAGCGAATAAAACCCTCCAATAAACTGAACTCCTGGATTTACGACGCCTTGTCATGTCAAGTAGAAAGCGATCGTCATTATAAGTACACTTTATTGCGAACCGAAGACCGCTTGCGAAGTTGTCATTTCGAGCACGTTCCTCGAAATTACCCGTACTAAAGATTGGCCACCCAATGCTCTGTCTCATCAGATGCACGGATCGAGGAAAACCGCATGGACCGACCTCCGGCACAGTGGTAACACATTCAATCCGGCGAGCTAGATTATCACGACCGTCAAAATTTGATAGCCCTCTACCGACTGGCTGAAAAGACGACTAAAAAATCTGGATCATCCGCATAAAGCGAAATAAGCGTAAATTTTTTGCAAATATTGCAAATCTTGTGTGAAGCTCTACGCTGTCCTTTCTCGCTATCGCTACCCTCCGTATTTCTCCCTGCTATCCTGTCTCTGTCCCATTATTTAAGTCGGCCACAGCTGGGGTGCTTAAGACACTAGATCGCAGTTGCCACGACTGGCAATGATATTTTTCCTTCCTTGTTGCATTTGTGTAATAACCAAACAACCACTACTACTACTGTCGAACTGTTTCGACGCGGGAATTTGAAGTCAGGACAAACGATGACGTCGTACCGACTATAAAAGCCCCGTCCTTAGCTTTAGCTGTGGATAGACCAGTCGTGCTATCCCAGCACACGAAATCTGTCTTCCTGTATGGCGGAGTACAGTCCTCCACAGAGTTGTCTAGAGCGCTCGAACCCGACCGCGGCGGCTGCGTTTTTATGGAGGAAAAACGCTAAGGCGCCCGTGTGCTGTGCGATGTCAGTGCACGTTAAAGATCCCCAGGTGGTCAAAATTATTCCGGAGCCCTCCACTACGGCGCCCCTTTCTTCCTTTCTTCTTTCACTCCCTCCTTTATCCCTTCCCTTACGCGGTTCAGGTGTCCAACGAATATATGAGACAGATACTGCGCCGTTTCCTTTCCACAAAAAACAATTATTATTATTATTATTATTATTATTATTATTATTATTATTATTATTATTATTATTATTATTATTATTATTATTATTATTACTCGAACTGCGCCCCGTCTGCGCTCCGCAGTGCACAGAGTGACGCCTAGCGGCAGCGCCTGGTTCGAGATTGCGCATCTTTGACTGTAGTCTGAGCATCAGACATGCGCTATCTCGAACCAGGCGCTGCCGCTAGACGTCACTCTGCGCGCTGCGGAGCGCAGACGGCCAGGAGTTCGAGCGCTCTACACAGGTCTGTGGGCGACTGTACAATGGAGGACGTCGGGAATCGGGCGCGTCCTTGGCATACCCTGAACCGCGGTCCCCTTCCTGCTGACTGTGCTGTTTTAAAACCGCAGATATAACTCTGTTGTCAAAATAACTGCGTGAAAAACATTGCATCATTATCCACCATTCAACGGAGTGATCCGAGTCAGGTGGTGGCGTTAACCCTAGAAAACGCTGCGAGACGAACCCGTGGGCGTCGTCAGCATGCCGGGCAACACGACCTGCTTGAACTGCCTGTCAAGCGTAACGGCAGACGTGCGTTCTCCCAACAGCTAACGAAGCGGCGCATCGGGTTCCGCAGTTTCAAAATATCTCCTGCGACGACGAAGTCGTATTGGGCAAGAGAGAGGGGAGGGGGATTGGAAATTCGAGTCGACTCGCCAAACCCTTGTGTGGAAGGTGTCGGGTTGCTCCCTATCACAGCGCAGCAGATTAGTTTGACAATGGCTGTAAGATAGAACGCATAAAGAAAAAAAAAGATGTGAGAAAGAAGAAAAAGAAAACAGCTAGGAAGAAAAAAGATATAGAGAGAGACAAGAGGAAAGCAGGAAAAGTTGAGAAACAAAGGAAAAAGAAAAGAGGGAAAGAGACGAAAGACAGAACAGAAGAATGTACGAAATGAAGCCTGAAAAGGGAAGGACGATGAAAAGGAAAGAAAGCACACAGAAAGAAGGACGAGAAGAAATAAAGATGGAATGAAGAAAACGAAGAGAAATTTGGGAAGAAGGACGGAAAGAAGGAAGAAAATGAGGAAAGAAAGAAACAAGAATGGAAGAAACCTTAGAGGGCAAAAAAAAAAAGGAGATCGGGATGCAGCAACGAATGAAGAAAGGAGAAAGAAGGAGTGATCGAACGAGAGAGCGAAATGAATAGAGGCAAAGACAGAAAGACGTCGGTATGCGATGTATGCGACACTGATACGCAGCCTTCAAGCGCATGGTCGAACATAACAAGCAATCCCTTCATGCAACCCGTCGATAATATTCCCCTCAAAACTTAGTGCCTGAAATCCCACCATATACACGACGGCGGGGTCATGCATAGATTTTAGAAAATATGCTACCTATATGGAAAAGTGGACCTGCTATAGTTCATCCGCCATGGAGAGACGCAGGAATTTTTTTTTCCCCCGGGAATATGTGGTTTCGTGTTTCGCTTGGTTGTTGTTTCGCATAAAAAGTGGATTCAGCCGTAACAATATTCTCCTCGAGGCAAAGTTCCAAGAAATGATGTGAAAGTTTCCGTTCCAGCCTATAGCAGCGAACCGTCTTCTGCGTCAAATATATTGAATAAGTGAAAAACGCAGTGTAAAGAAACAGTTTAATCCGCTCACGCAGAAGATCATCGTGACGCAGCTATTTATACTAAGGCAAAATCCACGCTTTCGGGCCAACGCTAGCCGAGCCTATAGTCACGTGACTATAGGCGTATTTTCTGACACCGCCGCTGTTGCGTTGTGTCTGCTCCGTTAGCGGACCCAACGGGTAGCGAAGAGCCGATCGTCAGAAGTCGGGCAGCAGGCACTCGGGCATCGCGTTTGACGACGATGCAGAGACGAGTCGAGCAATAGAGAAAACTAACAGAGATTTATTTACATGGTGATCGAAGTGATTTCGGTCCCACACTGAGCACTACGGCTCGTTTTAAAGGGTCCCGAGTCCCCAGGTCCCTAGTTGGGGAACTTGGTTTAATCAAAAGCGTCCAATCACTACCCTTTTGAGTCACGTGCACTTTCTTCGGGAACCACCGACCGAGACGTCCCCGACACACCCTCGCCACTTCCGGCGCCTGGCCGTTCCTGCAGGAGCGATGACAAACACGAAAGGCGACCCAGGTGGAAGGAGCGAAAACAAGGCACAAGTCGAAGCAGCACTTGCGAACAGAGTTCCGCACAATGGAAGAGGAGGCGTCTTCAGAACGACTGGTACACAGGTGGTGGGGCTCGCTGTAAACAACAGCAGCCGCGTCCGCCGCCGCGCACGGGCCACCCAACAGGACACCCAGACACACTCTCGCCGCCTCCGGCAACTGGTTGTAATGGGCTTTGCCACTTAGCGCACGACCCTCTCGGCGCCTCTCTCCCTATGCACACAATTGAAAACATACGCGCGCCGTGAACCCGAGGAAGCAGCTTGGAGCAGTTTGGCCAGACCAGCGGATGTCCGTCCGAAACCCACTGTCCCGAGGCTCGGGATATTTCGAAACGTAACAGCTTCTCCGGCGGTGTCCGAGATCCCGATGGACAAAGGTCAACAATCATTGTTCAGAGGGATAACTGGGGCGGATGGTGTTCACCATGTGCTTCACTGATGCTGGTACTCTATTTCTTCAGGTAGTCTCTGCAGCTCCCTTTTTTTTTCTCTCTCAGAATGACGGCTTCTTGTTCTCTGCAGGCCACTTTACTTCCTAGGAAGGCAGCATCAGTTGAACAACACAGAAACCACAACTGCAAAGCAAGCAAGTGCCATGACTCTCTCCCTGAAATTTGCCAGGCTTCTTTTCAACCAAAACGGTTTTAATCCTTGCACAATTACGGCAGCAATTGAAGCAACCTGAGCATTCTTCAAACATACAAACAAGAGTTCAAGATGCCCGATAAAAAAAAAGTGATAGTACGCATAAGTCAGGAAAAAAAAATGCACACAAGCCAGAATCTCCGAGACTATCAGTTACACTAAAAGCAGCGACTTAAGCCATCGGCATTGCCGTTCAATTTACCTCTTTTGTACCGAACGTCAAAAGAGTATTGCTGCAGTGCGAGGCTCCAGCGGAGCAGTCGGCCGTTTTTAGGGGACATACTCTGCAACCACGTGATACCTACGATAGAGTACCCCGGACCTTTTTTGAAATAGCACATTTTTCTTTGCAACACCTTCTTCCTCCCGGCACCTAAGACTCTGCAGTGTGGAGTCTGCCCTTTGTTCAGCTATCAAGGACGATCGGTCAACCCCTAGCAATCTTTGCAGGCTATCAAATGCCAGTGTTATCAGAAGCTCACCAGAGGCCTCTTTAAGCTCCATACAATTTTTGCTACTTTCAGTGCTGCCCAGAATGTTTACTTCTTCAGTCGCCGTTGCGGGGACCTCTCCTGACGCGTCAGGAGGCTCACTTTCCACCGTACCAACGCTACTTGACGCTTCCAGCGGCATGGCCTTAGCGGCAATTTTTCGTGCTTTCGAGCGAGTTAGCGCGTAGACAGTCCCCTCCCCGAACACGAGGTCCTTCTGCCGCAGCAGTTGATCTGATCTGTTTGAAAACAGATAGGGGTACTGCATCGGCAGGCTGGCTGACACGGCAGCCTCCGTATGAAGTACTCCAAAGGGGCCTTCAATGCTTATGTTAGCAATAGGAAGGCACACGCTATTGGCTTCCACCGCCTGTTTAATCCAGGCACACTCCCCGGTGAATTGCCCTGGCTCTACATACGATGGGTGGACTACGTCCATTGTAGCTGCCGAATCTCGCAGCACGCGACACGGCTTTCCATTCCCTACAAGATCTCGGATGTAGGGCTCTAGAAGCTTCAAATTTTCCTCGTTGCTGTCCACTGACAAGCAAACAACTTTTGGGTTTTTGCACACCGCCGCCATATGTCCCGGCTTTTGGCAGTTATAGCACACCGGCGCCCGTCTCTTTTCAAATGCTTTCTTTTGGCGCTCTTCTGCTTCAGGTGCTTCCTCTTTTATCCCCGCGCCCTTTTCTGAAGATTCTACACTCCGTGCCTGCTCCTTCACTTTGAAAAGTTGCCCCCTCTCTCCAGATGCTTTCCTGTTCTGGTATTCTTTCTTAGGGCTTCCCTTTCTGTCGAGTGCACGGCGTGAGGCGAACTCTTCTGCCAGGTCAGCTGCCTTCGAGACAGTCGTAACGTCTTGCCTGTCTTGCACCCAGTGCCTTATGCCTTCAGGCAACCGACGGTAGAACTGCTCGAGGCCGAAGCATTGCATCATTTTCTCGCTTTCGTCATACGCCTTAGCTTCTTATAGCCATTCTCCCAGGTTAGCCATCAGCTTGTACGCGAAGTCTGGGTATGACTCATCCCTCTGCTTCTCGGCGTTGCGAAATTTTTGACGGAATGCCTCAGCTGACATTCTGTACTTTTTCAGCAGACTAGACTTCACTTTGTCGTAGTTGTCTGAATCTTCCTTACACAAGCGGGCAATCACATTGGCAGCCTCACCTGACAATAGAGTCAGCAAGCACTGTGGCCACGTTGCCCTGGTAAACCCTGCCTTCTCGCACGTGCGCTCGAAGTTTACCAGAAACAGACCTATGTCCTCTCCTTTCCTATAAGGTTGCATGAGGTCTTTCATTCTGACCGACTTTTGCTCTCATACGCTAGGTGCTATGCTCTCACCGCTTTCGTTTCGAGCCTTTAGCACCTCCAGTTCAAGACGCTTAAGCTCAAGCGTTTTCTCTAAGCGTTTATCATTTCTCTGTTCTGCTTCCCGCTCTGATTTCTCTCTTTCCGCAATTAGCTCCAGACATTCTGAGAGCTCATCGTCGTCTGCCTGAAGTGCCTCGATAGCCGCGATGATGGCTGGCTTTCTTGTTTGGTCCCGGACATCGAAACCCAAATTTTTGGCCAACTCCAGCAAAAGCGGCTTTTTTAATGCTTTCAGATCCATGGCTGCCTCTAGAGCTGCAAGATTTTCACTTTACCAGGAAATATTTCAACTTACTTTGAAACAACATGTCAAAGATAGCCACAACATACAAAACCTTTGTAAGCTAACTAAGTACAAAGCCTGGTGAAACCTCAGTGAAGAAAATCCCAGCACTCACCGAACTGTGCAACCATGATCCCAGCGGAGTCGATCCCGACGCTGCCAACCAGTTGTTGCGTTGTGTCTGCTCCGTTAGCGGACCCAACGGGTAGCGAAGAGCCGATCGTCAGAAGTCGGGCAGCAGGCACTCGGGCATCGCGTTTGACGACGATGCAGAGACGAGTCGAGCAATAGAGAAAACTAACAGAGATTTATTTACATGGTGATCGAAGTGATTTCGGTCCCACACTGAGCACTACGGCTCGTTTTAAAGGGTCCCGAGTCCCCAGGTCCCTAGTTGGGGAACTTGGTTTAATCAAAAGCGTCCAATCACTACCCTTTTGAGTCACGTGCACTTTCTTCGGGAACCACCGACCGAGACGTCCCCGACACACCCTCGCCACTTCCGGCGCCTGGCCGTTCCTGCAGCAGCGATGACAAACACGAAAGGCGACCCAGGTGGAAGGAGCGAAAACAAGGCACAAGTCGAAGCAGCACTTGCGAACAGAGTTCCGCACAATGGAAGAGGAGGCGTCTTCAGAACGACTGGTACACAGGTGGTGGGGCTCGCTGTAAACAACAGCAGCCGCGTCCGCCGCCGCGCACGGGCCACCCAACAGGACACCCAGACACACTCTCGCCGCCTCCGGCAACTGGTTGTAATGGGCTTTGCCACTTAGCGCACGACCCTCTCGGCGCCTCTCTGCCTATGCACACAATTGAAAACATACGCGCGCCGTGAACCCGAGGAAGCAGCTTGGAGCAGTTTGGCCAGACCAGCGGATGTCCGTCCGAAACCCACTGTCCCGAGGCTCGGGATATTTCGAAACGTAACACCGCCCATAGAGTTAGTTTAACATTATCTACAGGGCTTACAGTTCATCCTCCGCAGAAATGCCGCCGGGAAGATGAGGCTTCGTATTTGGCTCGGCTAGCGTTGGCCCGAAAGCGTGGATCTTGCCTTAGTATAAGTATAGTGCCTATATTCTAGGCACTATAGTATAAGTAGCTGCGTCACGCCTATAGTCATTTGCGTACCCGCCGCGGTGGCTCAGTGGTTAGGGCGCTAGGCTACTGATCCGGTACTGATCGGCTACTGATACTTTCTTTTTTCACTCCCTCCTGTAACTCTTCCCTTACGGCACGGTTCGGGTGTCCGCCGATGTATGAGACAGATACTGCGCCATTTCCTTTCCACACAAAAACCAATTATTATTATTATTATTGCCGCGCCTTCATGGACACAGTGCAATCATATACTCGCACGATAAATGTATATTCGCTGGGCCATAACCTTGCTTCTAAGCAACTAAATTCGTTATAATTAGCGTTCACGCCAATACACGCGTTCCACGCCTCTCAGTTATCGCTGCCGCTGCTGTTTCTATTGCGTAATTACGTAATTCGCATCGGCTTTCTTGAGCAGCTTAACGCATAAGTACGGTCCCCCCTGGCAAGCCCCCAAGTAAACGCCGCGAGGAAAAAAGAAAAAGGAACAAACAAAAGCGCCCGCGGTTCAACGACCTCTTGCGGCGCTGCGGTGAGTCGGCGTCGCGAGAACGCGACTTAGATCACTTCGTTACGGCACACATTCCGAAAACTTTCTGAGCGCCCCCCGGAGTCATTTTCCCAGATGGCAATGTCACGCCGGTCCCAGAACTTTACCCCGTATAGCCACGACTCCGTGAACCGACTGGTGACCGCTCAGGAGGCGATTGGCCGAATTAGGCGACCCGTTCGCTGCTTGCAGTGGCAGTTTGGCCGGTAGACTGAGCGCAGCTGAGGATTATATAGGAGGCAAAAAAAGAAATAAACTCCTATAGAATAAAGCGCCTTCGAGGTCGAAAAAAGAGAGCCACGACCCCCACCAGGGGCCATAAGACGTCCAAGAACCAATGTCACGTACGTTCCATGCGTGTACACGTGTTCGAGAGTTTCTCGGAAACCCGAACACTCGCGTCTTTTTGTGCGCAAGCGCCTGTAGCGTCTGTACACCATGTCTGTCAAGACTTAAGTCATACCCGAATGAAATAAAAAATACAACTATCGCTCTACACAAGCGCGAACAAACACAGCATAGATACACGTAAACAAACACGCGCACATAGACACACACATCCGCAGACACACAAACACCCACAAACATTGCGGAGAATTGCGATGACCCAGTTTGTAGGTCGCAGAACGTGCTCGGTCATATCCCTGGGTTCACTGTATATGCGTTGTTTTCCCTTTGCCTTTCACCGTCTTCCTGTTTTATGTATTTATTTCGCGAGACCGGCGCCAATGTAGCCGGATTGTAGCTCCTAAGCGAAGGGAAAGAGGCGTGGCGTCGATGCCGGAGATGGCTCCGCATCATGACTTCTTCCTTTCCAAGCGCACGAACCAGCCGCGGGGTCGTCCCGCGGGACACATTCTCGGGGGGGGGGGGGACGAAAAAAAAAATCTAGGGCGCGTGGCACCGTTGGGCGAAACCGCTCTCCGAAACGAAACGCGGCCGGCGCGTCACTGCGGGCGAAGTTTCGCCGATACAGGACAGTTTGTGAGCTGGCAGTGCCCGAGACGTCGCCTATAGCTGCAGCAAGGTCACGGGCGCAGTTTCTTTAGAGCGAAAGCTCTACTTTAGGACCAAAGTTGCAAAAGCCGATTCATCGCTGAAGCCTTGACCTTCAATAAATAAATAAATAAATAAATAAATAAATAAATAAATAAAATAAACACTGCCCCAACTGGGATTCGAACCCATCCCAGAACGAACAGATCAGCTTCACTGGCCACTACACGAGAGCACTATGCTATCTTTTTTTTTTCTTTATTGCCTGGCTTTGGCCCATAACATTTAACCAAAAAACACTCAACAAAAAAAAAAAACACCCAAAGCGCAATGTACATACGCAACTGTCGTGGTCAGCTAGCATTAGTCTGGCTTCGTCATACTAAAATTCACGTAGCATACAGAGCGGCTCTAGCCTCGAGAGCCACTCGGGAGGCTCCGCAGCGGCTTTCTGGATGGCCAGAAAGCAGTCCATTCTTTCCCGAAAATAAATTCGGGCATGTCGTGCGTGTTTGTCACAATCTTCTGCTACCGATTGACACCATGCATGCTTCATTGTCAGTACCCCTATAGTCCGTATGCTGTTGCATGCTGGGAAAGTAATTACCTGATCACGTGTAAACTGTCGGCCTCCGATAAGCCTTGCCCCGAATTTAGGTACACCTCATTCGTTTCATTTAAAACACGAATGTTTCTACGTAGAAAAACAAAAGAAAAGGGGGGAGGGCATGGTGCTTTTTGCCTACTTATACATTTTCCCTCTGCATTTTGTCTATTTGTTCCTTGTACTAAGCACATGCTCTTAATATAGCTGCGCGCATATTATTGTCAGTCCGGAGCCAGCCAGCCAATTGCGGGTTCTGCGCATACTTTGCCTATGACGTGAACCTGGCACTGCGTCAGAAATGCCAGATGCGATATGTACACTGCCTGTTTCTGTTAACAGTTATTGTTACAAAAGTTCTATATGTGCTTTGTGCTGGTTACTTTTGCAAGCGCATCGCAACAGCTCAGCTTTGCTCTGTGACGGGTTGCTAGTTGAGTAATGTTACGTTGGTACAGGCATGGTAGACTCCCCAGCGCGTATTTTATTAAAACTCAGACACGAACGGTAGGTGTCGTTCTGGAACATTGTTTTGCTGCAGCAGCCGGGGCTAGCTTGCGAGAGGCATTCGAACCGACGACATATGCACCTTCAGCTGTATGCCTTCCCAGACACTTTACCTGTGAATTCCCTTAAGCCGCAGTTGAGGCGTCCGCCGAGATGCGAGACAATTGATGCGCTATTTCCTTTCCCCCCCCCCCAAAAAAAAAAAAAACAATTTCCTTATCAAAATTTTGATGCAACCGTTCGTCCTACAGCTTTCCGGGTGGTGTCATACGTGTGTGTGGCGCGTCATTAAAACGACGGCGGCCAGTACAGCGCGTCGCACGTCCTGCCCACGTCTAGTTTCCCCTATGAGTTTCAACTAAAATAAACTCAGCTCTCGTCTGGTCTCTTGACCGAACTACTGTTTTGTTTGCCTTATCTCTTATTGTTGGATCCGGCACTTAACTTACCATCACTGGCTTCACTGTTCTTAGCCCATTTTTTGTTCAGTTTCTAAGCCTAGAAGTTGCAGCATGTTTTTGAGGACGGGGCGGTCAAGAGAACTTAACAAGCAGTGATGGCGCACAGCACGTAACGGCTCATGGAGCCGGAAAAAACTGGGCGCACTAGCCCTGAAAAAAAATGTGGTGCAAAGTATAAAGCTTCGCACACGTTAGAACAAACAGGCGCCAAGGGCAAGAAAAGTAGGTTCTAATGTCTTCAGGGAGCTATGCGGTTCTCTGGGCAAAGTTCACCGAGTGGACTGGCAAAACTATAGAAAAAGTGTCCTCAGGGAGCTATGTGCTCTTTGGGCAAAGTTCACAGAGGGAGCTGGCAAAAATATATAGAAACACGACACAGCAGCTAAATACAAGGCGAAAGAAAGCGCCCTCAACAACAAAAAAAAACTATTCTCCTGCTGCGGCAGGGGTACAGGAAAACTGCCGAGCACCGATGGACGAGGCCGGGCCCCTGTGTTCCGCAGACCCCGCTAGCTAGAAGCCCAGTAGTACAGGCCCCCGCATCGGCGGTGTATAGGCCTGGGTCTGGTCAGTGTTTATTTAGCCGCGCAGCACTAATCGGAAGCGAGCACCAGACAAGGTCCAGTGCACCCGAAATAGCCGTCAGCCCTTCCGGGTAACAATGCATGGAACCCGGTGCCGAAAGGAAGGAGGGCTGAGGCCAGAAGCGACGTGCCCTTCCCCTACATCCCTTCCCCCTCTCCCAACTCTGCGTGGGCGATCAAAGAACGGTCCTCGCAGCTACCGCTGTTTATGTTTATGCCATCTAGCAGGCCGACGAACTTGGGGTGTCAGGGAGGGCAAAGCCCGTAAAATCCGATAGGGAGAGCCCCTTGCAGAGGTAAAAACCTTGCACAAGGCGGATCTTTTTGACGCTTTTGGGCATCTGCGCCTTACTTGCGTTGTGGAAAGGCTCGTATACATGTCTGCGCGCGAGCGTTTTGAATGCGGGAATCCGTTGCGGCAGAAGCCAAGAGCTAACCGTGTCCGAAACCCGGCGCCCAACAGTAAACTGTTTTTTTTTTTAAACCGAGTCAACAGGACCCCGCGTCTGTGACCTCGTATACATGTTGGGGCGCGTGCTGGTTTGTGTATGCAAAGTCCCTGCACGTGATGAAGCAAGGTCAAGGGAATAAACGTTGCTGGAACGTGGTTAGAGCAATAAGCCATCAGCCTAAACGGGTTAACAGGACTGCAAGAAACGTTCCATACGACCAGAAGGCCGGTATAAAGTAAGAGGGGGTGCTCCCGACTTTTGGAAAAGCAGCCAAAGAGGCCCCGTCCTAGCGATTTGAGTAAATCGGATCATTTTCTGAAAGGTTCTGCGCCCCATCTCCGGCGATACGTCTAGGCTTAACTTCTGATTTGTTTTTGTTTTGCATTGAAAAACACGAGCTCATTTCAGCTTCTTTCCTTCGATTTTGGGTTCGGGATTAAATAGAATCGCCTGTCTACATTTTCTGGGGTTGTTTTCTGCGTAGGTATTTAACTAAGCATGCGCCGCAAGACGCTTTGGCACGTTTCTACAGTTACACAGACATCGCTAACAGTGAACGTAGGGAATTTTCGTAGAAAAGGACCCCTTTGGACGGCTGCAATATATTTTATAGCGAAAGCTCTACTCCCGTGCAAAGCTGAAGGTCATGTGGCCATGAAATCTGACCTTCAAACCAGGAGGAGCGGAGGATTGGCTCTGACGTCATGCCACGTGACTCCCCACAGCTGCGCGCGTTGAGCCGACGGCGCTCGCTCACCTCGCAACTATCGAATCACGTGACTCGCTGCGCCCCGCCACAGCTGCGTATGAGGAGCCGATGGCACTCTCGCAACTGCCGGAAATCACGTGACGCGCCGTTCGCTGTATGAAAGCACGCGGTGTGTGCTTACTTTCTTGCGCTTATACCTTAACAGAGCTTTTGCTCGTCTTACTAGGTTCAGCCAGTTTTAACCACAGCTATTTTTTTTTTTGCGTGCTAGTGCGAACAGCAACACACTTCAGAAAAATAGCATTTCGATTAACGCCGACAAAGTCGAAACTTCGACCAGGAGTGAAGAGGATATATTGGAGATGAAGGACTTTTACGAACACGGGGAAAAAATGACTTCATTACGAGGCGACAGCGATAAAGGTGACGATGGTGCCGATGACGATTGCCCCGATGACGGTGCCAGAGAGAAAACCGAAGTGGAACCGAACCAAATGAAACTGAAGACGGCAGATAAACTCCGCAAGGCTCAAGGCGCGCGAATCAATCAGACCTAAACCTTCAGACCATGTTGTCAATCCATGATTCGTTTTGAGCCCAAAAATGGCCGACCCTTTGAATAGCGATTAGGCATTCACTCTTGTAAGCAGTGCCAACGATTCATTGCATACATTCTTGCTGTGTTTTTAGCTCAGCACAAAACGCAAGCTTTATTTTCGCGTTGAAGTACGCCAGTCTGTCGAACCTCCGCGCTTCAGCGGCTAAGAAAATATGCGTTTCTTTCTGGTGTTGTTTCATTCTACTTGTGAGCTCTCTCTCTCTTTCTCTTGTAGCTCCTTCGGTGTTTACCGATGCAAACGACCTTGTTTGCCAAACGCAAACTGCATTGCCCTTCGACTGCCAAAACGTTGGACCGCTGCTTTGCATTTCGCGAGGCCCGTACACTCTAAATAAAACCAAGCCGAGGGCGTCTGACGTCCTTCAGCGACGGACTGGAACAAGCGAGTGGAGCTGAACATACACGCATCACGCTGACGTTTTGCAACTGACGTGCATTTCTTTTCCTCAGGCGATTCTTTCTCCATTCTTCGTTTCCGACTACGTGCATGCTTCATTTTAGCCCTTCCAATTCACGCCCTGTTCCAACTCTCATGAATTTTCCAGCGCCTTCTTACGGAATCGATGTTTAGCTTGTGGTGATGCTGACGGTGCGAAAAGCAAAAAAAGAGATCAGACAGAGCGAGTATATGCTAATGAAGATAGAACATCCTGTGTTCACGACAGTGCGCTGGCATCGTGTATTTATTCACTGTCCTTTTTTTATGTACGCCCAGTGCGAGTTAGGCCTTCTTGCATGACGTTCTCCTACCAGGGGAGCAACTCTACAGCGTTGACGACGCTTGAGAGAATTTCTTCGACTACATTAACGTCGGCGGGGGTAGCGACAGCATCCTTCAATGTCCACGTCACTGTTCTTTTCTACATTTTAACACGGTTTCGCAACCGAAACTCCGCCCTTACGCAGCAGTCTTCATCGTTTTCGAGTAATAACAGCAAACCTTCCGAGCTCCGAGGCCTAATTGGAAAATAGAAACAAAAATGTGTCGTCGCTCATAAAAGTCGCCCATTGGTTGGAAAGTAATGACGCCACCAGACCGAAACTGACTCCACTTCCGGTAAAGGCATCAACACAGCTTCTAATGCTACGGCATTAACAACGCCTGAGGTAATTAATTAGGTGTCCATGCGAATTTTTTTTCTAAATGATGGAAGTGAAAAAACGTTAAGTTCTAATGGAAGTCTGCAGCTTAGAACGTAGTAGCTAGTTGGTCATGTGCTTAATAGACAGCACGCATGCGCATCGGGAGTTGTAGGTTTCAAAGTCACGTCAGTTGTGAGCCGTGGTCGTGTTCGTCAAGAGGCGATGCACTTTCGAGTGCAGTTGTAAGAATGCATCATGATCGGCTGACTCCCGTCTACGCGTCCCGACCAATCATGGTGCCCTGCACGATACGTTACCATAACAAAACCAACCAGTCACGAGCCTCCGTTACGCCCGAGCACGTAATCCAACTCGGCCTATGATTGGGGGACTCTTGAAACAGTTTTTAGGGCGTAGCGCAGTGTTAGAATGATGACTGCATTTTAATCCACATTCGACATTCATTCAGTGTCTTGCGTTGTTTTCGAGAACGCAATCGCAAACTCTTCTCATTCAATACTGCCTAACAGTACGGATACTTGGGCTAAGTAAATGCAGTGGGTGCAGTATTAAAAGAAAAATCGTCAGTCGTACAGTGAACGACCTTTCATTTGTGCCTTAACTTGTCTGTTTTTCTTGACTGAACTGAGAATTTTGACCTATAACAGTCTTATGCCTGTTTCACATGGCGCGACGCGAACGAAAAATTACGGCCCTGTCGCACTGTCGTTGCGACGGTAATCGCAGCCGCCGTTTCACATGCCAACGATTTCTTGTCGGTGTCGTCGGCACCCTAGCGTCGGTGCGGCCTTTCAGTGGACGAAAACTCGTCGGCTGCAATAAATGTCAAACATCGTGGCAGGCGTTGCTTTCGTAATCATGGGTGATAACACTGAGCCGTGATGTATTATTATGTTCAATGAAACGTTTTCGAGATTTTCCTGTCATGTCGCTGAACTCCTATTGGCTGACTACTGTGACCATCGCTGCGACCGCACCGACGCTGCGACAGTGCGGCCAACTTGTTGACAGTCTGTCGCAGTGGCCCTGCGACGAGAACGACGCGCATTTCTGTCGCACAGCGGCAGAAATCGCACTGCGCTGCGGCAACAATCGCATCATGTGAAGCGGCCATTAGACGGGCAGCGAGGACAATTGTAATAAGATTTTGTATCAGCTTAAAATTCGATTGTGTGGCGCCTTTCGTGGCTTTATTGTCCCCCTTGCTGCAGCAATAGACGTGCATTTATTCCGGTGAAAGTTGGAGTTGAAAATCTAGAATATTTTTTCTCGCAATTAGATTCATCATCGTGATATTGATGATGACGCCAAGAGCACTAGGGATCCCTTCCCTATAGGGTCCGAGCCCCCAATGTCTGAGTTCGTATAGTCCGGTACATCTTTATTTTTCTTTGTGTTAGCTCTGCATCAATACACTCTTTGCTGGCGCCTAAACCGTTAAATTTAAGCAACAAAAAATACGAAAACCAGCTATTCATGTAAAGCCTCTCCCACGCAGCACTTTTTTATTTTTTGAAATGAACTTTGAGTAGGAGCGCGAGCCAAATAGGAAAGAAAATAAATACACGCTTCAATACGCTTCGTGGCTTGCTCCACAGCCTACGGAGGCGGTTTCAAGCGACAGCGCGCTAGCGTTTCGAGGAACTCTCCCTTCGCATTTTATTCGTCTTCCTACGGCTTCTATATTTAAACGTTACTTACCCGGGGAGGGGGGGGGGGGGAAGGCTCGGTGCTTTTATAATACGCAATCCCGTTCGTACGAACGCTTGGCTCTGCGAACGCCGCATGTTCTCATTATACGGGCCATTCATTGACGCTGCATGGCAGTCCCCACGAGGTGTCTATAAACGACGAACGCCTTATGTGAACGGAAGAGAAAAAATTACACACAAAACGAAAGCTATTTCCTTCCCGTCCCTGCCATGCAAGAAAACGATTTATAAGTGGTCCGATACGACCCGCCAAGAGATAAAACAGACACGGAAAAAATAAAACAAAAGCGTGTAAATAGGAAGTGCGGTAGACACGTTCGAAGGCATAAGCAGCGAGGACGTGCGACTGTTGAGTGCTTGAAAGAGGCTGTATGTGACAAAGCGGCTCGTGTGTGATGTACAATAAGGGAAACAGAAATTGGGCCGCGACAGTGTTCTTGAACTGCATAACGACGTTGAGCTCAGAAATTGGCCGAGGAACGGACACTAAATGGGAAAGCGATTTGGGGAAGGGCACGTGAATGTTTATTAGAGCTCGTGTACAGGGAAGAGTTCAAATAATTCTATAAGATAGGGTTTTCTGGGGTAAAACAATGGCTTCTTCAGCATAGTATTACCAGTGTTGGCGGGCACCAGGAAACCGGTGAATAGTCTTAAGTAGTAAGCTGGTTAATTTTTAATAATTGCGTTTTTAACATTACAGTTAGCCGCCTATTTGCAATTAAGGATTCGCTAGTAATAGACATATCAGGTTTTTTTTTTTAAATTCCGGAAATCCGATTACCGTTGGTGCTGTGGCTCGACAAAATTTGGCTTTTTAGCCTAGTTAAGTGCACTGAAATGGTTGCTTTGCCTGCATGCTTTTCGAAAGCGCATGTATTTTGGCACGATATATATATATATATATATATATATATATATATATATATATATATATATATATATATATATTATATATATATATATATATATATATATATATATATGTATATATATATATAGAGAGAGAGAGAGAGAGAGAGAGAGAGAGAGAGAGAATAATAGCTGTACGTGAGGCAAGATGTTGCTTATTATAGTACATATGACTGAGGACACGCGTGGCAGAGTAGATCTCTTTTACGGGACGATGAAGGAAAAAGACACAGGCAGGCGCACAAGAATATATTTGAGCGAATTCACGGCGTAAATCCGGAAATACACAGCATACAAAAAAAGAGGAAGGAAGCGGGTCAGGAGTGCGCCAGTTGTTATGAAGCGTTGATGAAGACGTCACTGCAGCTTGTACGCTTCTCGGCATGCGCGCCCTCGAACGAAGACATCTACATCCCTGTTTGGGCCGTTGTTGGCATGGAAATAGAATAAAGTAGAAAGAGATCTGGGCCAAGAGGAGTCCTTTCAATGAGATCACGGAGTTAACTGAAAGGCCTACCCAGGAAATACTCTCTAGGAAAGAATACCCTGCGCACAAAGGACACCCCAATTGTTACGGAGCGGAGATGGAGCCATATCACTGTATAGCAGACGTGTCAGTGTGTGTACGTGTGCGTGCATAGAAATGAAGACATCGCCTGCATCGCAGCCCGACTAGGCCCCATTATTGCGGGGAAGCTCACGAGCCATTGCAGTCTGTTCAGCTGCGCGAGTGGCGTGAAAAAAGAAATGATAGAAAAAGATACGTTCGTCTTGAAAGAGCCGCTTGCCAGGCAGCAATTGGCGCTTTTATGTTCAGCGTGCGATGCGTGTGCGTGAAGACACGGCGCAATCTTCTTTGACGCCCCCCCCCCCCCCCCCCCCCTCCTGCTTTCTTTTGTTGGTGCGGAGTCGAAATAGCCTCTGACTGCCGGGGACTCCTCTCTTTATTAACGCCTCGCCGCCTCTTGGCTTACCTAGCCAGCTGACCCTTTCCCTTACAACTTTACGACCCCTTCATTTTACCGACAGGGTGAAGGCTCTTTCAATGCGCAGCTTTTTTCCTCCAAAATGGCCGACTATCCCGGATCGGCAACGACCACACTCTGAGCCGAAGGGAGTAAAGAAAGAGTAAGCTGTTCTCTAGCACACCCCCTTTTACAGAGGGGGAGCTCTAGACGACAGCTTACTCCCTTTTTACTCCCATATGGGCGCAGGCTCGGATATCGAGTCCCTGGTGCTGGGCTAAATTTTTGTCACCGCTTTGGTGTCAAGCTCGGCCGGTCGTTCTCTTACGCGTATTGTGATTTAGTAAACCTGCACACACTTCAGTAAAAGCAGAGATGGTGCGGGTGGTGCAATTTTATACGCGCGGAAGAGACAGATTTTAAACGTCGATATCCCGCAGAACTCGCTCACCCGGGAACAAGGATTAGTACTTCGACAAGCACAAAAGAGAACCTTACGTAACCGTTAAGGAGTAACTACACAATGCTTGGTTGCCAGCAGAGCAAATGTTCATGTGACGTGGAAATTCTGCAGTGAGCCACTACACAACATACCTTACGTGATTGCCCGGAAAGTTAAAGAACTTAATCGCCAAAATCAGCAAAGGACCCCTGTCTATAGGCACAGCTCGCACACGTACGTGTGTAGTGATCATAATTATGGGAGGGGAGGGGTTTGTCTGGAGGATGGTATGGAGCGAGATGCACAGCGCCGTAATTGATCCATTGCATGGACCTATCTCTATAGCGGCGTCTTCATCAGGGTGAAGTAGGCGTCATCAGGATGCACGATGATGATCACGGGCGATGGCTGTGCTATCTTCCCTTCGTGATTGTCGGGCGACTGATGGCCACTCAGCGCATGTCCTGTGAGCCTTGCTGGGGGACATATTTGTTTCAGTAAATCACAGTTGATAGTCCAGTCGTCGTGTGTGTGTGCTTTCCTTTTTTTCGTCCTTAGTCTGTTTGACTGGTGTACTTTTCACTGTCTCACACTTTTCTAGCAGTTATAATTTACCGACGCGAACCGGGTTTAGTTCGCGCTTTTGCAGCGAAAGCTCTACTTCACAACCAAAGCTGCAAAAGCCAGGCCATCGCTGAAGCCTTGACCTTGAACTTGAATAAATAATAAATAAATAAATAAATATTGCCCCGACTGGCATTCGAACCCAAGGTTTCGCATGCATATAAGCTTCGCTGGCCACTGCACGAGAGCTCTGTTCTATCACCGCACCAGTCACACCTCGTGTTAAACAGCAACGCACTCTCACGCTGTTCATTGCACATTGCCGGCTTCATCAACTTCCATCTGAGGCGCGAACACATCAGACCCGCTTAACTTTGATCAGAGCTTAACGCGAGTATAATATCGTCGCCAGACGTGCAGACGACCCAGCAAAGCAAAACCATGAGCCAACCAGGCTAAACACATACTTTTACAATTAAGTCTACTCGGTTTAACTACGTTGAAACCCTAGCATTTTTTTATTGCTTACTCATCGTGCGGGTCAAACTAATTCAAAGTGAAGCTGCGGTGCACCGGAAGGTTCCAGAGTACAGGCTTCCACGCATGCGGAGTGCACCTCAAGACGGACACCACGGGACACTGCAACGGGTGGGAAAATCAAATTGAGCGGTACCAATGGACCGTGCTGATTGGCTTGCCGCGCCATTTAGCAAGCTGCTAAGAAAAAAAAGTCGGAGGCAGATAAAAAGCAAACCAATGTCTACACTGCTCAGACCATCAGCTGTTCCCAGGCAAAATTAGGTACTCCGTGCGCAGTACATATATATACCCTCGTGGCACACGGCCCCCGGATCAAGAAACGAGCCGTGTCTAGCTCTGCTGCGCTCGAACACACCATGTGAGAAAGGATGGCGACCTTTTCGTTGAAAGAGTTATTCCCATTTATCCTGCGAAGGCGATGACCGTGAGTAGACAAAGGACAGTAGAAAAAAAAAACTAACGAGGGCCGAGTTTGGGACCCGAATCTGAGCACCGGGTCCATTAGATGGTACAGAGATCAACAATCCAAGGCACGATTCGTAGACTCTAAGTGGCACTACTGGTACAGAATATTACATTTTTTTATATTACCGCGTCAAACGTCGTGAAACATGTTGTTTCACGGCTACGTGAGAAAAGCGTTTCAGTGGGCACTGGAACTCCAGTGGACGTCCGCAGAACGTCTCAAACGTCCCCAGGATGTGCAAGAGAGTCTCAATGCCCATTGGACGGTGCCTATGGGCAATGTATGTGGAAATTTCCGACTTTCGAAACGATTTTAAGTGGCTTTAAGCTGCAGGTATACTTAGAGATCATAACATAATGCTCCTGGGGCTTCCGAAAGAACTTTCCGAGCTCAAATTCCGCAAGTTTCGAGAAAGAATACTTTGTCAGTTGTTCGAAAACGCCTATAAGGCCGCCCCTCTGTGATGGCAGGTATACCATACGAAACCAAATTTTTGCCAACCAAGGCCCGACATCCTGAACCCAGATTGGCCGTGTTACCGCTTGCGATGCACCCAAGGAAGTCCACCCACGGCCACAAAAGCAACAACGCCGACAAAAAAAGCTCTCAGCCACTTCCTCTCCGACCCAGCGCGAAGACACGGCGCCAAAACGAGTCTCACATCGACCCTCACGATTTCGCAGTGTTTTCTGCGAACAATCTGCTCGCTACACACACGCACCACCCAACACAAAGCCAGAACCACGTCTCGCACCGGCCCCATGGACGCCATCAAGAAGCCTGGGCAGTACAAGACAAGGCGGGCCCCAGAACAGCACGAGCCTAGCCAGGTATACATATCGATCCCGCTGCGGCATCAGCAACGAGCATCAAGCAGCGGGTGCCGGAAACGTGCGCCTCGAAGTCACGGCGGTACGCGCGTCAGCGAATCCGCACGAGTGCCTGCGCGCTGCTCCCTGTCGTGCACGTAGTACATGCAAGCGCAGTTCGCCCATCATCCACGTGCGTGTTCGCGTTCTTAGTGCGTGCCAACGACTCCAGAGGGCGCTGCTTCCGCAGATGCACGCTCCGAAAACAGAAGCCATCCTACGCGTCGTTGTTTGTCAGCAAGACGTCGTTTTGAACCAGTCACGTTTTCCCGTTGCATAGGCCCATATGTTGACGCAACGTCTTTGCGTGCTTGTATGTTCGTTTCATTTCGCCGCGTACATTACGGTCCATACCCGAGCATGCCCGAGACGGCACGATGATGATGATGAGGTGCAGGAAGAATTGCTTCTTCGTGCCGTACCGTCTACACAGCGTCTCGAAGTGGTCGGGTCCCTTACAGAATGCTAGGGGTCGATGTGCTGTCCGGATTGCGAATGCCAGACTGCAGGGATCGTCGATAGGTGGCTGGGTTTCTTAGAGCCTTACCGGCCGCGGTGGCTCAGTGGTTTGAGCGCTCGGCTACTGATCCGGAGTTCCCGGGTTCGACCCCGACCGCGGCGGCTGAGTTTCGATGGACGCGAAACGCAAAAGGCGCCCGTGTACTGTGCGATGTCAGTGCACGTGAAAGATCCCCAAGTGGTCGAAATTATTCCGGAGTCCTCCACTACGGCACCTCTTTCTTGCTTTCTTCTTCCACTCCCCCCATTATCCCTTCCCTTACGGCGCGGTTCAGGTGTCCACCGATATGTGAGACAGATACTGCGCCATTTACTCCCCCCCCCCCAAAAAAAAAAAAACAATTTTCCAAATGTTCTATAGAGCCTTAGAATTCAACGAATACCTTGACGACATCAATGCAATTCGTTGAGGTCTAGGTACTCTGAAAACTGTTCGCAGTGAAACACATCGCCCAGAGCAAACTGATAACACGAACGCGTAATGTCATCCCTCCACTCCTTCGTGTAATGATGTCGTGTCAAGAAGGCTGTTCCCCGTGTATCTATCAACTATATCACACTAAACAAATTCTCAACCTTAAGGGTGCAAATCAGCTGTCCCCAGACGAACACCCTTTTGGGGGGGTTAAAAAGGGTGCAGAGATCAGCACCCTTCAGGAAGGGTGCACAGCATGAAAGTTTAGAGGGCGCGCATCATATCAAGGCTTTTGTTTCATGGGTGGATCAATGTGGGGCGCCCTTGTAACATGCATTCGTAGTGGTGTTATGGAAAAATAGTACCCTTTAATGAGGGTGCAACCATTACATCATTAAAGTATACTTAAGTGCACCCTTCCTTAAGGGTGCTGATCTCTGCACCTTTTTATAGCACCGAACCATTGGAAAAGGTGTTCGTCTGGGGACAGCTTATTTACACCCTAAAGGGTGAGAAATTGTTTAGTGTACGTAAGAAATCCCTCGCACGAGCTTTGTATAGGTCACACGAATCTCTGTCACCACAAACATCGACGCTAATGTACCCGTTACAACGTCACTGAATTGAATTACGGTCCATCAACGCACGAGCTCAGTTCCAGCCTGACGTTTCGTTCTTTGAACGCAGCATTCAGGGGGATAATAAGTGCCCTGTCCTCCTGGCTGACACACATAACACGTTACACGGGAGCACCCGTGCTGGGGTGTGACGAATACGAGAATAATAATAAATAAATAGGAGGAAAATGAGAGACCTTGCTACTTCTAGTCCTCGGCGAACCGAGCATTGCGTCTACCAATCAAAACCGCCACAAACCAACGCCCACCTTACCAGCCGCGACCGTGAATGTCGCGTGTATCATGACAGGCCCGCATCGGCCTCCGCAGCCTGTATTTATGGCACGCCCGCTGCTTATATACCGCGCCAGAGCGAAGTAGGAGCACATGCCGGAAGCCAGTCCCGCAGTCATGGTCGGGCTGGGGCCCGTTCATATGCGTATACTTCCGCAGAGGCTGCGCCGTCGTCATCTCGTCTGACCTCGGCGAGGTCGGTCTCCGCGTCTCTTTGGTGCTACTGCCGGGCCCCCGTTCTACGCATGCCACCCGCACTGCGCTGCTGCGGATGTATGCGTGCGACCTCAACGCGTTGAGGTCCTTCCTGCTCAACTTTTCGGGTTTATTTGTTTTTGTTTTGTTTCTTTTTGTCTTCAGTATAGGCTTAGGACTTGCGACTTGTCACCGCGGACATTGCCGCGAAGATCTTTCCGAGCTGGAGCGCGTACAACGTTTACCGCGCTTAAAGCGACGAGTGGGGTCAAGAGGTCGACCACCATCATCATCAGGGTAGGGGGAAAAAGCATTCACTGGATGTGTTCGAGACGAAAGCGCAGACGTTTCTGGCGGTAATTTGATTATGAAAGGAAAATTGCGGAAAACGAAACTTGCGCCAACTGATTCGTCGCCAGTGCGTTGCTGAGGAATGACCTCGGGATTTGGGTAGGTCACGCTTTGCGTGCCGTGTGCTGCGCTCACATGATAACAACGATAACGAATTAAATGATAACGACAGAAACACGGGCAGAGTGCGCGCTACTGCTTAGTGCGGATTGTTTGGCTGTTGCGGAGACGACTCCTATAAGAGGACTGTTCACGCCAAGTAAACATATTGGCCAGATTTAAATACACGCTACAGGTATGAACGCGAATATCCACCACTATCGCATATACGCGTTGCTTATATCTCCACCGGCGTAAATGCGATAAAGTACGACCCACTTTATGGTTTATAAAGTTAGTGCACATGCCCCAACATGAGAAAAGCCCTAAGGTATACGCCTTCTGTGAGGGTATCTATATATAGTACATACTGTATATTTACAATTTATGTTGTAGACGTTTCCGCTATAGTGATGTTTAACTGTCTTCGACTTCACTGCAGGCGAGATTGATAATGCATGTTGCAGCTACATACATTCACACGAATGCTGCGTTTAGGAGCCACTTATTTGCAAACGTTCGTGTCGGACACGGACCATTATGGCCTCAACGGAGTAAAAACAAGGGTTTATCAGGGATGGAGAGACCTTCCGTAAAGGATGCAGTGCACGAGCTGAAGGCGGAAGTTGTACGCATGTCCGGAAGCAACAACAACACGGACGTCTTCCGGGTACGATCGAGCTCCCGCAAATAGCTAACTATACACACGAGTTGCCCCATTTGCATACCTATTAACGACGCCTAAATATCGCGCACTATTTATGAAAGAGAAAGCAGCTTTTCCTGCTGTTCTGCACCGCAGAGGACCCGGGAAAGCGGCTTCTTTTAGAAGTGCGTATATAGTATATATAGTGTATACGGCGATTAACGCCACGGCTCAGTAGGCAGCCAGTAATTTCGTTTCCTATTTTTAATTCTTTTTCGTTCTGTTTTCATTTACAGCCTTTCCACTTGCTCAGACGAGGCAGTGGAGTGTCTTGCATCTTTACCTTTTACTAAGGATCCTTTCTGTCTGCTTTTTTTTTCTGAAAATTGAAAAAGTCTACACAGTCCGCTGTCAGTGTTCACGCGGACACCTCCTTTTCTCACGCTAGCATTATGTGTTTTTTTAACTAGATAATAATAGTAGTATAGTTATACATTTATTCACAGTACCCTCGGAGCCCTCATAGTGAGCGCATCGTACATGGGAGGAGGCTATATGGAGAGTAACGAAATAATAAACGCATTTGAGCATAAAATAAAAGTAGGCTTAAAGCAAAGAAACTTTGAAGCAAGATGGTAAAGTGCAAAAACTGCGTAATAGTTAACGGCTAGTTAAAGGTGCTTACGTGCCAAAACAAAGCTGTCAGCTTGAAGAACGACGTCGTACAGGCCCCGGATTAGCTTCGACCACACTGGATTCCTTAACGTGCACTGAATTCGTTTGGTAATAATAATAATGCTGATAATATTACTGCTGAACAAGTAGTAACTTCTGCTGACACCACACTCGTAAGCAGAGTAGACATAATACAACAAGAAAACAGGGTTTTGAACTTACATTATTTCCCGCTTTTTAAATCTTTGTTTACGCAGAATACCGCGATCAGGCCTGCATGTTTATGCCGAAAAAATACGAGCTGCAAAAGCGTGAACGCATAACACCGCCACACTATAAACTTCCTTCTCGCATATTCGATTTCAACCAAACAACAACGGAGACCTCCTGATTGAAAGGCATCTATTTCCGGCGACAATCTTTATCTCCTACTACATGAAGTAATTCGAAAACTTTTCCACAATTTAACGACAACGCGTCGTACCGTGTGCTACAGCTCGACTCACAGCCCACGAACAGCGCCCGTCAATTCAAGCAGCGCGACTCAGCTGACATGATGCGCCGAAATAGCGACCAAAGAACAACGAAAACGTGTCCCTGCAGCTAGAACATCCAGGCGTTCCTCTTCACGTAGGAGTAGCCATGTACAGGAGTAGCATAGCCACCGTAGTATCCCAACAAAAGCAAAGCGCCCCTCCCTTACAATAATTTCTTTAGACAGTCTATAGAATGTCCATAGACTTCTGTCTATCAAGTCTAGAGACTCTTTACGAACCAACCCTAGAGAAGAGCTTATAGGCAGTACAAATTCCTATAGAAAGTCTATAAACAATATATAGATTTATGGCCATGCAGTTTTTTTAGACTTTTGTTTACAGACAGTCTATACACTATCAATAAACAAAAAAATATTTATAGGAAGGCAACAAGTCTATAAGATGCTAGGCTTAGTTTAGTTTGTTTATAGCGGCTTAACGTCCCAAAGCGACTCAGGCTATGAGGGACGTCCGCAGTGAAGGGCTCCGGAAATTTCGACTTGCCTGGGTTCTTTAACCTGCACTAGCATCGCACACTACACGGGCCTTTAGAATTTCGCCTTCATCGAAATTCGACCGCCGCGGCCGGGATCGAGCCCGCGTCTTTCGGGTCAGCAGCCGAGCACCATAACCACTGAGCCACCGTGGCGGCTTCTATAATAAGTCTATAAACTGTCTATAGACCATTGGTGTAAGGGCTTGCTCTTCGCGAGCAGCAACAGCTATATCGGGTGCCGCGGGAGGCGAACCAGCAACCATTTGAATCTCTAGCTGCCGCCGACCGGAGGAGGCTGCACAGCACCCCGCCCCCTTCCATGTCATCGTCGTCATCGGCGCGTGCCCACGCACGGTTTAATCCAAAGGGTGCCGCTCCATCGCCGCCTACGCCCAGTGCGCGGTCATCGTCACCGTCAGTCTGAATACAATCGCCCGCCCACCGGGCCGCGATGCGTCGCTTCTTTCCACGGGAGTGAGGCGCAAGTAACGGGACAGCGGAGCGGAGCAAAGTGACGTAAAGGAAAAAGCGGAAGGAGAGCGGACACGGAACGAATGAAGACCCGTTGTGGGTCAGTAGGCCAGCACCGCGGCGACGCTGACAGCTCCGAGAGGTGGAGGGCGGACCGCGACCCGCGCGCGACAGATGGAGCCGCATTACCGTCATGTCCAACTGCGCGGTGCGCGCGCGTGTGTGCCCGTAGCTGGCGAGAAAGAGATGAGCAGGTCGACACGCGACTCAGCAGGACGCAGCCCGAAAGGGAGTCATTTGACAGGACTCGCGACTCTGTTTTTCTTTGGGAATAACGCCTAGAAGGGGTATAAGGGGTGGTCAGTTAACGCAGCCTAAATGGAGTAATTTGACGCCGCTCTCAAGTGACAGTGGTGTCAATAGATGTCCGAACACTCTGCAACTTTCTATTTGACATTACTGGTAAGAGTGCTGTCAAGGTGCGAGTTAACGCAGCCC